>NC_086202.1:22739090-23370681 GCF_035770615.1 Melospiza melodia melodia
TGCAGACATTCATTTGGAAAGCGGGAAAAAAATAAGGAAAGATTCTAACATGTAAATCAATTATACACTGGTGGGGTTTTTGAAAGAATTTGAATTGTCATTTAAGAATATGTTCCCGCAGCAATACTGGAAACACATCAAGCAACATGGTATGAATTTATGAAAACAGAGAAGTGAAACTGAGCAGGCCATAAATGTGATTTATACAGTTTCCTTACACAAACTGACCTTCAAATTATTGTGTAGGTGGTGAAAACCAACACGGGGCAGGTTTCCTGAGAACTTGTTTGCAGTGAAAGTTACTAGAACCTAAGCCATTAAATCTAAACAAATAAATGCTAATCTAACTATTTTTTATCCATATTTCTTAAGTCAGATCCAAGTCATTATCCAAAAATGCATATGTAAGCATAACAGTGTCAATAAGCTTATTTTACTGATGCTCTAGAAATAGTAAATTATTATTCAGAGACAACAATAATTAGTAAATTGTAATTCATGCCAGCAGGCAAGCTTGGGCTTCAGATGCTGCATAACATGTAGTGCTGCAACACAAATATAATTTTCAAAATAAATATAAATTTAAAAGACTAGCAAACCACAGGAATGAGAAATGGAGATGTTCTATTACAATTGGTTTTTACCCATAGTCATGGAAAGAATTTTTAAAAGGGCATTGATTCAGGGGTTTTTAGAAAACAGACATAACTTTCAACACTCTGATTTCATTGGACTCAGAAACTTGAGTTCATGCAGAGATATGAATTGCATATGGTATCAAAACTAATGCAAGTTTTATGCAAGCAGGGCAGCAGAGGATAAGCTCCTGAACTTAAAATATCATTTACAAGTATGGTTTTCTAAACATGCCTGATTATGCCTGACATCTGCCTTCAGGTGAACCTCCAGGTGAAAGACCTTACTCTTGCACAAATCAAACTTTGAGATCCTGCCCTACAGAAGGTAATGGAATTTAGAGCAGATGGGAATAATCTTCCCCAAACAGAACTAGAAATCAATGAAGACTGCCAGGAATCAACTAGAAGCAGCTGTCAATCTGTAGTTCTTTTTCAGCCTGATGTTTAAGCTGATGCCTTTGGATTTCTCAGTAGACACAAGCAGAAGCAACTCATTGGGAAAGAAAGATGCAGTTTGGCACACAGGAGGGTTGAATACCAGTGTTATTCAAATGTCCTTTAACAACAGGCTTGGAGAAAACCTGCCAGGTGGGACAAAGATCTGCTACAGCCTCTGTCAAGCCTTGCCCACTTGAAGGAGTTCAGGTATCCCATATGAAGCATAACAGCTTCATCTTATGCTTCATGGGGGATACCAAAGCACCCCTGAGATACAAAACCAAACCACCCCTCAGCAGAGAGAAAAGAATTTGATTCACAAGCATTTTATAACATCCAAGTCCAAACATACAGGTTTTAATGTATTTCTTACAAACAGCTCCAGAACAAGCAGCAAACTCACTTGCCATAAATGTCACTTGTCATAAAGTGTCAGAATGGACTTGGAACACAGTCGGAAGAAAAATAATTTTCTACCTCGTGGTACTACATATTTGTTGCATTTGTTATTCATTTTTAGATAAGAAATAAAATGCTAGCATCTAACATGAAATTTTCAGAAACATTCCTGTATGTCTACACACAGAAAGATTTAAAACATCTACACCCTCCAGATTTAAAAAAACAAAAACAAAACCCAAAACATTCACAGACCAGTCACACTAAATGGCCAAAGTGTTATCTAAGTAATTTTGGCTTTGAACTGCAAAGCAACACGGTAGGAAAAAAAGTCTGCCCTGAGCTAGGATCATACATCATCTCTGGGCTTGGATCCATATGTCTTCTGAGTGTCTCTGAGTTTATTATAATATCAGTAATGAAGTTACAAAAGATGAAGGTTTTAAATGCTCACTTTTTCTCCATGGCAGTTTTTGGCAAAAAAATATTCCTGTAAGATTGAAATTGTATAGACACACTTGACGTTCTTGCCGGCTTAGATATTCAGAGCAAAAATGTGGTCCTAATTTCCATCTAGCTTTCCAGGCCACATAGTTAGCTTTACATTGCAGAAGACATAATAATCACATATTCCAACATCCTACCAACCAAAACATCACCAAGTATAACTTGCACAAGCCAAATACCAGTGATTCAGGAAATTCCAGGATCATCCTTTGATTCACTTTTTGAATATTTCCCCACTGTCACGGCTATCAAACTTTCCTTAAGTTCCAAACTAAATCTGCAGTTGCAAATTATATAGATTTTATCATTTCTCCATGAAATGACCTATGAGTACCATTCCACTTCCCTACTGGAACACTACCATGTCTGCCCTCCCTATTCAACAGGGTGTGACATTTTAGTGTAAAATCCTGCTTCTTTGAAAAAGCCTTGTAATATAAATGTAGCTAACAAGTTACTCAAATTAGACAATACCTAAGTCAGACCTCCATTTCTGATTAATTTCCCCCATTCATTCTTCAAAGAGAGAAACTTGAAAGAGCAGCACAGCATGTCTTACTCTCCTAAAAAGTGTTGTCCTAAAAATGTGCCAGTGGTACAGATTTTTGCCTAGACTGAAATCAGATTTCTGCCAATTAACCAGAAACTGGAGAAGGAAAAACTAAAGACCAAATGTTTAAAAAAAACAGTACATTCCACTTAACCCTTAAAAAAGAAGGATCTGATTCCTGAAATACAGTACTCTCATCTAGGAGATGACAAGAATTTAAACCATATAAGAATTTGCTTATGAAAAAGTGAGGACTTAGCTATTTAATGATCGAGCTCTTAAGCCTGCTATGTCCAGTACAAACACATTAATTTAGGTGACAGATATTTACTTAAAGGCCTATCTAGCAACATTTTCATACAAATAAAGTCAGTAAATACCACTGCACGTACAAAGTTTTGCTATTTCAGATTACTGACTTATTTGTAGAACAATAAAATTATACAAACTTGAACTTCAGTGATTCCTTAGCATGGCATGCAACTGGCTGCAGCTGGATAAGCAGCTTTGCAGAAAATGACCTGAGTCAAGAAGTTCACTCTAAGCCACCCATGGGCTCCTGCAGTAAAGAAGGTCAGCAGCATTTTCCAGGCTGCTTTAGGAAATGTGTCTCCAGCACAAAGACACAGGCACAGGGGAGCGAGACCAGTGAAAGGCACAAAGATGTTAAAGAATTGGAGCCCTGTCATATGAGGAGGGCTGAGAGGCTCTTCTGTCTGACAAAGGCTCAAATAATCTTACCAACACCTATAAACACTTGAAGGAGCCTCCTTCAGGTATTAAGAAAAGAGAGTCAAATTTCACTCAATGGTACTCAGTGGCAGTTACTGGGATCTTTTACAAGGCCCAACACTTCAGACGAGTAATCCCACTGGAATTTATCTCATCATCAAGGTTGTGCATTACAATTACTAAGAATTTCTGTAGAACACCAAGGGATAAAAACAATACCCGAAAATTTCCCCAGAGCTTGATTTGCCAATTATTATGAAAGAACTCTATTTTTGTTTGCCATTTTATCATTCAGAATGTTGCTCATTTAATTCATTTGCAACAATTCATTTTCATTACTTAACAAACACAAACTACTGGCATTGATTAACAGAAACTTCATTACAGTGGTTTGTCTAGAGAACTCAGAATATTTCCATATTGCCTAACCAGAGACTCTGTACCATGAGCAAAAATCAGTGTAATCCAATGTATTTCATTAACGTGATAAACAGATACAGAGGAATTTCCTTTATTCATTATTATAATCTCGTAAATAGATTGGAGGAGTTATTCAGGTAGTGTTATACAAATTTTATCTGCAAATAATTTGCCAAACTCAAGCTCTCTGAACATGTCAGAGAATGAATGCAAACACTGAGCTAAGAGACTGATAGTACATAAATCATGCATCTAATTTTTCAGTATGCCTCACTACATCCAGATTTTTTTAATAATTCAAGACAATACACAATTGGTGGTTAAGGGACAATGTCTAACAACAAAACTAGGAGACATATAATCATACCTAATCCCTTTGTCCTAGAGAGGCAAGTGCATAGCAACACATGGACAATCATTACCAGGTGGTTTTCCCCCTCCACTGTGGCCTGTTTCTTTTGGTTTTTGCCTTAAAATAATCATATCACTGCTGTTGCTGGATTTGACTCATAATTAACACCATCTGTGCCTAACAAAGACCTTCAATCCTCCTGGATTCAGCTGCCTGCAGAGGCCATGCATTGAGCTGCTCACCCACCTGGCTTCCACTGCAGCATGCTAATGAGAGCAATGAATCTTAGCTATGGACACTTTCCCAGGAACATTTGCAGAGCAGTGAAGAAAATTAGAGTTCATTGTCACAACTAAGGCGGCTTTCTTCTGGAAATAACTTTTCAATTAAAGCAATAATGGTGTACACTCAGCACCGACTACAAGCACAGTAAAGATAAAATTAAAATACTTATGACCAAAAATCTTATTTAATGATGTATCAGTTTAAAGGGTATGGACTGAGGCTTTATGAACACAAACTTTGTGATTTGCTGAGAATCAGCAGTAGGAACAACTGAAGTTAAAATTCTGTTATAATATTAAAACCCACGTTACTTCAAAATAAATACTTACAAGAAATTCACTTACATATTTAAGCTAAATTTTATTTGAATCAGAAAATTACACCTATCACTCCATTTGACAAGTGAGCAGTTAATATAACTAAGGGGAATTTAAAGATTCTTTTTCCCTTTTTAGGTAAAAAATAGGCGAAGAGAACACATATAAACTGGATTTCCTTCAGCATGGAACAAAATTTATCAGCTCACAGAAACTGATGCAGTGCTAACAAAATTAAAATTAGCAAAATATTAAAATTTTACAATGCCACCAGCTGCAAGGTACTGTGGTAAACTCCCCTCACAAGAATGCAGGGAATAATACTGTCAGGGAATAATAGTGTTTTAATCTACTTGCCAAGACACAGACCATTGAAGTTTTAGCAATTTCAGCAATGGTAAACATAATCTAACAGCATTTCCTTGAACCAGATCCCAGAATTTTAAGTCAACTTCTATATCTCTTAGTCATGCATCACAAAAAAAAAAATAAAATATATATATATATATATATAAAATAATTCTACTGCGTACTTAGCATGAAGAATGCTCCTGTAGCCACTTAGTGGGGATTAACGAGTGTTCTAAGGCAAACTTTATAAACATAATTAAAATACTTTTGCATGAGTAGATTTCACTATAAGCACGAACGCTTGAAACAAAGTTTAGTACAATTGAAGTCCTACTTACTTAACTCCTCAAATATGAAGACTGAAAGGCTATGTAAAATCTGCGCACACCCAAAGTACTGGTAAATACATTACTTGGGAGTACAGAACCATGAACTGCACAGGATGTCCTCAGCAAAATGATACAGCATAGCCCTAAACTGGTTACTTGAGAAAAAAAAGAATCAATATTTTACTTTTCTATGCCTTGCAAATTGAAAAGAAATAATACATTCAGAAAAACAAATTGTAACCTTAAAGCTATAATAAAATCAAAGCTCAAACTGAGCTTTTTCTATTAACTGATTTCTGATCCTATTAGACTCATCTTCATATTTTTTTATACATCAGGCCAATGAGATTCACTTAAAATTCAGATGTAGCATTGTTGATTTACGAATTAATTTAAAATTGCTGTTTCCTTGAAGGGCCACGAAACTGAGAAGGAATCATCAAAAATGTTCTACAGATTATTCCAGTTACTATGGAAAAGCTTAAGGACTTGTAATGAAAATGAGATTGGTATCTAAAACCACTTGAGTGTTTATGTTTACACAGACTTACTGAACTATTCAGATAAACCTTATACCTCCTACATGTCTGTAAAAGGGGTAACACAGACTACACAAATGAAAAAGATGTGAATTCTCCTGGGCAGTAACACTGTATCTGTAATAAATTTGAATGAATCACCAGGCTTGCAGGATTTTTGTAGAAGATTTTGCTGAGCAAAATCAAATGTCTCTCAAAAGACAAAACACAGAAGCAGTAGCAAACAAGCAGGAAAGCCAAACACAGTACACTATCACAACTTAGCCTCAAATGTTCCCACAAGAGAATTCATAAGGACTTGAAACACAGTGCTGCTTTCAGGAGAAAAAAAAAATTCTAGTAAGACTTTCCAAGAGAATTTGCTAATGACACCTATCTCATGGTGCTGTCACACAGGAAACTTCTCAAAAAAAATATATAGATTTCCAATGCATCCTTCCTTCCTAATTTATTCTCATGCAATGGCAAGAAACCAGCATGAATCCTCCCAAACAAGAAAATCAGACTTTTCACGTTGCAATGTTTTGGTAAGTAAGTTCTAGTATAGTATCTCTGACATGTTTCCAGCTAAATTGCTGCTGAACAAGTAGACAAAAATCACCTAGATTGGAATCATGAAGTCTAACTCTTAGCATAGTTAAAACAGACTTGCTTCACCCTAAATAATAAATACAACAGCCAAAAAATGAACTCAAAGGCATCACAGGAGATAGAAGAAGCACAAGAAAACTGTTTTCCTCGAGGGAATCACAGTCCTTTCGAAAAGTCATCCATATACAAAATAATTTGACCAAATTCTCAAAAGAATGACTTTTTACAAGCATGCACTTGCAGATCTTCAATACACTGGTATAAAACTGTATTTGATTCTGCATTGCTGAAATGGGTGTCAGGTCAGCAGAATAAAATTAAGCAGAACTTTTCCCTTTGGGGATATATATAGGGTGTTCTACCATAAATTAATCCACTAAGCATTTCCCAAAAAAAAAAAACCCCAAAAAAAACCCAAAAAAAACAAAAAAAAACCAAAAAAACAAAAACAAAAAAACCAAAACAAAACACCACAGAAAAGACCAAGATGTGTGTGTAGAACTAAAGAAGGGTAAAAGGGGAGAAAGGAGGAGAAACTGAAGAAAAAGTGTGCAAGTACAGTATAGTACAGTATGCTAACATCAGGTTCCTGAATTTAAACTGCAGCATGAGTTAAATGTTGACTGAAAACCAAGAGAAATGCCCCATTAAAACACTTGTTGATCAGGCAATCAATAAGCTGGTAGTAGTACTTGGATTGGGTGGCCCAAAGAAAGCTCAAGTCTCCCATGTTGTCAGCTTTGTTCTTCTTAAGGAAAACAGTCAAAGACTCAAAAATGCAGTGCCAAAAATTCATTATATATTCCACTAGTTTCACAGAAACCAATCAACCTGACAAATAGCTGTAGTTGATCTGAAATCGAAACATAAGTAAAAACCAGTTTTTATCTATTCCACATTTTTGACCTGGAAATATCAGGTATCTAGAAGTTTTGCCAGTTTGCTTTAAAAAATTTTGCAGAAGTCTTCAGAAAGGGACCACTTTATATACTTCAGTGGTGATATATTAAGGGAAAACTGCTAAAATTAACAGAAACACTCATTGCAATGTTAAGAAGGAAAACCAATTGTCCTCACTCCAAGGGAGCTCAAGACAGACCTTGAGTTTTCCCACCACATGGCTCCTCCCCACAAAGAAAACCTCTGCTTTAGTTATTTGCATTATACTTGACACATCTACGGCTTGAAACTCGCACAACACAGAGCTGGCATCCATATACCCAAGAACGTCTTTTGCTGTGTGCCACCACATCCTAAATACCAGGATGTACAGATGTCAGCAGTGGAATGTCTGATTTTCTGAGTCACAGAATGACTGGTTTAGAACATTACTACTACCATTACAGACACTAGGCAGGCTCACATGGACTGACTCTGGCGTACAATCTTAACAGCTGCAGAAATGGAAAGCCTTAAACTAGCTCAGAGAAAGCACAAGCATGTCATCATAGAACTTTAAATTGCTATTGATTCTTCAGAATATCACTCTCCCAAAAGAGCTGTATTCAAGGAAGAATATTTTTTTAAGTCCCTTTTTATTCATTTATTCTGTGTTAGGCTATCAGTGTGCCTGTTACAACACTGACAGTGCCCAGCTCGATGTGAACACAAGGGTGGAGTATGAACAGTATCAGAATATGGTCTGAGATATCTTGTTTGTATCAAACCACCACCCAGTCTGATGAAATTTTCTTCTGCCTGGCCAAAACCACACCACTGTATGATAACATCAGAGTAAACCTAAAAAATACTGAGATGCTTTGCAGAGCATTAGTAGTTCACCTTATCTTGGTAGAAACCTATCACGCTCAGAAGCTGGAAACACAGAGATGCTCATACTGTCTAATGCATGCAGAGGTTTTCAGAAGTATTCTTGTCAGTTTCCCCAGATGCTTTTTCCTCCTCCAAACTGCAACTTTCTTACAAATATTTTTAGCCTGCATTTCTTATCCTAGTCTTGATTTTGAAAGAAAGATTCTACACATGTGTAATGAATATAAAAACTATAATTTTGCAAGAGTACGTATAATCTAACTACACAAAAGTAGTTTTCCTCTCCATTCTACAGATCCAATGTGACTGTGTTCAATTCAGTTTATGTAATATTTTTTTCCCTTCCTTGAGTTATTTTTGTAGAACCTTTGCTATTATAGAGTTCTTTGCACTCAGGCGATGAGACCAAGCACTGATTTGAAGTAGATGAATGGAGAAATTCGAGATGTATAATTGCTGCAGGAAAGGAGAGAAAGGAAAATGTACTCAAATACTCACTTTGATGAATCTATGAAGTATATTACAAGAGCACCAATACTAAGAGCGAAGACTAAGACAACCTACAAAAGAAAAGAAAAGAGTAATTATTTAACACCATTAACCATTAATTCTTTTACATAGAAAAACAAAAAAAAAAAAAAAGACAGCAAAAATAAATCATAAGCTACTTTAATTTCAGCTCTTATTTTCTTTAGGAAATTAGTCCTACTTGAGCTTCAAACATTATATATCATCAAAGAATGCTTTCTTGCATTACAAAGAGACAAAAAAATCTGGCTTTACCAGACCTCTTCGTCAGGATTGCTCATTGGTACATAAACCAAGAGTGACCAAACTTCCATTTACACATGGATGTGAAACCCACAGGAAAACTGTAAGAATGCACTCATGTCCATAGAGACTACAGAGAACTGTCAAACAGTTTAAAGCAAAACTTGATGCAGCACATGATAAAAGTTTTGTTGACAGTCTTAACATTTAAAGCTACAGATGAGTACTGGAATAAAACCATCTTGATTCAATACAGGCTTCAGACTTCTTTCTGAAGCTGCTGTATTATGAACAAGCCTGAGTGAGGATAACAGTGCAAGGAGGGGACACACAAGGTTTTCATTCTAAGTAGACTTTCTGAAACAGTGTAGACATCCCTCTGCTCCCAGCTGTCACTCAGTGCTGTAAAGGCATCATCTGAAGCAAGGTATAATAATTATTACATAAGCAAACTCTGAAGTTCTGCATGGCCAATATCAAACATGTACATATCTTCCAATAAAACAGTCATTAATGTATGAATGTTACACAATTAATACTAATTGTTTAAATAACTATTCAACTGAAAACTTAAATGATTTTTCTTTACTTTTATATCCTGCTGACCATAATATTTTTTACTTTGTGAATTTCTGAAAAAGAGTACTTTGCCTGAGTACAAGTATCTGTTGTCTTGTCTGATGCATTATCACCTGAACCAGTGAGAACTGTCCATCAAATTCAAGAATCAATGCATGAAATGCATTGAAACAACATTTTTACTACCTAAGTCTAATCTATTTGTGTTAACATCTAGAGTTTAAATCTTCTTTCATTGTGTACAGGTGTTGCAAGGTGAAATAAGCTATTAAATGCATATCAACTGGTAGTAGTCTCACCATCACAAGAAATTATAGTGGTGAATAGAATATGTGGATTGTTACCTGACAATATATCCCAAATTATGATTAGCAGCAATCCTAAGGCCCATTTTTCTCTGAATTAAGATAGTGGGAATCACATTATTATGCATACTCTGCCCTACCTGTTGGAATATTCCAAGATAGATACAAACACGGTTTCAATCTGAATCAAATCTGCTCCATAATTTATTATCAATCCATTTCAAGTGAAGTCTGATTTTTTTTAAAAACAAATTTTTAAAGAGTGCTGAGTGTTCTGAGAACACAGAGCTTACAATTTTTGGCAAAAAATTTGCTTTTCCCAAACCAGTTTTAAACACAGCTATTCACTTTCAAATAATTTAAAGTCAAGTATTAGTGGTAATGTTTTACCCTGCATTCTGTGGAATCATTTCTATAGTAACAGCATCCTCAAAGCCGCTATTAAATATAGGTATCTCTTAAAAAAAAAAAGAAAGAAAGAAAACAGCAATAAAGAAACAATAAAAAGCAAACAATCTATAAATAACAGAAGAAAGAAAAGAAAAAAAAAAACAACCCCAAAAAAGCCACAGGACAAAAGAGATTTACCCTATGGCAGGAGTCTTGGGTTGCAGAATGCTGAAATGGCCACTTAATGCTGGAAATGAAATTTTAAAAACTAAGATTGTAATCCATTTGGGACTCTATAAATACTCTTCTTATTCATTCAAGTTTCACAAAGCACACAAGGGCT
This sequence comes from Melospiza melodia melodia, assembly GCF_035770615.1. Classification (NCBI taxonomy): domain Eukaryota; kingdom Metazoa; phylum Chordata; class Aves; order Passeriformes; family Passerellidae; genus Melospiza; species Melospiza melodia. The sequence continues at coordinate 22,749,700 of NC_086202.1, forward strand.
TTGTAAAACTTTTATTTTCCTTTTCACATAGCAAGTCCTGAGTTATGACTTTCAGTCATTGCCTCTGACCCAAAGGAGTCCTGTAGAGCAAACCCAGCAAAACACTGCATCAGCCTTACATTTCAGTTATAGCCAATCCTTTGCTAATCATCACTGTGCTGCCTAAATCTTATAGAGATTCTGGGCGAGACCTTCCAAAACACTTAAGGCTTTCAGGTGTTCTGGGATAGTCCATGTAACTGCCACTAAAATGCAAAAATATATATATATTTATATACACGCCTGATTTTAAATCAAGGCTTATTTTCTCTTCTATTGCCTTGAAACACATACCTAACATGATACATAATGTCTCAACAAACCATAGAAGAGAATGGAACATGAAACCCCATTTTTTTTACCTGCTAGCAGAGAAACACATTTTTCCTTTTCTAAGTGACAGGGGACTTGAGCTGAAATTGAAACCACCAAGTGTGTGGGAAAAGCAGAGCCTGAACCAATCAGGTTAAAGCCATAATAAAATAAATTTTAAAAAAAGAAATAGATTTTAACAAACCCCAAACTCTTGTATGCTATATGATAATGTCCCAGATGTAAGATTTTGTATTCCCATTTAAAGAACGTGGGGGGTAAGCTGGTTATCCAGACCCAGGATGACAATTACTGAGTTTGCTCTAGTGTTCCCTAGATTGCCAGGGAAGATAATAACTGTTTTAGAGACCTTACTAGGCTAGAGGGGTGTCACAAACATAGACCCATACCCCAAAGTCACAGCAACTCAAATCTGAGGGAGGGAAAAGCACACATGTATGTGAATTACTGCCTTTCTTGTTAACTAGGCCATGGCAAGAAGTTTGCTTCCTTTGTTTATTATTTCAAAGTGTTTGCCAAAACATTGCAATTGCTACACATCTATTATAACCCTCTCTACAGAAGGAAAGAATCCTTTAATTTATAATAGCTTGCTGTTTGTATAAGATTGATAAATGTGAACTCATTTGCTAACAGCTATACTGACTAAGCACTTACTAACAAATTAAAAATAAACACCAATCTGATTAAAGAAAAGAGGGGGAAATACATGGAATATTTGCTGCATATCTCTAAATCTATCATAAAAAAAGGAACAGAAAAATCCAGCCCCAGATTTAAACAAAAATGAAGAATGCCTTTTTATGGCAAGAGTCAGAGAAGCTGCAGATAAAATTCATCTAAGGAAAACTAAAAATGTTTTGACTGATTCCAAGATGTTCTAGAAGAGCTTTGACTGCAGTCAAAATTTAGGCATTCATAATAAATATGAAAAGAAAAAAGATAAAGAAAAAAAGGGGAGTTTTGATAAGGGTGTAACAGCATAATAATACTGCAGGCACGCACCAACTCCAAGAAACACTGTCCCAAATAGGCTCAGGCCCCAGCCCATGTAACAAAGGGATAATCCAAGGGGTGGCACTGTTCCCCCTACAACTCCAAAACTGCACTACTGAAGATAAAGGGGAAAGCAAGAAGGCTGGTTCATTAGACAGGAGGGCTACAGTTGTTAATGAAGAGACTCCAGAGCAGGAACTTCAGACTCTCATACCCTGTAACACCTGAATGTCCTGTGAAAGTTGAAACAGAACTCTTTGAAGTTTCAAAGGCAAATTCGTGCTTATACAAGATTAAATTATCCAAACATAATTAATACAAAATAGCATAGAACTCAAGAGGCAAAGCAGAAAATCCAAAAGGAATAATCATCTCTCTATTTTCCTCCAAAATTAAGTATTAAAATAGGATGTATGCAGTGAAAAAAAAAAAAAAACTTTCAGAAATCTGTAACCCCTAACACCTTGGGGCATCAGAGAGTTCTTATTTTTTCTGACAACAATCTCTTCTGTACTCTTCTTCAAAAATGTTTCTTTCAAACTCTTATTCTATGGTTAAATTATTCTACCCAAAAGCCACTGTAATCCTTAGAATATAGTAGGTTTTTAGTTACTAATATTTTTTGAAATTTACTTGGTTTTCATTTCTATATTCACACAGTAAAATTTCTTAATAAGATACTCAGTTTTATCAGCTATGATTTTGAAATAAAATTTCATTTGTTTTTATATTTATAATTAGTTATGGAGAACACTAATTAGTTCCTGTATACATAAAGCTAAAGCCTCAATGATCCATCAAACTTTTGTTACAAATGTCTGCACTGCTAAGATGTGAATAGCCTGATGTTTTGGTCTAACTTGGATGAAAATTCTCATAACTTAAATATAAACCCCAAATGTCATTTAACCATCAAATAAGAAATCAATCGTAGTTCTTTGATAGACAGACAGAATTTGCTTCTCCAGATTTGTTAGGAATGAAAACCATAAAAACCTAAGGATCCACCTGCTTCAAGTTACATTTCAGAAGTTATCAGTTCCTTCTGGCTTGGCAATCCCAGCATTACTTTGTAGACTCTAGGAGATGCACCCACATCTCTGCAATTTAACAAAAGTAAGACCTTCTTGACCATAGAAGATGCAGAGTATCTTACCTAAAATTGCCAACTCTTAGTAACTGAGTTAACTTAATTGCTAACTTAGATACTTAATTGCTAACTCTGAGTTACTAAATCTTCATTTTGAGCTTGAAGCAACTAAAACACTAAATCCAAATTTTGCAATTTTTATAGCCACATTAAAAACTTTTCAGAAACCCAGACTTGAAAATCTTTTACAAGATTTTACATGCAAGTCATTTCCTTTCAGTGACATTTTACTATTTTGTTTTTTGTTTACTGCTATTACACAAAAAGGAGTTAAATAAAAAGTTCATCAGGTATTAAATTTTACAGTGACTAATTTAGTCATCAGCACACAATAAAAACAGTGCTGTAAATTTGGCAGCTTTACAAGATTTTTTGCTATATAAATTTTCCCATTCAGCAAAGCTCATATAGGCTTACATTTTCCAAGACAAGTCTGAGTTTATCCAAAAGAGGAGGTGAAGAGGAGTGAGAAATGATTACCTGATAAACCAGTGGGCAGTAAATTCTCCGTAAATGTCTGTCAGAAAATTCATAGCAAGGATTTAATTTTAAAACCAAAAGGCATCAAAGTAGTCCAGCAAGAGCTCTGATTGATGACCATGAGTAATCAGAAATCTTGGTTATTGTCCTTAGTCCTACCATTCCTGTGATGTGTGACAAGCACATTACTCGACCTCTCCAGGCTCTCAATTCTCCCTCTTGCTTGGATTTGGCAGGAATACTCCATGTCAACTCATCAGGGCACCCACTCCCTTCACTGCAGGTGTTTGCAGGGGATCGTGCACAGCTGAGAGCTCTCCTGAGGCCACAGCAACCAGCAAGACCCCAAACAGGACATGGCATCAGAGGCAGCAGCACTGCCTATGACAGCAAAGGGGGTTTGTGCATTAAAGGGTTTTATTTAAGTAGAAAGGTGTCAGTAACTCTATGATAAACTTCTTGCCAATTTTTCTGGAACTATACTTTTAGTACCACTAAGTCACTACCCAGTATAGTAAGGTTTTAATTTATTACTAAAACTAAAATTCTGTACTTATGGTAAATACATCTTTAAAAATACAGTTCATATGTAATGCATCTCTTTTTACAGACTTGAATAATATTGATAAGAAATATAGAAACAACATTATTTCTGGGACAGAAAACAGATAAGAGCAAACAGAGAAGAGTTACCAAAAAAAAATTCGCACATATTTAGTTCCCAAATATCTAATTTATGCATCAGAGCAGTAATTTGGGAATATCTGAAAGGTACAAGTAAAAGCCATGGTAAAGGCCTGAATCACTGTGAGCTTGCCTAACTACTCATGACTGTAGTAAGTAACTGATGTAATAAGTCACGGGGAATAGAATATGAAACATCTCTGAATGAAATCATACTAAAGAGAATTAGCAAATTCAGTCTCCCTGCCACAAGCTCTGTTTACTTCTCTCTCCAATAAAAGATTCAGCTTTCTTGCATAGACTTGAACAGACTACATCTCATTTGGGCAGACTGCTTTTTATAAGGAATGCTGTGAAATCAAAATTAAGGAATTATTAGAGTACACATCAGGAACAGAAATAAATAAAAAAAAAAACAAAAACAAAAATTAAACAAATAAACAAAAAAGTACCTCTATATACTTTGCCACACACAGTTTCAATATGATTTGAGGAAAGATTTTCAAAAAGCATTTTTCCTGTCATCTGTTCTGTACATGCTTCAATATATGTTAATATTTCAGCTTCACTTTGCTTTCTTGATACAGATTGGGGTTTTTCTCAACTTTCTACTGACATATTGACAATAAAATGAAAACTTCTGTTAAATCTATAAATGTGAAAAGACTGAGATTTCCTAATTAGTGAAAAAATACAAGACAAAAAGTCCCATCTGTTAATGGTGCTCTGTAGCTTGAAGTTAATGAGGTTTGCTGGGAAAGTGCCTGGCAATATGACCAATTAAAATACATGCAACTTTTCCAATTCAGTATCATTAGTCAAAAAATAGCAGTACCTTCTATCAAAATGTGCCACTTTCTGGAGATAAGTGGATGGAATTGTATGTCTGTAAATATCTGCATATTTGAGGGGCTTTTCTGCTCCCCAACCTAAAAGGCTCTTCCTCCTGATTACCTAGCAGTCACCTAATTAAGGTCAAATTCACTCTTTGTACATTGGTAGAAGAATAGTTCTCACAGTGGATGTGTGGCTGGGTCTACATTCATGCTGAGCAAAAGTGTTTTGTTGGTGACCATCACCCGCCCTACTGGGGATGTCAATGCTCTCCTTTCCAAGCTCCTCACTGTCTCACTGCAGATAAAGGCTGCCAATAATCCTGCTTGTGTCAGGCATGTTGTTTCAGAGACACCAGTGATGAACTGTCAATCAGATCCTGCAAAAATTAAACCAACCAGCTCAACTGCAGAACTGTACAAAGGCCAAAGAACTCAGGGAAGGGTCCCCTATCACACCCTGCACTGCACCAGAGCAGGTCTTATACTGGTGGCTGATAATACAAAACATAAAACTAAGAATAGTGGTAAAAACACCAGAGAAGAATAATACAATAGGGTAAACAAAATGCTGTGTCTTTAAAATGCTAAAATCAGAAAGATGTCTCTGAAGTAAATGGTTTAAGGTAAGGAAACCACTCAAACAAGATCTCAAGAAAAAATGCAGTCCCAAATGTGGACCTTCTGAGAATTTAGGCCTCTCCCTCCAATTCACAGTGCATTGGTACAATATTATACATATTAACAGTACTGGTAAAGGGAGCTCAAGCTTTACTGCCATGCCATAAGAAATTACTGAAAGGAAGTACATTTCTTTGTGAATGAATCATTTTAAGGATGACATTTAATGAAATTATTTACCTTATACATTCAAAATTAATACTAGATTGTATGGCAGACAAAAGGAATCCTCACATTCCTCAGTTATTTTGACATTAGTCTGACATGCAACCTACACAACAGACAGTCATGCCAATAAATGTTCAAAGAAGAAATAGAGAAAGAGGTTACTCCTCCTTACTAAGGTTTTATAATTGAATAAATTGGTAAATTTTCAGATTTTGTGTTACTCGGATTTCCTGCTACTATTTCTCAAATTTCAAAGAGCTGAACTCCATAAACACAGCAACAAGTAACTTCCCATTTGAACTCTTTAGGTTCTCAGTCACCAGAACTCACACATACAGCAAAGGTAGATACAGCTGTGCACGTATTTGGCTTCAGTAAAGCCTAGTAAATTTTCATTCAAGACTGAATCAAGAATGCTGAAATCATTCAGCACACAACAGAGCATTTGAATGCTTGTCAAAGAATGTACTTTAAAACATTATGAAAACAAGACACAGAAGGGGAAAGACTCACTGCTAAATGCATCTGACAGGCTGCAAAAGGAGTTTGCTGCTGCAGTACTAACATCACAGCTCTCATCTTCCATGTACCATTACCTAATGTGGGTTTTCTCTTAAACCTTTTATAATATAATATAATAAATTTAATTTAGCACTTCCATTTCCAGACCAAACATAGAGTATAACAATTTCTAATACTTGCAAATACATTGGTCAACTTCTACTGTAAGTCTAGAAAAATCCATAACTGTTTCATAGACTTCTAAAGGGAGGTAGCCATCAACATGACTTTTTGAATAGGGACCACTAAACCTTCAGCCATTCACATGAGGAATTTCAGGAGCTCACTGCTCCTCAAGTCATGTTCTCTGCTCAGCAATTTGGCACAGCTTAATGTCAACTATATCAGAAGCTTTCTGTGACAATTAACAGAGATATCAAACACAGGACCATGAATGAGGAAAATGAGCAAAAGGAAACTACGTCATGTAGGAAGGGGGGAAAGTTGGCGATAGAGCTAAAGAGCACAGTATTTTTGAAAGTCACCTTTTCAAGCATCTTTTTCCTCCTTTTTCTCTGCCATTGTTTGTCCTTCATTCATTTTGCCAAATTTGATCACTCTGACTGATAGCTACAGGAAAATCTCTCTCAAACCAATCTGTTTTGAAGATGAAAAAAATTGACTTTTTTATCACTAGGAATAAATCTAAGCCTACTTAATCATCCAGCTATACATGAGAATTTGTGAATACAAAAAGCTGCTTTTAATTAGTGTACAAAATAAAACTATAGAGTGCAAGTCTGAGCATTGTAAATTGTAGCACTCACTAAATTTTAGTAATTTGGTCTGAAGAAGTCTGATAGTTCCAAACAAAGGCATAAACCTCAATAATTTTACAGAGGCTATGTCAAAACATAATTCTTATCAGACCTCTCAATTTCCGACAGCAACAAAAAAAGAGACAATGTGAGCTCTTGTGGTTTTTAGACTAATTTGAACTGAAAAGGCTGCCAATTAATTATTTGATACAGTCATTGATCATGAGATGTGAGTTCTCCAAATAATTAAAAAATAAAATTTAGCAATTTCAAAGGAGCAGGTAAACCTAAAGTAGACTGTTCAGGGTTGTGGTGATCTTGGTTTATGGGTAAGCATTCACTCATATTAAGAAAGCCAGTTTCAGTGGGCTTTGGAATAACATGGAACAAAAGTTCATACAGGTGTTTCTGCAACTTGAATAAACATGAATACATATTTTCCTTTTATCTTAGGTAAAATCTGCATAAGCATAACTATATGCTTCTGTAGGTCAAATCTTGACTCACAAGACTGCACTGATATGCAGACCTTGATATTTCAGAGAAAGACAAGGAGGCCTTTGATGCCATCAATTACAGGCACTGGTGATTTCCATACTGTAATTGTCAAGGTGATGTCATGTTGTGAATATTGTTAATCTGGAATTATGATTCAACACTATCTACCAAATGATAGGAAATTTACATGAGGTATGAAATAAAATCAGTGATTTGCAACTATCACTAAAGACCAATGCAGAAAACAAACGATGCAGCAAGCAAAAGTAAAAGCTATTTTACACAACAAACCTTTTCTTGCAGTGAATGTTTTTTCTCAGTAGTAGGATGGAAAGACTAGTTTCTCTGTTAGGATGCAAAGACTGATTTATTCATCCAACCTGCTCCCTGCAATTTTTGTTTTGCTATGTAGTTATAATTTTAAAACTGCAAGCTTTATTGAGAATCTTTTTCTATATGTCCAAAGACTTGCATCTTTATTTTTCATGCAGACACCATTTTGAGGCTAGAGACCTAGGAAATTGCCTACTATCCCACCTGCTTTATAGGGTCCTTTATAAAGGTGTAAGAATGAAAGGCCACCAAGTTCATTATGATGTGGTCTTATTCACAGGCATAAAAGTGGGTGGAGAATGAGGAACATCCAACTTCAGCTTATATTCTGTTTCATAAATGTCAGCTGGTACATAATTTTTCCCCTTTTCTGCATGCTTGCTTCAGCCTAGCTATAGTCTCTTTCCAAGGCACTTCTGAAAACCACCACAAAAACAAAATTGGAAAAACTACCAGGCAATCACACACTTGTCATGGTAAATAAGATTTATAAGATATATTCTTACAACTCCATGTCTTTATGTTAATATGCAGTTTTAGTTGACATTTTAACAACATTACAGAATGGGTAGAAGTTGAAAGTAAATAATGGATTTGAAGGTTTTTTTAAGTGTTGCAAAAAAAAATATATATTTTTCATGAACTATAAAAAACATCCAGGAGCAAACCTTGTGAAACACAAAGCGGTTTTCTCTGAATAAGTACTGCAGAACCTGGCTGAGATTCCTGTAAGGTAAATTATGCCATTGAAGTGTAAACCCTTTTCTTTTTTCTTTTAATGTGCTTTCCTGCCCTGCCCCTGAAACTCTACTTACTATTGAGCTCCTACAGAGATTCAGTCCAATGTTGCTTTATTCAAAAACCATGTTATTTTAAAATAGGTCACTTTTCTAGAATCTATTCTTAAACAGAAAGTTTGAAAAGCAGATGTCAATGAAATTACCTTTTTAGCACATCTTTATCTGTAACAAGAATTTAAGTCTTTAGCTTGGGTAAGGAAGTTTCTCTGTCCCAGCTGTAGGCCCAGCTGCTTTCCTCCACTGCGCTACATCCACTTCTCTGATGCTCAGCCTCCCCTAAAGACACTGTTCTTGTCTAGTAAAGGAAAAGTTGGCAGGTAAAAGAGAAAGACCATCAGGGTGAGTGAGTGGTCTATTTTGGTTTTCTATCAAACCAAAATCTCATCAATTGGGTTTTGTCAATGACCTCCTCCCTCCTCTGAACCACTTCACTGCACTTACAGCCCCACACACAGGACCAAAAAGTGAGCAAAAACAAGAAAATTATTATAAGTAGTTCAGTGACACTTAAAAAATGGCAGTAACACTTGAAAAGTGTTTATACCAAATCTGAAAATGAGAAATATTTATACTGCAGTGATGACACTGCACAAGAAGGAAGACTATCAAGTCCTAATGCTAACAAATAATTTGTTTTCTCAACAGCTTGGCTGACATGCTTCCTTTCTGACTCTCAGGCAGAGCTGGAAGACAGAGCTTTCAGCATTCATAATTTCAAACACTATGTTAAAATTCCATTTTGCTGATTGCCTGAAACCCCAGAATGCCTCTCTGATCAATCTTACAACAAAGACCCATGTAAAAGCGTGCCAAGGCAGACTGCTGACTCTGAAAGGGAGTCCATGTACTGATTCATTAACGCCACTGCCAGCAGCACTGACACATTCCTCGGAGATATCTTGCTCAAGCAGTTTCTCAAGCCATAGTTTAGTTTCTTATCATGGTTACAGGTGTATTAGACACCAGGAAGACCAAGCACACAGTCATGTGCTTACAGGACTGAAATTAAAGCTGCAGCTCTCTCTTAACTATAAGAACTAGAGTAGGACGTCACCAGTGACAAGACCATGCTGCAGGGCTACTCCACAACATAAAACATGGGCATGAGGAAAGGCTGCTGTGGATGAAGAGAGACTTTGCTAGAACAGGTGACACTGATTTTGCACACTCTGCCACAGACAGTCTAAGGTATAAGCTGCTCAATAACCAAACAAACTGTCTTATTTTTGACCAGTTCTTGAGTGAATTAGAAGCAAATGACCACTGCACTGAATAAATAGAGCACCTGTTTGTTGTGGTTCGTGTTTATTGTTAAATGGTCCATTCTATTATGCCCCCCACTTTCTAAAAATGGAGCAAGATTTTAATATGAATTATCTTCCACCTCAATAATCTTGACACTAAAAAAAGTTTGGTCAAGTTATTACCTCATCACTTTTTAAAATCAAGTATTTAACATCAATGAGTCAGTTATTAAATAGTTCTCATTTTGTCCAGGAGCTTTTAAACTCTGTGGCCAGGTCAGTGTTCATGTATTTGATGTTCACTCTCCAGTCACCTGGTGTATACACAAACTAAAATGTAAAATGTACATTACCCAAGCGCACTGCTATTCCTTTTTCACAGAAAAAAAGAAGAGAAACTGTTATTAGTCTGATCTCAGAGCGAAGTGTTCTCAGTACAGGAACAGCATTTTCTCATGTTGACATAAAGTATGAGGATTTTACCATCTTTTTGTATTTGTTCACATGCACAAAATACTGTCTCCAGCAGACTGATGAAAACCTCATTCTTTCATCTTTTTTACAACAGAAAACATTTTAGTGGACAAAAGTTCCTGCCTTCAATTCAAGCTCCTGAAGATTCTTCACTGTGATGCAGAACTCAAAGGAGACGCTGAAATACTACTTTGAAGAACACTCTGATATAGTAGTGGAAACCACAAGAATTAATGGGGTTTTGCATATTTTAAGCTCAGACTGTGCATGGGAGTTTAGGATCTCGATTGCTATAAAACTCCCTAGGGTTTGCACGACCTGTTTGTGGTAGTAGGGCTGGGGGGCTGCAGGGGTGAATTCTGAGAAGCTGCTGGAGGTTTCCCTGCACTCAGCACTGCTGTTGCTAAGGCTGAGCCCACCAGGGATGGTGAGGGCTCTGTGGAGGCTGTGTCAGGGAAAAGGCCGGAAGCAAAGCACAGACTGACCGAAACAAGAAGGAAAATAATATACACAGCATATACATTAGCTTTTATTTAACTCTAAAATCCCACATATTGAATTCACCTGTTTATAGAATGTACATGGTCTTCACACTATTTCTCTTTCACACCATGTGGACTGACACAGTTGAAAAGTAGGCCATGCAAGTTCCACATGAATAGTGTACTTCAAAAATTGTCCTGGCAAGACAATTGTTTAAAGAGCCAGGTTTTTCTCTGCTAGTCCTTGTGCAGGAAGATGTGTTTTGAATCTGAGATCTATATGTTTGAACTTCTAATTGGAAGACCACAATTGAGCTTGATTGTGTGAAAACTGAACCTGTTCTGAAACATAAAAATACTAGCTTCATCCTTATTTTGAATTCTTCTGCTTATTGTATGTGTGACTAAAATTCACTCCAAGTCCTACTTTGAGTCATGAACTTAAGAGAACCTGGATTGCCTTTTTTCCTGCACCAAATCAAACTCAAATTTGAACTAACAACTGACACTCAGCCATCTTCATTATCCTATTTTTCACTGCGATGACGAATTGAAGCTCTTTAATGATCTATCACAGCTAATATGTGTTAGTCAGCTTTTAACGTCACTGCAATAAAGTTGCATAAGCCATGAACTTAAGAGCTCCTTTAGTTGCAATTTCATGGACTGAGGTTTACAATACATCCATATGTTTCAGGTTTTTTCACCATATAGAAGCAACTTGCCATTTAAAACCAATCAGTCAAAACAAATACTTTTTAATCAAGTTCCTTCTTTTTTTCAGCTGAATTATATTGCATTTTTTCATTGATTATTGTATGAGCTTCCTGAGTTTTATATGATTTCTTGGATTTCTAATTTGGTGAGGCCTGTAAAGCTGAATAATATGACAATATTAAATATAAAAAAGATACAAGCAATGTTCTAAAATTGAATGCCAAATATTATATAAATCAGTGTCAAAATAAGATACTTGCTCAGATATCTCAACAGATGAAGCTGTGGTACACTAGGCCTAACTGGTATACACAGAGAGCAAAAAATTACATTTAACAACACTTGTAACATTTGAAAAATGAAAAGTGTTTCTCTTTGTATACTATTTTTTCCATTTAAGAAGAAAGACAACTTACTGGCATCATTCAATTCTGAAGGCTTACTGAAACCTCAGTTAAAGGTACATTTTACAGCAGGAAAGTATTGTCCCTCTGCATTCATCAACTTGATAAACTGTTCCATCCAGTAAGTTTTTCTTTTAAAATCTACTTTTGGCACAACCAAAATTATGTAACCTGTATGAATTTTTCTATATTATTTGGAATAAAAAAGATCAAAGTGTTATTTCAACCATTTCAAAAACACATTGGAAATTTTATTTCAGAACTTTTTTTTTGTATTATAATAAATAAAGGTTACTTGATGAGTAAGAAAATTATTTACTGGTTTGTGCAAAATAATGTAGTATCAAATGCAACTTTAATTGTACCAACTTGTCAGACATCACAAAAATAACCTGCCTGACATATATTTCCACCACTCTCATTATTCTTTTACTGCCTCTACTTTGTTTCCAAATGAAACTGATTATTACTGCTAAAGTATTACCCATCTGGAAATATATCATCTTCTCAAGGGCCTTGCTGATTTACTAACTAATTTCCTTGGTGAGTTTCCACTTTGCAAAGGCACTCATTAAAATTCACAGGTTTAAGTGTTTAGTTTGTTCTCCTAACAAACACTGTAAAGTGCTGTTGGGGCAAGAAAAATAAATAAACCTTTCAAAGTATCTTATGAATAAGCTACAAAACAGAGTACACTATCAGGTTTGACTCATTGTTTTCAGCTCCAATATGATGTCACAGCATAACAAGGTAATTAATGTATAATTAGTAGCATCAGTAGCAAAAGGATCGCTTTGCATTATGTGAACAAAACCTTATCTCTTCTGCCTCAGTGTATGCCTTTTATCTACTCTGCATAGCTGCTACAGGGGCAAAGAGAAACTAATTTTGTTTGACTTCATGATTTTTGGAGTGACATTGAAGTTAAAAATTCTCTGATAGGTCCAACTTGAATTTATACTCAACAGCCAACTGTATCTTTATTCTAATGTAATTTCTCTGTCAAGCAGTATCTAACTTCAGTATACACTATCAAATATCTTCCAAACCCTTATTAAACTTTTAAAAGCAAGACATGTACAGAAATTTACCTCATACCAACATAATTAACTTCTACCAATATTTTTTGTTCTGTTAAATTACATTCCACAAACTAAAGAGACGGGGCAGCCATTTTCTTTTGTTTCCTCCATTTGTACACTTCTTACCAGCTCCTGTTCTCCTTTCTTTTGTTGCCTTACATTCACAAACAGAATCACAGAACAATGAGGTTGGAAGAGACCTGTAAGATCATCGAGTCCAACCTATGCCCTAACACCTCAACTAGACTATAGCACCAAGTGCCACGTCCAGTCTTTTTTTAAACGCATCCAGAGATGGTGATTCTATCCCCTCCCTAGGAAGAGCATTCCAGTACTTTATTATTCTTTCGGTGAAAAACTTTTTCCTAATATCCAACCTGTACCTTTCCTGATGTAGCTTGAGACTGTGTCCTCCTGTTCTGTCATTTGCTGGCAGGTGGAAGAGATCAACCCCACCTGTCTACAACCTCCCTTCAGGAAGGTGTAGAGAGCAATAAGGTCACCTCTAAGCCTCCTCTTCTCCAGGCTAAACAACCCCAGTTCCTTCAAACATTCCTCATAAGCAATTTTTCCACACGCATTTTCTCCTCGAAAGATATTCTTTAGATTTTTAGGTAGCAAGATTTTGTGCTCCATGTATCTAAACACCCTAAACAGGTTTGCCTTTGGCATGACAAAGGGCAGGGTCTGACTCTGCAGCGTGGAGCTTGTCAGCTGGCTGCCCCTGCCTCGCCAGGCTGTTAACTGGCCAGAACTGCTCCTTGGCAAACCTACTCGCCCTGCCTTTAATCTCCGTGCAGGGCTGGCTGAACACAGAGCACATGCATTGCATAACACTTGGCATTACACAATTATTCAAAATAGTGGAGGATAAGGATAATTTCATTGAACATACTCACAATAAAAAGCAAACTTTACATGAAAAAAAGGAGACTATGTTTCCATTAACTAAAAAAGGTAAAACAGGCCGTGGGCTTTGACAGATACTTGTTTTGCAAGGCATTAAAGTCCAGACTAGTTTAAGACTTAGAAGACAAAACTGTATTTTGATTTTAACCGATCTGATAACCATGTTCTCTACTGCTTCTAAAACGGAGATATACATTCATACAAGCTCTCAGTTCTCACAAAACCCTGGGGGAAGATTATCACTAATAAAGCCTGGCACTTGGTATGTGCTAATATTCAGCTGTACCCAGCAGAATAGCACTGAAAAAACATTTCCCTCAAAATAATTTTATTCCTAGAAAATATTCAATTTCTTAAAATAACTTCAGCTAGGTATCAACCACACTTTTTCCTTCAGTTTCAGTAAGCAACCTGCTCTGGAATATTTTGATCTCTACTGTGTCTAGACCAACACAGCAAAGTGCGATTTGAATTTCTGAATATACCACTGGCAAATAAACATGGTGATAGATACAGAATCCAGTCTTGTACAAATAACCTAAGTAGGAGACATCATTTTCAGGATATGTCAATAAACCAGATCATATCAAAGGCTACATCCAAGACAACTACATATAATGAAGCTATATGAAGATCAGCAGCTCCATGGCAACATCACACACAACACACAAACTTCCCAAGAAATCAGATAAATAGTCAAACACCAAATGTATAGTAAGCTCCATCTGCCCTTTCTTTATTGCCAGAAGTACCTCATTTGCTTTTCATAGAACTAGGTGTGAAACCCCAGTACTACCAATTATACTTTAAAGAACAAAGCTGATTCATTCTGCCTTGAAAATAACATCTGTGCTGGGTTAATGAACATGTATCACAGATGCACAAGTAGCACTCTCCTGGTGTTTTCCAAACTGAGTAATGGTAATGTGGGAGTTTACTGGGTAAACTAAAGGCAACAAGCATTACTCAGCTGCTGAGGTCTGTCACCCTTCTCATGAAATGCTACTTTAACGTGTAAAATTTCTCATTGAAACAGAGCTATTTGCAAGATTGTGTATGAAGTCTGAATGGGGATAGATGTGCGTGTTACTTTTTTCAATGCAAACATACACAAAGTTCACGCAAAACACTACTCAGCCAATGTGAACATCCAACATGAATGTTCACTGCAAACTTGTACAGTTTTGGCACTTGAAACATATTAAAGAAAGGAAGAGTTATGAATAATATAGTTGTGATACTGAGAAATAGTTATTTTAGAAAAATTAAGATGCTACAGTATTTAAGATTAGCATGCCCTGACAGATATCCACACTTCTAAGCACTATATCATGAATATGTCTCCCAGATCCCAGTTCTAGTCACACACTTGTCTTTAGCATTTCTCTGTATTGAAGGGCTTTTTTCATCTATGAATGGAAACTCAAAATTTATTTGCAGGTTTCCTTGATTAACATTACTTTGACTCCAATTTAAAACTGGTCCGGTAATTCATTAACTGCTTTTACAAGCAGCTGTGGACATTCTGGTTCAATGAGGTACAATAACTTCCAGAGCAGCAAGAGAACAATTTTCATTCTAGAAATAATAATACATTTGGTGGCATTCAGTTTGTGTGAGTCACATCTTCATTTATTATTCCCCCATTTTTAATCTCACCTGTTTAAAATAATTTTCTGTTCATTAAAATATTCATATCAATGGAATGCCATGAAAATTTATTATTTGATATTTATATTAAGATATTTCAAAAAATCCCGAATTTCTAAATTGTAAAAATATTTCATATTTTCATACAGAGTAAACAAGGACATACTCAGAATCAGACCTAATTGTGATTAACTAAGAAATTATCTAGCTAATGAGATTAACAAAGGGATTTACAGGCTTTCACTTACACGACAAAGACTGACAGTACACAAAGTTACAGGACGTTACTTGTTCAACACAATATTTTAACACATTCTTCATCTTCTCTGCTTACACCAGAAATACTACTTTTTCCTTTGCTAAAACTTTTGAGAAGGTAAATATGAGGATGAGGATTCTCTCTTTTGAGAATCCTTTCTCTCATATATCTAGAGAAGTCCACAATCACATATACTAAGTTTGGTTGTTAAGTTCATGAATTTGAATTTATGGGCCACAGAAAAACCAGAAAGAAAACAAACTTCCAATATACTAAAAATACTACACATTTCAAATGTATTCTAAAAAAAATGTAAAATTTATTTGTACCTACAGTTCAATAAAAAATGAATTCTTGCAGGCTATTACAGAACGGTGAAACCAAATTGAATTTCTGAGCCTTTGTTCTTCCCCATTATTGCTTTCTTTTTTGTTGAGGTTCATCTAATCAAAAATTTGGTACTTTAAATGAGGTGAAGTTTGTGTTTTATTCCTTTTTTAGAGGAGTGGTAGAATCCTTGTAGAAGCTTTAAAAGTATGCCCCTATGGACAATATGATGTTGATTCTGTGCTCACTTTAATTGGCATCTCTTTCCTCCTTTGTTCATTCTACAAAATCTCCTGTGTTTTTTTCCACTCACCCTGCTATGTTTTTGACCAATTTTTTTTGCTCTGCTTCCAACCCACTCTCCATCTCCTGCCAAGGGAATTTTAAGTCATTAATTGCTGTCAGATTTCCATACTCACAACATTTAACCAAATTCAACAACTCATTCATCCATATTACAAAAAAATAAACGAAGGAAAAAAATAGAACTACTTGAGAATAATGGAGAGTGCTAGCTTTCTAGAGTTTGATAATTTTGCTTAGTACATAAATATACTGAAGGGATAAACATGCATTAATCAGGATTGAAATTACCATCTAATCACTTTTTTTTTTCTACTGTAGCTCTTTACACATTTGCATTAATAGAATCAGAATGCATACAAGAAGAATGACCCAGTAGCGATCATGCACTCACTACATTGTGCTTACTTTTCAAACATACAATAATTGTTTGTAATGCAGAATTTCACCAAAAAACTGAATATCATCCTAACATGTCCATTGCCAGTCATTAGGAAAAAGGCTTCCATAAGAGGCCAGTGCAACAGGAACAGCTCTCCTGGAGACATTATGGAAACCCTGTCCTTGAAGGCTTTCAAGACTCAGTCAAATAAAGCCAGAGCCGATCTCATCTCTTTGGTAGTTTACTCCTGCAAGGATTCATTCTGCAAAAGTTTTAGAAAGTTGTCTCAGCTATATGTTAATAATCAGTTGTGGAGTCCCTAATTGGAGGGGAATGAGCAGCCCACAATCACAAAATCATAGAACACATGGAGTTGGAAGGGACCCATCAGGATCACCAAGTCCAACTCCTGGCCCAGCACAGGACATCCCAAGAATCACACCTTGGGCCCAAGAGCATTATCCAAGTTAATCTGAAGAGTAAATAAAGTTTATAAGCGCTATGACATTGCTGAATTTTACAAAATTCTGAAATAAAAAGACATAATAAACTAAATTGCATAGTCAGGTGACTGCAGAATACTCTTAAATATGATTATAAGAAAAAAAAAGTCTAAAAACAAAAAATGAAGTAACTACTGCAAAAAAATAAACCAAACATACATTTAACATAAATTTGAAATTCAAGACCAAGAGAATGATCAGCAGGATGACATAGAAACTGAGGTGACCAGAATGTAAAAAAAAAAGTACAACTTCAGATAAACTACAAAATGAAACAAGGATATAATAGCTGAAAATTAAGATTTCAGAAGTTTTTTTGAAGTATTTTATAATATCCCTTTCAAGGTCATTAAAGTAATGTGGGCAGTTTGCCATGTGCAATGTGCCTGATGTTGCTTCTCATAGAAATGTTCCCTTAAAATCAGTGGTTTTGGTAGTTAAAAATGATCACAAATATAAGTCTATTTTCATTTTAAACAGCCTTTTTACCTGGAGGCTGTAAGGTCATGGTTAAATTTCTTATAAACAGACCTGGACAAAAATAAACTGAGATTAAGCAGGATCTTAGAGAGTTACAGTTAAAGCATTATCTGCAGAGGATTACAGTAGACAAGCAGTCTTGTTTCATGCCTAACAATGACCTTTCTCTTACACAAATGTCACATTCATCTAGGAAAGGTGTCTGTACAAGGAGAACAGCATCCTCTCAACCAGTTTTTTCTAAAGCACATGTATTGGCATGTTTGATTTCTTCAGTAAGACCCACATACAGTAGGAACCTATATTATGAAACTTTGCAATGCTCTGTTCCACTGAATGGAAAGCTAGAATAAAACTCAGGACTGTATTTTCCCTTTAATGCATATGCAACTTCTAACATTACTAATAGAGCCTAATTACACTCATTAGGCCCATTCAACACTTCCTTTTCAAATTATTAATTACAATAGGCCTCATGCTTTAGTGCAGCATGAAATGGAGCCCACACCAAAGAAAACAATCACCTTCTCTCCCCACTATTAGATTTTTTGTTCATCTTCTAGCTTTGTTTTTTATTAAGAGGTTGGGGGATGGGGTCTAAAGAAATCATAAAACAGATTTAAACATAATAATGTTTATCTAAATTTAATAGTTTTGCCACCTCTTTGTTGCCTATTGTATCCTGGCAAATGGAATTGAGAAAAAAAGACATTTCACCATGGATTAACTGCATGGATTTAGAGTGTCAGTCTTCTGATGGAAATAGACACAGAAGAAGAGAAGTTGCATAATCACCTTGTTTCTAAACAAGTTAATTTACCATGAAAAGGTGCAGGAAAATAAACCCTTTGATGGCTAGGAAGTTAAATACAGCATGGGGATAGATAGTTTATAATGCTAAGTACTGGGAAGACGTGGAAAAAAGACAAAAATTATGTGGAATTACCAGACTTCAGCCAGGCTACAGATCCCTGACTGTACTACAGAAAGAAAAGCTATTACCACTATGAAGTCCTTTTAAACACTTTTTTTTTTTAAATAAGACTGCTGAGAATCTGTAAATTTAAACAGAGACTAAAACATTTTTTCCTTTGTAGGCTCTTCTGCTTTATATTAATGAGGTCATAGCATTAAAAATACTTGCAAATCTATCAACCACAACTAGGGCCTGAGCATTCTATGGCTTTCTAGCATCATTTGTTTCTCAAGGATCCAAAATCTGAACTTTGATTCGTTTAAATATCACTGCTTTTATTCTGGAAAGATGAATTAGTGTAGCATTATCAACCTTACAAAATGAAAGAACAGCTTAGATACATATAAGCTGTCAGAACTATCTTGGAGCTTCTAAATACTTTTATTCCATAAATAAAGGATTCTGTATGTGGGGTTTTTTTTTAATGAGAAGTCAGTAATGCCTATTATCCTGAAGCCAAGTTCACCAACATGTTTGCTGCTTCTTCTCTCTGTTTCATCCTACTCACACTTGGCAATAATTATACACTACTTCATACCTGGGTATTAGTCCTTTCAGGTGAGCAGGAGGTTATCAAGGAGAAAGAAATGACAATAGGAGCTGAAAGAATAATTTATCTAAAATACTAAATTTATGTATTTATGAAATGTTTTGGTCACTCAAGTACAAAGACAAAGTGGATTACTAGAATGTGACTGTCAATTCGATTCCTCTTCCTCAAGGTTCTAAGTGGAGATCAGGAATACCACTGCCAGAACTGAGGAATAGCAGAAGGATGAGCAGAGCAGAGAGTCAGTGAAACTCTAGTCTGAAACTATTTATATATATGCATTTCTATTACACACACTGTGGAGGACACTATAGCACAGCAAAATCAGCTGAAATAAATAGAGATATTAGGGGTCATGGAGCAAATTCATCTTGTACAATATCAGAGTTGCTATTTGTACATTATAACATCATAGAACATATTTGGCATGTCAACAATTTCATAAAGCTAAAAAGGAAAATGTATATCCATTCCATAGCCTTTTCCTGACTTGAGTTCTGTCCAACTGCAAACACTTTTATAAGAAACACTTTATAGGCTTGTTAAAGCTTGTGCTGCAATGCCATGGTCATGGCAAATCAGCCAAATAATGGGTGCCCATATGCAAAACCCAAAGGTGGCATAAGCAGAAGCATTTTCACTAACACCAGTTCTACTTTGCCTACTTTCACTGCAGTACTTGGGGCTTGAGAGTCCAAAGCTTTAGGAGTCTTGTTTAATTAAGTGCTGTAACAACATTTTGATAAGTTACCAGCATATTCTACCATTAAATAGCAAGCAGCCTTTCGAGTACCCATTTATCTTCTTGCAGCTCCAGGGACACCACAGTAAATGTGTTCTAAGCAAGACTGTGCTCCATATATTACACATGTGCACCAACACCAATGGCACATTTGTTTCTGGCATTGTCAGGTGGACTTCCCAACAAGATTTTGGCAGATTGCCTGAGCTTAGAATATTACTAGAAAATTGTTGTTATTATTAATATTGGTAATTTATATTATTAGTACAGTGCATATATTTTTGTAATAATGTTATGATATAAAACTAATATTTTGTTTAATACTGTAACAGGTTCAAGTTCAAAAAAGCACATACAGACTTGCAAAATGTTTGAAAAGCAGCTTGGTGTGACAGCTTTCTCAAGCAGTTATCACAAATGGTAGTTGAGTCTCAGTCCTGCTTCAGGAATGGGACTTAAATCACCATGACCATATCATCTGAGCAGCTGAATACAAACATCCCCTTTATCTCTGCATTTTGCTGCAGACTCAGACAGTCTTAGCATTCAGAGAAAACAGAAAACTCATACAATTAATCTCAGCAGGATGGTTGCTTCAAAAATTGCTAATTAAGTAAAAAGCACCCATCACTATAATTGGCCTGAAAGAAAAAAATGAAAATAATGCCTAATTCTATCATCTGATTCCATTAAAATAACAAAATTATTTTGGGGGTAGGGATGAATGACCCTGATTGCTGAGGGCATGGCCTTGCCTGCCACTCTCCTTTTCCCTACAAGGCAGTCAGCCCTGTTCCTCCCTGGCACAAGCTATTGAGGTGCAATAGGTGAAACAGCAGGTAAAGGTTCTCTGCTTAATGGGCACTTAAAGGACAAAAAAAATTCAGATATGCCCTTAATAATGCACAGCCCAGATCAAAGGGCAAAGGATCCAAATAGAACAGGTGACTCAGAACAGTCTAGAAAGCCATACCTACAACTCTCAATTTCACTGATCAGGTAAATTTTGGATATGAAGTTACCTGTTACTTTCCATCTCTAAGGCCTCTCACTGAAGATTTTTTATTAATAGGAGCAAGTTTAACCTGCAGAAAGTGTTGTGATGCACGGGCCTTCAAATTATCGGGGTGTAAGCAGATTTTTTGAAAAGAAACTTTGCATATTCCCAACTCCAATAATAAGCTTGACTGAATAACAGAGAATACCAAGTGAACCACAGAGCAGGAATAATATCAAATAAAAGAGACCAAAGATTCTGAGCTGCTGAGAAACTTGACTGATTTCTGCAGGACTTGTAGGAAATTATCAGTTCAGGAAGACAAGTGAAACTTGAGCATACACTAAGCACTATTTGGGAAGCCTTTCCACCAGTGATCTCCTCCTGGATGTTGTACATGCAAGCACTGGCATTTACACAGAACACAGTGAAGACTTCAGTTTGCCTCCTCAATCAATTTTGCTCTCTTCTACAAGAAGGCATATAGAAACAACAGCTACAAATTGACAATTTATGAAGCAACACTAACCACAGTAAGTCCTTAGCAGAGAAAAAAATATGTTTTAAAAACTTGAATTTTACACACTGCACAAAGCTATTACTCATTTTCTTCAGAATATGTTCCTTAGAGCATAGATATCCTTTTCTCTGTTCCCTTTGTATTTCTTCTGACCTTTGAACTACTGAAGTTGTATTTCAATCTTTAAAATGTCACAAGTTAGCCTATGAGTTTATTACATGATCACATGACAGGGACAGCATTAAAGAAGGTATTAATTTTACAAATGCACTGTATGGCAAACAAAAATGAGTATTTTCAGATTATCCTTCCCAAATGTACAAGGCTTACAAGTCAGGCATCAATTATTAAAAAAACTTTGTTTTAGACCTAAATTCAGTGTTCTTTTTAGTCATCTTCTGGTGTGAAATAGCTAGAGACCATGCTTTTAAGCTTGGCCCTGAGGTTCTTGAATATATCTTTAATTAAGTTTTAAAAAGAAAAAAACAAGCCAATACTCTTAGAGATACAATAAAACTGTCATATTTGTAACACATTTGCGGGTGACCTTTTCCACAAACATGTGTTTATGTAAAGCCTTTTTTAATGAAGCATTCTGTGATGAAAACAATCTATCATTCATATATCCTAAAAGATCAGGTTTGAAAGGCAAATATAATTCTTTACATTGATGAAAAATAATTTAAGTTGACATGGAAAGCTCTAAAATATATGGAGATTATAAAATACCAATAAGGATGGACGAACTGACACTTTGAATTTTGGGGGCCACAGAAGAGATGGAAACAACACAGCTATTGCAATACTGATTAATAACAAAAAAAAGAATAGTCCTTAATTTTCTTATGAATAGTCAGCATAACACTTAGGACAACATTTTTCTAATTTTTTCACAGTAAACTATTTTAAAGATGTGATATGTCCTTCATTTTTAAAGGGTACCTATTATAACCTTATTGTATTTCAAGACAAAACTTACAAATTCATTAGACCACCTTAATTATAATATGGGGTTTTTTTCACTAAATCTATTCATAGAAATGTGGAGGTCAAGGACATGGCTTATAAAATAAAATATATTTTAAAAACATGCAGCCAGTTAGCCAAAGTGTCATGCTTCCAACATAACAAATCACAACATAGTAAAAAAATATTTCAACACAAACATTGTGGACAGATAATGCATTTTGATATAGAAAAACAAATGGAGTGTGGACAAAATCCATTTATTTTTTTGGCACACCATTCTAAGTACTTGAAAGCTGTGCAGTTATTTCACAAGTATCTAAAGGACTTCTAAAAATTTCTGTATCTAGGCTGAAAAAATGGATTCATTCATCTAATCTGTTCTGACAGCTGCAATCAGAGATCATAAGCTCTGCAGATAAAGGACCAATTTTTTATGGTATGTTTATACATTGTCATTTGGAAAATGTGCAAAGCCTGAACTATTACTTTGTTTTACATAATAAAAATCAATGACAGCCAGAGACTTCACAGTGATGTGAGCACATTTACCCTCTAACTCCCCAGCCTCAAAATGTGTTTGGGATTCTGGCAAATATCTTCTACTGCACTGCATACTTGTGATGAAATCCTACTTATGTTTTCCTATTGCTAACACTTCCTTCCCCCCAGTGAATCTCTTCTCATTAAAATCCATTCAGCACTTCTGCTGTAACATTTATAAGGTGATTTGTCAACATGGTGACACGTCTATATAAAAAACAGATGCAAGGTCCCTGACACCAAACTGATTAATGAGAACAAAGTGTAATGAGAATTTCTAGTGGCTAATGTCACAGCAAGAAAGAACAAAAAAACACTGAAGACTCTTCGGGTTCAGACTACACCATATTAGAACTGTGTGAAATATGGTACTATTTGTCTAAATCTGTGAACTAGTAACAGAAAAATAGCTCTAAACCTTGTCAAACTTTAGCAGAATCAAAACAAAGCACACAAGCATATACTTCAAATTGGCCTGAAAGAGTGCCAAGCATTTTTAACTATACTGTCCACCCAGAATTTACACAGAGGCTCAGGGGGTTTTATCGGCAAAATTTGGATTTCCCTCTCAGTAGAAAGAAGCTCAGAAAATCGACTAACTATTTTTGGAAATTTGCATTCTGCATACGTAGTCATAGAATTATGCAGGAGAAAAGCAGAAGTAAAGGAAAAGTTAGGGTAAAAAGGCAAGTCATTCAACAGTTTCTGCTTCTTCAGAAAAGGCTATAATTTTCCTGAAAAGTGTATCATCTGGCTCGCTCACTACTTGGATGAAAAGAAGCAATGATCTGTAACATGCACTAATTTTACTCAAATATTTATTTTATCATCTGACTTCCTGGCTAAAATCAATGTTCAAGTTACTAGCCTAGTTCAATGCTCTGAATTGAGGGAAAAATGAAAAAAAACAAAAAAGGCATTTCAAAATCATATATAGTCCAAACATTTCTACCTTTTGCTAAGATGGTATATCCCCACTGATTATGGCCAAAAGGTGTTTGATCCTGTTCTCATTTTTAATTAAAATAATCAGAACTTTGACTTTAGGAATCTCATTTGTTAAAACTAATTATATATTTATGTTTTAAAAACCCTTTCATTTCTTTAAGACTCATTCTCTTAAGATGGCTCAGATGACAAATCAGAACATTTAAATCAGGCTCTTGCTTTTAAATGGCTACTGAAGTGAGCTAGTTACTATTGCTTGATTGTTTTTCTCATCCTCTTCTCATTGTCACGGTATTAAAAAGAGCAGTTTACCTGTCGAGCAAATGTTTCTCTTAAAATAAGAGGTAGGTGCTGCATAACCTCTTTGCTTTGAAAATGTTGTCCAAGGATATTATACACCCACTAGAACAACAGATGTGCACACACACACCATGTTGTGAGCCATCTCAACTCTGAAAAGCTGATAATTCTATCACACACAGAGGTCTCACAGCTGTTGGCCAATTAGATGGATGAACAGAGTTAAGAGTCCTTTCTAAAGAAAAGTTAGTGCTAATGACTACATTTTTTAAGAGGGAACCTAAGAAGAGGAAAACATAACTTTGCTATTCACAAACTGGAAGTATAGAGATACACGAACATTATTTCAGACCAGTTCTCCTTATAGATGGACAAAGCCAACAAAAAAGTACATGGGGTCATCATATCAGTGGCCAAAAAACAAACAGCTGATCCTGAGTGGCACTAGTAACCTGGAAATCATGCCTGAGTTTTTAAACGATGATGGAAATCTCCATAATGACTATGCCATCAGCCAGCTGTATTTTTTTTAACTTTATTATTATTGAATAACACAGATGTGGACTTTTTAGCTTGTCATCTTACTTAAAAAATAAATTTGGATAGCTGCAGAAATCTGTGTTGATACTGTGCCTACCGTCACCTTTCAATGAGATTTCTCAAGGCAAACAAGAACAGGTTGCCTACTATGACTCAGGCATCCTTTGAATCATACCTGCTATTATAAATTGGCTTGGAAAGCATTATCATGTTATTTTTTAAGCTTCTGGAAGTAAAAACCATTGCTGCTTTCAAACTACAACCCTCTATTGCAAACAAAATACATCAAAATATTTCAAAAAGTTACACTGTTCCATGCATATGGAGATATACACATACATGGATATATTTTCTTGGATATATTTTCTTATTTGAGAAAAAACAATGGAACAAAAAACTTTAGGAGAGTCAATGTAATTGAGAAGGTTTAAACACTTCCCTCAGAAGGTAATTCTCATAAATTAAATGGCAGCAGAAAATTTAAATACCCTATTTATTGCAGTAAACTGAACATCCATTACATGGAAGCTCCAAAAAACAGGTACATGTGCCTGGATTTATTAAAAATGCAACACTGCTGGGTGACAGTTACTTCAGCCATATAGCTGTTCCCCATTATAGAGTAACTTTGCATATACACTAACAATATAGACCCTCACAGAACTGAGAGTACAGTTTTCAACAAAATATATTTTAAAGAGGTCCCTTATTGATAAGCATTCTATTTTAACATACCATTTTAAATACATTGCTTGAAGTCTTTTTCCTTAGTGGTCTAGAAGCAATTATCATTCATTTTTACAACCAACCCCTATACACATCTATTCATCTTCAAAAGGGAAGAGCAAGGTAAAACCCCTTAGTCACATACAAGCCTTCTCTGTTCATGTTTACTCGCACTACTGAAAGCGATGTGGTTGCCAGAATCACACTTTCCTTTTTTATAGTTCTCATCTTACCATGTTTTCCAAAGCAATCCTAGTTCCATGAAATTCTTACTTGTGCTAAAAATTCTTTCACTGATGCAGTCTGTGTACCACCTTCTTTTATATCTTCCTCATCTGCCTTGGAAGTTCCGAGGTACAGTCAGGCAATGTGTTCGAAAGACAGAAAAATTTTTTAAAAACCTTAAATCACAGCATAAAGTACACTTCCCATAAGTTTTCCTTGCATCCTGCAACACCTGGACTGGCTAACACACTGTTTACATTCAAGATTTCAAGATCTGAATTATTAAGAGTCCAAAGAGCTCAACAGAAATCTCTACTGACGTCATTTGGCTTTGGATCAGGTCCTAAATCCACCGAGGCCATTAAATTGTTCTTTTGCTCCTTGCTTTTTCTCTGTCAGTCACTTCAATTTCACTATGATGTCATTCAAGGATTCATGGAAAATGGACTGACTTTTTATATAGTCACATGAACAAGACCCAACAGCCAACAACAACATTCAAGAGTCTAGAAATTCACTTTTCAGTACATTCCAGTTAGTGCCACATCTTGATTCAGTCAGCCAGCACCAATGAGATAATTTTTGGCTCCTTATTTGCAACTTAGTGTTTGGAAATTAACAGTTTTGAACTCCATTAAGAATTTCAAATATAGAACAAGTCTGTTGGAAACGTCCCTTACCCATTTCAAATCTCTCTTAAATCTTGGTTTATAACTGTCAAATTTTAAAATGCACGGTTATATTCATATGAAAATTATGGCATAGAAAAGAGTGGATTTATTGAATTTTCTTTACTTTCCTGTAAAGGATTTCCGTCTTTTATGCTTTATGTTCTTATATTTACATTTTCTTTTTGCCTATCACACCCCATTTATCTGGGTGCTCATGAACAAAGCAACAGCAACAATTTGGGAACATTGAATGCAAACTGCACTCTCACTGACCCTTAGGGAAAATGGTACCTCTAAAAGATGTTTTATCTGGCAACAAAAATTATATAATGCCTTTTAATGACAGCAATAATAACATCTAAAAAAGTTTTTAAAATCTATCCCACAAAAAAGTAACTTGGTGATCCTGGAAGTTTGAATAAATCACAAGCAATTAAAACAGCGTGTGAGACAGACTATGGATCTGTCTTCATTTCAAACCCTGTAAGCTCAGCATTGTGCCTTTCCAGGCTCTTTACATGATCCAGAAATGAATCCTGCTATATAGGTTAGAGTGAAACATGAGAGTGCACAGACAGAGAAACACTGCTTTGTGGGAAAGCAATGCACAGAATAGCTTCAGGCTTTTAAAAACTAATAAATCTGGCCTCCTGCAGATGCTATTCAACTAACTTAGCATTTCTGCCCTCAGTGCATCTGTCTGGTTCACTATATACCATGAAATGTGTTAGGGAGTTCATTATATCCACTTATCTAAGCCAGTGCTGAGTGGCAAATATTACCAGCTAAAAAAAGAGTAAGGGGGTGGGGCTCCCTGATTCTTCCAAAATATCCTATAATACTGAGTGCTTTGGATTTTGTTTCCATTTCCCTTAGGGGTGACAAGTAGAGAAGGTAGTTATTTCTCATTACAATACTTTCCGCATTTCATAGAATTAAGTACGTGACTCAACACAAGAGCAGTTTCTGATTTCTCCATGAAGTAGAGACAGCAAAAAGCTGTTGTATACTTCTTTTGAGTATGGTAATTACACTGGGCACTCAGTATGTTAAGGAAGTAGGGAAGCTACTTTAAAGCAAAAAGAAAAAAACATATTTTGTTTTTTTAGGAATATTTGTGGAGCACCACAGCAACGTAAATCAGTCAGTAAACAATTTAGTCATAAAACAATGAAGAGATTACCCCATGTGCCGGCACATATGACACTGGCCTGAGGCTTATCTTGTAAGCACATTAATAATGAGTTTTATTTTTGGGAAGCTATTATACTAAAGCATGTGCATCTTTAGGAAGCATTTATATAGTTACTAAGAATTCTGATCACAGACTAGTGGCCTCTCTAAACTAAGCAAAGAAATAACTTTGGCTAGATTCCATTTTATATTTAGCACCAGCAAGTTCCAACTTAATTTTGTCTTTCAGACTCCATGCAGTGGGACAATGCTGCTATAGTGACCAAGGCAGGAAAATCACTTTTAAATCAAACCTTTCCATTACTAATTACTACACTGAAAGTGCAGCTAGTAATTTCAGCCCAAGCAAATAAAAAAGAAAAATAATCCAATGCTAGCCTCCTTACTCTAACAAATTGGCAGTAGTTCCTGCTTAAAACCCTCCTCTTTACAGTAATGAAAATGTGGTACCGTGAATGATGCATGCTGTATCTTCCTCAGTGCTAGTGGTATGTTCCACTCAACAGGTTAGGCTAACAATTTGTGGGTTTAGTACTAAAAATTATCTCCACTGTTCTCCTGAAGCATCTGATTTGAATGCTAACACAAAGAGGTGAGGTGGGACCACACTGCAAGAGAGAATACTTCAGACCCTTACTTCCTGGTTTTAAACAACTTTTGCCAATTTATAAAGATTTAAAGATAATCTATTTGCCCCAAAGACATGTGCCAAATCATTGCATAGAAGTTTGTTATTCTATGTGCTGATAGACTTTTTCAAAGGGCATGGAAAATTACTTTTAAAATTATATTGTTCCTGCCATATACTGTGCATGACAGAAAAAATTCATAGGAAAAACAAGGAACAAGACTGACTTCCAGAGAAGTTCTACAGAAAGTGCTCAGTGAAGTGATCTCTTCATGAAAACAGCATTAGCAGAATCCAAAGAGAAACTGAGTTAGAGCTGCAAATGCTAATCACAAACATACTTGGATAAGAAACAAGTTAGGGAAGTTTGAAACAGAAATAACTAAAGTTTAGAAGCAATGGCACCCTCATGAGTATTTTCATGGTTAAAGACTTGAAAGTTTTCTTGCTTCTTCTAATATTTATGAGGCTCATCTTGCCAAGACTGTTAACACCACTGTTGCCAGCTCAAGGATTTCTAAAGCTCCGGGCAAGCTAAAATCTGCCTGTCTAGCACAGCCTAAAAATCATTCACACAATAAAATGTCCAGTAAACACTTCATTGCCTCTAGCAACCACCTGCTCTACTTGTATGTGGTAAAAATTTCATACAAGCCCTACCTTCTTCACTAATCATTATTCATAGATGAAAGCAATCTTTGATTTTTAAATCACATGGTCAGTGCATGGAGAAAGTGAATTCCATTAAATCTCACTCACTAAACTCATATTATTAACTCCATTAAATCTCACTCACTAAACTTGTATTATTGCCTTCCCTTGAAGAAATGTGTCAATCCTTGGAACACAGAGTACAAATATTTATATATATTCACCTGCAAAATTTTAACTTGGTTTTTAGGAATGAAGCAAATGAGTGATGAAAGGAAGCTTCTCTGGTGGAGCTTAGTGCCTATCTGCAGCTAATCTTGGACTAGGTATTTGTGCTCAACCTTTCAGAAGCATCCTCACAAATCATGCAAATTAGCCAGAGATGGCTGGAAGCAGTTACTGAGCAGCGGAGTCCTCATGATGCTGTACTGTGATATAAGGCCTTCAGTCATCTTTGCTGTTGCTTTGCATTTTTTTAAACTTACATTAACTAAACAAGGAAGAACATGAATGCAAAATAGTATGATGCCTGCATCTAGCTTCCTGACATTAGGTATGTACATAGTTATATATATATCCCTAAAGATCTCTGTCAATACATCACTGAGTCAAAGTAAACATCTGCAAAGATTTCCTCTTTGTCACAAATTGAAATAAAATGCCCATACAAACCATGTGCAGAACAGAAGAAGCAGCCTAGACTTATTCATGAGTTTTGAATGCCAAGTGTCTCTTTGCACATCATGCAATGAACATCAGACCTATATAATGGAAATGCATGATGTCAGCTGCTGTGTCTGGATGCTGTGAAAGGATGCAAAACACCCTGATGCTGTATTTAAATTGACATAGCTTACTATATTGGGAGTTTCTGCTGTCTCAGTGGGAGCCTGGGGACATTTGGGGGACATTGCTGTCAAGCCCAGCAGCAAAATTGCCCTATGAAGGGAGCCCTGTCAAATTCATTCCCATCTTCCACAGAAAATTTTCTCCATGTTGTTCCTATTTGGAGAATCCATGTGCTTACTTCAGCCTCCAAACCAAATATTTAAGTTGTCAGTTATGTGAAACAAATTTCCTCTACAATTCCTTTCCTTTGCATCAAAGTGAAGCTAAATAGTATTGCAACTGCCTTGGTGGTATGTTTCCTGATTAGAATCAGCACTGAGACCAACTAATTCCTATTTACTGCAAAAACAAACGAACAAAAAGCCAGAAGGCTGAGTCTCTGCCACCTCAACATCAGCAAGCTACTGACTAGTCCTCCTCACATACAGCTGCACATTTGTACATATCATACACGTCTGCTTATCAAAAGTTTGGTGATCTCATGCCAGACAGACTGAAATGCACACTATACAAGAGATGCTATATATTCAGTATAGGAAACAAACCCATTTTGACCACAAAAAGTTGCTTGTGGCATATGTCTAGATTTTTCAAAATCCACTAGCCAGCTTACTTTGGGGCAAGTAATCTATGAGGAAAGGGAAATCAGTATGAAAATCAAGATTTCTGTGAGTCTGGTATTGACACAGATGATTTTACAATCATTCCTTAAGCTGCCTTAGCTAAAAACAGGAGAAACAGAAAGAAATTAAGGATCCACTCCAGAGCCACATGAAAAAATAAATACCAAAAAATGAGTCAGAAGAATTAAAAACCTCGGTTTCATCCTTAATCTCATTGAATTTCATGTTACTAATTTATAACAAAGAATTTTTAGTAATACAAATATTTTTTTAAATACAAATTTTTAGTAGTTTCCTGTCTTAAAACATGTTTTGAGATTTTTTTTATGAATTAATATTTTAATCATAACTATTTGTGGAGATTTTCTTTGATGTATGCATTACAATCCCAGGCCTTATTAGTTTTTACAGACCAAGAAACTAATGAAATCAAATTAAAGGAGCTGTTGTCTGAAAAATAATTTCAGGCCTAGACCCATTAAGGACAATTACTATTCTGTAGTAATTGATCTTTTACAGCCAGATCTCCATTTCCTGTTTCAATTATCCTTTGATATTAGCTGTACTGTACTGTAGTGTAAACATAGAAACAGATGCATATTTCCTCTTGTAAATGTAAGAAAATCCCAGCACCCATAAGTGAATTTTGAAATTGACATTCAAATAACTTATTCTTGTCTGAAGAAACTAGGTTTGAAGCGCTGGGAGAGTACTTCAATGTATACAGAGAAAAATTGTAACTTACATTGATACTGTGAATCAAACCAACAGGTTGTTTTGGAAGTCCTGGATCTCTGAAAACTGTGGTACTTAGCATTATCAGATGCTTTTAGTCTTTGGCATGATTTACACACCAGAAAAATAGATCTATAGCTAATTGTATTGCACCTAACTCAGGTGATTAAGAGTTTCCAGTTAGGTACTGCAAGTTCTTCCCAAGCAGTAAAAATTAAGGTCTTTGGGGAAGGTTTCTGGCAGGACCAGTTCTGTCATCTTGTCTTTGGCATCCTTAACACTTGTAAAACACTTTTAATGGAGCTGTCTTGCATCATTACCTAATAGTTAATTTTCCTTATAAAAACAACATCAAATACCTAATTTTCAACTTCCCACCTGCTTTTTAAGTTAAAAGAATTATATAATCAAGCCTCACGATATATACACACATACAACATATGTACATGGGAAAACACCTATTCCAGGCAATATAAAAGTCATAGCTGGCTGGTTTCTTTAAGCAGAGATGAAACTCAGGGCATCTCTGTTTAACTGACTTCTAAGAAGGCAGGTTTGTCTGACTGATGAACAGGTGACACATAATGTTGTCTTCCCTTGCAGCATTGGGACTAAGTGAAAAAAACCCCACATTTATTGTCATGACTGTCAATATCAAACACAGAAGCTGAAAAATAAAGACAAGCATATTCATCCCGCAGCTCAGTTAGAGGTATTAATTTGAGAATCCTAGAAATCTCCGTTACAGATAGTTTAGTTATGCTTAATTTCTTAAGCAACATTAGGTCAAAGATTTGACTCCATATTAATCAATACACATAGAGCTTGCTTATACACCCAAGTCTATTTCCAATTACAGGCACAATTACATACTTTGAGATTAAGAGAAGAGTAAGCTGATACTAGGATTCAGTAGAATAGGAGCCTCACTAAAGCCCACTAAAGAGCTAAAAGGTTTGGGGAAAGAAAATGAGTGTAAAAGCATCTGAAGTCCCAAACCATCCTAAGTACTGGAAAATCACCCAATAGCTTATTACAGAAAGGAAAGATGCTTTAATTCTCTGGAAAGACTGTACGACTATTCTTCTCATGCCAAAAACACAAACTGAAGACAAAGAATACAGCTTGATTCTGAAAATTGCATTTTGTAAATGGAAATTGTCAGAATAAACTATTTGAAAACATCTTTAGTAGATTTAATATGGTAATATAGTAAATATGGAATTACCAGGACATCACAGAATCTCTCAAGTTAGAAGGGACCCATAAGGATCATTGATTCCAACTCCCTGATCCTCATGGGAATATTTAAAAGTAAATCATATGACTAAGAGCATGACCACCTCCCTGGGGAACATGTTCCAGTGACTGACCACCCTCTCACTGAAGGAGCAAAACCCAATGTCCTGTCTGAACTTACCCTGACATAGCTTCATCCCATTTCACTGATAAGCAGAAAAAGGAGACCAGCACCTACCCCTCCTCTGTCCCCTGTTGAGGAAGTTGCAGAATGGGATTAAGTCACCCCTCAGCCTTTTCTTCTCCAGGCTGAAGGGACCAAGTGACTCCGGCTGCTCTTCATGTGTCTGGCCCTTAAGACCTTCCACCATCTTTGTCACACTCCTCTTCTGGACACACTCTTTGTGGATGCCCTTCTAATACTGAGGCACCCAAAACTGTGCTCAAGGTGAGGCTATGCAAGCACAGAGCAGAGCAGAACAATCATTGTCCTCAACCAGCCAGCAATGCTTTGCCTGATGTATCCCAGGATATGGTCAGCCCTATGGCTGCCAGGGCACATGACTCATACTCAACTTGCCATCAACCCCAACTCCCAGATCTCTTTCTGTGAGGCTCTCCAGCCTCTCAGCCCCCATTTCAGATGTGTAACAAGGACTACCCAGTCCCAGGTGCAGAATGCCTCACTTGTTCTTGTAAAACTGAAAGTTAATAGAGTTGCTTGACATCCAGCTCTTGGTCTGTCCAGATCTCTGTAAGGCTCCTCCGACTGTAGTACTGTTGGCAAACTCAATGTACATTCAGTTCTTGTGTCCAGGTGATCTATAAACAATTGAGCCTGTGGAGCCCCACTGGTGACTGGCCACCAGCCCCATGTAATCTCATTTACTGTAACACTGAGCCCAACCCACCAGCCAATGCTCCACTCAGTGTGTTACAAACTTGTATAGCTTTATGCTGGACATTTTTCCCAGAAAAATACTGTGAGAGAACATACAAAAAGTTTTGCTAAAATCCAAAAAATCAACTTCAATGACGAAAATCACGTGCACACTTCATCCACATCTCAAGCTATGCTATTATTCTCCCAACAAGAACAGGACAGGGCCTATTGAGGAATTCTGAGAGGTTTTTTCCAAAGCGCTTTTCTGACCGTACATGGAAAGTAATTATGAGCCACATGTTATGACAGTTTTGGCTTCCCTACCCAAATAAAAGCAGCTCAGAGTATGGAACAAGCTTCAAACTGCTCTAATTACAGAGCCAGTTAAGCACACAAGCAAAACACACCTGCAAGGAGACCCTAGAAGCAGATACTGTCAAAGCAATTTACCACATTAAATATTGAACGCTCTTCTCATTTAGTATTCAACAAACAGAAGGGTGAAATGTGTTTTCTTTTTATGTAGTCTTTTTGTGTTTCTGTAGATTAACTTTACTTTTCAATGCAAACAAACCAAGAAACAAAAGATGTCATTTGTGTATGAATCAAAAAAAAAGCCATCAAGGAGGAATGAAAGTAATTGCACAGAAGACAGTCCTACATTTAAACTATCTGCCTGTGTAACACTTGCAAAATATTTGATAATGATAAATGGATTCTCATTTCTAAGAGCCGCATATAATGAAAACATTTTAAAATATAAAAAAGAGACTCTAAGGTATTTTAACAAATCTGAAATATATCTCAGAAACAAAATTCAGACATTAAGATTATGATGATGAGGAGGAGGATGATGATGATTATAATAATAAAAATATTTTAGGACTGCCTTGTTAATGTGTTTGAATGCCATCTCTGAAAACCTAAACTGAAAGGAAAACATAAATTTAAACCAGGTTTTTATTTAACTGTGTTACCTAGAAAAAGCAGTACAGTTCTAAATTTCCTAACTTACACAAAGAGATACTATCTTTTAATAACTACAGAACATAAAAAACCCACCAGAGAAAATACTCATACCATATAGGGTCTACACAATGAAAGAAGTTCCAGTATAAAATTAAGGAAAGGGAAATTGTGCATAGTTAGCTCTCTGCAATGATTTCCCCATATTGAGCTCTAATAAGGCTAGAAAACTTGATCTCTTACAGAAAAGTACTAAGAGATATATATGGTGATGTGAGTGGAACTGGATAAAGTCATTCATGCTAGGTTTATCATACAACAAAATATTTCTCAGTGTGTGTAGGCTTTCCACCCAACACTTACACATGGGTGGATTTTCTAATATTTGATCATTTGTCTGGTATTTTAGATGTGCAGATAAAACAGAAAGAAGCTACTCTGTCCACTCCTACTCCATGATCAGATCAATGCTTTGCCTCGAGCATGAGCAGGAACAAAAAGTGAGTCATCCCTAAAGGTGTAGGCTTGGAGCACAGCAGGCTGCCAGCCCGCAGAGATCTGCCTCCACCAGCTGCATTAGCTTCTTGGAGTTGCAGCACATTTGTCCAGATTGCCATCACTGAAAAAGCAAGTTACTAGAGTTAATGTTCAGTTGTTATTCAGTCCCAAAATAGCACATCCATCTGCTGAAACAAGTGTATAATTACAAGACTTATTGTTACATAAGCTATTTATTCCATACTGTTCCCTTGTCAATTTTGGAAGGTGCTAAGCCAAATTCTCTTCTGGGGCTTCCCTTCTATATAATTTAGATCAATTCATTATTCAAGCCATTATTTTGTTATTAGCAAGCATAAGACACCAAGGGAATGCGACTAAACTCAGCAAGAAACAATTCCTCTGCAAAAGGCCCCAGTGATCACTATTTCTGGAACCATCCAATTTCAGCCAGTCATCCTTCTACCACTCCAACCAACACTGCAGTTCACAGCTTCTGCCTGTGGCATCTTCAGAAAGGTCCTCTGAGGTGAGGACAAGGCTACAAAATTCAATCAAGATGCCAAACTGCCCTCTGTATCAGCTTTCGTCCCTGCTGGTTTTAGGTTTCATTCCTCTTTTTTTTCTCCCTCATTCAGAGACATGGAAGTCTAATCTGTGGTGACAGAACTGAGACTACATAATTGCAATCAGTTCTTGCTAGAACTTTTAAACTCACTTGATTGTTTATACTTAAATTTCAATTAAATTGTATGATTTTTTAAAAAATTTAACTGAAGGTCAGAACTCCAGTATCTGTCTCCTAGCACAAGTTGAAAACACAGGTTCTTAGAATGCTGCTTGCCCTCTCCAGTTCTAACAGTGTGCTGAAGTAATCACACAGCTCAATCACACTCTGCAGGCTCCAAATCAGATGTAAATGCAATATGAAACTAACAGAAATTGCTGAGAGAAGTTATCTCAGAGCCAAGGAACAAAATAATTTACAGCGAGCAAACGCTTACACCTTATCTAATTCTAGTCACCTATAATGATGTTGACTTCATAGACAGTCTTGTACTCCTGCACAGCTGAAGTAAACATGAATCAGAAGAAAAAATATTCTACAATTATAACACAGACTACAACTCAGAGGCCATAAAAACATATAAACTAGTCTATTACTAAATTCTGAAAACATCCTTATTGAAGAGGTTTTCATAATCTAGAGAGTAAAGATTACAAAAAGAGTTAGATAATACTATATATCATTTTATTAATATGCATTTAACTGCCGAATGCTCATTTCATCAATGACATTAAGATCTGATGACATCTGTAATTCTGAATAGTGTACTTCAAGCAAGAATCTTGTTCAGAAAATGGAATCCTATAGAAGCTTCTAATGCTAATCCACATTAAGATTTCAATGTCTGACTAGACAACCAAGAGTTTGTCCTGATGCCATGAAGCTCTTAACTTGGCCTTCCATGGATTACAGGGCTGAGGCTCAGTAGCTCACAGGCCAGCAAACTTAATTCCTCAACAGAACATTCAACACTTATTGAGGCTTCATTCTGTTTTTCTAAGCTATCTCAGGACTCTGACTTCTATTTGAAACAGAAAAGAATGTATAAAATAAAGAAAAAGGCTTAATACAGACTAAAATGAATAATAATGAAATACAGTGTAATGCTTATATCTTTATCAACAACACAGCATAACAAGGCATTCATTAGTTTTCCCTGTTATGGCTAATCACCAGAACAACCTGCATTAAAAATGCTTTTTTATAGTTTTCACGCTTTTCATGCTTATGTATGCCCCATGAAAAAAGTTATTATTTGTGAACTAAATTTGTTTTCAGATAATAAGAGCTACACTGTTATTAAATAAATTTATGGTTGCGTATGTTCCAGAAATAGCTACTCACTTAAAGGAGGAGCTATGAATTTAATAGAGAAGACTAAATGGACTGAAATCTGCCAAACAGTGGAATAATCACATTGCTATTTCTTCACGAGTATGTATTTACCCAAGGGCTTTCAATAACAGCAATCATTGAAGTACATAATGAAGCAAAATCCTGCAAGTCAGAGAAGTCTATCATTGTTTTCTTCCAATCAAAAAAATGTATTACCATTTGACATCTATAAAGAACTCTCCTATGCTTTACAAGCTAAGGTAAGCCCAGTCCTGCATCTAAATTTTGTGAAGGCAAAAGAAGAAATCAAGTAAGCATGATCCTTCCCACAGGTATGACAACCGTTCCTGTGACATTTGACAGAATTAACATTTATTTATATTGCTAATTAAACTATACATTATTAATCAGCTTTTCACAGCCAAAATCCTGTGCCTTACATAAGCATGAAGCATAACACTTGCCTTGAGAAACCACTGTTCTCAAAAAACAAGGAATCAAGGGAATTCTGTAACATTTTATAAAATATTACTATAAGATATATGTAAATATATTTTGATACTTTGAGGCACCAGATATAGCTAGCTCTATTGACATAATTAAATTTACTTGAAAAAATCTGTAGGTTGTCAACTTTGACATTTTTAATTATTTAACTGATTAAATTAATTATTAGGAATGTTTTGGTATTAAAGCCTTGTTTGACATAATGACTGATGTATTAATTTCATGTATGATTCACTAACTAGTATATCAAATATCAATCAATATATTAGCATAGCATACCTGGCAGAAAGAGGGGGAGATATGATAAATGTCTTAAATTACAATTTCCCAAAAATAAATTGATACAAAAGTATATGCAATGCATTAAAACTCTATAGATCACATTTAAATCATCTCTCTCTTTCTGAAATGAGGAGAGGGAAATATTTTTCTTCTACAGTCACACAGCAAGCATTTTATCAAATTATCTTGGTAATTGAGACCCTCCTGACACAGAAATTTCCACAGAATTGGAACCAGTGGATAGCTCTCAACCACTGCACAAAACAAATCTCCTTCAAAATGAAAATATACTACACTCATTAACATTACTTTTTACCCTTTTTTTACCCTTGACTATACTTTGCCAGTGGAACCATGTTTTCAAAAGATTTAAAGCATAGTTTCTGTACCTAATTCAAAAGCTTTTATGCAAGTATGTATGCTCAGAGTCCAAAAGTATCAGGATAATCCATGCAAACTTCACACACTACACATTCCAGTATAGTGTTCAAGAAAGATTAGCTGAGTTATAAAAAGTGACTATAGACTGTATAGGATCAAGATACATCTACAGTGAATGTCTTAAACACTTAGGTAAAATTAATCCAAAATAACATTTGTGTTTCTTGGTTTCAAACATTCTGAGATTTAATATATTATTGATTCCACAGTATCTGACGCACTTCTATTCTGTAAGAGTAATTAACCAAATTGAATCAGGTGATCATAGAAAAACATACATGCTATGAAGAAATCACTCCTTTTGGGTCTAAGGTGAACAAAAGCTCTTAAGGAAACATCTTCATTTCTGTATAGCCTGGATATTAACCATTTTAGATGCATGTAGTTAATATTATAAACCTAAATCTGAGAAACCCATCATTTACACAACATTCTGTCACCGTTATGCTGGGGGGGTGGAACTGGAGAGTGTCCATATTTAAACAAATGAGCATTTTTAGTTTCTTAGGTTTCTTCAACTGTTAAGATCATAATTTTACAGACAACATTTGAACACCTTGGAAGGACACAGGAAAAACAGAGCACAAAGGTTAAAGAGTATGAAAACCAGAGAGAAGTACATCTGAACAGATACTAAGTTGCACTCTAGACTTGGATTAATGGGGAAATAATTATTAAGTCTCTGAGAAAATTTTAAGTAATCAACACAAGAAGTTTTTCAAGGCAAAAAAAATTGTTGGGTAAGGGAGCAACAGGGCACCCAAAGAATCACCTACAGTCCTAACATGTTTCTTTCAGTCCTGCCGCTTTGCCTTAGGACAAGCCATTCCATATCAAAGTCAAGTATCCTACTTACTTTATATAGCCCCTGTTACCATAGTATCTAACCACTAGTTAGGTGAAATAGCAGGTTCCACAAGGTAGAAATGCCATAACACACATTTGGGAGTGGGGGAAGACACACAGAGTGGAGAGTGGTCAAATGTCTTGACCAATATCTCTTACAAAACCCACTCTAAAGGAAAAAATAAATGTGTCTCCAAACTTCATACTGTTTTAAGTATTTTGAGTGGAAAGGGAAGATCAGTAAACAAATATTGAGGATAGAAAAAGCTTTTGCTCAATATTTTCATTAAGAGCTGTCCTTCAATAAAAATAAAATAAAAAAAGAGTTTTGACTCCAGGTATGACAATACGTGCGAAAAAAAATATTAAAAGGAGAAAAACTATCAGAAAATTGAGGTGTTGGTTGAAGTTCAGCCATTTAATAGATGAGGATATGAAAGCAGTGAATTAGAAAAAACCGTATCCAAAGCACCATGTTAACAATATATTAACTCAGAAGCCCACCAAAACACAAAAAATTGTATTTGGCAGACATTACTTGAGGGAAAATGGATATTGGGTCTCAAAGGAAAGATTTGTGCCATGCTCATTGCAAATGGAGGAGCAATGAAAAGAGGAAGCATCTCCTACCTGTTCAGTATGGATATCTTTCAATGGGTTTGGGAAAAACATCAGAAAGGACTGAATTATTGTTCTGTCTGCACTTGCTTTGAGACTCTCCTAAAATCAAAGCACTGCAGCTTTCTGCATTAAGATCTCTTTCAAAATTTTCAACTGTCTTGTTTAAATATAAGCTTTTCAGAGCAGAGATTGATCTTTATTATTTCAATTTTCTGACCTTTCTACCTGGCACCAGTCTCAGGTTGGGCTTTTAAGCAGCACCATGCAGTCAGTGCAGGAGTTAGCTGTAACACATGACATTTAAACATGCCAGTGACTTGTCTTCAAACTACATCTTTTTCACCATATGAACCAACAGACTGAATCAATGCAACATGAACCATCTGGTTTCTCTGACTAAATTGAATGCATGGCAGCTTGCATTTCTTCACATGCACTTAAAAAGTGGGATTTTTTTTCCTTCACTTGGGTAAAAGTTCTCCCCAGCACTTACTTTATAAGTCTACTTATATGAGTGAAGCTTTGAGAAACAGACCTGAATGTTTTCTGACTAGACAAAGGAAATTAAAAGGAGTAGATGCTGGACCAGACGAAACCATAAAATAATTTGCTTGTTCTAGTCAATGGGCAGATGTTGCCGCTGGAATCAGCTACTATGTCCCAACAGCTTGAAATGGTGTGATTGAGAAGCTAATTGAAGCATGGAAATGACCAAGCCATCCATATTTCAAGTTAGTACAGTAAGGATCCTGTGGCAGGAAAAAATAGCAATGACACTGACAAGGCTTGAACAGAAGCTTGTTGTGTTTGGCTATAGATGTTCCAGTGGCAGTAGATCTGGGAGAAGTGTCTGAAGAGACAGGCCCTCCCAGACGATTTTCTAAGTGCTTCCCTAATGGGAAAAGCACTGCCGTCATATCCCTAACCTCATGATTTTTCGTGACAGAGAACAGACAGATATAAGACCAATCAATCTTATAAGGCAAGCTGAGAAAACTGGTGATGCAGATCACACTTACATTAGACTAAATATAAAGAGCATCCACAGAAAACAACCACAGAAAGTGCTACTGTAAACCTTCAGAATTTAGCAAGCTAACAAAACATTAATCCTTGTCAAACTTAAATATCTTCTATTTTTAAGAGTTCATTTGGCTGCAAATGGCTGTCATCCCTAATCCAAGTACTGATTTTGTAGCAGATGTTGCTTTAATAAAGTGATCTGTGCCAGAGATGCTTATAAACTGCACACAACAGAACAGGATTTATTGCTCCAGTGCTCGTCCTCTTAGATTTCAGGTTCTGCTCCTTCAGTGGAAACTTGATGACAAAGGCAGATTTCAAAACATGGTGCAGTAGGGTTTGTCAGACCACTGAGGGAGTAGCTATAAGGATAAAGCAGTGAAAGGCACGGTCATGATAATGGGACCATCCCCAGGGCAGCATCCCCAGGAATGCATTGCTTCAAACATCAACGTTATGCCAGTGGCTCAGCTATCATGTCAATCACCAATGAAATGCAGACTGATTTTGGAATAACTTCCATAAAAAAAATTCAATTGACATTAATCAATCATTTCAGTGACATAATGGATGAGAGAATATCTTTATTCTTTTCTTGAACCACCAGCTGCAATCAGGGCCTTTTTTATTGTGATGCTTGATTTTTGGGCTGGGGATTGTTGGAGGGGTTTCTGTATATTGGTTGTTTGCTTGGTTTTTCTTCTTTGAAAGCAGCTGTAGTGTTTGCATACATTTTTAACTGGGACAGATTTAGTAGGGCAGATGATCACCAGCCTCACTTACCACAAAGCATGGTTGGGCAACCACATAGTTTCCAATTCCTTCCCAGTTGCTCACATGTACATGCAAACTCTGAAAGAATTGAAACTACTGGATTTATTCTATATGGACTTCAGAACTATGAGGACAGAGGGCGTGATACTGAGGTGGTGACTCAGGAGACAAGTGAAGAACAGGACCTGAAGAACTGGCACAGTGAGTTCCCTAGGTTACACAGGCTGACTACTCATTGATACAATTTACCCTGCTTTGAAAAATCAAACACTTGTACTTCCCAAATCTACTATACATCTAGAAAGGCGTTTGGCAAAGAAAGGATGAATGACCTTTTTACCAGTTATGAGGTCTAAGGTATCCCTTCAGAGAATATTCTGGAAGAACTCTGAAGTTTGGAGGCTTACATACAAAGTGAAATTAATCATTTATTAAACCTTTAAAAATCAACAAGAACCAACTGCATAAGCAGCCACAAGCATAAATATAAAAAATTCAACTTCTTACAGAATCTTCCATCTTCAACTTCTTACAGAAAAGTTGAAGAACTGAAAGAGTATTCTATCCTACAATTAGAAAGATTGCTTGCGATCAATATTGAAAATCAGTCTCGCCTGTCATCTAGATTAAATTTCTGTGAGC
This sequence comes from Melospiza melodia melodia, assembly GCF_035770615.1. Classification (NCBI taxonomy): domain Eukaryota; kingdom Metazoa; phylum Chordata; class Aves; order Passeriformes; family Passerellidae; genus Melospiza; species Melospiza melodia. The sequence continues at coordinate 22,791,239 of NC_086202.1, forward strand.
ACAACCCACAATTTACAGGGAAAACTGAAGATATTAAAAAGTCTATGGACAAGATTAATTTTTAAAACTACTTTAATAATTAAAAAATCTAGATTTTAGAGGGTTGTCCTTTTAAGATTAACCAATTTTAAAGCATTTAACAGATTATAAAGAATTCACAGCAATTGCAGCTATAATTCCCCTTCAATACAGTACTGATACAAGAGAAAAAAGAAGCAGCAAAGATATGAGCTGACAGAAAATAAATTAACACTCAAACCCAAAAATTCCTACTTTATAAATACTGCTTACTTTCTAGGAATATACTAATTAGATGCAACAGCCCAGGTCATTTGCCTCATAATTCATATAATGAAATCCAGTCATATAATCTGCATTGCCACTTAGTCTGTTATTCTGAATGTCTCTCTCCGTGACAGACACTGCTCCTTCCATGATTTTCCTCTTTTTCCTGGCAATATCTGAGGCTTTTATTCTCTCACTGTTGTTTTCTGCCTTAAATTCCAAAATCATCCTTGGCTTTTCTCTTTATGTTTCCAGGTGCTCAACTACATTAGGATGTAACAATGCCAAAAGTACAAACCACCACATATATTAACTGAAAGTCAACAATTTTCAGGAATAACTGCAGTCAGAATTCAGACATGTACCAGAACTAACAAAGAGAATAAGAACATCGTCCATACTTGCATTACAACGTGTTAAAAAAGATTTTAAAATACAAATCCTAACTTCCATCATGTTGAACTCATGAAGTTTTATCTAGTTTCTGGTGGTATGAAGGGAGAAAAAGAAAGATTGATTTCAAGGGTCAAATATGTTTCCAGTTTCAGAACTAAGTTCCAAGATAATTAATTCTCAATAGGAACTCATTACACTTTGTAAATGAATTCATCTATTCACCATCATTTCAGTGACAAAGGTTCTTGATACATGGATTAAACTCTCAATTGAACCTCAGTTCTATCACCTCGTACTCTCACCTCTGCTCAAATTGAAAATACAAGTCATTCATTTGGAAAACCTATTAGTTCCTTATTAATAGGACAATGACCTTCTGATCAAAATGTCTGTCCTCCTACTCCGTGAAATATTTTGTTCACTTGAATTTACAATAGAGAACTGCCACAGTTAACCCTTTACAGACAGTATCAGTATTATTTAATTACAATAACTTTACATCTGCATTATGCAATCCACATACACAGTAACATCAATTTAACCAGTAGGTAAAATCAGGTCTATTAAATAAGGAAAGGCCCATGTCATTAATCAGATTGGCTTAGTAGTCACTTTCCTATCTCCTCCAGTTATTGTGTGCCTGAGAACATCAATATCTTCAGGAGGAATTTTAAAAATAACAGAGAAATACTGAACAATTTAGAATATTTCTTTTTCACCTCAGGCAGCTGGCAGTTGTTTTCTTTGGGTTTTTTGTTGTTGTTGTTTTGGTGGTTTTTTGGGTTCTTTTTCTTTCCACATGCTTTACATTACTGCTAAGTCTTTTTATAGGTGATGTGATCAGTACTATTCATAGTATACTGAGAGCACATCACCAATATTTATAGTATCCAGTCTGGCAGTTTAATCAAGTTTTGGAAGAAGTCCTTATGTTGTACACAGAAAAGCTTGTTTGAAGGCATCTTGGTGGAATTTCTGGGTGGTATTTTAAACTTGCTTCATACCTTCAACATTGAAATCAGTACAAAAGAGGTTACGTTAATCAAAACAGGTTAGCTCACTCCATGGGTCCTAATCTTTATGTGATTAGAGACAGGAGTTCAAAACCCAGCCCAGTTTCTGAGAATTTTTATACACAAAAGCCTTCTTATCAAGGGTGGTTCTAAAATGTGTCACTATTCATTTTCTGGCTTTGACCTTTTTTTGCACTTCATAAGGGGTATTATCCAAAAATCCCAGCTCTAAGGACATTGCCCTGATTGACTCCAAAATTGATATCGAGGTAAGGAAACGCTGTTCTGCAGGCAGATAATAATTCATTATTATGTTCCATGTACTAAGATGCTTGTCAGCATGCAGTTTAACAAAGATATTTCACTTTGGCTGTCTGCAAGCAACAACACTCCTGCTTGAAACTAACAATAAAATAAAGGTGGGAGATTGAATATTTGAGGAAGCTTGCATTATTTTTATTAGTTGTTGATGCATCTTGTCTTACCAGTATGTTCAGTGCTGCTCAGCATAGCCCTAAAGCATCCTCTCCTAAAAAAGACTTTCCAGCAGTTACATTTTCATTGCCTGCCTGAGATCTCCAGAAAGAACAGCAATATTTGCATTACCAAACCTTCACCAAGTTAATTTTGACATCTGATGATTTGCACATGTGTACCACCATGTCAAGAGTGGAACATTGCTCCCTCAGACCTAATATAGTCATTGTGCTAGGTTAAATAAAATTACTTTTTAATACCACAATAAGACGACAAACATTCAGAGAGTTCCGTACTGAAAAAGGGGGCTAACTTTCAGAGAGACTGCATGTACATTTCAGAGAACTGTATTTCCTGAACTTCCATGTGCTCTAATGTTCTGATGAATCTCTTTGCATTGTGCCAAACCATCGTCAACCGTGCCAAAGATGAGGGACAAAACACCAAGGGATCAAATTGTGGCACTCATTCAATGACAAGCAGCAATACCAAACTGAACGTGTTTTGAAATACTGAATATTGCTTGCAACTACCTCTTATGTTGTCATTTTAATGCACTACTTAGCACATTATACTGTGTCTAATATAGGACCTCTAACATGCTCCTGCTAGGGTGATGTTAAAGGACAATCTCACACGAACAAGTAATGAGGGACGTTTCAAGATCATATAGAAGCAATTGATTTATTTTGAGTGATCTGCAAAGAGCTAGTGGTTTAAATCATAAAACAAAAATGAGTAGTTGACAGTCCATTATATAAGAGAAACCAAAATCCTGAAATCATAGAAACAGGGAATTGTAAGCAATTCTTTTGTAAGCAATCTGAAAGTGAGAAGAAAATGGCTATTGTGCCTTTAGGAATACTTGCACCAGTTTCAAACAAGCAATCCCTAATACTGAGCCCTAGGATTAGATACTCTCAACTATTAGAGCAAAACAATTCCTGGTTTAAAATACAAAACTACAAAATGTGGTAAAATACAGAGTTGGAAACACTGCTGGCCATTTCCCAAAAACTGTTTTTTACTAGTTTTGAACAGGACAAGATGTCTTTAAACCCTCCCTTCCTTGGAGATCCTTCTTGTGGGTAGGAATTTCAGCTGCCAAGTAAACACAAAATTACCCCTGTAAAAACCAGTAAGAAATGATCATACCTATTATTCATATACTTCGTAGGCAAGAAGTAATCTGGATTAGTCCTGCTAGCCTGTGTTTTTCCACTGATTTCTTTCATATGCCCTTTTATTCCTGCTTTATCTCACTCTAAACAGGTTTTACACAGACTTAATCTTTCACCAACAGAAACATGAGGCACGACAAAAGGAGCAATTTACATTGCTCGTTGCTGATTTCAGTTCCTTTAAAAGTTTAATTGGTGGGCTTTCCTTTTTTTATAGTTACTGAAAGAGACACCTGATGAATTATAGCCAGGTTGTCATAGTTTAAATAATATGGGATGAATTCCCTCTTAGCCTAACCATATCTTTACTTTTTACACTAATAAAAAAGCTAACACTATTTTTAAAAAGCACAATTTTAGATAAGACATCGGACAAAACACCCCTTTCAGTTTCAGGCTCTCTCTTGTTATTCTGGTCTTGGGCATGTCAAGATAAAAGCTATAAAATGAGGAGAAAGGTCCACAAAAACCATATTCAAGTGAAAGAGAGCACTACTTGCCCTGAACCTTATTGTCCTTTAAGGGGTGGGTACAATGAGTCCTCAGTCTAAGAATAAACAGCATTTACTGAGATGATGCATTATGGCAGTGATAAAGTTTAATTGCAAAAAAAAATCAGGAAAAGCTATTCTCAAAAACCATTTTTGCAGCCTGCCATAGGAAGTGATAGCACAGTGATATGTGAGAAAACATCATTCAAGAGTGCTGAAAGCGAAAGAACTCTGAAACTCCCTTTCTGGCCTCACAGCTGTCAGAAACAGACAGGATAAGTTGCCTTAAATGACCACAAGAAGCCACAAAGCTGCATCCTGTGACCATCATGCTCATCTGTATTTATCTAGAATAGAGTCCACTTTGGGCCATTGTGAAGAAAACCAGGCAAGATTTCCTGTCATTTCAAACTTTAATGCCCAACACTAATGTAAAATGAGAACCTGTTTGGATTTGATGTTTGGGTGTGGGTTTTGAGGCATTTTTTGGAGGGTATGCAGAACAGTGCCATACTAAATGGAAATTCATACTTTGGGAATGTACATGGAAAAACTTCACTGTTTCCTTAGAAAGATCACAGTAAAGCACAGCAGGACACATGCATACTTGCTTTTTCTGCTCAAAAACAAAAAAAACAAATCCTCATAAACGACAGAAAAAAATCTCTGGGAGCAATACTAACTTGGTGCTACAGTCCACAATCACATCCTGATTTGCTTGAAAGGCTGGTCTCACCTCTTGCACTCATTTTCAATATTTATATTTTGGTTTCTTTGTTTTATCTTCCACTACCTATCCTTTAGTGAGCAAGTGTAATTACCGTTACATATTTTAGAACTAAAAAAAAAATCAATTGCTGATAGAAATTTCTTGGTCTGCCTCTAAATCACATTCTAATACAAGATACCTGTTGTAGATCAAGACTACTTGAATATACCCAAGAAATGGCTAAAAGCAAATGAGCCCCAGATGACATTCTGGTCAGGACAGCAAGGAGTTCTAGTTCCTTAAAAGCAAATTGTTTAACATGCTTTGCTTTCTGAGCATGTTTCATAACTGAATTCGAGCCACAAGCTTATTGTTCAGATATGTAGCACAGATTGAGCTTTATATATGAGTATATATATGTGTATGTATATGTGTATATATATGGCTCCGTATGGCTCTTGAAATTAAAAACTCCATCTTAATTAACATACTCCATTTGTTATAGATGTGTATGTAGCAAATGCTGATTGAGCGCCTCTAATTCTTCTAGAATCATGTCATATTGCTCACTTGAAAACCAGAAGATTCTTCAATAACTCCTATCATTCACTTCATGACAGACTGGAATGAATTTTAACTTCAATAACTGGGAACACCAAGTATTGTATCAGTACAACTGCCCTAGTTCATGGGTCACCTTGGAATAGCAGGTAACCACAATGCAATTGTTGAAAGTTTCTGTTTTGTGTTGCAACCCAACAGAAATTACAAGCCTGGCAATGGTTACAGCAGGCTAACAGCATTTTAGCCAGGCACACTGGCACAGATTTCTGATGCAGGAACTAATGCAGCATTAACTTTTTGATTAGCTACAGCTTTCTGTTCCCACATCATGCCACCCACATGTGGCCACTGCACACTGCTGTAGCTTCCCATAGAACACTAAAGCACTGTCATTCAGTGACTGCCAAAAGAAGTTCTAATGCTGGTTTAGATACTATATGAAAATAGCCACCTTCAGCTGGATATTATTTCTAGAAATCCTTGTTTCTTAAGAATTTATGGTGGGGTTTCCAAATCCAAACAATATATTCCACTTGTGTTGAAGTCATGCTATAAAGTAGCTAAATTTCACTGGCTTTTGTCAGTTTTGAAAACTGGAAAACACTAAGATTTTTTTGCTGTTGTTTCTGGAAAAATGATCACAAAATTATTGAATATGGTTTTCCCTGAGGGCCCTGAGTAAACAAGCATCAAGACAATGAGCAAACACAACAGCCACACACTCTCACAGCAAGATAATGAGGAAACCATGTACACTCTCTGCTAGTTACCAACAGAGATTTCCCATAATTAAATTAAACTAAATGTCAAGTAAGTTAAATCAACATCAATTCCTTGGATTCAGGGACATAGACAATTAAGATTTACTTCCATTTATTATAATTCATAATATTTTGTGGAAAGGAAAGGAGTGGATGTGAGCATTAGAGAAATAAACAAGGCTAATCAGACTACAGTCAAAATGCATTTAGTAGGACTCTTGTAGAAATCCCATAGAAATTGTATGGCTGGTTATACTTTTCCATGCATCTTTGTTTTGTCTCACAAAGTTGTCCAAAGATAGTGGTTTCCTTATAACAGTTTTTTCAAAAACACTGGCAGAATTAGAAGTAAGTCTGGATGAAGATTTTTTTTTAATTAAAAGCTTGTACTGTCACATTGTATTTTCCATTCCTGATCAGCATTAAAAGTGAACAAATTGAAAGTGACCTGCATTTCAAAAAGTTGCAAAAACTTTAAGACTTTTAGGATATTTTTGCACATGTACCATTTGTGATGTAATCACAATGTCAGTATTAAACATGACAGAAAAAAATTAAAGATAAAAAGATGTAAAACCCCTGAATTTGCTTAGCAACAAGATATAGGTAATATATAAATTCTTTAGCCAGCAGATAAAATTCAGTCTGAGGATTACAGACTGTGCTCCAAGCTATTAAATTACAGAATTATCTCACTAAAGAAGTGCACATGTTTGATCATCTGCATGAGTAGATAAGACAGTGTCTAATCAGTTTAGAGCATATAGGCAGGTATGACAGCACAGAGTGATGCTATTATTGCCATCCATATGTCTAAATGAAAGAAGCAAATGAGCGAATTAAGTACCCCAAACAATCTCTACTTTGTGAGAATTGGTTTTTTGTCTTGTTTTACATGTGGTACTACTTTAATAGTGTCCAATATTAATATTTAAGCTGGTGTACCATCTGAATACAGGGTGCCAAAAGTATAAGAGACATCACAATGCCTTTTTATGGTGGAAACCATCACTTAGCAGTTGCTCATCTTGAGTCTTTACCTGTGAAGGAAAAAAACCCTATCACAATTCTCTTGTGATAAATGTCAGCAAATTGGAAACATGAATGAGGACCAAACCTTGTCAAGGGACAAATGAAGAATTAAACATCTGAATACCAGAGCTCTGCTACAATGCTGACCATTCGACTGCAGAACTAGATACCTTTGTTTAATGATGGTATCGTTAAAAAGGCCGGTTCTGCAGAAATAACAAAGTGATCAAAGAAATTTAATTATCATAAAACTTTTATCCAGAAGGCCAGAATTTATTCCAAGAGAATGATTACGTAATAGCTGCAGCTTTCAGGTATTACGTGTTGTTGGGATAAATATTCCATGGAATGGTTTGAGTTGGAAAGATCCTTAAAGATTATCAAGTTGTAGTTATCCTGCCATATGCAGGGACATGTTTCACCAGATCCATCCAGCCTGGCCTTGAACATTTCCAGGGATTCAACATCCACAGCTTCTCTGAGCAACCTCTGCCAGTGTTTCACCATTACTCTTATTTACAGATGAATAAACAAATATATATGTAAATCTGTATATTGAAAAATATAAGAAGCTACTTAGTAACCCAGTTCAGATGTAGAGTTTATAGTTAAAATTTGTTTTTAGAGAACATTTATAAGTTCTTACTGAAGTAGGTACAAGATTCAACAGGTGGACAAGACCACTAATATTTCTGTTACTATCTTCAATCCCAGTATCTCAGCAAAACAATAATGGAATCAGCAGGCATTAAGTCTCTTTCTTTACCAAGTCAAGAGAAGAATCATCCCTACATTATCCTTTTAAGTTTCCCTTTAAAGTTGTTTTCCTTTAAGTATACCTTTTAAGTTTTCCTTTTAAGTAGACAGCAGAAGTCAAATGACATTGTTTTCAATCCTCTTCAAAACACAACTTGCAGCAAGCCTTTCTAGTAAAGTGGCATTGCAATTGAGTAAAACATTTTGCAGGTGATGAAGAATGCTACAAGAGAACATTCTTTTCATATTAAAACTAGATTGCAATATACAAACCAGAAACTGAAGTTTTGTGTTCTGGAATTCTAGGCAAGTGCAGAGTCAAACCCACAGTCTCCATACCCACTTAAATGCAATACAGAAGGTGACAGCTACTTCCACTTCCACTATATTTAGTTCAGCATTAAAGTATATTCTGGTAAAAAACAGTGTATAGAAAGATAAAAAAGGGAAATTTTGTATACCAATAACAAAAAAGTAGGGGAACACACCCAAGAAAACTGCAAAGCTAGCATTATAAGAATCTGATTTTTCCATCATTACGCACTCACTGTACAGAGCCTCTCTCCATCCTATGGCAGGCTTTTCACAACACAGCACAGAACTAATTGTGCAGCGACAGGTCTGAAAACCTGACAGGTAATCTTGGAATTTCTACAGTTCATGGTCATAATGACTACTGCTTGAAACTCTTACCTAACTACTACATTATTTACAAGCAGCATGAAGTTCGCTTCAAGTTTCTTCTTAAAGTGTTCAGTAGGATGATAGAGAAAGTTAAGGAGTCTACATTCATATTGATTTCTTAACTGGTTCATACTCTGAAATTTTCTGGTGTGGTGTTCAAGGTTTTGAGGATGCTTTTTGCTTTCGTTTTGGTTTGGGTTTTTTGGCGGGCTTTTTTTTTTTATAACATTTTAGGATACATGTCTTTTTTTATATTTCAAAGCTTAAGAAATTAAGCATAGTAAGATTAGCAATGTCTTTTGATAATCTTATTGGGTTTTTTTTTCCCCCACACACACAACAGAAACGACTTCAACTGTTATGTAATAATATTACTCTTCTTTTCCAAACAGAGGTAGAACAAGAGTTTCCTAATACAATCTGACAGAATTGGCCAGGCATGCTATTTAAAGGTAATACTATTTGAAAGCAGGTTACCTCATCTCAAAGGGCCAGGGGGAAAACCCTCTATAGTAACCTGTCTGCACAATAGATCCCAGGGGATTTCCCCTCATCCAAGTCACCTTCACGCAAACACAATCATAAAGAAGCCATCTGAGATGCAAAGGAAGCCAATGCTAAATATGCCCAAGTTTTCCTTCTGCCTTGCAAGGCTGGAAAGGAGTATAACCAATATTATTTCTTAGTGCTAGTTCTTCTCCAAAATAAAAGGAAGTTATAAGGCCTTTTTCTTCATTACTACAAGACAAACATCCAGAATCACAAAAGAATGGGGTATTTCTTCCAAACAGCGTAACTGTCTATTTAGTCTCACTAATTAAACAACTAACTGCAGTCATGAGTTTCTGGAACTGATGTAATGTAAGATCATAAAAATAACAAAATAAACTGTTGAACAATCAGGCAGAGTGAATCAATATTCAGTTCTGATTTTGGCTATTAAAAGCCTGGGTCAAGATTCATTACAGAATGTGAGTTTGGCTCTCATAGATCCTCTTTCCATCTTAATCAAACTGAAAGCTCTCTAGAAAAGCACTTGCTCATGCTCGTGTGTCTTTGCAGTGCTTAGGAAAGCCTAGCTCTGATTTATGAGACATGATGAAAATGTTACAGTTTTTATGCATTTGTTTCCTAAACTTAGATGAGGTTTCTTTTATTGATCTTGTTTTGCCCACAGGGCCTTAGTGAAACAGTAAGAGCTACTAATAAAGTTTTCTGTTAAATTAGTACAGCAAACTCATTCAATGTTTTTAGGTAAGACTGATATGACAAATGAACATTCATAGAATAAATAAATACATACAAAAACATAAATAATAAGCATAGCCTTTACATTCCAAGCACAAATGAGAAGAAAATTTATGGGGGAAGAACTAAATTTATTGAAAACCTTTATTCTTGGGCTTTTTCTTTCTTCAGGTGGTAGATACTTCTGCCTCATATGAAATTTCAGCCTGTACATCATGGTTCTGACACTATCTCTGTCTTTCAGGGAAAAGCAAAAGGACTTTATTGCTACTGTTGAACATGGTACACTCCTTCAAATGAAAACTCAACCAGAGTCTTTGTGTGAAAACAGAAAGAAGCAAGAGAAATTGAACACTTTTCCCATGCTAGCATTCAAAAGTTAAGTAATGAAACATTCTTCTAATAAATGAGTCATACCTCAGAGTCTTACAAGTTTAAAAAAATTGGTACTTGATAACTTATTTGCTCTTACAGACTGTCCTGGAAAGACAACTTTTGTCAAAATAACTGCACCTGTAGCAGAACATCTGTAAGAACAACATTATACCCATCATAATCTTGGGTACTGTACCAGGGGATAGAGGAATGCAAACAAGAACAGAATTTCCAAAAAAAAAAAAGAAAAAAAAATCAAAAAAAGGATAAAAAAATTCAAACAAATGGATGTCAGTGATTCTGAAGTGGAGGCTCAGTGGCCTGCACTCATCATCCAACTGAACAAAATATAATGGATTACTGTGTTCCATAGATGGTAGCATATAACTACATAAAATGTTACAGGGGAAAGCCAAATGTTGCTGGCTCAACCAAGAAGCAGTTTCCAGGTTATGTCTTATATTCACATAACTTAGATGAGTATTACTACACCCCTGCCAGAATTTATGTTAAGCAACTTCTCTTTTCAAGCTTTTTACATGAGTACAAGTTAAATTTCCAACCAGAGTTAATTGAAATCATTATGTTGTCAAGATATTTCATAATATTAACATTGGATTGATAGTCTTTTCATGGAACTATTTCAAAGTACCTCTCAAAGAAATGCTTTGCAATTTACTATGTTAATTAAAACATTGCTAGATCTATTGATTTTAAATGAAAATGTTGACACTAATATAATGCTTTCAGTATAAAATGTATTACCTTTCCACAAGGCTGGCCTAACCTGGCTAAATGGGGGAGTGGGGTGGGCTCTAGTACATCAGGACAAGAAAAACCCCTATAATTTTCCCTTTCCTTTTCCAACTACCATAAACTAAGCTGACATGTGCCTCCCATGCAATAAAGGCTTTTTACTTCTAACTGTTGTCTCTATTCAGTGAAATACTATGAAACTTTATTGCTGCAATGGTCACATTAAAAACATGGTTTCCTGCAACTATAAAAATAAAATATTAAGATGAAGAAAAAAACCCCAAGCATTAAGCTTTGCATTATAACTTCCCTTGACCTTGCTTTATTATACAGCAGCATGAAGGTCTCTACATGGCTGCATTAAAATACTTTACAAAAAAAATCTTATCTATAGACCCATAGATAATATCATGCAGTGCAGGAAAGTACACATGATTTAATACAAAGCTTGTGGTTTTTAACAGTTTTCATAGAACACTGAATCTGTCAACAAATCTAAATCTGTCTAAATCTGCAAATCTAAATTTGTTTAAATCTTGTTTAAATTGCAAGAATAAAATTCTCCTTTGTTTATTTATTATCAAACATGGATTTATCTATGCCACATTAAAGGAAATCAGCATGGCAGTAAAGAGAAATGTCCTTAAGACAAACTCAAAAAAGAAATCAAGTTATCCAATTCTGCATTTAGAGCAGGTATCTTTGCCTCACTGTAGTGCAAATGAGCAAGTACTGTTTCAAAAGACTAACAAAACCATTAACCAAAATCTAATCCCTGTCCTTTAAAACCTACGCATACAGTTTCAGTTCATATTCTGTCTATCCCTGCTCCCACTGGAATCAGCAGAAGATACACACACTAAGGAGTCTGTGTTTCCTTTGCTGTCTTTTGGGAATATAATTACTGAAGTACAACATGTAGAGATACTCATGTCCTTGGAAGTAACCATCACAAGGATGCATTTCCGTGTAAGCAGGGGTGTGAACCTAACAGACCTTCAGTTCAGCAGGAAGTGCACTACTAGGTGACTGTATCAGAAATTATATTTCATTGAAACTTATTGGTTCACATTCCCTTCCTACAGAAACAGGGAAAAAATTGGTTCGTTCATTTCACAGAATTTTACCAAGGAAAAAATGGCAAGGCTTCCATCAGTGGGGGAGGGAAAAATGTAATTCTCTAGTCAAACACAAGAGAAAAGACCTCACTGACAAGTCTAAAAGTTTTACTAAAATTTCCAGTACCAGTTTTCCATCTTGAAGCTCACAGACACAAACTGCAAATAAGGCACAGTATCCCAACACTGAAAAGATGTCTAGAAAACTGCAAGTGCTATAGAGAACCATATAAAACCAGCATGTCCCCAAATTTTTAAGAACCTGCTTCAGCCAAACTTTTGCTCAAACTTTAACTGCCACTACCATTAAATATTATGCTCATACTTGGTCCTGCCAAGGGAAAGGCTTGACAGAGGAGTTTGGACAGAATCTCATTTCTATTCAACAGCATCTGACCTTGAGCCTAGAAACTCCCTAGAGGATTGTGGCAGGAGAGTTTTTCTGCTTTGTTTTAATTCTAAAACCTATTCCTCTTCCTTTAGGGGAAAAATGCACAATTAGCTTTAAATTACCAATACGCCTGCACATGTATTCTCTTTAAATTTCTAGTAGGAAGACAGGTGTCTGCAGTTCTGATAAAGCTTCATTTGGCTCTCTGACAGGAACATACTATTCCATATATGTTATTTTCATCCTCAAATTTAGCCATCTACATCTGTCCTCAATTAAAGCAGTGTAAATATGGATCGACTGAGCTAACTTCAATTAAATTACATAGTTAAGCACAAGACCAAAACTCGACCCAGAAGCTAGAAATGAATTTAACTTTGTGTTCCGATATGCTTTTAGTCTTACAGTGCCTTAGATTTTCCTCTGAACTCTTTTTTAGCATTTTGACAAAGAATCACACTACGTATTTTTGAAGCAAACCAGCACGCAGAGGAAGGTAACTCAAATAACACACTTGTCGACACTTCTGTCAGCTAATTTATGCTTTTTAGATATTTTTGGCATTGCTAGCAAATAAAGGCATGTATTTTGTTTTTACAGTTCTTGAAAGTGTAACTGCTTATCACAGCAGACATACTGCTGTCAACTTTTTCTACATAGAGGCTTTAAAATTCAACTGGTTTACCTTTTCTCCAGTCTAAAAAGTAGAAAACATCCACACACAGACCAAATAAATACTCAATAATATTTGCAACTAGTACAAAAGATAGAAGTACTAATTATATGCATTAATATTTAATGACTGCTGCCCAGGTGAAGTTAAATTCTTAATAGTCAGTTATTCATTTTTATAACAAAAAGTCACTTTTTCACATCTCTTATGCCAAAAGCATAAAAGACCAGAAAACAGGTGCAGGAAGCACTTACTGTACTCCTTTAATGTCTAAACTAAAATTCTTGGACATAATGATATATTCTGTTAGAGAAATCAAAGGACTTTGAATCATCCACAAGAACAAAACTTAGAAAACATATTATGTTATCAGAAAATACATTAGAAAATGTATTATGTTGTAGAAAATGTATTATGTTAGGAAATAATAGGCATGTACACAGCTCTCTGGAAGCATAAGAAGCAAAGGTGGTCTTTTAACCTGAGAGACGAGAGCAAGGCAGTTTCTCAAAACACACTTTTTATTGTTTGTTTCAACTTAAGGGTAAAGCATGAGAGACTATACTGCATTTCAGACTAAAAATCCCTGATCTGAAGCAGAATCTTTGAAACAACCATAGAAACCTCCCAGTCTGGTATAGTCTGACACATTCAGTAGAAAGAGAAAACATGGGCAAGATTAAAGAAGGACCAAGCATTTTGAATGTTTAAGAATAAACCTGCTGCGCTGATGACAAAAACCATTAATTCCCTCATTTGGAATAAATTATATGATGAACCAGTAGGTCATTAGTAGTTCGTCTTACAGTATTCAAGTTGTATCAGGTGCTATCACATCAAAAAGAACAAAAGAGCATGCCTTAGCTTAGTATCAAGTGAACTGGTTGAAATGTTCATTAGGATTAATGTGAAAAACCTAGAGAAATATGGTATCATTAGTTCCACCCACCTGCATTTCCATCAGGTAAACAAAGGGCTTTGCTTAGCAAAATTCTCTCTGTAGAGTATTTTACTGGCAACTACATATAACATTCCTCAACAGCTCATGCTGCCATGATTGGCTGACAAAAGTTTGGGAGTCTTGAAATTTGAATCCAACCCTTTCAAATGGTGATGCCTAATTTAATGCAGACATCACTTAATAATTAAAAAAAGAAAAAAAAATCCCAAAACATAAAAACAAACCCAAGTGCACCAAACCAAACTTAAAACTGTTTCTTCTATGTATTTTGTATTACTGACAAAAACAATGGGCCCTCTTATATAAACACCTAAATAACACTAAAACACCAATACTCATGCCAAGTCAGAAGTTGTTGCAATATTAACATATTTGAAACAAAATGGGAAAGAGGATTCACACATACTCATCACTGTACCTGCAAATGAAACTTAATAGCAGATAATAAAGCTATTTTCAATTAGTATGCTAATTGTCAAAGTGTAACAAAAATGAAGATTTTCCAAGCTTTTTCATATATTCCTATTCCTTAAAAAATCAACAAGACAAGTAGAGATTCCATTACAAGTACAAGGATCTGATGTCAGTATTCTTAGCTACAGGAGGTAAGACTCAAGCCTCTCTCAATCCAATGCTTACTTTGTGGCAAACTAAAAGTTTTCAGGCTTCATCACACACTTATTCTTGTAATTCCTGAATATCACTGAATTAACTCATGATAACTCAACTAGATATATAATTTCATTTTTATAAAACCAGGTCTAACATTTTTTTTACACTACAAGATGCATTCTCTAAGTAAAATAAAACATCTCACACAGACAAGCTTTTCATTTGTAGAAATAAAACAGTGGCTTTGGATATCCAATGGAACTGCATCATTAAAAAATTGGTCATTCATATAAAGAGCCATTAGCTGTAAAGAGACCACAAGCAACTAGTGTTGATGCCCAAGACTTTTTCCAAAAGAGAATACATAATAATTCTAATGGACTGAATGGCAAGGAAAAATTCAGATTATCTGTCTGCACCTATCAGACCCAAAAGAAATTTTTAAAAAAGCAGAAGTGCAGAACAAAAACACTAAGGAAAAGAGCCTGTACAGTCAAAAAAATTGATATATGAGTGCACAATCTCCAAATGCATAATATGGAAGTAAAAATCATTCATGTATAAATATACAAAATTTATATAAAGATGTCACATGCATGTCATATTACTAGATTGATTTAACTATATAGGACAGAAATGCATTTTAGAACAGAAAATGGGTATTGGGGAAAAAAAAAAGTTCTGACTTCACTACTTTTTAAAAGTTGATTTCAATGTTTTTTAAAGCATGGGTAATTAATCTGAATCATATATTGCACAGAAACAAAGGAGTAATACAAAGTTTAGTTGCATGTTCAAAGTCATGCAAGTTACTGTTAGATATGAGAACAGAAAACATATCAAACCTCAGCAGTCACACGCTGCAGCTATTGAATTCACACTGTTCCCATTATTTTTGAAGAGTGACCAAAAATGCTTAGGAAATTTAAAGTTTCTGCTATGGACCACACCATCTATTGCGAATCCTCTAGATGATACCTCAAATAGAGAAGGGTTTTCTGCCCAGCTAACTCCTCCAAAAGCTTTAAGCCAGTGGCTGACAACCTTTTCCAGCCTAGACACACTTGAAATTATCCATTGTATTTAAAAATACCAAACAGCAACTGTAAACCTATCAATCTGGTAACTTGATTTTCTTAGTTACTTCTCACTTTTCAGCCATCTGCAACAGCAAATTGAAAACCACCAACTTATCCAAAATAACTTTGTAATAATTACCATGAGAGAAAACAAGGCAAATCAGAAAATGTAATCTATAGGGAAATTATTACAACATTTTTAACAGATTGATATGAAAATAGCTATGGGTTTCTCCAATACTTTTCTATTAGCATGACATGATGATTTATTCTGCTGTTTTGTAATAGAGAAAAAACTTTGGATTCTCATCTACTTTGATATTCTTAGAAAATCCTCTAAGTAGCACAAAACAGTTTTCAAACTTTGTCTGACAGTGTGCGGCTTGATCATATTCATTGAAGCAAATCAGACATAAGCACCAATGACAACATTTGCTCTGGCCATGGTTGAGAACAAAAACCACAAATTTGCAGGCTTGAAAAAATAAATCTGAACAAACTACTATAATTCTCAAGAAATATCCTGCTGAATTTCTTAGAGCAGAACGTAGAACTCTGATTTAGCTGAAACAATAGAAGTGAGTGGTGCAGCTCCCATATGCATGGGGGCCAAACTGCAGCATGGACAAGAAATGGCAGCAGGGAACACTGTCCATACAGTCCAATGACACTCACAGCCCACACACATCAAGTGCCAACTGCCCCAACGCCACTCCAAAGCTGAACTCAACCTTACAGCATCTGAGTTGGCTCGATTTTAAAATCCAAAACAAAGCATTCAAACTCACAAGAGAAGACTTTCTCCCTTGTCATAATGAACAGATTAAAAAAATAAGGAAGAAATATAAAATTAAACAGCTGACAGGGATATTACAAAGAGTTTGCATTGTTACTAAACTGCTGACAATATACTCATACTTGCTACCAAGATACATAGCTATACTTTCTCAAGGGACATTCAACACCTTCAGAATACATGTTACAGGATTAAATATAATGGCTGACAAGAACCAAGAGCTCAGTATTCTACAGCAGGCTCATGACAGCATCACATTTTGTATATCACAACAATCAGATGGCTCACTAAAATCTACTCATCTCTACTGAAGTAATTTTTAAAAGATTTTACCCCTGACAGGCACAAACTGATTTTTTTAACAGTCTGTAGGAGTTACATGTTTTTCAATGAGGGGACTGTGGGCATCTGACAGAACTGGATGGCTTAGTTTGCATGCAGTCTGTAGAAGGCAGGATTGGGTTCCACATTTCACTTTTAGTTCCCAAGTGGTATCCCCATTCTAAGCAGTAACAAGTACACTGTGTTTGAAATTTTTATTTTATTAAATTTGGACCAGAAATAGAGGAAGAATCAGATACTGTTTCCTTTCCCATTCTATATTTACCCTGCCTCAATTAAGTCAGTTTTGTGACGACTCCTTCACAGTCACAGTTAGCAATTCCATAGCTCATAAGAAGGCATGGCATTACATTGCAGAAATTGCTTTTTCCCCCTCCTATCCTAGATAGCTCTGATGAATAGAAGCAGTCTTCACAAGACTCACAGAGCCAACAGGACTGTTTTAAACTTCTGAAGAGCTTTTGTCTCTTTCCCTTCCCCCCCCAACTTAAAATATTTTCTCCTATCTTTATCCCAAGCTGAAGGGAAATGTCTGCAGGATGAGGACTAACTAGGAAGGAGGAGCAGGATCATTCAAGAGAACAAGGAAGTTCCTCCCTTAAACTCATGGCTTTTTGCTCTGGATTTATGGAAGGTTCTGAGAGCATCCAGCTTCTAGGTAAAAGATACGGAACAAGTAGTTAATATTCCCTGATTTTTACTTCTAATTGACAAGTTCTCCATGCTAGTTTCTACCATTAGATTACCTGCTCCCTTTTCAGAAAGGCAAATATAGAGTTACTACTACTTCAATTGAACCAAGCCTTCCAAACCTTACCAGTACAGACATCAGACTTCACAGGAAAAGTGGGACTTCCTGCAGCTTTGGTAGTAAGCTTTGAAGTTGTCTCTGCTGCAGCATTTGAAGCTAAAACAAAGCATTAATTAAAGCAGAGAGGAATCTCCTGTGCCAAAGCAACGCGAATTTAAGGAGCCACATAGAACTACTGAGGGATATGTTGAGAATATTCCTCAAGAAACCTCTGAATATTCAAGAAATACTTAAAAACAGTTTCAAAAGGAAAATAAAAATTAGGTAAGAAGGAAATGGAAACTGATTTTAATAGACAATATTTTGTGTGAAAATTTTGCTGAACATCAAAATGGAGATTTTTTTCTTTTTACCACAAGCTTAGCAGTTTGTGCCGTTTACCCCATGCATCAGAACAAATGATTGATGGTAGAGCTGTACAAAAACATACACAGAATTTTCTTCCAAAATATTCATTATCACATCAGTGCTTTAATTACAAGCACAATTTTTTCAAATATATTAAGCACAAAGAGAATAAAACACCATAAAAACCCCAATATTATCAACTGCATCATCAGAGCAGCCCTTCACATAGAAACAGCACAAATGCCTTAGGGGAAGCCATCTGTCTCCTCCAGTAAGCTTTGTAAATATGCAGAATTGTGTTTGTATCTTTTGTTCAATACCTGGCTATTGTCAGTGGCCCATAGGTGTAAGATAAATTTCCCCTGTACTACACATTAATCAAGAGGATCAACACACCATTACCACAAGGCACATTTCTGTATTTACACACTTTCGTGCTAGATTCATGCAAGAAAAAAGTAGCAAAGACTTGCCCTTACTTATGTTTGACATGCATATCCAGCAATACAGGTTATCAATAGTGCAGTCTTACACCAATTTTTCACCAATGAAGCACTGTATAACAGAAGTTTACCTAAACCAGGTTTGCCATCTCAAGAGCAGACACGTTCGTGACTTCCTCAAAATAATCACACCATTCAAAACTTTATATAATATTATTTTAAAAGTGTGTTTGCTTTTCTTCGTTTTAATGACAGAATGCCATGCATACCTTAATTTAGACAAGAAAAGAAGTGGTACTGGCAAAAAAAAAAAAAAATTAGCAGAAGATATTTATTCCCACTCTAGGAAAAGCCTCATGCTTTTAAATACTATTAGAATGGTTTCTGCAAGCATGGCCAACTATCTAAAGGTCACAAAAGTCACTGCAACACAGCCCTAAGTCTGAAGATAACTTTAAAATGGGTAACTTCCATAGCAGCAGCTATAACCTGACTGAAAATAAGGTAGAGTAGGCTACAGTGAGATGTGGCTTACAAAAAGGAGGCCTATAAAAATAAGCAGTTTTATATAAGATAAATTGCATGTGCTATGTATACACTAATTTTCTACTTTTCCACCTTTTGAGTTAAGAATTCAAATGCAATGTTTTAAGTCCAGTTCTGAGTATATTTCATGTAATTTCTTTATAAAATCTACTCTTTATTCATTTCTTGATTTGATTTTGCCAGTACATGTACCTTATGCTAACCCTATCCATTCTCCACATAGCAGTACTTAAAACTGGTAAAATTGAGTAGAAAACACACAGTTTATGCTTGATTAGCCATTTAACTCATGAAAAATCTCAGAGAAAAGAAAATTTAAGTTTAGCATACGTTATTCATAGAGTATGCTGAATTGAAGGTATACATTAGGATCATTATATCCTGATCCTGGTCCTGCACAGGACAGCCCAAGAATCACCATGCAGTATGCATTATTCCTTTAAGTACAAGATCCACTGAAATTACAGCAGTTTCCCAAAAATAAAAAGTACAACAACAATCAGAACTGCTACATCTAAATGTAGCAACTATGTGCAGTTTTAAAGACCTATGTGTAATAGAAGAACTTTCTCACCAGACTCTGAGCAGAAGCCCACCCTTCAATCCAGAACAAAAAAAAAAAAACTGCAAAAACCCCCCTTGCTATTGTCAATAATAAATAAATATTCAGAAAATGCATAACTGGAATTTAAACTAGCTGCAGTTACCATAGAAACAAACAAGACTTACTCAACACTTCCTACTCTATTCCATTATCGTTACCTCATGAACTTACATGGAGAACATTGTTCCTATTCCTATGGAAACCCTGGAAATAGCCCCCATCATTGTCATGGATGAAGGCAATCTAGAACTCATCCCTTGGATTCATTTATGTGCCACCAAGGCCTATGAAAGATTAAAAATAACTAAACAGACAAAGTTCATTTCTCAATAGAGATGAGCAGAATCTAAACCATTCCCCATGAACAGCTGGCAGGTGAGTGCCAAACACTGACAAGCAGTTCATAATCTCTGAACATCTGCAATGATCAGACCTGTGCAGTTACACTGACACCCTGCAAGATGCTCAGCACTTTGGGCACTGCCTTTTTACAAATGCCCCAGCTAGGGAAGAATCTGCTCTTCAACCCTTATGTAATTTCTCTTCCTTTTTGACCTCAATGAGGAAAAGGGAACTTTTATACAAATGTAATAGTGTATAATCTAAAATACATATGTAATTCTTTCCATCTCCAAGAACTAAAATAACTTAAAAAAAAAAAAAAAAGGCAGCAGCAAACAAAACCAAAAAAGAGGAGGGAAAAACAAAGAGGGGTGGGCCACCAGCAAAACCACACCATATCACCCAGGGCATGGAACATCTTGTGATTCCTGCCTGTGCAGTCAGATCTAGAAGCTGAGAAAGACTTTCCCTGTTCTCCTTTAAGTTCAGAAACCTAGACCACAGCTAAAGGGAAGATATGGCACTATTTATTTTTGCCTGACTAGGGTATTCTGTAAGTCCCACCAAACCTAAGAAAAATCGTAATGTCAGAGCAAAACAAATTGTTTTATCAAAGAATGCACGTGCTTCACTGCTGCAAAACTAATGCTACATTGGACTTGTAAAAGGCTTGGAACATTATGAGTATGAAAGACTATATCACTGAAGCATGCATTCAATTCCTACTCTCTTGCCAATTAATATATTTTTTTCTAAATTAAGTTCTATTCAGATTAGCTGCATCCTAAGAATATTACACATGCTCAGAAAAAATAAAAAAAAAAGCTATGTTAATTTCACAAGAAGATTGGTTACAGGACATTTCCAAGATGAGAGGGATCCAAAATGAAAAAAAAAAGAAAGAAAAAAAAGAAATTTATGAGAACTTGTCTGATCCTTGAGAAAATGTATTAAGCTTCATATTTGAATTCTGAACTGTTGCATACTCATGTTTGCTGAAGGTTTCTCTTCTTGCTTTGAAAACCTGGTGAAATAGCTGATACTGTCAAGAACACTGTCAAAAAATGTATGTGCATACCAGCCACAACTGCTTGTCCAATTTCTTATCTGTCAAATATCAATATCAAATTATCCTTTGAGCTCCTATTCTCATTAAAGCAAGGAGATAACAGCCACTGTGTCTTTGGAAACAGGGAGAAACCCCACAATTTCTGAACTATTACATTTCACTCTGGCAGCTAGAAAACTATTACATATCACAAGAGGTTGTGGGGATTTTTCCCCCCTCAATGCTAAAAAAATTTCAGTCCTCTCATTCAGAAAAAAAAAAAAAAAGAAATTAAAAGTAAATAAAAAGCAGCAAGTACAAATCTAGCTGTGAAAAATACTGAAAAAAACCAAAACACACAAGGAAACAAACCAAAAGGCACATAAAATACCTATCTATATTTCCCAGGAAAATTTACTATAAACACTTACATAATTAAAGATCCACTGGTTTTCCCCAAATCAGTAGTGAGGCCCTCTACCCTTTTTTAATAATTTCTCAGAAGCCCAGTCAAGGGTCTACAGATTCCCATTGACTGAACTGTGTCAAATTCAACAATATACATGAGACTTCATTCTGTATATCAAACACTCCATCTAATTAAGAAAATCTTTTTCTTCTTACTCAAATGATATAATTTCAGGAAGCAAAATCAGTTCATAAACATGTTTAATTTCCTGCATCTTGAGATTATGAATGTGTCTGATTCTTCTTTGAGAAACTCACCTCAGAAATCTGATACTTCCATCATCTACAGCATTTTACAGCACTTCAAAGTAAATCAGTATTTTCCTGAACAGATTTTATGCAAACTTGTACCTTTTACTGCTATTTATATTTATGCCATTCAACATCAAATGTAAATAGAACTGCATGGGTTCAATTAGCATGTTCTCAAATCATGTGCTTATGCAATTTAACATGGACGCATTTTTAAATCACATGTCAAATTCCCATCTACATTGTTGAAGAGCAAAAGTCACATTTTCAAAGGTTGTGGCACCAAGAACATTATATTTCAGTGATGATTTTATTTCAAACTAGTTACAAAATTTCACTGGGATTCTCTGAAGTTATTTTAATCACTTTAGCTTCTAGTTTATAAGTATGTGCATTCTAAAAAGAAAACTAATCCAAATTACATAGGAGACACTTTTTACTGCAGCGAACTCCACAGAAAACCCTTGTATTTTAATATTTGACAATGCTCTAAAGCAATTATGTTTAAATAAAGTGAAAAATGAAAAAGTTTTTTTCCCTTTAAACCACACATTATCATCTGTCTCCATTTAATTTGTAACTGCTCACAGGTTTGAAGGATTTTTACACTAATAAAGAAAAATATAAAGGGAATATAAAATCATTATTAGTCTATTGAATATATCACAAATCTCGTTGCATAGCCATTTCAATCTTGTCTTTGCTTTACAGTTCTGACCACTCTCTACATTTGTAACACTGGGCTTAATTTCCAAGTTTTGCTTCCATTCTTCCAAGTACAATTTTACTTTCAGATAAAATAGGTCTATATTTTATAGTCTTCGTTTTAACACCTAATATGAAATTAATAAATTCACTGTTTCTAGTTTGAAATCATGGGGCAGTGTAGCGAAATAGGCTGGTGAGTGGACTGGCAGTCATTTTTTCTTACTTGCTGTCTCTGCCTCTCTCTTGTAGTGGGAACTAGTCTGCTATTTGCAGAGAAAATTGGGATTGACTCAGTGCTGATGCAACAAACCAATCAAAAATCCTCCACTAATGCTGGGACACAGTGCTTCCTTTAAAATAAAAACATAGAAAATCATAGAAAACTTACAAGTACTCTGCCAGTTAATGTCTGGGCAGATATCATGACTCCTGCCCAATCCTTCACAGACGTCATCCATCCCACTTCTGCTGCCACATTCTCCTCTTTTTCATCTGTTGGTTTGCAGGCTCCATCTGCCTGTGTATCTCCACCACCATTGATCTTCTGGGCCTCCTGCAAAGTAAGTATTTGGGTTAGTTAATGTTAGCAATTTGACAGTGAAATTCAGTCTACAGGTGGGGCCAAGAATGGTAATAAAAACCAGAAAATCTGTCTTCCTGGATCCCTGCTAGGTAAAACTAAGAACTTACTTGGCCACATCTTTAGAAATAAGAGAAATAGAAATGTTCTATAAGGTACCAGACTAACCAGATAATACTCTCCTTGACATTACATCTTCAAAACGTATACTTAGCACTAAATATACAATATGTTACTTTGTTACAAGCAACATAATTGACAACAGCTCCATTTGCAATTACACAGTTACATACAAATGAATCTGTCAGACATACACCCAAAGACCTTTCGATGTATCAGTTCAAAATACTGCATACTAGGTGTGAACGTAATTTATGTACAATTTTAATTTCCCATCACTAGAATTAATTATCTGAGTAAACCTTCACTGAGAAGCATGATGTAACAAGACAGCAATTATGAAGTGTGAGGGGAACAAAATCCATCATAAAGAATCTGCAGGGAGCTGCCACGCTATCAGTGAACCTGTGTTTCAATGGAAGTGTTTAATACATCACAGGAATTATTCTGTCAGTAAGTGGCTCTCACAGAAAGAAGAGCTAGAAATTAGAGGAGCCTCAGCTGCACCAAGCTCACTGATGAGTAACATGCACTGGAATTCATATCAGTCTCTCATGGATGCTGCAGCAAGGATGTCGTGCTCTGTGACTGCCTGTGATGTGCAACAGTCATGGGTGCTGCACAAACATCAAGGGAAACAACAGGAAAAGCCAGCATGGATTGTACAGTGTTTAAATCATACTGCATGCAAAGCATCACTGTGCCACGAGCATGCCTTTGGTGACAGCATAATACTAATGACTTCCTGAATACTTGACAAGTTATGCTAAACAAAAATAGGAAAGGCAGCAAAATTCAGCAGTGAAGCAAGTCCTGAGCACTAGATCTGCATTAGTGTTCCAAGCACTCTGCACAGACCAACAGCTTGAAGGATCTTGTTTACAGATTACTTGTCTGTAGGCCAGTAAGCAGGAAATCAATTGCCATTAATTCCCTTTGGGATATCTTTTATACAAGCAAAGATGCTGTATAAATGGTGGTCATGTGATAATTATTGCAGTAGAAGTATATCCTGTGATGGTCAAAACCCATAGCTGTGAGATGGCCTTGAGGACACAGCTGGACACAAGGGTACAGGAACTTCCTGAGAGTAACACTGAGCTAATAAAGCAATGTCATTAAATCTGTCAGCAATGAACAGTAGAACAATGCTAAAAATGTAAAACAGAGACCAACAGTTGTTTTCAGAGAAGCTCAACACTGCAACTTAATTAGCTAATCAGATTCTTTTTTCTCTATTAGTTTCCCTCCCAGAAAGCAGGCTCCATGTTCTTACGAGCGATTACAGCAAAGTGTGATGTTACTATATTGATAATAACAAATTATTCAGAGTTACAACAGTAATTCAGTACACTTCCCAAGCAAATAATGCAACAGAAATTTAAAATTACTTTGTATTTGCATAGCTGGACCTCATTCACAGACAAATTTGGACACAGTGAATCAGATGTTCTACTCTCGGCGTTGAAAGATGCATCCTGTGCCGCACACGCACCGAGCACAACCTACAGATGAGCTCACTGCAGAGGACAGCAATGTACGACAGGAACGCTTGCCTGGAGCCAGCTGGGACCCAAAGCCACAGAGATCAGACCCAATGAAATGCCTTCACCACCATCAAGGTTTCGATTACAAACCAGGAAAGAGAACACTAGGCTCTATACTCCAACCAATACTGAAGCTTAGGCTACACAGACATATCTCCAAGGCTTCACCGATCCTAGCTGCTGTCCCCAGGGTCTTCCGTGACTCAGACACCCTCTGTGGCCCAGGACACCACTTCAGCCCCAACCAGGGCTCCCACAGCCCTGTCCTTTCCAGCCTTGGTGAGGCCACAGCCAGTTCCCTGCGCCTGAGCCACGGGCTGCTGCCCCAGGCTGGCCCAAGAAGGCTCCAGCCCAGCCATGGCGCTGGGCAGGCCCCTGGCCCATGGGAGGCCCACAGCCCTGACAGCTACAGACTGCTTAAAACACCACACATGACATTTCTTTCCCTCTTCCCACCAGATTCTCTGCCTTTTGTAACTGCTAGAGCTTGTCTTTCAGAACTGTAAGCTTCGCACCAGTTTTACTCCATGGTCCTCCTCTGCATTGCACAGTGAGCTTTCATACTCTGTACAAGTTTCTATTGAATGAATCAATGTGGCTTTCATAGTAAAGGAGGTATAATTATCTCTTGCTCTCAGATAAGAAAGTGAAGTGGTGATGAGGTACCTAACTCAGTCACTAGAGAAGTCACTGGCAGAGCCAGGATGAAACCACAGGTTTTTTTGATATTTTTACCCAGCAGTGCTTGTTTAAAAGTGCACAGATGCACACCTTGCTAAAAACACAACTACAGACCTTGCTATAGAAAGTCACAGAACCACAGATCACTAAACAAAAAGCTGAATAAAAAAGTCAATTTCATTGAACTTGTATTAAGGTTAGAAAATTCTTTTATTGTGTACATTTTCCTTACCCCCAATCTTTTTGTCAATAGATGTGATTGCTCACAAGATATGAAAATAATTTAAAATTTCCTAGCACTCAAATAGGAGGCAATTTACTTAATTGAAGGAGAAAGGTAGCTTTTATATTTTGAAAAGGTTTTCATAACCTACAGTTCTTTTGCTGTATTGACTTTTCGTTGCCAATAGAATAGAGCAGTAAAACATGACAAACCTATTCAGTATTTGATTCTCTAAAGGTATTAAAGTCTTTAATGCATTGAATGGCTATATTTCTGTATTTATGCTACTTACTTCACCTCTATGAAAATCTCCCACCCATATTATTTCTTAATTAAAATTTAAGTAAAATAATCATCCCCTGGCAAGTATGATTTGGAACAGACTCTCATGATCAGCCTAGCTCCTGCCATTATTGTAGCTATAATTAACATGCAGATTAGTTGCTATTATGTAATATTTGTATTCAGTTGGGATATTTTATATTTTTTTATCTACATAGCTAGCTTTTATCTTACTTAATTGGCAGTTGAGCATTAGGAAAAGTTTATCCCTGAGTCATTATGCAATTGTGCAGTGATCACTAAAGGAGGTTTAAAGGCTGCCTTTTTTTTTTATACTGAGCAAAAAATTCAGTCCTGTTATTAAGGATATAGTCTTGTTTCATTGCTAGTTCCTCATCCCAGTGCACTGAGTAACCAACACCTGAAAAAGGTGATTAAAGTAATAACCTGACAGTGACGATAGCTGCTTAATTATTTACAAGTTCAATACCACAAGTAAGAGATCTTTACCCACTCTGCTTACCAGTTTTCATTATTTTAATTACTTCATGGCAGGAACACGCAGGTAGATGAAATGAGAAGCAGAATTTTGTGAAATATATTTTTCCTGAACTTAATGACTAAATGGAAACTAGCATGATGAGGAGGTGTGTGTACAGGAATCAGTACTCAGTGTTCTATCAATGGCTTGGCACAGACCTGGACCAGAAACTTCAATGGTTTGTCTCCTATTTTTAGCAATAAGTATTGATTTAGATTACCTAAGTTCTGGGATTCTTGAAGACAGTCACCTTAAGGAAGAACTCAAAAAGGCAAAATTCACTCAAAAACAGGTAACAGTTTTCAAAACATAGTCCTGCCTGTTCCATTTCACCTCTAAAATACCTATACAAACATAGAACCACTGCACAGACACCTCATCCAACTCAGGACAACACAAAATCAAATCAGAAAATTATTATGAAACCTTAAAAGATCATCTAAGAATAATCTTTTTACAAGTCCTAAAAACACAGGAAAACATGAACACAACCTGAAAAGAAGTCTCTGATATATGGTACTGAAAAAACTTGCTATCTTGTTAAGATATGTTTTAAAACATATGAAACAGGGAGTCAATAACGTGAGGGAAAATACCTGGGTTGAAATGTGATGAAACAAAAAAAAAGGATTCGGTAACCTCATTTACCTAACATGTAACTAGCTGAATATTACACAAAAACCATTAAGTATCACCTGTAATGAGATACAGAGCAATGAGTCATGACCACATCACTCAAGAGAAAGTAGTATGCTCAGTCTAAGCAGATGTTTAAAAACAGTAACACCAACTGGGCAAACACAGTATTGGCCTTTGACTTCCACCCTAGATAACATGAGATGAGAAAGGGCCTGTCAGAATGGCAGCTGCTCCTAGTTTAATGAATGCAGTAATAATACAAAAAGAAAATATCATTTGGAGCAGTTAGGAAAGGGCTGCTTTAGATTATGATGCCAGCAAATAATAATTTTATCTCTATTAACTGCCCTTAAATTAACAGCATTGCATTCCTAGAGCCTGGCATTTTATGAAATGTTTTATATCAATCAACAACACTATGATAATGCCATTCTTACAAATTAGGAATTTGTATTTACGTTTCTTTCCTTTTCATTTGCCTGTTTCACCAAAGCCACCAAGAGGTGCTATGTGAAGAGAAATAATTTTGCATATGAGACTATTTCTCCTTTCTCTTGGGCAAATGTCTAAAACACTGTTTAAAATTATTAGATTTCTATCAATAATTTAATTTCATGTCCTTCAATACATCCACTCACCATTTTCACATCTCCAAATAGGGGTCTTAAATTTATATAAAACCATAATATTATATTATGCTGCATTCTCTGAAGCTGGGCAATGTACAGTGACTGTTAAGACTTCAGGTACCTACTGCCATAGCAGAAGCCTTCTGTCAGATAAAGTTACCATCTATTGTCTCCATCTAAACAGCTACTGAGTACCAGTTCATCCAGTGCTAAAAACAAGCAAAACAAAAAAGCCACCCTGCAGCTGTTCACCTGTTCTAGTGCAGTTTAGGAAACACAAGCTTTCACTGGAATATTAATAAAGAAAACAAATGGCGATGTGAGAAATGAACAGCTTTATGGAGACTTCCAAACCTCTTTTAAGTCAGACTTGTAAGAAAAGAGAAAGCCAAGGCTAAACTAACTAAATGTGAGGTAAGAGGTACTTCTAAACTGGCCTATCCACAGCATTTCTGTGCATATTAGGTTTCACTGACGTCAACTGTCATACTGTAGCTATGGTTCAACTTGTTTCAAAAGATTAATTATTGATACCCAGACAAACATTATTGCTTTCACTGAATAAGAGAACCAGAATGATCTGTGGAAAACATGGCTGATAAGATAACCCAGCATTTTGCTCTCATAAAATATTCACAAGCCATATAAATTTGTTGTCTGCAAATTTGGAAGATTAAGAAAAATAAGTCAAAAATAGAATACAAAGCTTTTCTTATTAGTTTAAGACTGAGATGTTATACTCTGTTTTTTGCATTCCCAAGGATCTCTAAGAAACACCTTGCCAGTCCTTCCTTACAACCAGAGCCTTACTTTCTATGCTGACCACCAGAAAATCTTTTTTCTTCTTCTTGCACTGACCAGCTTTTCTGTTGCATTTGTCCAAACCTTCAGTAATGCTCACAGATTTCATGTTCTGTGACCTTCATATTTCTGGTACAGGTTACTCTTATAGAATTCCCTTTTCACATCGTTGCTTTGACTGACAAAAATTGCTGCATTAATTCTAAAACTTTGACCTGAGAGACAAGATAAACTAGACTAGTAAAATATAGTGTTCCACCCATGATTCCACAAATAGTTCTCCAGTCTGTCAAATGAAGGGTTCCCGGGTATGGCTCTCACTTAAGAATAAGAAACAGCAGACACCTACATTATCTGAAAGCTTAAGTACAGAAAGATTCATTTCAAAGATTAAAAATTTCTACACATTAATGGAAATGTTATGATGTAACACTTTCATTGATGTGAAACAGTATTTCCAAATAACTGAAAAACTGTCTGGCACATTTCCATTCCAGCCTAATAATTGAGAGGAATGCTGAATCTCCCTGTTCTGCTATCAAATTTTCAAAGTCCTCAGTCACATTGTCTAACCTCTTCATGTCTTCACCCTGCAGCTGTAAAACAAAAGCAACAACAGCTTCCGTTGCATAGGAATCTTAAAAAGATAAATACACGTAGGGTTTTAAGTGTCTTGATATTCACCAAGACAGACAACGCAGACATAATCTAAGTGAAATCACAAAGTAAAACACACTAAAAACCTACTGGTAAAAGCTGCTAGGTTAGTTATATAAGACAAACATTAAGACGTGTAAAAGAGAAGCAATTAAGAACTCCAGACAAGATAGGGAAATGAAAAAGGAGAGAAAGTCACTGCAACTTCTTGTTCAAATAGACAAACAGTGCTTTTCAAAAACATGATTGGTTCAATTTAGCAAGTGTTTATATCAATAGTTATGTAAGCTTTCACTATAAGTTAAGAATTTTGGGTAAAAAAATTCATTTAATTTTACTGATAAAAATAGAACTAAGTTTGCTTTTGGAGCTTCTGATTGTGTATCAGACCACATTGTTAGAAATAAGTAACCTCTGAACTTGTCATAAGATTATGTAACAAGTGAACTTACTGTCTGCAATACATAAGTAAATAAAACAATAGGATAAGTCAGTGATGTACAGGTTAAAATTACCCCTGAAAATATTTCACAAAATGTCAAACTAATACCTAGCCTTTACATTTATTTTCCTTTTTTATAGTTAACAGAGCATTTCTTATTAATTTTCTCTACTAAGACCAAATTATTACCACATTAAAATATTCTCTGAAGGCCCTTTCAATTACCAAGTAGCAGGCAAGAGGGCAAACAAGCACTTCACTTTATTGATGGGGGCACTGAATTAAAATGAAATTATACTTTTCATTATTCTTTGGTCACTACACATCACAGAAATATGTCCATTAAGTAAATTAGACAATTACCATGTAAGGCATTAGTCTTCAACTGTATTTTCTGTGGTTCAAGCCTTACATTGAAATCATTCTTTCAAAATATGCCTTTAAAAATCCTTTTAAGTAGATTAGCCTTAAGTATGATAGAACCTAAACTTGCAAAAATATATGAAGGAACTTTAGATGGGACTAAATTATAAAAAATACAGACAAGTGTTCCTGAATAGAAAAGCATAAAGGACAAAGGTGCACGCATTTTCTGTTACCCTCCTCTTTTTGTTTCCTCCCACCTAACAGACGGCAAATCAAACTAAGCACACAATTGAAAATAAAATTGATAAAGATGTTGTCATGAAATGAAAAATGCTGAATTACCTATATCCTATTGAGTGAAAAATATCTGTCACAGATGACAAAATGCTTTCAGGATTTATCCAAAAGTCTCAAAGTGCTTCACAAATGGGAAAAAACAGTCTCAAATATGAGAAAGTAGTAAGAAACAGTGGGGAAATTACCTAACTTGTTTATCTTGATTACAGGAAGTACTCTAGTTGATTGCTTGTAATTTTGTTGTTGTTGTTAGCATTAAGTAATACGCAATTTCAAGATTTTCAGTCATTACCTCTTGGCACTTTTTTTTACTGCCATGAAAGAATGAAAGATAGCAAAGAAACCACATTTAAGTTTTTCTAATTTTAAGAGAAGTATGACTAGTAAATCTTTTCTGACCTATAGGATCTAGATTACAAGCATAGTTTTCACAAAATGACTATGTGATAGATCCAGTAGTAAGAAAAATAATGAAATAGCTACTCACTGCCAGGAATAGTCAATTAAGTCATTAAAAGGTTCCAAAAATAGAAAGTTTATTTCACTACAAGATATACTCAAGCACCATTTACAAAATAAGTATCAAACTGCTTTGTCAGTGCAGTGAAACTTCACAGTATCTTGTCAGTTGTGTGTTGTTCTCCATCCTGCTCAGTCACAGAAGGGAGGTTTGTACCTTCTAGCAAACAGGATGTTTTCATTCACTGCATTAACTTCCCAGTCATCTCTCACTCGTGCTATCAGCGGTATCCTAGAAGATGTCTAGACTGAACTGCAAAAGGAAATTCTTCTTCTCTTCTGTGAAATACAGAGTGGCAAGGCAGCTAGCACCTGTGACAAACTAATGTTCAAAATCGCATTTCTATTGCCCAAAAATCACAAGGAATCCATGGATTAGGAAAAGCAATGCCCAGCTTAAAGGACAAAGCACAAAGTACTATAGCTACTCCAAAACAGGAATATTGGTCCTTACATAAAGAGAATTAACCACTCATTTCCTTAGCTGAAAGAACACATTTTCTCCTCAAAAACTTGCTGACAGGAATTTGAGAACTTCATTTGACTCAAATCAAACATTTTCACATAAAGGGGATGGACTTTAACACTTGAGTTTTCTTTATACATAAAATAGCAAGTTTTCAATAATTTAGTGGCAATCCTCAAAGGGGAGCCTCAAATAAAATTTATTTGCATATACATTTTTATAAATAGATTTATGATTTTTCAGAAGGTTTTAAAGATTACAGCATAAAAGATGAAGGAGAAAGGCAGTGGGACAAAAAAAACCTGAGAGAGTCACAAACATAACAGGTTGGTAATATCCTAAAACACATGTATAACAATAATTTGAAGACTGGCAGAGAAGCATTCTGTCATCTGCCAAATTTGATAAAAGAGTCGTCTCTAAGGCATTTTTTATTCAAGGGTAGTGCACAACATTTATTCTCATTGTATTACAATCCTAAAGGAAAGCCCAATGAATTAAAGGCAGCTCTCTGTAGGATACAAAGCCATATCTAAGCCTATCCTGATGCAGGAAAATAAGTTCCAGTATGCAGCACATAAATATTTGAAGAGCAGCAGGTCAGCCAATTAAGCAATTAAAACTATTTACTAGCACACAACACTTCTCACTCTGAGATTACAGAGTGCCATGCAGCTTTCAGACTGCAAGAACTTGGTACAGGGGGGAGTCAGAGAGCACACAAATGTGCAGGAATCTGGAGCAAAGATATACAGCTCTACTTTTCAAAACACTGAAAATGCAGATTTACTTGCCAACTGTTTTAATGATTAGGTTGAAATAATTATATTAGACTCAGCATTTCCCTCCAAAAGACCAGTTACATCACATTGTAAAAAATGTACAAGTGCTATTATTTAATCAAGTAGATGTGACTTGATTTATTACCCACTGCTATGAAAACAATTTTATGTAATGTTAATCTCATTATTCTACAAGGAATTTTTTCTTCTTTAAGGTTAAATTTCTTTTCGGTAGCTCATATTACTTTGGCTCTCTTCCTAGACAGTAACTAGCAGCATCCAAATTATCCAATGTCAACACCTGTAGACTACAAATACAGCACCTGATATATTTATGGTACAAGGAAACACACACAGTTGTTCCAAATTTACAGATAGTGACTGAAATCTGAGGCAGAGAGAAGAAATTGATACTGACTTGCATATTACATCTCCATTAATTGTTACTTATGCTATATAGAATGAGAACAACCTCAGTGAGTTCTCTTTGACTTTCTTAACTTCATCACCTTAAATAACAGGAATAACTTAAAGCAGCACAGAGATCATCCCTGCTCTAGTGTGCAGTGATGCAATGCTAGGAATTGATGCATGACATTGACATTGAACATTGCCTTTTTAAGCAATCAGAAGTTGGACTAGTGGAAAATAAAAATACCTTGTGTCCATTCTTGGCTCTCATAATGCATCCTGTTCCAAGGGAGGACTGAATCTGCCTATACCAAAATTTCTGTGTGAAGCTCCTACTCTGAATAGGTCATTTTCTAAATGAAAACAGCAACTCTTTGAAGCTCCTCAGAGGCCTGAGTGCTCAGAAGCAGCCCTGGCAGAGTTGCACGAGTAGCAGAGGGCCAGTGAGGCAGGCACTGTTCTGTCTCATGACTCTGCAGTTTTTGGTTTCAAAATTTATCAAAGCAGCAGATACAGCATATGTTACAAAAATATGCTACCTCTGAACACTCACTCTGCCTATAAATTATGCATGACAAAGCAGGCAGTTATTGTCACCTGAGCAGAAAAGGTAATGAACAGAGGTGAGAGGATAGGTAATTTTAAATTTATAGCTCTTTTGGTAAGATTAAATAAGAGGAAATTAAAGTACAACTACTGTTAAATCATCAAAAAATATTGAGTTTTAATTTGCTCGACCTTCATCAGAGCAGAAGTTTACAATGACAGATAATAAAGTTAAGGCTACCATGGAAATTTCAATCTTCAGTGCTGCTTGTTTATATCTTGCAATTCTGTGGCAATGTGATAATGTTATTACAGGGCCTAGAACTCCAATTTTTTTTCTTTTAAATTTTATATTAATTATTTTGACAAAGAGTTTTGCAGCAGCATAAAGATTGAAGAGTTCATCAAAGCAGGTTGTCACACTGTGCACCATTCACAAGATGTGTTTTACTGAACCTACTCATCAGCTTGAAACTTTCTCCATTTACCATGGATAAGTCTCTTACCATAAGAGACTTTCTCCATTTACTGTGCTGCATAATCACCTCACACAGCTTTTCAAGATGCAGGTGCCCCCTCCCATAATTTATCTGTGAATGAGATTCATTGACAAGCCTATGCAAGTATCACATGACATTAAAAATTTCACCTTAACTACTTCTTAAAAGAAGAAAGGGCTTAATCAAGCCTTAGGAAAAAAAAAAGTACTGATTCATACATAAGTAATTCATATCTTCCAAATATCTGATTCTAGTTTATTCAGCAACAAGGCATTGAAGTAATACATGTAACTAGGGGATACATTTGAGAAATAAATAATATCTCTGCATTTCAGATTCAGCTGAAGGAAACTGGGGGGTTGGGAAGGGAAAGCATGAACTGTAGGATCAGCTCTTTTTTTTTTTTTTTTTGAGTTTAAAAGTATGGCTTTTATCCTAACAAAGAAGTTTAATAAACAAAATGGGATCTGCAGGTTACAAAAGCTGGAGTCTTATGTACAACAAATTCCATTTTGTCGGCAGATATAAAACTGAATAAAAGGATTCAAGGACTTTCTAAGGACTTTCTAAGTCCTCACTGGTACCATGGGATGCACCATGCACAATTCAAATGCTTCAATTTATTAAAACCTCTAAAGTGCCCAATAAACTAAAACTGATGTGTAGTTTTTTACCTCATGTCCACACTGGCAGCCACCATGGCCTAGAAGCATCCAGTGGCCCTCATCCCAGGTTGCAAAAGATTTCTGCTGAATAAAATGAACTTTCTCTGCAACAAGCTTCTTCCTTAAGACTAAGTCATATATCAGATTATTGTACTGTGGTGTTTAAAGAAAACATGACTTGAAATACATTTTAAAGGGCTCTCCATGAAAAGAGTCTCCTCGTTATTCCTTGGGTGAAAAGAAAGTTCGAAACATTCAAATGGAAAACTTTGAAAATTTCATTCACTTTTCACTTTTTATGGAATTCAAAAATCATGAAACAATTATATTTCCTCTAAAAGCCCACTACTATTACCTACAAATTAAGTTGGAATCTCTCAGATCCACAGAAATCTTTTCCTACACCGATTTCTTCTCATGCATATAACCATAGGAGTAACAGAAAACTATTAACTAAGCAAACTCCAATGTGTACTAATATTTTATAAAACAAAGCATGTTTTACACAAAGTTCTAAGCAATTACACACAACAAAGGCTAGCGGGGGAAAAAAAAACAGACCCTGGAGCTCAGAAGGGTGTTTAATTTCATTACTCAGAGACTTAGCAACAGTGATATTTAATAAAGTGATCATCAATCATCTAAAAAAATACATTTTTAAAAATGTATGATTTTCTGCTGTGCTCTGCACTCTCTGTAATCAGAGTGTTCTGCTGGAACCTTAGTGGGGGAAATTTTTCATCAACACAGGCATATCATTATAAGAATGTCAGCTCTGTTGGAGGCCAGATTCAAACTGTTGTTAGGTAGGCTGTTTATGAGATGGCTGAAGTAAAACCATAGAAAAGGATAAAAAAAATTGAATCCTTAAGAGAGAAAAAGTAATGACAAAATTATATACTTTAACACAAATTCCAACTCACTGTAATAAAATTCTTCCCTCCTTCCCTCAGTGTGAGTTTGGGGTTTTGTTCTGTTGGAGGTTTATTGGTTCTTGTTTGTTTGTTTTACAATTAACTCACTCTCTTATGTACACACACTCTCCTTTCAGGATACTCCCTAGGCTTAAGAGAAGATTTTAGCACAGACAAAATGCAAGGACTGAGCTGCTGGAGAGACAAAAGAGCTGTTTGAGGGCCTCTGCATTTACCAGCCTACTCAATACTCATGTTGTGACAAAGCTACCCCAGAAAACAAATTTGTTCATGCTATCCATGTTTTTACCCAAACATACTCAGACATCCAAAAAACTTCACCTCTGATTACTCTGAATCTTTCACAAGCTCCTCTGAACTATAAATTCTGCAGAAGTCCCTGAAGACGAAAAAACAAAGGCTTTCACCTTTATGAATGCATGCAGACTTATCTCTAGAGCATAGAGCCAATCCTTCTTCCTCTTCCTATGTGTCTTTGCAACCAAAACATAGCTTTATCAACAAATGGACCAGATGGTCTAATCAAACTTATAGTCCTGGTTATTCGAATAGACAGGGTAGAAAACTAGCTAGTGGCAGAACAAAACCAGGAGGATTTTGGCTGGTTACCTAGGGGTTTTGTTGGTTTTTTTTTGTTTTGTTTTGTTTTTTGGGTTTGTTTTTTTTTTGTTGTTGTTGTTGGGTTTTTTGCTTTGTGGGGTTTTTTTGTTTTGTTTCTGGGTTTTTTTGGGGGGTTGCTTTTGGTTTGTTTTTACTTAAAGAAATGCCAAGCCAGTGACCTTAATAATAAAGGTGTATTGATTCATAAGAATCAATAAGGATCTGAGCCAGAAACTATAAACACACATTCCCACTGGGACAGGACAAAACATATGGCTCTATAAGTTACTCCATATGGTGATTTTTTGGTTTCTTGGTTGTTTTTTTTTTCCAGTCAATGTACAGTAAAAGAAGATGTACAGTCTGTCTTCAGGGTTCAAAAGACAAACAAAAAGCTGCATAAATAGGGGTTAAAGATGTAAGGCTTAAGGGCTAATACCTCTGTCCTGTTTCTCTAGCTGAAGTAAAGGTAAACTTTTTCTTTTTAGCTGGGTAAATCAGTTTCCCTCTCAACTCAAGTCCCCATAATTCCCCTTACCTTGACTACTATGCTATGACTCCTCCTCCACTTTCCAGTAATGTAAAATTGCAAGCTATGCTTCATGTATTGCATCACCTGTATTGATTCACACTCTATGACCTTCTAGACATTTTTAACATGTAATATTAATGTTAAGTGTTCAATTAAGTAATAATTGAATACTTAAAAGCCTTTATTATTTCATATACAAAGTTTTAAACCTGATTTTACCACCAACACACATGTATTTTACCTTCAAAATTTAAAAAAACAAAACCTATTCCATAGGCTTCTAATTAGTAATTATCTATTATTAACAAGATTTACTTGTTTCACTGAAGTTTCTGCTCACTATATCAGAGCTGCAAATAGGAAAACTAGTTTTAACATCACTTTCTCGGGTTTTTTTTTTGCAGTACTAAGAAAATCGCAATAGGTTTGCCTAGTTATATCTGTTTCTAGCATGAATATATATCTGTTTCGGGGTAAGGTCCCTTCCAACCCAAACCATTCTATGATTCCATGAAAAAATTATTTCAGAAGAGGAGTGGTACTACAGTCAAAAGAGGTAAGAATTTAAAACTGGTGTTATATTGAATTAGTCATGACCAAAGCAAAAACATTATCTCATTCTAAACAATGTTATTTTGCATATAGAGGTATAGGAAGCAGAAGCTAATAATTCAGAATTAAGTACAGAGTACTTCAATACTTCAGAGACTCATAGTATATACAAAAGCAACATCTCTTAATTGAGGACTAACCCACTGGCTGAGAACAATACTAAAGCAGTTTGTGTTTTATTCTTTTTGGTAACTGAGAAAGAAAGAAGTGAACATTAGACTAAAGATAATCAGGAACAGGCTGCTATGATTCCTGAATAGTCAGATCTCAAATTATGCCTCAGCTTTGCTAAAAATTCAACATTCAACAAGCTAAACTATCACTATTAACCAGTACTGCACCCAGTTAGCACAATAATCCCTGGATTGCAAGATCAAAGGTGATATGCCCAGTCCTTAACACAATGCCAAGGAAACATTTCACCACAGAATACAAAAATCTCCTGGAGCATTTTTGAAACATTACTCTACAGTCCAAACAGCAGCAAAAAAATTCTTCACCAGCTATGAAACAGTTTAAAGCAACAAATAAAAAGCTACATGGAACTTTTCCAACAGTCTTTTGATAGCAATTCATTTAACATTTAGGAGCAACACTTTTGAAATTTAGGTTTCTAAAACAGAGAAGGCCATTCCTGGAAGCTCTACTGCTGAGTACTTTCCTATTTCTTAATCAACATACCATGGGAAACAGCTCTGTGAACACCAAATTACATGAATTTAAATTCTTATTGTGCCAGTTAGGACTCACTACAATTTCTTTAACTGTATTACAACATTATTTTCATTTTTCCTAATTTTTGGGCTTTAGGGTTTTTTGGTTAGCATTTTGGGGTTTTTTTGTGTGTGTGTCTTACTGTTGATTTCCTTTTGCTTTGCAGTTAGCATTCCTATTCCACTTAATGACAGCCAATCTGTTGCAAGACAAAAAATATATAAAACCACTGAAGAGCCACTTCAATACAGTGTTTTTAGACACTAAACAACTTGTTTGAATTTCATTCTTTAAAATTACATTAAAAATTTCCACAACATACAGAATTCTCTCCCAGAGTAGTTTTTATAGTCTTCTGGCATTTTCAAACACACTTCTGAATTATACTTCTTATCTGTACTTGTTAACCATAAAGTCAACAACATATGCCTCAGAGATCATAAAAATCAAGAAGTATTAATTCTTCAACATTTTCTATTCCTTTTTTCTATACACATACTCGAAAGAGAAATTATGCTATTTTGGAACCTATTAAATAAATAGAACAGTGATAGTGATAATACTTTATTTTCCCTCTGATGAACAATTCAGTGACCCGCTGTGAAACAAACAAACAAACCAGCCAAGTGCACCTGTTCTTGAAAGCTTGCTCTTCTATAATTAGCTGTACCTTGAATTCCTTCTGAATATATTTGCACATCAATGAACATTTCTGTAGTAAAATATGTACATACAAAATTTTGTTACCATTTTAAATTGTGCAACAACTGTGACAAATTACTATATCATACAATGTAGTTATAGTTAATAAACTAACACTTGACTAAGTGCTCAAAAACCTACCAGAACAATTCTCATCTCCCTTAACAAAGTGTGATCAGAATTATATCAATAGGAACATAAGCTAAAGGTTACAGGAAGCTTCACCTGAAAAATAGTGAAAGTAGTCTAGTATAGTGAAGTGAAAGTACAGTATAATTATGTGAAAATAAATTTATAAATACTCATCTACCAGAAAAAAAAATCTTATTTAGTCTTACATAATGAAATTATCAAAGTCCTTCATGTAGGATGAGCAAAAAGCCCAAGGTTAGAACAGCTGGATTTTATTGATTAAGCAAGACCATATCTTCCATCCACTTTTACTTTCCTTAGATAACAGATTTCCTATGATAACTGAATGGAGACTTGTAGAAAAGGGCAGGAAATAAGCAATTTTGTACTCAGTCTGATTGCAGCCCTTGAGGATTTGCTATTTGCTTTGTGTAGTAAAGAAAATTTTGATCTGAAAATCTCCAGCAGTTGTATATCACTGATAAAGTTTCTGCATACCTTTACTCTGAACAAGGGAAAACCAAACATTTCTCCTCTCGCACATGGAAATGCAAGTGTCTCTGAATCACCCATAACACACAATTTTCTGAAAAGCCCCCTTCAGAAAGTTTAAATTTTGTTTTGAAAAATGTTAATATCACTTATCTTTGACCTGAAATTCATCTTGGATAACTTCTGGGCTTGTATCAACCTTTACAGCGACAACATTAGTCATAAAAATTAAATGGTGTTGGTCAACACACTAGATTCAGTTGGAAAAACTGCAGTTTACTGCTCTGATCTGTTTGGGTTTGGTTAGACACTGAACACGCTTATGGAAGAAAAATTAGCCATTTACTAATTGGGTACTGCGACAATTGTTGCAGTAAAAAAAATGTTGTGTTTACCACACATTAACTAGACAGGTCTCAAAAACAATTCACATGGCAAACAGCTGAAGGTCTGGAGGGAAAAGGAGGGACAATTATATATACCAGCCTTGCTTAAATACTCTTCTATAGGCACCCATTCTTGGCTACCATTTGCAAAAGAATATTGGGCTATATTTATCTTTGATACAAAGCTGTTAATTACATTCCCTTTATGTAAAAGGGAATTATTTACTTTTATTATTGAAAATAACGATTGGCCTTGGTTTAACTGCTTAAAGAAAAAAGCAGGGCAAACAAGCCCCCATAAAGAAAGGAAACACTTTGAATCAGTACAGCTAAAAGAATTACAGTCACT
Source organism: Melospiza melodia melodia (assembly GCF_035770615.1). Taxonomy (NCBI): domain Eukaryota; kingdom Metazoa; phylum Chordata; class Aves; order Passeriformes; family Passerellidae; genus Melospiza; species Melospiza melodia. The sequence continues at coordinate 22,830,657 of NC_086202.1, forward strand.
TATCACAACATAGAAATATACATTTTGTGTCAGAAATTGCAAGTTACACACATGGCTATGTCAAGGAATATCCTCCTTGTATGATCAAGTTTACAGGTAGAAAAGAAGAGCTAAAGAAGGAAGAGAAATTAAAAAAAAAAAAAGAAAAAATAAGAAAGCTGGTGACTTAAAGCCTATGAACACAATCTAGCTTATACAGGTTTGTGTTTTGATTGTTGTAAAATTTGCTTTGCTGTAACATCTTGGGAAAAAAAGATACAGAATAGGAATACCTATACCTGATTACTTTAAAAATTCACATGACAAGTGCATTAAATCTAGTGCTTTTTTTTTTTATTTCCTTCACATGTTCCTTCTTTAAATTGCCTTTAGGCAAACACCAGAGGAAACATTCTCTAACTCTGTTTTTAAAAGGCCGATATAGCATGTGTAATTCTGTAATTGAAGGACAGCTGGCTGTTACCATGATATGCCAAATGAAGATCCTTTCCACTGGAATTTGTGGCTACCACTGATTATAGGTTAAACTCCCAGAATTAAAACCCCATTCATAAGGATTAGAAAGGCAGAGCTTAAGACTTGCCTTCCATATGTGCCTGTTCTCACAGAACAGTGGATGCTGCTTTGTAACTGCCCACAAGAGCAAACAAACAGCACAAAAACATGGCTACAGGGAACATCTTTAAACTATAAATAAATGTTATTAACTGAGATCCAGTGCATGCTGTGCACCTTATTACAGTCTAGCAAAATGACTGTGCCTGGAAAAATGCCTAAAGCCTTAAGATTTCCTTACTTAATATATAACATTTGAGCAACACAATGATTTCTTAGGCAATTTTTATGCCATAGACCATAATTTATAGATGCCACACCTATAAATGGTTCTGCAATTTAAAAAAAGGCATTTTCTTTATCCATCATTGCAATTTTATGTTGATTTAACTTTATCAGGAGGCACAGAAAAAAATAATGGACTCAAACGGAGGTTTTTAACTCATATGTTAAAGTATCAACTAATATGTTGATACTTTATAAAATCCAACACTACTTAAGAGGAGCATATTTGTAGTTCACAGTGCAAAGGATCATAAGCTATGCTCCCACTTCTTAAAGGCACTAAAATCCAAACCTGACCAACATGCACTGCTCATGAGCTTTGGTCTTAAACACACATTTCTGAATGGTTCTCTCTAACACATCCACAAATGAAGATATATATTGGAGTACACGAAGTTCCAACTGATTTTAACAGGAGTTAGTCCATTTTAGCCTACACTACAGAGCCACATGTTACCATTCCCTACAGATGCTACATGCACCATATTGCCCACCAAAGTTACAAGGCTATGTTGCTGCTGCAGGCTAGAACAATACTTTTTCAGCAAATGAGTTTTGTTTACTGCCTTTGCTGCTCAGTGAGCTAAAAACCATCAAGTTTGGAGCTGCAACTGCAATAGAATCAGTAGATAAACTGTGGATCCGTGCAGCTAATTGTTTTGCTTTTGGCTATGGCATATGTATTACTTGATTGCCAATTTCACGCTCTGATACTGCTTCTTTATAGCAGCAGATGAAACTGAAGCTCAAGTACTCTGTTCAAAGAGGCTGATAAATATGTATTCCGCCCCTCTGCAATGTTTGACACACTCCTCACCCATTGTTATGCTTCCCTTTTATGAAGTGCAAAACAGGCCCCTATTTTAGCTCTTATTCTTGCCACTGTCAAACCCAATTTAGATATGCTTTTGGCTTAATCAGTATGCTAAAAGGAATTTTAATTTTCCTGTTTACAGAAATCCTCTTACAATTTGTTGTGTCTGTAGAGCATTTAGGTTTGAGGTGGGGGTTCACACTGCTGTGCAATGCTAAAAAAAAAACACCAGAGAAGAACAGCAGCACATTTCTCTGCAGATGGAGAAATAAGCACTGAAGAAACCATACTGCTCCATGTGCATGACTGAAGTTGCCAATTAAGGCTGAGACTCAGCCTCCTAGGAGCAGCAAGTATTGCTACTGCAGTTAATTCAGACCTAGCTGGCTCTAAGGACTGCCTGAGATGAAGGTACAGCTCTACAGGAGAGCCAAAGAGCTGGCTGAGGAAACTAAAAGTTTGGCTGGTCCCTGTATTATTAGAACACAGAAAAGTCAAAGCAGTTTCTAACGTTACCTTTAAGAAAATTCAAAGGACATAAAATATACTGAAATCTATCAAATTCATGATAATTACATAATAGTGAATCAGACAAAAACAGTAATAAAAATGAATGGTTGTGAAATCGAGAAAAAATGGAACGAAACCAAAAAGCAAGTCTAAGGAGATAAAACTTACTGGTTTAATTCAAATACATTTATATTTTCACTGAAATATCACAATATTTTTATTTCCATATTGTACTATGACTCTATGTTCTTACATCACCTATATACAAGGAACTACCTATAATATTTTTACTGTCAAAGAACCCATAAATTCTGCATTACAGTATTTTTTAAATGGAAATTCTTAAATTTCCATTTTTAAAATACTGGAACGTAGAAGTTATGGAGGTTTTTTTTTTTCCATTTTCATGACACTCTAGTCATGTTAAGAATGAGAGGGCTTGGAACAATTAAGTCTTTGCTGTACTCATGTATGAAATCTAAGTTAAAAAAACGACAAGCCACTAGTGTATGCAAACTGGCAAGTTCATATAATTTTTTTTAATTTATCAAGCATATATATGTACACACATATGCATTCATACATATAGAAACAAACACACACACGACAGGCACACAATTTTAGATCCTGGGCCACACAAATCTGGTTTCCTATAGAACAGATCTTCATCATTGCCTAGCAACCAGAGCTATTTTTATGTCAAACTGTAATAATTCAACATTTCAGCTGTCTGTATGGAGATTTGGGGGTGGGGGAGATCACTTCAATCCCATCTCTTCCCATTTGTCCCTCCAATATTCTGACATTTGAACTTTCCAAACCCAAAAATCACTCCTTCCCAGAAGTCAAGTTAGGACAATTTCACCATATAAAGCACAAGCTCGAGGAAAGCTCTGAATGACAGAAAAGGAGATTTTAAACAGAAAAGGAGACCTTAGCAAACACTTTTCACTCCACAGATTGCTATGGTTTACTGTAAGTTTTATTTCTTATTTTCAGAACTCTCTGTAGGTTCTGATGTACTCACAAAAGGTCTATGCAGCTAATACTACCTAATAATGCATAGCACAACTGCTTCTTATTTTAAGGGCTAAGTCTAATTACAAAATTACATTTTAATTACCAAACTCACCAGAAGAAATGACTGAACACTATTGTCCTGGGGTTCTGTACATGAAGGTAACTGAGAATGAGATTCCCTTGAAAGAATTGTAACACAAACATGAAGGAGATGGGAGTTTAAAGCAAAAAAACAGGTGTATTGCTTTCCCAAATTCAAAGCCTGCTTCTGTCTACCAATAAATAAAAGGTAAATATACTGTATGAAAATATAATCTCTGAAGGTATATAAGAAAGATAAAGAAAGATGAGGTATTAAGACTTGGTCTTGCATATTCAAATTGGCTGTGCTATCATGAAAATAATATTCCCCTTCCTGCACATCAGATTTTATGTGGTTTACCTTCAGAAAAATCAGCATCAATTTTAACTGAAAGATGAAATTCTGGTGCATTCACATAGCACCAGAAGGTAAAACAATGGCTCTATGGCGATTCTCTGATGAAAAATAACAGGAGCTCTTAATATTACATAATCTAAAAATGCACAAGAATGAAACCTGAGAGAAAGGTGAACCAAAATACAGCCTTTGCCTACAATTTTGCACAAATACATGGAATCAAGAAACATACAGAAACTCGCGTCCAAACATTCTCCTGGCAAGTTTACTGCTTCCCACCAAAAAGATATGCTTTAATCACAGTGTACAACTGCCTTCATACTGTCACCAGGTAAGGACATGAAAACTAACTGAATTAAAAGTCAGAGATTCCTCTCAGATATGCATGGTTCCTGTTTTAGAAACAAGAAAACAGTAACACAAGAGAGTTCAGACATTTCCCAAAGAAACTGACTTTAGGGCAACTGCGAATTCCAGTGCTGGGTTCCAAGTGGGAAACTACCTAAACTGCAATAATATGTGCTTTTTCAAAAATGGGAGTGGTTAGAAGATGGCACAGAATAGAGTCAAGAGAATTTAACTTAATTCCTTTCTTTCCTTTCAGTATGCTTAGAGATAAATCAAAAGGCAACTGCACTGGTTTCTGAGCTATGTAATGCACCATTTCTTTGCACCATTACAAAGAAACCAACCAACTCCAAATCTTTGCTCATTTAAATGCTATGGAAGTCTGTAAAGCTGCTTTTCTGTGTAGAGGTTTTCCCAGAAATAGGTTTAGGTAAGGTGGCTTTTTTCAGCTGTTGTCTTTGGAATTCTACTTCTTCCTATGGTGTTTCCAGGAAAGTGCTGTTTGATGGAAAACACAGCTGAAGCCCAAGAACCACCTTCGGGCACGTTCAGGAAAATAAATTATAATTGCTTCGAGAAAGTCTATGAATTTATATAAAAGCAAAAAACAGGAGTATAGTACGACACTCTAGAAATTCCTTTCTGTCATCCAGTAGGGTGGGTCGGTGCCAGCCTCAAAGCTTCTAACTAAATATGAACACGGCATTCCCTAAAGTTAGTAGACGGTTTGATGCTTATAAAAGTCGCCCATTAAAAAACCAGCAGAGAAATACAATTCAAAGACTACAACAAGAAGCCAAAGAACACATAGAAAAATAAATTCCAAGTAGGATTTCAGTTGGCACAGGCAAGACAGATGTCCCATGCTACAGAGCAGGCAGTATTTGATTTTCTTTCCTAAACTGAAAACCTACGAAATTTAATGTCAACCAACTGTGATTGGGATCTCCAAGCACAATCAGGGCCTTGAAAATTGACAGTCTAAAGTTATAATTGTACATAATACCCGTCCTTCACAAACTTAAAAGTCTTAAAAACAAAAAACACACCAAGAACCAACAGCCTTACAGAGCACTTGACAGAAAGTGTAAATCCCTTCAAGGGAGAAAATTATCACAACTGACAAATCACATCCAAACAATCCACATTCACTAGCACGTTACTTCCTTCAGTTATTGCTTTTCTATACTATTTATTAGCAAAATTATCACAGAAAGCTGGAATTTTTTATTAATTAGTCCACTGTTACACTACTTGCTCCTTTTTTTTATGTCAAAAAGTTCAGATCTTTAAAAGGTGCCACTTACATCATGCTTATACATCTGTATTGAAAACATTTGAAATTTCATTTCCCACACAGAGGCATACAAATCTAATGATATAACAAAACTCTTTTCCTGGCTCAGATGCTCTGTGGTTATGGAATACCTCCTAACAAAGGTTCACTTCAGTAGCTCTTGGAATTATAATTGCAAATTATTATCTCCTATATTGGCTCTGTTCTTCTAACAGTCATCAAAAAAAGATAAAATGTCCTCAAACCACATCATTATTAGCCAAAAATATGTCCCAGTTTTCAGTTTATTCAAGTTTAGATTTCTGGCATTACATATATTTTCTAGAACATTATTGTATGTGCGGTAATAGCAGTGTAAATGAGGAGTAATGCCAATAAAATTTTAAAAGAAATACAAAATAAGCACATACAGCAGGAGCCCTGGTTTTTCATACACAGCAGTCTTTACAAGGGAAGTGGGTAAAATAAGTTCAAACAAGTCTATCAACCTGGCCTCAATTATCCTGATTAAAAAACAAAATAATAACACCAGTAACAAGGAATAACTGCATTATTTGTTTGATGTTTGGGGTTTTATTTCAGTACTCTTTGTGTGTTCCTCTTTGAGGTACTGTCCATCCCAGGCTAGCTGAGCAATGAAATGATAATTCATTCTTCACAGGTAACATTAAGGAGATTTTGCTTGCAAAATTTACCAATAGATTCAGCTGTGTCTCATTAAATCTGGCTGTCAATGTGCTTCAATGAAGCAAGAGGACTAGCTGAAAAATTTATATTAAAAATTATTAGCTTAAACATAAAATAAGTAAACCAAACAACATTATGTGATTATTGCATTAGAAATCTTAAAAGATCACCATAATTTAAAAAAATCAAATAATATCTACACATTTTGATTTATTTTTCTAATGCTGCTACTGCAGTCATTCAAGCCTGTGCAGTCTATGAAAACTAGGTCAGGCATGTAATCTCATTCATGTAATTCTGGTTTTGTCTATCCATTCAGTTTTCATTCTTCTGTGGCTTCAACACAAGGAAACATTATTTCAAGGAACAAGTAGGAACTTCAGTTTGATTTTTTTTGTCTTTTTTCATTCTGTATGACTGGTTAAGAAAAAGCCAACTTAAGCCCAAGAGATGCAAGATGAGGTTCAGGGTATGGACAGGTTTCTAAATAAGAATAAAAATATACAGTTCTACTTGCTATAAATATCCTAATATAAAATTTTAAAAAAAGAGAATGGATGCTAAGAAAGATTAGAGTACTTTTCTGAGAACCTTGCAGCTACATCTTCAGTCACAGCTTTCCCCAGGAGAACCTGTAATGAGCAATACCTGTCAAATGGCAGTTTAGGATTTGTTTCCTAAGTATTTAAAGGAAACAAACAAACAAAAAAATTAGAATTCAAAGCCACTTTGCTATGATGAAAAGTTAGAGCATAGCATCACCTTCTACAGTTAACTTTGCCCATGTTCTTGCTATTTTCCTCATTTATGTCAAGTAGACAAAAAACATACCTGGGTATGAAGAAAATGTAAACTATTACGTCCCTTTCACTGTAAATGCAGCTTAATTTACAGAGCACAGCAGGAATGAAAACTTTCACTATTGTTTTTCATACTTCAAACATGTAAATAACCGTTCAATTCAGAAATGCAACATGTAAAACTCTTTTTGATGAAGGTTCACTGAGGAACATTTAAGAGATATTTAAATCAATGACACAACTAAAGACAAGCCACACAATGTTATATGGGTTATCCATCACAAAACAAAAACTCCATTTAGCATTTACTGGCTTTCCAAATTTGGTAGCTTATGAAATACTTTTTGCCATTATTTCTAAACAAAGCTCTCTGAAGGATGGTTGAGAGCTGGCGCCAGACAGGCCAAAAATAAAAACCTACCAAAAACCCACTCACACCCAACTTCACACACCCAGCTTCCACCATGTGTTCTCACAGACTAATATTTGGTTTAGAAGACAGTTTGCTTCTGGCAATTGCCCTCCCCAAAAGGATCAAGATAGCATGCATTTCTTCTTACTGCTTCACAAACAAATTAACAAAAAAGCTTTACATTTTGCACCAGAAGTCTTGAGCAAAATGGAGAATATCAGAGAAGTGGAATATTACAAAAATCCTTTCATGAGATTCATCACCCTCGGGGGCTGAGGGGGTTTTTCCCCTGCTTCTTTTTCTAACATAAGCTTGCTCTCCACTGAAATCTTATCTCAGGATTTCTAGTAATCAACATAAGACACTCAAATACAGCCTTATTTTAATTTTAGAAATAATTACTAGGAAAAGATTCAACAGTCTTTGCCTTTAACACATATAAATCCTATCAACTGCAATGGCTTCAGTAGAATTTTACTCCATGTGTGTTAATACATCAGCTTACACAAGTCATGACTGCCTTCCTCACAACAGAACCACATTTAAGGAGTTTTCCAGTTTCAAAACTGTCACCATTTATTGATGTATCAGAAGGACCTTGTTTCCAAGCTCTAGATATCTCCCAGCTGTTTCTAGCAGAATGGCCTGAAGACCCTTCAGAAAATTCCCAAGATTATAGCCTTACAGAGTTACAGAGTTCTATTATTTTATTGCCACAGAATCAATATTAGCTGAAGTTGTAGAAGCAACTACCATTGTAACATATATACATGTAATATTGTGCATATTAAAGGTATGAGGTTTCAATTGGCAATGCCTTAAGTAGTCTAAATTTTTTTCCAGAAATGGAAATAGCTAAACTTATACCTTCTGGGGGAAGAAAAGAGGTCAAGCACTTCAGGAAATTGTTAATCAATTATGAGCCTGTTGGGTGGGTGGGGGTGTTAGGCTGTTTCACTTCTGTTTTTTTTTTAAATTACAAATATTTGTTTCACCTCTCTTGGGTGAAAGAGAAAAGACCTTCAGAAAAAAAGGGTTCAAGACCATTCATTGGCTGAAAATTACTTCGGAAGTAAGAGAAGATCACGAATTTATGCTTGCAGTTGTTTTGCCTCACATATCTAAAGATTTCATCAAGTCACAAGGCAAAAGCAAAACATCTATCTATCATGGAAGACATTCTGACTCTCGTTTGGGGACCTAAGAAGAACAGTTCTCTTAGTGACTGGGGGGAATTAGTCTTTCAAGACTAGTCTAGCAATTCTGTTACAAAACAGAATACAGAAATAACCCTTACTACCATTTTGAAGGATGACATAGATGAAAAACTTTATTCTAGGCTATGCCCAAAGGAAAAATTCTACAACACTTATTCAGAATAAATGTGCACCTAGCAGCTAAACTGTTAGAAATGTAATTGAGATTTCTGAAATCTTGAAGCAGTACACAAGCTTATGAAGTGATAAATGAAACACTGCTGAATTTCTAAGCAGAGGCATTAACCCAGAATTATAGGTTAATTTCACATATTAAAAGACAGAAAATATATTATTAGCAGCAATGAAAACACATTGATGTTAAAAAATGCAATCACAAATTTCATGGAAGTTAATTTCTGGTCACCTTGCTCTAATATTTCTAACTAGAGAATAATTTAAGTATGTGTCACAATAAATAAAATAACAGTGCTTATTCACCAAGCAGCAAGTGGATCTGCATTGTCCACATAAACAAGGGCAAATGGCAAACAGGAAAGCGAGACAGGAGAGATTTAATTGGCATCCAACTGAGCTCCTGGCTCCTGTGATTCAGAAGCTCTAAAAAACATTTTTTCTTCCATATAAATATTTCAAGGGAGACAGGATCAAAGCCCCTTCCATTTTGCAGGTATCTCACAGCTTTCATCCAATCTAAATATAGAAAGAGTCAGAAATCATATTCTGAAATGGCAGCCAGGATAAATCTTAGGAAAGGGCTAGGAGTGGGACTGTCTAATCCAATTAGAGGCACCTGGTGATACGACTGGCACTCTCCAGAGTGCCATCCAAAGCGGCAAACATCCAGCAGAGACAAATTAGGATTCACAACAGAGAAACGGGAATTTTTAGAGACTCAGATGTTGAAGTAAGACCCCAAATGGCAACAATTCAGTATTTCAATGTTCTCTCCCTCCCTTTCCTCTCAGCCTGAATCCACCAAGGAATTTCATGAAAACAGATCCCTGCCAAATGATTCTTGCACAGGAACAAGAAGGGATGTGGAATATTGCCTTTCCACTGAGTATGCCATGCAGACACATCCATGCCTATATCCACATTTCTGTATTCCCCTGTTCATCAGCAACTCCTGTATTCTATTTCTACGTAATTCTTAGTCACAGATGGATTGATTGCTTCTGTGACACACTACCTGTCTGCTAGACAGAAGTAGCTTCACTTGCTAATCAGATCTCTTGTACAAGCTTTTTTCCCAGAAAATTGAGAAGCAATGTTACAACTGGATTTACAACACAGACTTTCTGAGTTAATGCATTTTATTAATCCAACCTGAGTTAAAACCACAAGTTGCCCGTTAAAACAGCAAGGGCAAGTTGGGTTTAGTTGAGCCAACACAATTGAAAATAGTAAGATTAAAACAAATTTATTTTTTAAAGAAGAAAAAAAAAAAAGGAAAAAGAATTTGCCTCCAGCCACAGAGAAAACAGATAGACAAACTAGTTATGAGGACCAAGGCTTTCTGTTGCCTTAAAAAGGTGGTCAGGATCACATGTATTTGAACTATTCCTTGCTCCTTTTTTTGTGTTACCAGCACATGTCGGTCAATACAGAATGCTGGGAAACATTCCCTACTTTGTGATGGGTGAAAAAATCCTACAGATATGCCAAACCTACTCCCCTCTATGCCATGGCTCCCTGTAGAATGATGACAGTCTCATCGTTTTACTGCTACATTTATAAGGGTTTCTTTACATAGGAATAATGACATTGATTGTGTTCAAGAAAGAGATATTTGGATTTTTTAAGTCCCATTAAAATCACATGGAACTGAGAACAATTCACTAAATCTCAGGTCAACTAATAGTAGAGATAATTTATTACTAGAGAAAGGGGCAAATTCAGGCATTAATTTCTCAGCATTGGTAGACTTAACAGGTTGTTATGTCATGTCCTATCAGTGTTAGCATGAAATGCATCATTTACTTACCCAGATTAGCTGTATCTAATTTAAAAAATAATAATAATTGATTTTGAAAATTACTTTTCAAGTCACTGAGCACAGAGGAATTACACAACAGTCTAGATTTAATGAGGATTAAAGGAAGCAATGGAAGTTATAAACTAGAATGACAAAATAAACTATCTAGAGAAATGGGATGAGTTCCCTTCAGAGTCTAAATGAAACAATACTTGAAATTAATTCTGCTGTAAATAAGTACTGTTATAATCAAAATTGTCATTTGCATTGCTACAGTAGCGTCACTTGGCATATAAAACCAGATTTATTTTATTACATCTCCATGCAGGAATTGAAATGTTGTGTAACTTCATAATGGCCAAGTGCCTCTACTGATGTCTGTGTTCAGATCTTTCCTTAATGCTGAGCCATTTATGGCCAGCAGAAGCTTAAAGAGTTCTCCAGCAACAGTCTACATCTTCAGGCTGATGCTTAACACCTCCAAATAAACTTAACACAGTAATTCTGACTTGCAGGAAATCAGTTACACTAAGTAAATGGAACCAAGGCTAGTCTTAGTGCTAGGAAACCACTTTCAGTGTGCCAAAGTGAAAACTATATGAAAATAATGTTTCAAAACATTAGTATAGTGTATCAAAGATGCCAAGATAATGAAAGATAAGTACTGAGAATTCCTTACAGTGGCACCCTTAACACCACCAAGTTCAGCTTATCTTGCCTACTCACCAATGTCCCATTACACACAGTTTTTATGTGAAAACCACATCTAGAGACCGAGCTCAAAGACAAATCTGGCTTGGATTTTTGCAGTTAAGCTTAAAAAATGACAACATAATCTAGTATTTTTGCCCAACCACCCAACTGTTGTGACAGTGAAGGAGGCTGTGAAACTAGCTAGCAGGAAGGATTCTGCCCAACCTGGAGTGGAACAGAAGCTGCTCCTCACACAAGACATGACACTGTAGGTAAGCAAATCAAAGTACCATGTCCATAGATTTTGTGTCTCTTGCTTTCTTGCCCTGCTCTCCATGGAGTGACTGGATTAGAAACCACATTCTAAGGGATAGCACAGATGAAGCATGTTTTGCTAAACATGGCACTAAATAGGGAGATTTTGTAAGTTTAATTTGGCTAATGATAAAAATGTGATAGTACCCTCCCTAAGAATCAGCTTTATTTTTCCAGCCTTTCTTTCATCTCATTGTCAGTTCTAGTCTCCTAGTATCACCACAAACCACAATTCAGTTTTTTAGGTATCATAACAATTCTTCATAGTTACTTTCTAGCAGATTTTTAGTAAAGCTGTTTTAGACTCATTTTCCTGAAGTTTCTTTAAACTTTCCACTAGTAAAAAATTACACAGACTGCATACTTTAGTAAAGGCAAGAGATGGTTACTGGAAATAAAACAAGAATTAGGCCAAGCTTAGAATTTTTTTTCCTTTCTATAATATACAAAATTCAAGTAATCACAACATATATTGTCTGATCAATACTTATCCCCTCCTGGCACAGATCTACCTTTCAGAAACTTCTCTACATTTGAGAATTTGTGAACACTCATGCTAGTACTTGATTACAGCATATTAATTTAAAAATGTAAGAAAAATAAACAAACCTCAATCTATGCATTATTAACAATGTTTTCATTATTTTCAGGCTCATTAGAAAGAAAATTCACTTCCTCACCCTTCCTTTTAAGTGAGTTTAGCTGTGTCCAGATTTGACCACAGTGAATCAGTGAGGGAATTGGGTTCCTTCCTCAGCTCTGCCTTCTGACAACACAGCAATCACAGCATCCTTACTGCCAGACATTCAGTATCTTTGTCATCAATCTTATCTTTAGCTGCCAGTCAAGGAGAGAATGGGAATATAAAGCATCATGATGTAGTAACCCAGATAAACCTTATCAGTGACTTAAATTACACCAAAAAAAAAAAACAAAAAAAAAAAAACCACCCAGGGAGATAGAACTTCCTCAAGAGGCCTCTTGGGAGTCACTGACATCATCTTTCAAACTTACCAAAATCATTCCATAAAGATTTCCAAAGGACAGGCTACTGTTAAAAAGAGATGAAGAGCTTTATTGAAGTTTACATTTCACATCAGGGATATAAAAAGTCTCCTGTACAAATGCCATTCTTGCAGACTACTGTAGATGCAAATTAACTTGTTCTAAGGAGTTGTTATCAGATAACTATTTGCAGGAGTAAATTGGAAGCAGTGCTTCCATGATCAATTACTTGTCCAAATATCAGATAAATTCTATTTCTGGAGACCATTAGGAAGGCTTCTGCTACAGTGTGACTCTAGAGTTCTTCACCACTTTTCTTTACAGAACTGCAGGGCCATAGAATCACACAATTGCAAAGGAACCACCAACCCAGCAAGATTCCCCCAGTGCCAACCAAGAAGCCTGTGACACCACAGACGCTTAATTGAGGTCTCTCATGTCCAATACCATACTGCAACAACTAGATTTTCTCATCTCCCATGTTTTGCTTTCTACAAGAATAAAATTAAATAATACTAAAAGCTGAAAAATCACTTAAACTGTGTAAGTAACTGAGATGCATAATCAGGGAAAAATACTTATTTCTTCAGAGATATTAAACAGTAGGGACACTTTCAAACCTAATTCTCTCCCAGACTCTGGCAATTTGGAAAATCAAACAAACAGGAAATACTGTACTCGAATTTCAGTCAAATAATATTTGGGTTGCATAGGTCAAGAAAATTTGGACGTGGAAGTTCACATAAAAAGCACTGGTGAGTACAACCCAGCGAGTAAATGCTGCTCAGTACGACCCATCTTCCTCACTCTGGAGTTCCAGTTAGTTTTATCTCTTTGGTCCACAGCCTCCGAGATTTTTAAGTACCTCAGGATGAGTCTTGTAGAACTAAAAATTAAAAGTTAGCAAGCACAGACTTTATGGTCTGCTTTACTTCTAACACCACTTTGAGTTAAACCAACAGTTAGCTGTTCCACCCTTCTTCTAGTGAAAAAGATAAATTTTCCATCTTCACCCTTCAAAATCCCTATGCACACATCTTTAGCAGTTTGGGTTTTTCCTAGTAACAGAACATGAAAACAAGCTTTCGTCCTCCTGTACTAATTTCATCCAATGTTCCACTTAGAGGGAAAAGCTCTGGAGCACAGAGGTCAGGCAGTGAGCTTTCAGCATTTCTCTGCAGAGACTACAAGGCAGAAGAGAAATGATAACAATAATACACAAATACACAGCAGAACCCAATTGCTTTCTATCCTTCATCCTTCAGTGTGTGCTCATATTTCTATACACGCCCTAAAGATTTTCATATCTTCTCAGAAGCCGAAATTTCCTTTTCATAGGCACAAAACAAAAAACACAGCAAGCATATCACTCTCATACAAGATGCAGAGCTCAAAAATCTGAATTCTAAGCACCCTGTGGGAAATATTGCTGGAGCATGAACATTCATTAATTATAAAAACTGATTAAATTTTTCCTTCTTAAAGCCTTAAGGTTATTTTCAGATTCTGCCTTCCCAGAATTGGGTCACCTTCATGCCCTGCCCCCCATCCCCTCCTCCCCAATACATAATTTACTAGCATTAATTACCTTAATTTAAAATCAATTCAAATCAGCAGAGCTTGAGGAAAAGTATTCCAGCAATATGAGGACGGCCTCTGGAAAGATCAAGGGGAGCATAGGCAAGCAGAACACAAAAAAACCCTTCTTAAATATCAAACAGAAACCTGTAGGGACTTTCAGGACAGAAACCACAATGCTGACTACTATCTATACTCACTGCCTTCTTTCCAATTGCCTTACTAATGAACTTTGACAAAGTTTGCCAGTACACAAGGCAATAGCACACTGTGAACAAAAGATGCTGTGAAATTAATCCATTAGAGTTTAGGCACAGCTCTTGAAGTAGAGGGTGAAGAGCAGCCCATCCAATGACCTCCCCTGAGATGACCAAGAATTACCAAGGGGAAGCACATGAGGCAGGCCCAGCTGAGGACCAGTAACAAGCATTTGAGGCACAGAGAAAAAGGGGGGTTTTGCCTATTTTTCTAACCAAAATTGTGAAAACAAGAGAATGATAAAGGAGTAAGAAGCTGGTAAGAAAGAAACCAGCTGCTGAAAATTCACTAAGACCCGAGACCTAAAAAAATTAAAATAAAAAAATTTTTTTAAAAACTTCTATGCAGAAAACACAGCAACAAGTTCAGAACTTCCACTTGTAACTTTGAGAAGGTAGCTGATATAGACAGAAGAATAAGAGAAAAGGGGAAAAGTGGCAAAGTATCAAGGACTATGGAAAAATGGAGTCAGTTCTGCCAGTGATGAGCAATTAATAGAACAAAGGAGAGCAATCATACTAAAATATTTCCTAATTAAAATAATTACATTAGCTGGCCTTTAAGGAGATTTATTTATAGTAAGTGTGACAAGCTATTAAGTATTCAATTTAGATCAGAAGTCTCAAATTATGTCTTTAGGTATGGGGTGGAAGTGAGCTGCTGTCAAGCAAAATAACTCATCTCAGAGAGGAATTTATCTCTGACAAGGGACATAACAGGAATTATTCTGCCAAGATCAGAATTCAAATAACTATGGACACACGTAGATTGCAATGTGTGATTGCTACAGTCAAAAAACCTCTACAATAGTCGTCAAATGACATTTGATTTGTAGGAATTTGGTCATAAGTTTTCTTATACAAATAGCACTCTCAAAATTCTTATTTTTGTCTAGTTAAAAAACAATTTCTATCCAGTAAATACTAAAATCTACAAGGTTCTCATGGTTGTATTTTTCCTATATTTAAGTATTGCTGAAGACATTTGGAGCCTCTCACCTCTGATCTCCCTATACAGATCCTACAAGCTGTCAAAATATCCAGAACCAGCATAATAAGACTGAAACCTCCACACCAATCTATCTAAAAGGCAGTGAATTTTTGAGATGAGTGAGGAAGGAAAGAAAGGAAAAAAAATATTTATAACTCCAATAATCTTTCTGGGTTCCTAATTTTTATCACCAAATGTAGCAGAACTGCTGTCTAGAGTGGCAGATCAAGATCAAACAATCCCAAAGTCAGACTGTGAAATCAATAGTTTGGACTTGCTTTTTCTAAATGCAAGTTTTCTCTTGGAAACAAAAAATGCTTCTCCTGCCATGCAGATTGCTCATCAAGTTAGTCCTGAAGAAAAAAATACCTTTTGTATTGTACAGAAAAATCTCTTGGAACTAGATCAGAGGTACTGAAGGTGCACTAAGAGCTGAGTGCCAACAACACTCAGCAGAAAAGCTCGTTTATGTCACTCAGAGCTGGCAGCCTATAGAATATACTGCAATTACTGCAACTCATATAAGTAGACTTATTTTTTTATTAATTACTTTAATCACACTTTAAGAGGCACAGCAATATGCTAAAAAGTAATGTGTATTATCAACTCAAGGAGAAGTAATATCACTGGCATTTTTAAACTCAGCTGTTGTCATCAGTATTTCTTATCCAGCAAGAGCTTTTTCTCATTAGCTTTCCAATGCTTGTCTGCTTCCTAATCCTAAACCCTTGCCTACAGATACTGAAGGCCACTTAATTCACCTTTCTGATCCCATTTCATTCCACGGATGCTGCTATTTCCAAGGAGCAATCTTTTCCTCCATAAGCCCTCATCATCACCCCACTCCAAGCACTGACATACATTTTTCTTCTATCCCATTTTATCTACAGTGATTTATTGATTAACCTTATTTTTATTTGGCATATTAATAATCCAGTGATTACTTTAGTATGTCAAGGTTCCCTTTAGCAATGAGGGAGACTCATTTGCTGCCACAGAAAACAAAATCTGATGACAGCAAGACTAAATGAGAGAATCTGGAATCCTGAACTTGTTGGAATCACCTGGAGTGCAACATACTGCTTAATTAATAGGCAATTAATAGACATCATCCTCCAAAGGAGACCAGTGCCATAAGCACCAGTTTGCTATGCAGTTCAGACTGGAAAGGCCACATAATGCTACAAGAATCTTTTCCTTCCTTTTCTATTCACTAGAAGTATTCAGAAACACTCATTTTTATTACAGAAGAACAAACTGGACAGAGATGACAATACCCATAGCGCTGAATAGGTTTCATTTTATGTTTCTTCATGATCTTCATGAAAAATAAAGCAAAACCAAAGAAAACACCCCACAACATCATTTCAGTTAATAGTAAGTGGATGGAATTGGTAACTAGACATATCTGACAAATTCATCACTGGATCAGGCAGTAGTAAAACGTGCAGCTAAGCTTCTTCAAGGAGCCCAGACTTACAATTACCTCTAGTACCTGTTCTGAAAACATTACTATCTGACTACCATCCATTATTCTCTTGTGAAGCAATTGGGCATATTACCCTAGCTTGGCCTCTCAGGCTCTCATTGCTTTCCCCTTCTATGATACAAGCAATTTCCACAATGATGAAACATGTCAGACAAGATGATAGCAGTCCTGCCCCATGTAAGCCAATACCAAAACCACTAACTTTTAGTCTACTTTTATCACATTATCTGCAGAACTGTTATCCAATAAGCCTATGGGTGAACTACATTTAGCTCTCAGCAGTTTTCAAATGTACCTTCGCCTACAAAAAAATAGAGGAACTGAGAAAGTAATTTCTATTAGCAACAGTTATGGTTCTGACAGCTTTAACATGGAACTCAACTATCAGCAACAAGCCATTCCATACAGGTCACTCAAAAACCTATGCTTGTTCATATATTCTCTGAAGGCATATTCTAGATCTAAATTGATGATGAAATAATCATATGAAACTTTCTAAATAACTACATTTAACTGTTTAAATACATTATAAAGCAATAATCCTTTTAAGGGGGGATACATATCCTCAGCTTTATTGTTCCACAGCACTACTACACTTCAAAGGATTCACAAGGCACCTCATACAGCTATTAGTGTACCACTGCCATGAAATTACCTCCACCTCAATTAGCAGTCTGCTACCTTAATAATAAAAACATACACAATTGTATAAAATAATTGCAACAATTCTTAAATTTTAAGGTATTCAATAATTTCATAGCACTTATTCTAAAATGAAAACACTTTTAAATTGTATGTAATAGCCCCTCCCTAAGAAACATAATTCTTTTCCATATGGCTTTTCAAATAATACTGAAAACAAGAACAGTAACAATGACCTCCACTGACAGATTTCAGCTCTAATTTAAATTGATTTGATTCCAAGAAAGAGAGGAAGAATATGCATGTCCTCAATAACTTACATCAGAAAGACAAAGCTCTGCATTTATTATGACAGTCCAAAAGCACTTTATCCTACAGCACTGGAATGAATTCTTAAGTCCCTCCATTTTATTTAATCAAAGCAAAGAATTCATTCTAGATTTGTGCAGTTCATTCATCAGACTGAATTAAATTTTTGATAAGCCATTGTTAAATTTTTCATAACATAACGATCTGAACTTTAATGGGCCTTTCACTTGCTTCTCCTTTGTCTTCCCAATTTCCATGCTGTGAGGCACAGTGAAGGGCCTAGGAACTGGAGAAGACAAGCATGAGCTTCCCTAAAATACAGAATATCAGAACAGTCATAAAGCTTCAGAGATTAAGCATGAATATGCACAAAGTAGTAAGCCAGCACAGGTTATATTCTTATTAGAACCAAAACATTGTAACCAGGAAAAAAAACTTGTGAGAACATATCCAGATACAATTCTGCAAGTCTATCCCTCAAAGCTCCAGATATAAAAAAATTGTTCTCTTACCTAGAATCCCACCAAAGATAGTACCAGGTCCCTAAAACAAACAAAAACCCAAAAAAGAACAACTTCCACACCAAAAACAACTCCTAAAGCAACAAGAGAAGGCAAAGAAAACAAAAGACTCCACCTACAATTCAACTTCTCCTGCAACCATAACCAAGTATGAAAGACCTGGTGTTTTCTGAGGCTCGAGAACAGAACCACAGAATAAAATAAAATAGATTTTACTATTTTTTTTTTCAAAATATATCCTGCAAAATAATCTTACAATTTGTTATACACAGAGTATTTTCCACTTCAACAGCCAGCTGTGTGGGTCAACAATGCCCTTGCTAACACTGCCTGCACCCATTAGAAGTGTCCAACAAATCATTCTCCACATTCCCAAAGCAGGAACTAAAAGAACATCCTCAGGTGCTGCTGGAGAAGCTCAGGCTTGGAACAGTGGCTGTAATGACACTTTAAGAGTCAGCAGCATTTTCACTGGGACAGTGCAGTCTGTGGTTTGCACACCACCCTCAGATAGGACTGGTGCTGTTTGGTACACCTGGGGAAAAAACAGAAGAGCATAGCCATGGCTCAGATTTACAGTTTTAATCCCATATAATTCCACAATAGGCCCCATGCCTGTTGGTTCTCATTGGTTGGCTCCAGGCTTCCAAAAGCATGTGGCCAGTAGGAAACATTAGACAAAAGCACTTAGGTGGCATTAGATGGCATTTAGGCTGGGCAAATCTGGGCCACACCAGGCTCTCCCTTCTCTGAAAGCCCTGAGCACTGCCAGGGTATTTTGACTACCAAAAAAGGAACAGATTTCTGGGAAAGAACTACATCCAAACCCTGTATCGTGCTGCTCTTAGCACACACAATCCATAAAAATTTCCAATTCGGTTTCTCCAAAAGCAATGGGTTTACAGAACTCCATGGCCTGTAATCCAGTGGGATATGAGGGAAACCTCCAGTTCACAAACTGGATTATTCCTCACTGGTTTAGCCTGTGTTCAACAACACAAAAAATTGCTGATCTGTGGCATTCTGCTCTATTCCTTTGCTTACATAAGGGACACTATTGAGAAACCTAAAATTTTTTTTTTTAAAACCTCCATCACACTCTACAGTACAGATGTTGTTTTGTACAGCATTTTCTATCAACTGAACTACAGGAAAAAGAGTTTAGAATGATAAAACCAAAGCCACATCATAAACAGATTAAATATTCCTGTGACTATTGCATTGTGTTACTTGCAGAGGAAGTACCAGCAGCCTTTGTTAACCTACTACAACTCTGTTTGGGATTAGAATCATTGAAACCAGAGCTTCTATTAAAGGTCACTGATACCATTATGTCTATACTATGTTGCACTTTTGCAGAGATTTATTTTCAAGGCAGAGAGAAGTTACCTATTATTTTCCCCATGCATATTATCCAGTATAAAAGTCAAGAACATAAATTCCTTTGAAGAATATTGAAACAATACTAAAACCAAAACATATGGCTTTGAACAGACAGCACAAGTGCAAGAAATTTTCCATAAATTACCTGTCTTTAATCCACTGACAGAAACATCAAAGCAGCATTAGGGATATAGAATAAACCTCCTAACTAGTCTGCACATACCAATATCAAACTTAAACCTTTAGTTTATACAGATACAAACAGATTCATTTTACTTCTTGAGATAAAGTAAATTCAGAAAGAAGAAATCTTACCATACAGCAAAGCTCCAGAACCTCAACACTAATCCTCAAGTCTTAAAACTAGAGCATACTGAAATATAGTGCATTAAAAAGCAGGAAATCCAACTGAAGTAAATACACATTTTAAAGATCTCAGCTGATGTCACCTACTCTTCTATCTTGACAATAGCTTTAGTTTTACAAGTTAAGATCTTCAACCTGTTCTCTGACCAAACTCCCTGTACAGTGGAAAAGACTGACAAAACCAATAGGTGACTTGACTGAAGTTCTGAATGTGCATCCCTGATATATACATATTTATTTATAATTTATATACAGGCATTACAAATAAAGGAGCACTGGTCATACACAAGAAACCTCATAAAAAGACTGGGGATTTAGAGAATGGTTAGAATTAATGAAGGGAAAGGTGACAGGGAAACTTCTGTATTTAATTGGTTTTAGGCTTAGAACATGTTTTTTTCTGTATCTTCCTGAGCACAAGAGTCATTTGAAGGGGACATGCTATAAACTGAAGAAGACTTTAACCTTTCAGTCATCAGCGTCAATGATTAGCTTGAGCTATTTAGTAGCTTGAGACAGTTAATAAATCACTCTCTAGATAATCACTCCAGGCCACAGAGAACAATAGGCACTTCTGGATACAAACCTCAGTGGAAAGGCCAAGAAACAGAGGAATGAGGAAATGTAAGGATCTTCAGAGAGCCTCAGGAGGTATCTTTACAATACAGCTCCTTGTTCAAACTAAGGACAAGTAAAGTTGCATTTTCCTTTGCAATATACATTTTGTAGTTTGCCAGAAGCCACTCCTGCTAATGCCAAGTCAGACACATTTCACAGAAAATAGATCATTTAAATGAGAACTGCACATTTGAAGACTGAAGTGCATGGCATGATGCATAACTTTGGTTTCCTGTTAAGGAGGCTTGATGGTCTTATCATGCCCATTCTGCCAGCTAATTACACCTCATGACATCAGAAAGCAATTTTCTAACTCCCATATTCACATTCCATTAGTCTCCATTGAAAAGGACTAGTAGAGAGTATTCATAAGATATCACAATAAATCTTACTCTCAAATACTTCCAAATGAAAGTGAATTTCTTCTATCATTTGGAGCACTATTTAACATCTGTTCCTTTGGATGTGATAACAAGCAGACACTAATCCATTAGGTAAAAGTGGCCTTTGCTAACACTGTTTAATTTTCTAGAGACAAGGTAGGACACGGAGCAAGGCAAGATGTGTGCTTTGCACTTAGCAAGAAATGGTTACCATCAATCAACAGTGGCTAAATCCTTTCTTTAATCACTCCAAGGAGCTGGGATGTCAGAAGTGACACAAAGTGCAAGAGTTAGAGAGGTGGAAGAGGGATCACAGTATCATACTGCTAAAAACTTCAGAAAAAAACTTGTCCTCAAACCTCACCCCAATAACAAAAGAATCTGTTGCAAGAGTACAAAGTGCATCAATAGTGACCACCACATGACTTTTTTGACTTTTCTAACTGGTAAAGGACTGAATTTCCATCTTTTTGTGTCTGCCTTGTTATATTAATGGTCCCCCTCAATGGGTATACCAAAAAAGTTAAAATACTCCAAATCAAATTGAATTTCAGATTCCAATAAAGTACTTAAAAATAAGCATCACCTGAGCTTTAGTACACTGGAAAACCATCACCTACAAGCAGAAGTACAGGAAGATATTTTCCAGTTGGCACCTTAGCACATTAGTCCTCTGTGACTGACACATGAGATATTCTCACACACACAATCCCAATAGCACTTATATTAAATCTATCCCAAAAAAGAATGCAGATGCAAAACATATTTTCTACCTCTTCTTCTCAATGAAATTCATAAAATATGTTTTCTCAAAACATTTCAAATTTATATACAGAGAACACCAAGATGTGAGCTGTCTCAGCCCTAGAGAATTAGCTAGAGACTGAATAAACAGATCACTGTACAGTCTCAAAACACAGTTTAACCTCTCTCACCCTAGGCAGAGGAATCACTCCAAGAAAGTCATAAATGAAAATTCAGCTATGGTTAGGTCTTCAGTTGCATCAGAAACAGCAGCTGGTGTAGGTGCTGAACCTTACCAGGTTTCCTTTCCTATGGAAGGTTGTTCAAACGCAGACAAATAACCTTTCTTTATCATTTCTAAAGTTGAGGTTTTTTCTATTGGTATTTTTAAGCAAAATTGCATTGAATATAAAAGCATGCTATAACTAACATTATTCAAATTCTGGATATTGGATTTTTTAACCAGACTTTGGTGTTACAGTTCTGTTATTACAGACTATGTTTAATGTTTGATATGTTGCCTCATATTAAATACTCGAGTACACCATCACTGGCAGAAAAACAATCACAAAAATATGACAGTAGTATGCAAGAAATATTTAAAACAGCTTTTAAAATCTTGGTATGTACAGAAAAAATTGTGCCTGGTGGCACACTAAAGCATGATCAAGTTATTGCAGGGCTGTGGTTCTGTGCTGACAGCTCAATGTAGCTCTAAAAACATACCCACAGGCTTAGACACACTGGTTTTGGCTAAAACCAGTTATAGGCAGCCAAGCAGAAATTATTCCAGAAGTTAAAATAAATCAGTAATTAAGTGACACTTTTCAGAAATATAATTTTAGTTCTCATTTCCTTTTTTTCCTAAATACTTTCTGGGCTGTTATTTTGAGATGGCTATTAACCGCTAGGTTATTTTTAATGCCCTGCATGTGACAGATGTCTCTGGAAGAAAAGGCAGCTGAAGGACAACTCCTTCTCTAGGATGGGTTTTATGTCCAGTGTTACTGTAAGGACCAACCCCAAAAATGCCCTAATAGACTCAGAAGTCACACTGACAACTTACTTATAAAGAATTATTTAAGACCGCTGCTCTTTTTCTTGCTAAAGCAAGCCTAGATTTGAAGGACATTGAGCCTCAGTGATGGAAACACATCTGACCAGGGTGGAAATGCACTAAGAGTGGGATCTGATTGGGAATTGAGACAGAGAGTAAGGAATCTAGGGTAAAGCTAAAGGGTATCTACAGAGAAATCTGGAATTGCTTTTGGTTCTAGTGTCATTAAAGTGACAAGAGGGACCACCATACAGGCTCTCAAGTCAGCAGTTTTCTGAGCACATTGCCAGACACCAAGTAATTGCTACAGAAAAAGTGAGGAAAAGGGAGAAGAGAGAAAAACAGGTACAGAAAAGTCTCTGTAGTAGAAGATAGCCTTAATACAGTAGTAAATGATTTTTTCATTACAGCCTAAGCCATTGTAAGAATTAAAAATTCTTCAGTAATGCAGTATCAAATTAGGTCTGCAAGATGTACACATTTCTGAGGATACCAGATAAATTTAGCAGCAAAAAGATGTGATCAGACAGGAACAACACAGCCCATCTCTTTGATCCAGGAAAAATGGAAAAAAACTTCATACCACTCTAGATGAAATAGCACAGTCTTTACTGAAATGCTTAAAAGAGAAGCAACAGGCAGGCTTGTGGGATTGAGACAGAAGATCCCTTTCTCTGAGTCAACATTTGGGCCTGGAATGAACTTGAGCTTGAAACCTTCCATTACATACTAAGTTGTTTGCACAACCATGTGGAAATGCATCCTTGTCTGAAAATTCTCCTCCCTGCACTGACACTGTCCCCTAAGTCACATTGGGTCACAATGAAAGGATAGCTGAGATGTGATGAAAAACACAGTCCATCGTTACTTTTTTCAAGTAGGTTACATCAGTCCTTCTGGATGTTACTGAGGCAGAATGTACAACAACAGGTGCCAGAGAAATCCATCTGCACTCCTTGGAGGTGCCAAAACACACAGAACTGGAAAACATTGCTGCAGACACTCTCAGGTTCAGAATTACTGAAAAAGATGAAGTAAACCACCAGCCAAGGAATCTAGTAATTTATGGCAGCAATTCTGTTCTTGACCCAATTAGAAATAAAAGCAAAGGTTTCTAACACCACTGTTTAGCTGCCTGGTATTCATTCATTTTTAGACCAACATTTGAAATAAACAAGTTAGGTATTAGTACAGTTGCTTTTCCTATGGATATTGCACAGAAAGTCACATTAGAGGAGAGACAAGATGGACAAAAGTTCCAAAATTCCCTTGGATCCAAATATACTCAAGAGATCAGATATTTCCTATCAACAGAAATGAGAATTTTTAAGTACTTCCTTAGAAATTGGTCCTGGTTTCAATTGATCAGACATAACTAATTTAATGCCAGTTTCCTGTGGATCACTTTGACTTAGGTGACTGATGTAAAACAGTGCAAGAGATTTTTATATGTCTAGAACTTAAAGGTCCAGAAACCATAGTACTGCTATATCAAGAATTATGAAGGAGGGTCTTCCTGAGCCTTCAAGTTAGACTTGCTAATCAGGCTGCTAAACAGACTAGAAATTATTAGAAATGTAAGCCCTTATGGAGAGTTTAGTGATTTCTCAGGGAATAAGAGCACTAAGTTTTTGCAACTGTGCATAGTTCATATAAAAAACTTGAAGGGGGCAGCCCGTGTATATTTCATCAACACACAATAAACAATCTTGTGTGAACCCTAACATATAACAAAACAGTAAAATTGACGGATTGGCAATGTTGATTAGCATTCAAAGCAAAATGAGAATTATATATTTTCCTCAAGCAAGCTATCACTTTTTCAGTACTTAAATACTACTTCTATTACTTCTAGTGATAATTCAGGTGTGAATTCTATGTACAATTCACTTTAGTTTTAGAATCTGTAATTACACTGGCAGACACAGGTGGAAGAACACAGTTTAAATGCCAATGACTGTTCAGATCACTTTAGGCTCTGCTAAAGACATATTTACAAGAAGATATGGAAAGCCTCTTATTCATGGAGAACAAAATATAAATAATACTTTTTTACATAATTTTCTCATTTGAAGTGAGAGCAATAACCACATGACTACACATCAAAAATTTTTGAATTTCACTTCAGTCTCATATGATTTCCTTTAATAAACTTCCGCATCTTTGTAGTCAAGACACTATTTACTAGCTAATTGTATAGATTTTTTAAAAACAGATTAACCTGGTTGTACTAGAAGACAATAAATCATTGGTGAGCAAACCAAATTTTCCCATTTGCACAATGCTTTGAAGCCAGAAATGGCAGACAATGTGTCCTTAAGATGACACAACAGGGAAATAGCTTATTTGGTAAGGCTATTCACATGATGTAGAACTCAAGAGTCACAATGCACAATGAGTTTTTTATTTTGGCATAGCCTCAAGGATATGACAAGCAAATGAAACCTGTATCTACTTTGCTCCCTCACATACCTTTTCTTTCTTCCTCCTCGTGCAAGACTATGAAATTAATTGCTGTCACAGTTTTGACCTAGTAGAATTTCTATCTTTAGTTCAGCAGGACCTAAATATTATCTCCCCATCTCCGAACACTAAAAATAATTCCTACTATTTCTTACCTGCTATCAAAAACTATGGAAGACTCTCAGAGGTTTTGTATAGCCCACATTAGAAAGCAATTTCTCACTCTGCTGAAATTCAGCCTTACAGTAATAACTGTTCACAGAGCAAAGCTTAGGACAGTCTGAAGTTTTAAATAATCTTCTCTAGCAGACCTTCCCCCTGCCCCCTAAAATCTCAACTGATTTCAGTTTTTTCTGTAATTTCAGAAGCACCTCAGGCCCTTCCTTATTTCTATCCTTCCCACATAATTCAATTTTCTGTTAAACAAGTGAAATTTTTCACTATTGGCCAAAATGCAAGTCTGTGATCATTCCCCTACACCCGAAGCCCAAATTTCCCTCAATTTAGGTCACCTTTTTTAGCTTAGAAACAAGACAGAGCACATTTAATAACATATCAAGCATGTACAAAACTTTTTTACTGTGTGCTTACTTGTTGACTTCCTTCACAGAGCTACCATTACAATAATTGTTTTATTTTTAAAACCAACTCTGTGTAAGAGAAGACTGCCTTAAAATGCCTTAAGCTTTTTCTTAAATTAAATAAAATACTTATTAGCTAATATGAGGGAACTCAGTATAGTTTTCCAGGAGATCTGAAGTTAGCAACAAAATTCAGACCAATTAAATGTAGGACCACAGTAAATACACTTCAGGGAAAGGATACTACACTGAAAAAGCCCTACAAGGGTTTTGCCTTAGTGTATCTATCCATTATCACACATCTTTCTTTTTCACTTCAGAACTGTGCTTTTGGTTTTGGGGTCAGGGGAGCATTTTACTTTATGGGACAAGGGAAGTAAGGGAAATGCAAAATTATCTAAGGCATTAAAGCGGCTTAAAAGCATCTAATGCCATAAGCTGCTCTCAAAGCCTTGGATCTGTTTAAAGGAGGATAGGGACAAAAAACCACACACACAAAAAGTCTTTCTGAAGGAAAACAAGAAGCCTTGGTGAAATAGTGGTTTAGGAGGCAGATATATATGATATAAACTTTCAAAAAGGATATTTGTAATATTTGGGGGCAAAGATATGAAAACTCAAGATCAGCTTTCAGGAGGATGCTGCAGTGGAGCTGCATTGTTACCGAGTGCATAATTTACTCTTGGTGATGAATGGTGAAGGCTCTGGAGTAGCTTTGGACGGATGTTTATAACAGTGCAGCTGAAAAGGGAGAGTTGAGGGGAAGCAGAACAGGCAACCAAATAGAACGACAGAATG
This sequence comes from Melospiza melodia melodia, assembly GCF_035770615.1. Lineage (NCBI taxonomy): Eukaryota > Metazoa > Chordata > Aves > Passeriformes > Passerellidae > Melospiza > Melospiza melodia. Next base: position 22,857,212 of record NC_086202.1, read on the forward strand.
GCTGCAGGCACAAGCACACACCGCAAGGTACCCCAAGGCACAAACACAAGAACAAGGCTGCCCATGCACCTTCCAGGGCAAGGCCTTTCCACACTGACAAAAACTGATCTTTCACCATAATGTTACTGAGCTTCCACATTTGGTATCAAGCACAGGCAGAGCTGTCTTTGGAAAGGCATTTCCTTGAATTATTACATTTACATTTAACTGCTACCGCTAACAATCTCCGTTGTGGCTTTATCTTATGTCTAGATACAGATGGTTAATCTTGGCAAAAAATGCCAGACAATATTAATATACTCTTTTTAAATACCCTACTCTTTTTAAATACCATTTTTAATTATTTTACAGGCAGATTCTGTTGCATTGGTAGACCTGAGCAGAGCCTCATTACTAAATAAGAATGTTACTCTGTATTCCACACCAGCAATCATTCAAAACCTACTACATAACCAAGATGAATGCTGGGAATTTTCTGTTAGGAATTTAGATTGAAGGGCCTTTGATAGCCTCTGGAATTGGGCCTTTAACTGCTCTCAGCTATCTGTTTACCACTCCTCACCTATCCTGCACTAATGACAAGGTTTTGGAGCTCAACCATCCCAGTTCTCTGTATTTCATACAGAAGTATCAAATAAACCACATGATGTCTCAGGTATGGAACTTGAAGCAATCAGTATTTCTGGTGCCTGTAATTGAGTAACTGATGGACATTTGCTTGTGAAAGCACTTACAAACACAAATTACCCAGCACAGGACAAAACAGGAGCTTGAAGCACCAGGGGAACCAAGATAACTCTTCAGGTTGTGCTGAGCCTTTAAATTACTTGAAATTCATGTTAAGCCAGAACTAGAAAAGACATTTTGAGGGCCCTCCACAAGATTAGAAGCAATGTGGTTGACTGAAGTGGATAAAACTCTCCCTTGTTCTCAGTGCACTCTTACCTTGCAATCACTAAAAGAGTATGTCATGGCTATTTCTCCAAAGGACTGCAGGACTGAAATCCACACTGCCCCTGTTCCAACTCTGCTCATGAGGAGTTGCTTACTTATTGTTCCATGACCATGTAAAAGCCAAATTACCTATACCAGGGTACATATAAGATCATGGCCACTGTATATTGCCCAACACACAGCTCAGCTGCAGGGGACATTCACCTTCCAGAATAAAACTTTAAAAGATGTTCCAGTCTCCCAGTCCAACAGAACCAAAACAGCACTTCAGGTGTTCTTCTGCCTCACTATTACAGTTAACCTGAACAGTCAAAATGGTACTGGACAGTTCCCATCAGAAGGTAGCTTGAAAGGGATGCAAGGCTGATGGGTCTACTCACCACCCAAAATCTATTCTGTTCTAACACAATTCCACAAGAGGACAATTTTTTTAAAGCTTCAGGAAATTTTAGCACAATCAGCCCAGAAGGAGATAGTTTCCTTTGCTTTTCAGAAACACTGCCCAACTTCTAAATTATCCCGGAATGTTTTCCTAGCTCAGTAAATCATCTTTTGCCTGTTACTTCTGCACATATTGCATTGTTCATCAACTAGCTCTGCATTGCCCTTTTTTACTTTCAATATTCCCAGAGTCAAAGCCCTTCAGGATTATTTCAAAGTCAAACCAGTGGAATGTATTGAGTTGGTCATTACTATCTCACATTTGGAGAACAATTAAGGACACAAAGTCAAGGTAATTTTTCCTAATTAGAACAGTATCAGTATAGTCTGAGATTATTTCTTCCAAGCTTGAAACTGAAATCTGTTTCTTCAATGAAAAAGTTGTTTCCTCTACCTGAAACTCACATACCAAAGGTATTACTTTGCCAGACTGCTGGAACTGAATACATTTATATCTATAAAAACAGAAAGAATGCATTTTTGAAGTGAAAAGGTATTCTGATGACTCCGAAAAAAGAAAGCTTGGAAAAAAGGATATGCATCAATTAGACAAGGTCAGTGCCGGGAGACTTGGTTTTTACTTCTCTGGACACCAATATTTATGTACTTGAACAATCAAAAGTGAAATCATTATCCATTATGATCGAAATTACTGCTATGAAGAATCATCACTATTGCCATAATAAACATTTTCTTTAAAAGGGTAGTTCTAGTACAAATAAACCATGTCAGTTCATCTTTAAATTGAGGAACATGGAAAAATATCAGGTTTTAAGGCCACAGAAATTCCTTCTGAAATTGACATCAGCAACATGATTTATAGGCCTGCAGGCAGAAAAGTAAACAAATTCTGCCCTCTAAAAACAGCATCAACATCACAATTTTGTGGTTTTCCTTTTTCAGGAGAAAAAACATGGAAAGCACGACATCACCATCTTATTTTCTCACTTCCGATTCCAAACGCCATTAAAACCCCACAGTTCCTAAGCTCTACTTAGAAACGCTTCCAGTAATGCTTCGTTTTTCACCATCTGATGCCACCCACTGATAAGAAGCACAGAGACATGGAAATCAATAGGCAATGCTCACTGAAGTAGTGGGGGTTCAGATGCACTTTGCAGTGGAAAAACATTGTGCCCTAGGTAAGAGAAACCCTACCCTTACATCCCGCCCTCGCTGCACCTCGCCAAGGGTTTCTACCACAACACAAACACATCAACCATTCCTGGAAGGATTATTTGCTACAAGGGCTCAGTCCACACCAGTGCTGAAGGCTCACACCACCAGCCATTCTGGATGCCACCTTCCCACACAGTAATGATTTCTGGTGTGCAGCATGACCTCACCACCCTTTAGAAAGCTCTGTTCAGAAGACCAGAGAAATATTTCAGAAAATGGCTGTGATAACACAAAATTATTACAGAATCTAATTTTGGAAAAAAAAAATTCTAGAGCTTTTAGCTTCATGCTCTTCCCCCACTCTGTACTGCTCAATCATTAGCATATTCATATTTTCTGGATCGTGCTATCAAAATCTACATAACAGAGATGAACTCCCTCACACAGCAAATACGTGTGAACATCTCTTAGCAACAACCGGTCATGAGCCAGCAAGGAAACTTAACAGTGATCCCACTTAAAACATCCTACTTATGCATACCAAATGATAATGCCATCAGTAAAAATCCAAACTGTTCACTAAAGCAGCATTCTCCTGAATGCTTGAAATTAAATCTTCCCCGCAGAAGCCAGACACCAGAAGGAGCTGTGTGCTTCGTCCTTGACAGCTATTCCAAGAACACTTGCAAGGGAACAGTAATGTGTGCTTCTGTCCCCAGTTGCTTCAATTCCAAAATTCACATTCAAGCACTGCTTAAAATTCACTATGCACAGAATGTGCCTACATTACCATCACCAAAGAAAGAAAGGAAGAGAAAGAGGGAAAATATTAACAGTTTTCTCTGTTACTCAACCATGTGGAAAAGTAATTTTGCCAGTCTAATACAGGTACCAATCACTGCAGCAACAAAAAATCAGACTTACCAACTGGCCTCTATGAGTTCTGGAAAATATGAGCAAGCTTGATGCCAGTGGCCTCCTAATTGCACGTGTAATAGCAATATCATTATGATATTGAGATTTTTTTAGTCAACTACATCTACTCTTCCAACTGAATGGAGAGTGCCATTCAGTTAAATTAAAAATCTTATCTCCTACTAAGCCTAGCCTCTTTTCGGCCCTGTTAGGCCTTTAGGGGTAATGAGAGCAACACTTACAGGTGTAACTCCTCTGCTTTGCCATCATAATGTTCATTGCTTCGAGGAAGGTGACCCTCTGAAAAGTCAAGTCATATTTACATGCCTACAGATGAACTGGGTGAGTTATTTCATGCACACATTTCATTTTCTGGTTTATATTGGCCAGAAGGCACAGCTTCTCATGGCCCTGAGATTTACTCAGGAAGTAACAAAAACCCAACCTCTTTTTCATTTTACTTTATGCTTGGGATGCTTAACTTTATGTAGAATAAAGTATAGCAACCCTTTCTCAAAGGGCTACTATACCTTAGATAACAGGCAATTTAATATTCACAAATCTATTTGGGGTAATGGGAAGAGAACACTGCCATTAAGCATAAATCAAAAAGAGATAAGTCAACTAGTTCACAAAGACAGATAGAAATAACGCCTGACCTGACTGTGGAACACAGACCACACTAAGAGAAGAGGGATCAGAATTAACTTCATGAGAGTGAACTTCCCCTGAACAAGGTAATAAAAGAGACAAAAGCCAAAGGTGCTGTGTTGAGGAAGTGAAATGTAATGGAAAAAAGGCAACAAGGCAAGCAATGCCTTCATTGAATTTAGTCCATTTTCTTGCAATACCCTAAGGAAGGCAGTGAGTTTCAATTGACTAGAACATACCAAAGAGGGGCACTAACTGTTTGTTACCAAACTAATTGCTTCTTAGTAAAAAAGACTGAAAAATACTTTCAAAGTAGTTTTTGAACAGAACTTTCATCTCAAAGAAATGGATCTACACATTCTTGGAAAAGACACGTGTTACAGTTTTTAGACAAAGGCACTAAATACTTCTTTTAATGCAGCAGTTAGTACTTACATTAAGTGGAAAAACTAAACCTTGTCTCAGCTGATTACATTTCCCACATCTAACAACTTCTGAAGTATTCCTCTATCCTCACGCTTTTGTTAACTTTTATTTGACCTTAAGTCAAAAACAGATATGCATTTTTCATCTTGAATCCTTCAATACACATAGACTTGTTTGAATTACAATAGTTTCACTGAGAATTATGTTGCTATTCAGTTAGCTGTGACAGAAATAACTGTCTGAATTACTATCTAGGGGAAGCAGCCCTCCACTAAAGTTAAGACCATTATCTCTGCTAGATACTTTATTCAAAATCATCCAGCTTCAGTGTGGGTTGTATAGCTTCATCACTTTTTTGTACTAGAATATCTCATATTGAGTAAAAAGGAAATTATTCTTAAATACTCAACACAAAATGATCAAAATGTTTCATAGCTTATCAGTTCAATCCTTTCATATTCATTTTAAGTATATACCCCGTAGAAGTCTCCGAAATTGTAAATAGTAGTTTTAAAAATATTACTTGGTAGGTTCTGATAGCTGTTATCAGGCATTAAACTATTCAACAGAGACGTTGGAAGCCATTCTCCTTTATATATTGTACTACTCGTACATTACTCATACCTCAGGAGCACAGAAGCCCTTTGCTGATTTCCCACTGATGGCTTAAACAAAGCATTTGTTTGCTGGAGAGCTGAACAGGACAGTTATTGTCCAGCTGGGGTCTGTGAAACTCTATGTCAATAACTTGGGAGTTTCAATCAAATGCTCTAAGCAATAAACTTGGAATTAATGCAGTATTTTTTAATAACTCAAGATAATGCAGTATTTGTATGTTGAATTGCAAGAAAGTATAATTTATACTTACTTCAAGCACCTTAAGCATCTTTTAAAATATTTAAAGACAAAGAAAACATGTTTCTGATCTGATTTTAAGATTTACTTCCCAAAGTAGCATTTTGCTGTCATTCTACCAGTTTCCAAGAAAATTTCAGGCAATTATGAAAATAACCTTGAGATGAAACACAGCATGAGGCTGCACTTCATTGCTATCCCAATTCCAAGTTCCTATACCTTGCATGGAACACCACAAATAAATTTATTATAACAAGTTATGTTTTTAACTTTCAGCATGTCTAAGATCAAGTAGTGGTTTAAGTGAAGTAAGCACACAAAGCCCAGTACCAGTGCCTCCCAGGGACAATGAAACAGTGGAATCAGGGTGTTGGCAGTCCCTGGGGCATCAACAACCCAAACAGCATGCTAAGAATTCAGAAGGCATCCATGCCCTGCCTAACTGCACGAGCAAGTCAGAGGTTGTGTCACTAGGTGATGGCTCCTGAGCTGAGACTGGCAAGGTCCCAGCAGTGCAGAGCATTCAGAGTTCCCAACATCTCCCAGACCATCCTACAGACAAATGGGGACATTTGCTAAGAGAGAAGTCAGTAGCGAACATACAAGCATAAGGAGTACCCCTCAAAATTAAAATGTAAAAATAAAATTAACAAACACTGGCAGAATGGCAGTGGGAATACTCCATCTACATGGCATCTTATGATTCATTTCATGTCCACGTGAAATGGAAAAAGTAAACGTGTGCCTGCTCTGAATTATGCTGGCCCATTTTTGGGCAGGAAGCCTCATTATTAGCAATCCTCTGGAAAGAGGAATTTGCTTATTTGCTAAAAGAGGACTTAGAGTGAATCACCTATCTGCTGATCAGGTATTTTGGCAACCACTGGAAACTGAAGATGGTAAATGACACAACGGACACAGGCTGGCCACCACCAGTACATTGTTCTACAAGATTTCAAAGAGCTTCTCACTTAAAGTCTGTCATAATGCCAAAAGCACGATCTGTTCATAAATTGGAAGAAAAAGAAACTGGGTTAAATCCAGATGGATACTTTCAGTTAAAAATTCCTTACCAACAGTCTAAAATGATAGAATTCTGCAATTAATTTATTCTGTTCTAAACAATTAAAAATATTTAAGATGCATAATCTAGTAGAATGTAGTCAGAGAATAAGGCAGAAGCCCCTCTCTGCCAATACAAGTAATTATGTATGCCATTTGTTGTTATGCAGCTGAAGTGACTCAAAGTTCTGCATTAGCCCTCACATTGCAGCCCCTTTTCACAGAATTGCCAGCTTGAGCCTACTCCCACAGTGCAATGAGCACGCCATGAAGTGGCTGTGAATCACAGATGGTGCCAGCAGAGATCTCTCCATTCTCATCTTTAGTCATTCTGCAGGCAGGGAAATGCACTGGCTGCAGAGCCCCACCTCCTGCAGCTCCAGCAGCAGCTCCACTCTGCTTTGGCACAGACAATCAGCTTACCTGCCACTGCCTGGCTCCTTAGCCTGGAGACGTGTTCTGTGCTCATTGCACACTAAATCCCTCGTGCACTGCTGACACTGCAGCGCTTCTTAAAACCTACAGATTAAGCCACTTATGCCCTGCCTCGGTCTGCAAGGCAGCTCTCGTTCACAGGTGAGCTCTGTGCACACATCAAGGGCACCGCGTGAATTAATAATGTGCCACACCTGAGAACACTTCAGGTTTTCTCCCTTGTAACTATTTCTGCAGGTGGTATTGTTATGGAACATGGAAATAGCAATATAGAAAAAATAGAATCAGAAGTTTGACTTTCTAAAACTGGCAGAAATATTCCAGCATACCTAACATTCAACACTTTAAAGTAACCATTTGACAATACAGAAGCAGAAAGTATTTGATACCATTAGCACACGGTTCCATCTGTTGTAAAACTTAATCCCCCAGCAGTCCAAAGTTATTTCTACATTATGCTGAAGAAACAATTTATTGGTCTCTTGGCCAGCAGCATTATAGGAAACATCCTGTTCTTCCTTCCTTTTTGTGATTAACTCCCTACACATCCAAAGGAAGTCAGAAGCACTAGCCTAGCCAACTAGAAATATCAAGTATCTTTACCAGAAATCAGCACAAATATTCCCACGGCACAGCACAGTGCAAAGCACTGGGCTAACACAATGGCTAAACAGGGGAGAAACAAGGAAAAACTCTCCAAAGTACTTAACTGGCTTAAAGTGGCCTGGAACACAGTGCTCAGACAACAGCAATATCTGTATGACAGATCTATGGCAACTAAAATCAACACCGATTGCAACATGAAAAAGCAGAGTCCCTAGGACAATTTGCTAGGGAAGGATCTGTTGTGAAGCAGCAAAGGAGCTTGGGCAGCACAGGCAGTGGTGAGTACAGAACACAGCTGTGCAGTACAACTGCATCTGCTTTGCAGCTGCCTTGCCAGGAGAGCATACCAATGCCCTAGAAGGCTACAGCATTCCTGTTGTAGATGTGACCTACATACAGAAATCTCATCTTGCAAGTCTTGTCTGCAATACCAATATACATTATTCAGAGAACAGCCAAACTTGCTCGTGTTCTCAGAAAATGCAGGATAAGCTTTGCTATGGCTATGTGCCTCCTTCTCCCTTCTCTTGTGCAGCATCGATGTTTACCCATGTTGAAAGCTGTCAAGGGCCTGGTACATCCGCACAGAAAAAGTTAAATTTAGTAAAAATGTAAAGCCAGTTCTGCTACACTACAATACAAAAATAACACCTGTTCCTCCAAGGAGAAAATGTGTTTCCTCTTGCTGTCCTTCAAAGTGGGACAAATCAGCCTCCATCCATACCTGTCTCCCTCTCTAGCCTGCCAATGCTGTCATGTAACTGTGATCTCCAGCAGCAATGGGCCAAGGTTTGCTGAGCTGTGCATCTGAACTCAGAATGAGTAGCTCAGACTGTGAATTCTGAGTTTTACTTCATACATAGAGTAGATACATATGCATTCACAAGCAATACAGCATGTCTATGTACACACACACAAATATGGTACAGAAGAAATACTAATTTGCTCTGAACAGTTGCTTGGTGAGTGGAAACAGTAATCCAAAGTTATCTAAAATGTGTTAGCTCTGTCAGAAACGGCAGAGTATATAACAAATAAGAAGACCTGCAATGCCTACTCCACCCTTAGCTTGTTTCTACCTCATTATGAAATGTTTTAAGCTTCAGAGAAAAAAAAAAATCATAGCACATTTGGAGCTAGTCTTAACTAACATCTTGTACTAGCTACTTAACAGCTCATTATCATGAAACATGGTAGCATTTTATGCATTTTTAAGAATTAAACGGCTTAAGGACCCTCCCTGCAAACAGACATACCAAGGAGGAAGTATTTTTATTATCTTGGCAACACGAGAAAGAGTGGAAAAAACCCAACCCTATGACACTAGCAGTTATTATCTATTGAAAGTTTATGATCTGAGAACAATACAACTAAAAATGTACTGCATAAATTAAAGACAAAAATACTCATAGATCAGCTATAAAAAAGCCTAACAGTTCTCTTCCATTCACTCCTTTCTGAGAAGGTTGACACTGAGTAGTAAGGTAAAACAGGATAGTCCTAGACTTGCTGACTTTTAACTTCAATGGCTTTTTATTTCTGCATAAACTGAAACACTGGCCACTGTAACTAAGCACTATTTTGTTAGCTAAAAAAATATAGCAACATAAAACTACAGAGGCACATTCAAAAAGGACATTGCACAAAAGGCTCTTTGAAAAGAGGTTTTCATTAGGGGCATTCATATTTACCACTTGGTAAATGTTATAAACCAGACAAATATTAGATAATATTTAAGTGAGAATAGGCACTATTACATCATTTAAATTATAAATTAATTATCTGAATCTAATGCAGACTGCTGTGTGTGCACTCACCTAAGCACCACAGGCAACTGCAGTTTTGCAAAAGAATACATTGACTCTGACATGCAAAGAGCAGCTCAGCACACCAGCTACTACAGCATAAGGGAATAACAGTGCACCATGCCTGGCTTTCTCTTGAAAGCCAGCAACCATAGGAAAAATAAACTTTAGCAGCAAAGTTCAAAAAAGGTAAGTATTTTTATCTATTTTTCCATGTCCTACAGTTTCTCTTTGGGACAATTTACCCACACACAATTGTGGGATCAAAATTTGAGCAAGTCCACTTTTTTCCAACTCTTGTGTATTGCATACAACGGCTCATGCAGATCATGAAGCCTCAAATTTAAAAGTGAGCTAAAAATGCCTTTTGTGGTTTTTTTCCAGGTTCTTTAACCACAGCCTACACTGAATAAGGTGAAGTCACCAGCCTACAGTATCCCACCTCCTGTATCTCCTGAGCAACTGGTTCTCCAGGACTCAAAGAGACACAGGAAAAAGAAGGGTGAGAGGACGAAGAGAGAACAGGGAGGCAGCAACTCAACATCAAGAGATCTCTGCCCTGATGCCATACAAACCAGACAATGATATTTATGGCTGAAGGTGCTCACAACATAACCCACTGTCCGTGACCACTGTCTGCAGAACTCACAAACAACTTGTAATTGGCAGCTATTCTCAGCCACAGAGAGCAAATACCAAGTTATTTTGAGACAGTTAAAACAAAACAAAAAGTCAACAACTAAAACACTTTCACCATTTCATGTTTTCCTATATGAGCTGGGAAAACAAAACCATTTATAGATTTTCTTTCCCTGTTTATTTCTCTCTGTTTACTAATACTTACTAAATCCTTAGGCAAGGTCTATGCCTACCAAAACTCTGGACATGCAGGTTATTCTTTGTGCTCTTGCCTGCTCTGTGTCCTAGAGGCATCCACCATTATTTTGCTGTTCTCCTTAGAGCAGCAGCACTGCTAGAGGCAGAAATACTCCACCAGCTGCGGGACCTGGTGTGTGCAGCAGGTCTACACATAATCTTCCCTGACCAGCACAAATGCTCTGAAAAATCTCTACCAAATGGCTTTGGAGGCAATCTGGTATTTACTAGTGATCTAATACTTCTAAATATTTTGCATTTGAGGTTTTGCTTATTTATTTGATATATGGAAATGAAGGAAAAGTGAAAATCTCACCCACTAGTGACTGTTCATAACACAAGGCCCAGCAAAATCCCTCCTTCAAGAGAACAAGAAAAGAATTTTTCATTCTTAAATCAAAATCAGGCCTTTTATACAGAATCTTGTACATTCCTAACCAGTGTCTTAAAAAAAGTTTTGTTGCATCAGAAAAGGAATACAAACACAACACAGAAAAACAGAAGATGCCATCAAAAATAAAAACCTGTCGGCCTCTGTCCACTCAATTTGTAACTGACAGAGTGTTAAAAAAATAAGTGGCTCATACAAGCCTCAATCTTTAAGTTACTGGTGAAGAGAGAACAAGATTAAACAAGTAAGGAAAAATTCAGAGTACAATTTGCATCTCTGAGCAGGATGACAGTTATGCAGCCCAACAGTCCACATCATTCATTTGGACGTGTGAAATACCCTGTGGAGAGGTTTGAATCTTAAAGTGGTTCTCTCAAAGTAATGGATGAAATAGTGCATGATAAACCGACTTGTCAGGAATCCTTTTACAGCTATTCCAACTGGAAATAAGCAGCCCTCTCAAGGAACGGCGAAAGAAAAATAGTTATGTCTGATATGCTTTGTCTCTAAGCCAGAAGAAACTAGTCTGAAAAGCCTATTTACAATCTTTAAGGCATGTATTAATGCAAAGGGACAGGAAAAGATTCTTTGCAACAGCTGGGAACTAACTACAAAGAAGAGAAAAACAGAATGATATTTACAGGAGAAACAGAAAGACCAACAGTAAAAGTTGATATAACTGGCGTCCTAATTGCCCCAAGGGAAAGGTATTACAATTTTTTCCACAGGGATTTCAGTATGCTATATAATAAAGCAGAATAAAATATGCTCACACCTACACTTAAGATAATGAAATGCATTCCAAATTTAATATGAACCTAACCTATGATTTTTTTCTTTTCTAGACCATAGCCTGGTTTTTCCCTTATGTGAATAAGCCACTGTATGGTAATTTATGCATAACTGGCCTTTGCTGTACATACAGTATTTTGATATGAAGTTTCCTGTTTCAACTAAATTCAGTGGAATTGTCCAAGTGAAGACTGATGGCTTAGTCAATTATTGAGGTTTGGACAAATAGTTCCTGTTGATAACGATAACAATAACAAAAGAATAAGCATAACCGAACATTTCAGCAAACTACTATACTCACTAAACACAAGAGCTAGCAAAAAGCCAACATCTGGCTTTTGGTATCTAGAGACCCTCTGAAATCACTGTCACTTCAGGGATTTAAGGTGAAATCTGGTGCTGACTGAAAACCAACCTTTAAGCCACTAAAGATTTCTGTGGAATCAGCGCTTTGGAAAGCTCTAGATCAGAGTAGACTTATAATCAGGATATAGTTTGCATGCATTGCTAAAGACTCCTTTTCTTAAAAACACCACGACTGTATTTGACACCCAGATTAACTCCACTCTGCCCTCTCAGGGTCCATTTAGGTGGAGGAGGTGGGAGGAAGTTAAAGGAGGAAGTGAGGAGCCAAAGAGCAAGGCGCTGGTTCTGCTTTGGTCCCTCAGCCCACAGATGCTGCAGCTCCTCTGCACAGGAGCAGGGGCAGCTCTCCCAGACCACGCTGGCTTTACTTTCACTTCTGAAATCTATAAACATCTATATAGACATTTACAGATTTATATATAAATCTGTGAAGTATTTCTCCATAGTGTTCTGAACACTCGGAGGTCTCAGTCTGGAGAGGAAAAATTGCGGCTTGTTCCCTTTTTCATTTTGAGCTCATCTCTGCCTGCCTGGTCATACTAAACCTGGCTGGATTTCCAGCTACCAACATGCTGTATCTTGCCATGCTGAGGGCTGTCCCTCAGGCAACCTCAATATCTTCAAACATTTCCTAAATCCTCTGATTTTGCAGGGCACTTTTGTTACACATTAAACATGCGTCACATCTTATCAGCAGTACCTTTTGTGGCCAGCTCCTGTTTTCAGAGGAACAGCAGAGGGAGAAAAAATTATCAACCACCACTTAAAGCTGCGAATACACAGTACAAATCCAGTTTGGATTTTTCTTTCTGAACTGAAAGCCATTAAAAAACAGATGCCTACTGCATTAAGAAGCCTTGTCTTCCATCAAGACACTGACAAGTAAGGCACAAAGCTCTTGTAAATCCTAAGCAAGAGGCTTCCTCAGAAAAAGCAGTAAATAAAAAGGATGAAGCTGCTGCCCATAGACAGGACAGAATGTAAGCAGGTCCGTGGTGTGGTAATGATACATATAAAAGTATACAGCATGGTTAAAAGAGAAATAAATACTCTTCAAATATCAAAGCTATTGAGGATTTTATCCTTATTCTCCTAAGCTTTATTTTCAATATTAAAATCTGAACTTGTATGAATACACAGAGTATAAAGTGTGCAATGCTTGTTTCTACTGTTGAAAACTGATCAGGTCAATCATACAAAGTTAAACTTCCTCTTTCAGCCAACAGCCCTGCAGTTCTGTAAACAAAGGTTTTTAACTATGAATAATAACTTTGCTATGAATAGATTTCTCTTCACTGTGCTCTTCACAACTCAGAGGAGCAGAAAATTCTCCAAATGGTCATACTGCCCAAGGTGAAGAAAAGAGGTCTGAAGGAACAAAGGCTTGAGTTACTATATTGCACTGAAATGCTCCTCCCCTGTGCTTAACGAAGCCTTTTATATATATATAGGAAGCAAAAGAAGTACATTTTCTGGGGTTTTCCATCAATTAAAGATGATCTTCCTGAAAAAAATCCCCCTAATTCACCCTATTCTGGTTTGCTGAGAATTTTTCTTCCATTCCACTTGTTACCTCATCCTGTTCTTCCCTTTTCTGCAACATCCCCTGCCCTTTCCAGGAATTTATCTTTTGATGGGCCACCGCAGCAGCTGCATTTTTTACTCTTCTCCCCTCCTCCCTCTCATCGTCCTGACTGCAAGACTACATTTTACTATTATAATTTAATGTCTGGACTCTTATGGCATAGTTTATTGAATCACAGCTATAATTTCATTGTATTTAACAGCTGAAGTACATTTGAGCCTAAAACTTAGAACTTGCTTCTAGAGCTGTAGAACTTGCCACTCATACCTGGTCTATCAGCTGTATGGTCAAAGAAAAAGAAGGAGTACAAGAGAGACTATAAAATTATATTTCATGCATATATTTGCAAGGTAACTTCAAGTACACAAGACAAAAACTATGGCAGAAGACTTACAAACCAATTCTGCAAGAATTCCTCTGGTAATCTGCATACCCAAAAATAAATGAGATGATGTTAAAAAAAAATAAAATTTCACAATTCAAGTTGGGACACACAAGTTTTATGTAAAACATCTGAATTGACATACAGTGGAAACCAATTATTTTTCCAGTTTTATTACAGTGTTTATCCAGCACAGAAAATTAGGTCAGACTCTACCACCTGTATATGTCAACCAACAAGCCAGAAAATGTGTAACTCAGTCCAAGAGTGTTTAGAGTTATTTTTTGCATGTGTTACATGACATAGATACAGTAGGGGATAAATTCAGAACTCTGTGGCACCTACTCTGTCAGGCACTTTAAGTGCTGTTTATTGAGATTTCAACAATTCCTTTTTTACCTAAATTATAAAGACCTTTTCTATTCCTCTCTACATTTATTCTAATGAAGTCCATTGCCATACAGAGACTTCTGAAACAGGCAGACTGGCAGAAAGCTTATTTCTCTGTGCCAAACCTGCAATTTAATCAAGAGATGCGCTAAGTCACCAGAAGATTTGAAAGGACTAAACCATTTTTGTTCTCCAGATGGTATTACTGGTCAGCTGTGCTCTCTCTGTTTGCCCCTTACCTTAGACTGCCAAGTCTAAAAAACCTTTCTTAATAACCTTCTAGCTAGCTAGTGCTCCCTTGTTTCAGTAATGGCTGAAGGACAACAGCCAAACAAGACCAAAAGTGAGAACTGACGTGCACAGCAACTGACAGGCAGAAAACACAACATTCAAGGAGAAATTTCTGGCAGGGTTGACCACAAAGGAGGGAATCTACCTCAGGGATTTAAAAACATTTCAGCATCCACCTCATGAAACTGATCATCACAACCTAGACCAGGCTGCAAGAGCAGTCCAAAATCAGCTTAACTTTTTTCCTAAATAAGGAAAATAGTATTCAAACTGCAATCACAGGTGGAAACTTTTATTAATGCCATGTTCAGAGAAACGCTGAAAAACCACAGGAATTGTCCAGAATGTTAGAATATGAAGCTTGAAAAGAATAAAGACATGTATGTGTGTGAGGGGAGGTGGCACCTGAACAGACATGGAGAGTCAGGCCTCCAAGACTACCAGCACTGATCCACTGCCAAAGTAATAAATTCACCTTAAAAAGGTTAAAATAAAATAATTCTATAAGCATTTCATATAACTTGAACTACAAATACTTACTACTGTAGTTATACTACACCAAAGATTAAATACCTCATGGGGAGTAGCAAGGGAAAGGTAAGATTATTAAATCTAAAAATAAATGTAACAACAACTTTTCTTGTAGCTTTTAATGCAGAAAATAAACTTCTCTAATATATATGGCTTTATGCAAATAATTCCATGTATTTAGATGGTCAATTCTGTTCTGTTATCCAGGCAACCTATGGCTCATTTACACATGTGCATGCATAGGAATACACAAATATGGTTAATTTGCACTAGCCAAAATTCAAATATGACATCCAACAGGCCTGAAAAACAGCTGTCATCACTATGAACTTTAGTCTGTTTTTTGAGTTCTATTTCATACATCCTAGGAGCCTTTCCTAAGCCCTTAAAAGGCATTTAAACCACCAGTCAAATGTTTTGAGGCCAATAAATATGCATCATGCTTTTGCTGAATCAAAATATCATCTGCAACAACTCCTGGAGACAACCAACCTGCTTAATTACAGAAATTTATTCTCTCCTTACAGAGAAGTAAACCACCATCACAGGTCCAAACAGCAGAGGTAAAAACCCCACCAATACAAAGGTATGGCATATTTTGCAGGTGTGATGTATCTTAATGATCACTCTGTATTGCTAGAGCAGTATGGATTTATCACCTGAATTCTATTAACTTGACAGAATAAGGCTGCCTCTTGGGAAAAAGCCATCTTCACCTGAAGGGTCAGCACTAACACCTTGATAAAGGGTGCACTGTGATGTGTATGCAGCTGTTCTGTGATAGCACCATAGAAATCTTGACCATGTTTAAAAGCTTTCTAGTAGTAAAGAAAATAATTAAAATACATTTATAATAAAGAAAACAATTATAATAATATAACAATTATAATACTCTGCGGTACCTTACCACGTACCACAGAGCTATAGTGTGTTTACTGCCCCTTCAGGAATGCATCCACCATGCCAATCAGGGAAGTTTTTGTCCTTTAGTTTTATCCCCAAGTTCCCTCTTGCCCCCTATGTCAGGATAATGAGAATGAGGACTGCAAGAGGGAAAAATCTATTATTTCATTGTTACCCAGATTTCTTCTTGCTTTGCCTTCTAGAATTGGCACATTTGGGATCCCAACTACACCAAGACTGTGCCTTCTGCCAAACAGGGACTACAAAAATCAGGATTGAGCACAAAAATGCAGAAGAGTCATAATTAGAAACTACTTGAAATTAAAGTTCTGCAGAAGTAGGACTCCTAAGGGACTCTGCTTTGGCCCATTCTGATACCTTTTAACACTGACTTCAAGAAAATCCAAATTAGGTCAAGTCCATACAATTTGAATTGTCAACAAGGAAATTTCCTTTACTAAATTTACTTTCTTTTCTAATTAGTCTTATAAAGTTCTCTATACTCCCAACGTGTTGCTGCTACTTCCTTCAGTGGATTACTGCAATTCTAATAATAGTAGGGCAAGTTGTTTGGAAATTGCAACACACATTTCCAGATGAGAATCTAACATGAGCAAATACTAAGGCAGGCCAGACCCTTTTCACCAGAAGTACTGAAATGCAGTTACCAAAACCCTTGGCTTCAGTTCTGGGAACACTGTGAAGGTCAGTAACTTGCAAGCATCCTCTATTATGCTGGCTTTCTCATTTCCTAATGTACCAGTATCTTCTAGGCAGCTTAGAAGTGAAAACAAAAGAATTTGCCATGCACCCTCACCATTTTGCAGCGGGTTATGTTAAAGTCACCATGAACTGAGGCTGAACCCCCTACAGCTACTAGGGTGCCCCCAAGGACTGGCCAGGACATTCATAGCAGGGTTTGGTCTCTAATTGCAGCAGCAGTGAGAAGCACACTAACATCAGGGCACTCCAAGGCAGCATCTTCTGCACGTTCTGTTCTTCAGCTCCCAGTATGTACATCAGTTCTAATACCTTATTTATAACTGAATGAGAAATTTTTATTTCAGTTGACATTATTTGCCTGTTGCAAGTTTTTCCTTGATGACATTTACTCATTTTTAATTAGATAAAAATTAAATGTTTGGTCTGTCTGGCACCACTGCTGATGGGCAGTTGAAAAAAATAGAGTAGTAACAACAACCCTTGTTTTTTCTAAACCTCAAGTTCCATTTTATTTGCATACATTGTGATTTAACCCCAGTCAGCAACTAAGTACCATGCAGACACTTGGTCACACACCTCTCCCCTGTGGTGGGACAGGGAGGAGAACTGGAAAAACAAAGATAATGCTGATAACAATAACAGCAGTGAGAGGAGCAATGGCAAAGAGAAGAAAGAGAGAGAGAGAGAGAGAGAGAGAGAGTGTAATGAAGATGAATAATGAAGGTGACCACTGCTCAGCACATGCTGACCAGTGCCCAGCCTGGCCCCCAGCAGCAGATGGCACCCCAGACAAGTCCCCCCAGTTCATACACACAGCACCATGTTCCATGGTAAAGAATATTCCTCTGGCCACTTTGGATCAGCTGTCCTGGCTGTGCTCCCTCCCAAACTCTTGTGCACCTCCTTGGTGGCAGAGCAGGGAAACTGAAAAGTCCTTGATTTAAATTAAGCATCATTGAACAACACCTAGAACAGCAGTGTGGCATCAACAGTATTCTCATACTAAATCCAACACACAACACTGTAGCAGCTATGAGGAAGAAAATTAACTCCATCCCAGCCAAAACCAGGACCCCATACTACTTTCCAACTCAAGAGTCAAACAGCAGCTCTAAATCTGAGCTAACTCACTGTACAGGTTCTAGTGTTTGCTCCTCTCAGTGACATTTAGAATTGTGAAGGGAGTGCTGTCCTTTAGAAAGGACCTACTAGAATAACAGATTTTATTTTATTTTTTGTTTACGACTAACTTGGTCTAACAAAATAAATGGCAATTTCTCCAGGCTCACAGGCCTCTTGCAGAAAGGACTAATAATTGCTGTTATTAAAGAAGCTAACAGAGAAAGTATTTTCCAAGGTCAAGAGATCGTTCTAGCAGATTTTAAAACCTCAACATATGTAAGCTTCGCAATCAAATTTTTAAAATCACTCCCTGTTCCAGACATGTATCTGTGCAACTTTATTTACCCAAGACAGATGTTCTCATTACAAAATATATGTCTTGTTGTTCAGTTCTTACACAGATTGCTTTTGTCAAAACAAAATGGCCCAGGAAGAGTGAAGTTAATTCCACTTTGCTTTTATGCATCTAAAGTAATGCCTCACTATTATTGTAGGTGACAGTTAACCATCTAATTGGATATTTTCCAGAACTCCTGACTTCTTTGATTCTGCCAAACTCCAGCATTTCTAGTAACCTTCCACCTACCACCTTCACAGGTTAACAGGTACTGCTTAAGGCTAAGATTTTGTTTTCCTGAAAGCCACTCAAGCAGGTAAATTCTCAGGGTAGTACTTCTCAGTCAATTCAGTTTCCAGACCTTTCCCTAGCGTATAGATTTGCAAAACCTCTTTCAAAATTATTTCACTAGTGCTTACTAGAACTGCATCCCTGACATTATTTCAATAAATAAATTCACTATTGTCATTATGATTTTCCCCCTATCTTTCAAGTGTTTGCAGGATCCCTATTTCACAGAGTCCGTTCAACAGTAGTAACCAAAGAACATTCAACTCAAATGTAAGTTTCTCAGAAACACTGAAATAAACATGAAACCCACCCTAATGACATCTCGCAGCTGTGAAACAGAAAAGATTTTTTTTTTTCCCCATCAGGACCTCCAAAAACAAAAGGTACAGGCTGGAATAATTGTCTTTGTTAACGTGCCTACAATAGACATAAACCCCCAAAAGCTTAACTTGGCCACACAGATGGATCTTAACTTCTATTTCAAAAGAGCAGGGCCCTTCTTCACTAGACAAGAAGATCTCATCTCAACACTGTATCAGTGTATCTGGACCAGTCTGTCCACTTTTCTCAGGTTTTAAAATTACATAAAATGATTAACTGAGGGTCCTTATATTCCTTCATATTCAACTGGAATGTGCTGCATAAGGATATATAGCTCTTCTTCTGTTTTAAGTATCAGATACTGAACTTTTATCAGCAAGTTCTTTATTGACTTTTAAATTAACATAAATAATCTCTAATCTTGAAATATAAAGAGATTTTACAGAAGACAAAAGTTTCAGTGTAATTTGTGCAAACATACAGCAGACAGGATATTAAAAAAGATTATTAAAGATTGATTATTAATATTGCATGCATATCAGATATATACTTTGAGGTAACAAATAGTAAGAAGAGTAGCAGCTATTCCAAATCACATTCCAAATCACACTGGTAGCCATCAGATACACTGAGGATGTAATAAGTAAAAGCACAGATCAGCCACAAGCACAAAATTCATCTGATGCCCACTGTTTTGTCACTAAATTAGTCACCAGCAATTCCTCCTGCAATGCTTCTGAAGTGTTCCACACCATGATATATTTTCAGAGCTTTCTGAGTCATTGGGCCTGGAAGGAGACACTCCCAAGCACATTATCTCCCTGAAAAAATGTCACACTGAACAGTATTTACCATTATAAAGTACGTGCTTCCCAGTGAAACCCAAACACTGCTTCAGAGGGAAAAGCCAAGAGGAAGAGGGGGGAAAAAAAAAGAAAGGAAAAGTCAGTCCTTCAGCCAAAGCAAATTTTAAATACAACAGCACAGATATTTCTGTGGCTATTTTGAATACAGTTCAATGCATGCCTCTGTAGCATATTTTCAGCAAATCCCAAAAGTGCCAATTAATCTATTTCATTTTTATTATTGTTCAGCTGATACAAACTGGAAACTGGCATTTGGGCTAGATTATATCACCTTTGGCCATGCTAAGTAATATCCCATCCCTGAACAGTGTCATTTAATGTAATTTAGTTAATGAATGCTTGAACAAGAGCTAAAGCATCATTCAATGACAGGAAGAGCATGAAAAGAACTTCTGATTCTGATTGAGGCGTTTTTATGCGGCATTTGCAAATCTTCTCCAAGTGTCCTGAAAGTTGCTTTATTCTCCAGAAGGAAGCAAGTCCTCCAGTAACACTGGTTATTAGAAGTGGTGCAACTTCAAGAGGAAAGAAGTAACGACCACTCTAAGAGTGAAAGAGAAGGTGCACTAGAAGCTTGCACCACTGGATAACCCATTCCTGTTATTCACTACAGACCTGATAAGTTATTTGCTGGTATTCTGCAAACTGGTAAGAAAACACAGACAAGGTAGAGTTACACACAGGCTGCAAAATCCAATCATGGATGTAACTGGAACAGCCAGAGAAAAGTCTGTGTACTCACACATGGACAACAATTCACAGGGATTTGTACAGTAAACACACAAAGTGAAAAATGGCCCATCCACAAAACCATCCATTCAAAACCTTGAAGCATTTCTTGGCAATCCCTAAACAAATAAAATTCTGTACATTTAGCTGCAATTTTACTTTTTATTGGTTCCGTTTATATTTTTATTTCAGCTGGTTTACAGACATCACTTTTTTTTTTAACCTCATTTAAAGACACTACTGTTTTGTTTCCAGGAAGCAAATTCTGTGAGCTAATTCTTACATAAATGGGATATGTTAGTGCCTGAAAGAAATATGGTTCAATACTCTTAATTTCCTAAATATTATGCATACTACCAGTAAAACACACAATTCACATTCAAGATCACATTCAAGTTTTAGTATTCTCATACAAGACAAAATATTTTCTCCTCAAAGGCCATAGTTAATTTTTCTTGCAACATCTCCATTCCCAACAGTCCGCCATTCAAATATGAGTCTAAAACCAAAATCCTTGAAAGAACCACCAAGTATCACTACAAACAGATCTCTAAAGCAGATCATTTAATCTAAGAAAAAAAAAAAAAAAAAAAAACACAGAGAATCTCTCCACTCACTGCTCTTCTGAGGGAAGCTGTCACAGCAGGGATGAGTCACACTGGTTTATCAAAGATGTTCCAGATCAGGCCATCTCCATTTTGGTAGAGCTTAAAGGATTTTCAATAGGTATGTGAATACTTTATAGCAAATATATTAATGTAAAGTAGCTTAAATTGACAGAAGTAAAGCTAAGCTCGCATGGTACTGGAAACAAAACAGGAAAGCATGATAAGCAATGTGAAGGAATTTTCTATCTGTAGGCCAGAAAGACTAAAGAATGGAAATACATATTAACAGGATGTGTACTAAAATACTTCATGATAATAAAAGAAAAGCTCTCTGGGGTTTTGAAGTGAGCTACGATATTCAGAAATATTATCCTCTCTTTTCTTTATATGTTACATTTCTTATACAGGTTTCCTTTCACAAGCTTTTGCACTTAACTATTTGGGGGCAGGGGTGAGGTCCCTGTATTTTTCCTTTTTATCTGAGGTTCAAATTGGAACTAAAAATAAGATTTCCTTCACAACATAAGGACAACATCAAACAAAACTAAGAAGTTGCCAAGGCTAAAAAGACAAACAAAGACAAGCTCAATCAGCAAGTGAGTTAGGATGTCCCTTTCCAAAACTAATTTCCTTTGATTATGATTCTTATTTTTCTTTCCTGCTTATGACTCATTTACCTGGATGAGTCTATGTGCCAAATAAGGCTTTGCTACTGTGTGAATATGTTCATCTCCTCCTTTCCAGAATTCTGCATACATTGTTATGGTTTCTGCTCTGTGCCCTATAAAGTCACACATTTATATGCAGTATACATGGAAAAAAACAGTTGCAGTCACTGCTTTATTAAAATAAACAGCCCAAACCTCATTAAGAGAAAAAGAAGCCTGGCTTTGCATATTGTTGTGTAGTCAGGGGGATGGCAGCAGAAACAAACAGGAATTGACAAAATGCAGGATGACAGCCTCCCACCTCAAGAAAACCACCAGCGACCTTCCAGATGCTTCAAGTGGTTAATTGCACCTTGGCAGTCCTCTAAGAAAGGCTCCATGAAGTTTACAATTCTAACCTGCTCCCAGACGAGTGAATTCATGTTCATTCAGTTGGAAGCACAGACAAGTGCACCTGGAATGCTTCCTAGCAAAGTGCTGCAAGCTGGGCTGTTCATGCAGCTACCAAATGATGCAGACCTGAACAACTCTCCCACCCATCAATAGTGGTTACTGATACCTCCTGACACATGTATGTCAGAGAGAAGGAAAACCCTGCTGAGGACATCACAAGAAACAGCTGGCAAAAAAGCTCACCAAAATACAATTTTCAGATTGTATTCCACAGGCCATGTGTAACCATGGAAAACACTGCAGAACAAATAACAAGACCCTGTTTATTTTAAAGGAGCACATCCTTGCCTTTCCACCATTCTTTGTTGCACCGACTTGAATTTTTTATTTTAATACAAAATACAGACAGCAGTGTTGTTTTGATAAGGAAAAGAACAGCTGTAGATAACAAGGGGAAAAACAGCAGAGGTAAACACTTCCACAGGTAAATGAGAAAAGTAAACTTCAGTGATACATTTGTAGAGACAGTGGAAGTAAAACCCTCATTATAGTAGTTTCAACAGCTGTCAATCTTTGTCAGGGATAAAGTTTTACCTTAAAAAAAGAGCCTTCAAAACAAGGTATTCTGCTGATTATCACAGCATTCAGCAAGCAAAGGCAGTACAGCTCTAGATGCACATATTGTGATCAGAAGGACAATTGGTGGTAAACTCAAAACAAGAGAGTGGTTTACAGAAGGGATAGGCAAAACAGACCTCTGAACCTACAACTAAATCATTCTGTCTCATATATCATCTATAAAGACTACTACACTAATTATAGAACAATATGTTAACAACTCAATACTTTAACACTAGCATCAAGAACTCTTCCCCACATATATTTAGGAAGCATTATCTGCATTAGTACACAATTTGATACATATCCTTACTATGTCCTCAGTTATCTTGGGTTGCAAATTTTTTTTAATGTGCCAGTGTACTAAAGATAAGCAACAAATGTCTCACACAGCGTAGAAAACAGCAATTTTTTTTCCATTACTCTATTGTAAGATCTCTTGTTCTGAATTACATCCATGAGTTTTGTTTCAATACCACTATGCTACAAGGTGTTCACAGAAGAATTTGTGGCTTTTTCATGCTTGTATAAAAGCAATGTGCATACAATCAGTGCAATACAGAAATATCAGAAGGTTCCTCTGGAAAAGAAACCCTCTGTTAATCCACAGATCAAATTCAAAGAAGAGGGCAATTGAATAAACATTCATACACATAACTCTCACAGCAAAAGCTGCAGCTGAGAGACAGGATACGCACAGTATCACAGAACAGTTTCAGAAAGCTTCAGCCCATACACAGTAACACCATACCTCAGAGCAAAAGGATTCAGGCACTTGCCCATAGAGAATAACACCATTCCACCTCAGAAAGCTGCAAGCAACTGCCCCTCTTGTTCTTCAGCCCAGCCTTTAATCCCCTCCTGCTGATGCACTGCACCTGTGTGCCCTCTGCTCCCTTTGGTGGTTGCTCAGTGCCCCTGGGCACTCCATGGCTCATCAGCTCCAATGGGATTCACCTGCTGCTCACAGCTGTGCCCATGGGGGATGAGGCTCAGCCCAGCCCCACCCCAATCACCACAGCTGACCTGCACATAACATCCTAATGAAAGGCCTCTGCCCTAAACCAGAGGAAAGAACTGCCCTGATGTAGTATTCCTATGTAGTATCCCCTTCCCACGTCTGCAAACTCCTCTGTGGTGACTCTCATTATGCCACCATTTGCTTTAATTGTTTCTGAAAGGAAAATATTCGAACTAAAATATCAACTCTTCAACACAATTCACTCTCAGCAAGCAGTATTATAAGGTCTAAAAAGGTCCACGCTCGCCACTCTCTTGGCAGAACCACTGGATAACAGGAGGAACGTGATCATCCAGCTGGAGCCTCCCCACACCCCCACGAGGTGACCAGGGGCTGCAGGGTCCCTGTGAAGGGGTCCAGGAGCTGCCCTTGCTGCTCGTCACAGGGCACATGGCAGGGGGACACCCACCCTGGCACCGCGGTGACTGCTGACAGGCAATCACAAAAATCACTCTTTCTTTCTGCTGAGGGTATACACAACAAATCATTTACCACACTTCCACATTCCTGTAGGTCAGGAAACTTTAGCAAATTATTCCTGACTTAACTCTAAAATTAGGTTTATACCAGAATGCAGTATTTGCCCTTGTCAAGTCTCTCAGACAGCAAATAAACCTCGCTGACAGGCATTCTCCCCCACAGCAGTGGCCTGCAGAAGTCAAATCATTACTCCTAATCAAATTAAAAATGTGGTGTTGCACAATAATGCAACTATCTTTTCTAAAGATTTCTATAAATTTCAGATGATTCCCTGACCTTTTCTTGAATTTCCAACCAATTAAGTTTCTTCTTTGTCAGATAAGATTTTATCCTAGGACACACAACTCTGAACATATTTCTTAATATGCAGCATTTCCCATCCTGATTACATTGTAGCACTGTGTTGATTTCATCCTTCCCCTCCTGATGAACATTTATGAGAAAAAATAAGGTTTTTTATTGGTTTCTGGTTTTTCTTTGTTTTATATCCACCTTGACTAAACAAGCTCTCACATTTTTCACACCTGAACTGCAAAGTATTATGTTCTATCTCCATCCTTTGCCACATGGCACTTCAGCCGTCTATCTATGTTATTTCTCATGTTCAAGAATTTTCCTTACAGCAACACAAATAATGTTTCACTAAGTTGTACAAGTAATACCTGCTGGTTTCTGAAATCATAATGGCAGTAAATAAATTGGCCTTTTTTAGCACCCTAAATAATTTCAAAAACACAGGATTGCAAAATCCTTGCCCAAGATGATAGAAGAAAAACACACAAGATTTCCTTTAAGGATCACCCCACTATGACGCATTACCAGATATGGGGAACTCTGCTTCTTCATATCATCAATCTTACATTCCCTCCCTTGTTCTGCAGCAGACACAGCAGAAGCCAGCAGAGCACTCTAATTCAATTTCTGCACAAATTCTCTGCCAACTAGATATGAAAATTAAGTTTAACTCAAAATCCCATGGGCTGCTCTGGAGAAAAGAAAAATGCATGTAGAGTATTACATATTCAGGTCATAACTGCACACAAGCACTTGCTTCATAGTAGACTAAGTTTAGAGAGTTGAGGGGATACCATACTATTTCCCTCTATTATTAAAAACTGTTTATGTTCATAGACTGCCCAAATGTTTATGATTTCAAAATATTGCCCAAGGTGCCATTTTCATCATCTGTTTTCCTTTCCATTAAATTCAAAAGCGTCATTTTTAGACCTTGGTTAGTTGTTGCTGGGGTCAGGTGAGAGTTGTTTGCATTTCATTTTGTTGGTAGCTCTTGAGGGAAAGAGGTGTGTTTAATCAAGCTTCACTGTCCACTCCTTGCAGAGCCACCTCTGTTTATGATATTTCAGCTCTTTGAAATTCTCTGTTGAAGTGAATTTAGACTTCTGTGATAAACCCCTTATTTTTTAAACCTGATGATGTACTCAACTGAAAAACATGTATATACACAATATTTATACATATAAGGAGAAACATACCTAAATAAACTAAGTGAAAAAAAAAAAATCCAGGTTGATTTTCCTGACTTTGCTTTCATCATGACAGGCAATACACAGGCTAACGTAACTTCTTCTGACCTGTTAACAAGACCTCCTTTTTTCCACACACATTATGTATTCCACACTAATTAAGAAAGAAAGTTAAGCTGCACTCTGTGTAAGGCAGTCTGCTTGCCTTGAGAATAGGAGCTGCACTTCATCTCCTCTGCAATCAATAATCCATAAACTGGGGTTGAATGTGCAGGCTGTTTGCCAGTCAGCTGTAGCTGAGATCTCCTGTCTAAGCCTTTCCTTCTCTTTCAATCAGCTCTGCCCAAAGGAAACGGTTCAGATGAATAAAACAAAACCCCAAGACTTTCAGTACTCTAGTTGGTCATTTACTCCCCTGCAAACCAACATTTTTTGCAGGTAGTGAACCCAGATTTCAATGAATCCTGGAAAATCATCCAGTGTAAAGACAGGTTTTGTCCAGCCTTCCATTAGAAATGTGCAGGTTCATCATGAAATGTAGAACTACACATAGCACCTTGTACAAAATTTAGGTTTTATTTTCCAAACTATTAAATCTCTGGAGGTTTATGTATTTGCAATCTTTCAACTTCACAGGTATTCATTAAAAACACAAGGCACACACAAAAGACTTCTGTGCCTTCAAATTTACATTAAAATTTAATTTACCACTGCACAGGCAAATTCGAAAAATTTCTTTTAAAAAACCATCACCTCAGCATACTTGGTTTTTAAACTCTGGCATCCCTGAAGCTATTATACTTGGCTTTAATTAAATATTCAGGCTAGAGAAACCTTTTCCAATTACCTCAGAATTCACAGAAAGGTATGTGGAAGCTCAATTTTATTATAACAGAGTCAGTAGAAAAACATAAAAAGGAGTAGAATAGTATCCTATTGATGATAAAAGTAATGAAAGAATCCAAAAAAGTATACTGTAAAAATCATAAAGACAACAAAAATGTACACCTATAGCTCCTGTACCAACAAATCTCTTCAACACAAGATTTCCCTGGGAGATGGAAGTGTGTGTGTGTGTACACACAAGGCATTACATAGTAATAGCCTGAATTGTAATGGATACTTGATCTTTCCAGTTTACCTTGAGATAAGAAAAGGAGATGGGGTGGGAAGCAGTCTTACAAGTCTTGGTTTTAAATTTTTAATTAAAAAAAAAAAGTTTCAGCTGTAGTGACAAAATTAAAACAACCTATGAATTTCAATTACTTGTTAGATCCTGTGCTATGGTAAAGTTAATATCTGAAAAACAGGTTCACTTGAGGGTTTTAACTTCATTCAGAGAATTTCAGTGAATCGTATTTCCATTGAAGAACAGTTTTTTGGAAGGATTCCTAGTTTCGTGTTTAGCCAGGCAAGCCAGGTAAGAAAACAAACTTGGCTTGCAGATTTTTAATCTATTTTAATATACTTCAAGCAACTAGCAGAGTAGCAAGATGATATAATTTCAAGTTTTTAAATGTATCATAGCACTAAGATAAAATTTAATTTTAAAAGAAAATACTGAAAGAATATCAAAGGGCAGAATACAAGTTTTCTTGAGATTTATGGCTCGTGAGATAGCTACTAGATTTATAAAACTAACTTTTGCATGTAACTAATCTGCCTCCTGGTCTAGCACTCCTACCTCAACAATAATTCTGGCTTATCTGTCATTACTCAATTTGTAACTTTGGAAATATAACTAAGCGCAGATTATCACCACCTGTTTCTGTGGAAGTCCTGCCACGAGTGCTCATTAGTTTTAGCTCCCACTCCCTCCCCACACCTCCAGCTAAGACCTGAAACGCGGTACTCTGCAAGAAGACTGAAGATCCAGCATTCCCAGCTCTTGGCACTGTTTCTCAGCGACTGCCACTCTCTACAAAGCTGTGGACTCGTCATTAATCTAAGGAGGGACACAGAGCATGTCATACATTAGGGGGGCAGCATTACAGCCTCTCCATCAGGTTGTGTCAGATTGTGCTGAAGGTATACAAGTGGTGGTCTGTGGTTTGTGTTTTTTGGTTTTTTTAAGAGGCCAATTCCTGATCTAATGGTGATAAAAAAATATAAAATCAGCATTTACACAAAGAAAATGGGAAACACTTTTACTTAAAATAGGCTTCAAGGAATAATCCATGCAATTATTTTTTTTCTTTCCCAAAGAGAATTATCTTAGAAGACAATCACAAATTCCCTGTCACCTTCAGTCTCCTGCAAGCTCAACCTGGGACAGAATGTTTCCATTTTAAATGGAAATACTGGTGGGGTCATGGGAATTAGGGATTTCCCAATCATCTCAGATCTCAAGACACCCTGAAGATATTTAAAGCTGCACTGAGAATAGTATCTTAAAGGGATGATTTGGGTTATAATATAAATGCATAGCAGGATGCACATCTCGATGAGGCAAACAGCTAAGCCTGTCAACACCTGCTGCAGAGAACCTGACTGTGGGTAAGAAGCTCCACAGATGCACTTGCCACGGGACATAAATTAAAAGAATTAAAATTCATAGGGCACAATACAAGCATAAAAATAAAGGAAGAGGGACAGCATTTAATCTAGGAGAAGAGATCAGGTTTTACATTTTTCCAAATGAATTCATGCTCATAATTCTAAAACACTTGCCACCAAACAAGTCATACATACTTCTGGCAGACAGACATTGCCTTTGGGACACTAACTTCTATTTTTGATTTCTAGGGCATTGTTCTATCCAGTGTGCAGACAAGGAGGGGGAAATTCCTTAAATGAAGCCCTACAGAAGACTAAAGCCATTCAGCATTGAAGTCATCTCTGGCTGCAGCAAGAAGGAGACAAGGCATTTTTCTGAGAAATAAATCAGTTGCCTGCATGGAGGGAGCTGAAGGTAATCAGCTGCTTTTACAAACCTCCCCATCACACCCCACTCAATTTGCTCTATTTTTTATAGTGATATCATGATGCAATTTTGCTGCTGTGGTTGCATGGCATGTAATGATATGTGGACTGTAATGATACATGATGCAGCACCTGTGTGGGTAACACAGCCACAGTACTGGATGATGAAGCATTGCACCACCTGTTCGTGGTTACTCAAAACACACCTGGCAGCAGGGAGACCAATGCCCCTTTAAACTGGAGCTAACCCAGGAACAGCAATTTAGAAGATTTTATTCACTGATCAACAGCTTATTTCAAACTTAATGATCAAAGACTATGCTGGCACAGCTCAGCCCTTACTTATATCCCCATTACCACGGGTACTGCAGAAGAGATGCTCAAATCCAGTGCAAAGGAGGGAAAAAAAACCCCAAACCAGCAGTTAAATGACACGGTGTGATTGAAAAACAAGTGTGCATCCCAAAGGATGCCTTATGTGTGCAGAGATAAGGCCAGTGCCCAGCCTGGGCCAAGGGCAGCAGGTTTCCCGGGCAGGGAATGGCACCGGGCTCTGGAGCCGCTCCCTCTGCGCGAGCCATGCGCGGCAAGGGCGGCCTCGCCTCGGGACAGCTCCTGGCAGCCCCTCCAGCCCCGACCCTCACGTGCTGAGAAGCATTTCTCGCCACGAGAACGCTGTGAAATATTTGTGAATGTTTCCAGCTCCAAGTGGCATTTCTGGAGCAGCCAGCTGCTGGGAGCAAGGCGACTGCACCTGTGACTCAGCCACAGCCAGATCCAATGCCACACCAGGGAAACACCGAGTCCAAGGATTTTGTCAGCTAAAACACCTCTAAACAAGATCTTCAGTCATTTACAAAAGAGACAGTTCCTCTTCTAATTTATATTTTAATGTATTGGAAGAGTATATTTTGGTTACCAACTTAAAGACTTTATGTAACAAAGCTTTGAATAAAATCAGAGTAATGTTTCATTATCTGCTGTAAATAACAAATGATCTACTACCTCAGAGCTTTCACTGAACACTGGTCTACTAAAAACTCAGGCATAAAGCCAAATTCTGGATTTGTGAATATGCATGTGCCTCTCACCAACCTCAGTGTGAGCCACGTGAATGAATCTCTAAGCTGAAGTTGGCTCTAATTCATGTTTTAAGCCTAATGAACTGGTAATAATCAAATTATTTGCTCCATTTTTGTCTTGTATATTTAATAAGACATATTAACAACAAGATTAGGTAAAAGAAATAAAACACACACCAAAAAAGCTACTCACTTATATTCACTATCTCTGGTAAAGTCCAAGGACCCGACAAATTTTGGATAAAACCTGCCCCAGAAATCAGGTCATTGCTTTTTTCTTTTATATTTTCTGTTTTGTGCTGGATATAATATAAACTGTGTATTTATTGCATATAAGTTTATACAAACCAATTCAAATTGCTTTATTTGGGTTTAGTTTTACTTACTACACAGCAAAAAAGTAACTGTTAGAGGAGTATCCCATCAGCCAAAAGAATCAGGGCAGAACAGTGAGAGGGATTGACAGACAGTAAAAATAGCAGGGAGAGTAGAAAAGAAGAATGAGGATCAGATGGAAAAAGAGCTACATGTCCAGTGCAAGGGACAGGCAAAATAGCAGGTAGCAGATGTAACTCAACTCTCTGAACAAAGGACATGAAACTGAATTTCTCATATCATTGCTGCATCACAGCTTGACTTCCATAAGCGAGCTTTAGATATTTTATATCTGCACACACACACACTCACCCAACAGGACAGCTACACTGCCAGAAGCTGCCACAGAAAGCAGTTATAAGCATGGAATTGGACTCCTGGGATACACACTGCAGTCTCAATTAGGATTGCAGGCTTGCTGTTCTGCAAGGATGAAACCCCACCTATACTCTTCAGTCATAAATCAGATCTGGATTTCATTAAATAGTTTCAAGAAGACTCAATATTGTGGCTTAGCAAACCTACTGTGCTTGTTATTTGCTTATTCTTTGTTAAAGTAAATTAACAAGATTTCTTTGATTTATCACAATTCTTGTAATAAATCTGACAAACTGCTGCACTATTGCCATCCACACTCATCTCAACTGGTAGATTCAAATCACTGCCATTGATTTCTAAATAAATATATTTTAAATCACTCCCCATTTAATGCCCCCTTGAGGAAGTCTTGGCCCATATAAACACAATTATTCCTGATTAATTTATAGAAACTAATTTAATTGAATAAGTAATGAGTTTCTTTTCCCAGTCGGGTAGGAAAACTAAAACAAAACATGCACGTATCCCTTGAGAAGATGCAATAAAATGAAAATAGTTATAAACTAGGGACTTCTTATTTTTGTGTATATAGTGGAAAGTAATTTATCAAAAACTACTGCACTTTGTATTTCTCATGTGATAGCAGAACAAATCTGCAGATGACATTACAGCTACAAGAAAACATTTAAGTGAAGATCATTAGGACAAGAGCCAGCCTCTGAGACAGAACTCAATCACCCTTTCTTGAAGGCAAAACAACAGTGCAAGATCAACCAAGTGGCATGTTCCTTCCCCACCAGCACCAAAGGCAGTTGCTTTTCCCATCACTGCTCCCAATAATTTCAAGTAGCTCTCCCAACATGGATCTGAGCACTCTCTTCCTTTCTTTCTTTCAACAGTACTTGACAGCTGAAGCAAATATAACTGAACTGAGATTTGGCTGCTTCCATGGATTCTACTTCAGGGCTATATTTACAAAAGTGAACTTGCTGGAAGTTGCTAAAAGGATGAAAACTACTATAGCAATGCTTCAATATAACTAAAACAAACAGGCAAAAGATAGACATCTGCTGCAGCAGATGGGGGAAAGGAAAGGACATGACCCATTTGCCAGCCTCGTTTTCTAATTGATCCACTCCTGGTTGTTTCTCAAGTTGAAACAAGGATCCACATTCTGACTGAAGTGTTATAATTGGCTCTCTAAGTCTGCTTCTTAGGGGAAGGCAAGGTCCCTCTTCACCACAATTTATCTTGATTGGTCTTCCTGCTGTGAGCATCCCTAATTCCTCTCTCTCCAGCTGTGTCCCTGCTCCCCCCTCGTACTCCTGAAGCTTGT
This sequence comes from Melospiza melodia melodia, assembly GCF_035770615.1. NCBI lineage: Eukaryota > Metazoa > Chordata > Aves > Passeriformes > Passerellidae > Melospiza > Melospiza melodia. The sequence goes on from NC_086202.1 coordinate 22,888,682, forward strand.
TCTACCTGAACAAGTTCATTGCTCTCAGGGAAGAAAACTCTTCCCTCCCCTCAAAGGGGCTGATTGATCAGACCTAGACTACCAAAGGCTGCACTGCACAAAAAGATTGTCTGGTCTCTTGCCAGACACACTCATCCCAACAACTCATAATATACACGTAGTAAATAGACCTATCAATATTCCAACTACCTTGAGGGCTTGATGGAAGACACCAGCATGGACAGCTCTCCCTCAGCAAGCCTGACTGATCCATCCCAAATGGTGGGCAAGTCCCACACCCCTCTCAGGAGGATATGCATCTTGTTAACTTAAAACCATCTATGCCAAGTACTGCTGGGAGCATAACTATGACAGCCTGGAGTTCCACATGGGCTCCAAAACTGGCCCAGAAGAAGTGCCTAGGCCCAGCAGAGCTCTGTGTTGCCATAGCTACATTGCTGTGATTACTCCTCAGGCTGTCTAGTTCAAAGTTAGCAACGCTGTCCCCACCAGCTCCAGGCCCACCTGTAACTGCTGCAAAGGCAGGCAGTCTGATTATTCAGAACACACAGGTCTCCCACGAGGAGTAATTTCACAGGGTCTGCAGAAAAACACAGTTCAGTACCTCCTTTCCTCCCCACCCAGCTGCCAAAGCAGCAGGCATTTCCTTACAAACGCCCTACTGAATTTCTAAAGATGGTGTGCATGTATAAATAGAAGTGGTTTGGCATGATGAGATCGCAGGGAGCAAAACTGCCTCACTTCAATTTGCAACGCTGAACAGCAGCAGTCTAACTTTAGGGCAGAGATCTGAGTTCAAAATTGCTTCACAATGGTGGAGGACATACTCATTCTTGAGTATCTAACAAAATAATTAGAAATTGTGAGATATTTTCTGCAAAAGCTGAGCAAGGCAGCTGGTTCCCAAGGGTCAGAAGATGTTAGCTGCCTGTCCTCCATTAAGAAAAGCTACTTGATCAGGCCCAGAGCTATTTTTGTAACCTATAACATCCATTTCAGGTTATTATCTGGTCCATAGATTTGGGTACCTTTTACTGTTATTGATTAATTCTACCCATCTTCAAAAACTTTATGTAAATTCTTAAAGGCAAAAACAAAAAAGGCACTTTCCTCAAGGTGTTCGTTATATTAATGGGTTTAAAGGATTTTCCTTAATTTAAAACACCCTATATTTACACAAAATCTTGAGTATAAAAATTACTAGCACACACTTTACAGACAATTATATAGTGACACAAATAAAATCTATTGGAATCGTGCTCAAAGGCACAACTGTCTGCACCATTACAATGCATAAACCAGAGAGACCCAGACAGTGACTAGTACTGCTCATAAACACTATTCCCAACAGTAAAAAACCAAAATCTATTAGGAGACCCAAGTAAGTAGCTAGGACACCAAAACAGTGACTTCCTATTTCATTGACTGGTAATTTTATCTTTGATCCAACAGCAGTGCATAAACTGGCAAACCATACTCCCTATCACTGAAGGATGCTAATATTTTTAAAAAGTAAGTGAGGGGGGAATTTTGTCTAAAAACACAGAGCTGGACCTACTGATCATTACAGAGTTGAGCACATCCAAACCTAAAAATCTGTGCAGTACAACAGTACAGGTTGAAAAATGGGCCCCAGGCTGCAGTGGCAGAGTTGGATGCACATTTCAGCCGTGCTCATGCAGAGCCATGTCTCTTCCCTCAGCCCTTTTGTGTTTAAAAGTACAGTCCCCTATTCATTCTCCCCGTACCCATTTGCATGCCATGTTTCCTAATACAGGATGCTGAAACATAGCCAATATTTACACAGTTTTCATTTCTGTGTCTGCAGAACAGGAGCTGATAAGCTACTTTTTATTTCAGGTTTTGTACTTCTAATTTCACACAGTGCAGATAAAACTAATCTATATGTCATGCAAGGAGTTAGGCCAGATAACAAGAAAAAAAACATTAGCTATTCCAGTGACAGCATTATGTAAGTATTTGATGATGCATGTTATTGCCTCGCCTGGGCTCCTGCCAGACTAGTAATATTCCTGTTTCAGGTGACCTGTGCAAAGGCACCAAAGATTTAGGGATGGATCTGCACTAGAATGTGCAGCAAACCTTCTGCAGTGATGAGCTGGTTCTATGTGGATCCTTACCTTGCTATTCAAGGACACCTCTCCTCAACAGGTGAGCGTGAGGCAGCCAAGAAACCAGGCACAGAAAACATAACACAAGCTCACATCCAGAATCTCCCAGAAACTGAAGTGAAAGAAGGTATAACCATCACATTCTCAGCTGAGGTTCACTATGGCACACTCAATAACACAAGGCAGGTCTGACCATGGCAAGAACCAAATTACTATTTTTCACTCACTAAGCCTGGATGTTCCAGCTTTGCCCCAAGAGAATTCTCTAGCTTGTTTTAAGTATCAAAGTGGCATACAATAAAACCAGTTTGATATCTAAGCAATCCCATTTCTGCCTTTTAAAAGCTTTCCTACTCTGACTTCAAGACATTTGCACTTGCAAATCTCACTCCTAACTCTTTTCAATACTTTTTAAATATTCATGTCTTTTTAGTCACACTATCATCAGCACTCTATGCTCAAATTCCAGCAGCAGAAGCCATACATTTGCCACACTGCATGCTCCAGTCATTTTTTGCAAACAGAATTTTTACTGCTTTCACAATCTAACAAAGACTTGGCACTCTTTCAATACACACTCAATCCTTTATTATCAGTAGGCCTCTGGTAGCATCTAAGTTAACTTGGACAGCAACCTCCTCCAGCAGAGTCAATTCTAGGCAGGGATAAAGCAGACAAATTGCACTGGACAGCAAACACAGGGGAGCAGCAGAACAGCCATGACTGACTGCTCGACCCTGCAAAGCCAGGCTGCCTGTGCCACCACTGCTGTGACCAAGAGGCTCAAGGACAGAGGGCAGCAGCAACTTCTGGGAGCCATGGAGCAGGGCCACAGCTTCATCCTGTTCTGCGAGCACTGCTAGCCCAGTCTGACCGGTCCTTTCTACCTCTTCTATCCTCCCCTGGCACAAACCAAAGTCCTGGTCCATCTCTGGGGTTTCATCCCAGGACAGCAAGAAAAAGCCCCAAATCACAGCACCAGTGGCAGGATTCAGGTACTGTCTCCTCTCCCCAGCCTGGTCTCTCAAAGATTTTCTTTTTATCCTCTTTCTTTTTGCTTGCCCCTTAGGTTATTATTTTTCAAAGATGTCCACTGCTAACTCAAAGTGGCCACAACACAGCAGTTGTCTGCCATTCCACTCTCCTTCCTGCTCTTTTCCTTTGTGTTATGTACCTATTCCAATTGGTCTGCAAACCACTTAGAGAAGACTTAATATTAAGTTCCTGTGACTAATTAGACTATGACTTCACAATTCAAACAAAAATGCTGCTGCTATTAGAGTACATGTAAGTACATATATTTATATATATATATACGTAAATGTATTTTTATTTTAGCTTAAATGAAAGGACAAAAAAAGTAGAGATATTTTTTAATCTATGTTCTTAATAGCAGTAGTCTTGCTTTTCTAGATTACCCCCCTTTTTCATTCGGATCAGCCCTTCCCATTTTCCCCCCAAGATTATCTTAACTTTAAGTGGTAATGATTTGTAAAAAGCACAAAGAAGCCCCTGGAAGTGACCTTGAAGAACGGCATCTCTGACTTAGTAACAGTCTCCTGATATTCAGGTATTAGCATTTCTGTAACTGCTTTAATGCTACAGGCTGCTGCTGGTTGCTGGCTCTTGGGAAGGTTGGCAATGCTGCTATGATAGAGTTGTGCTAAAGGTGGATGCATTTTTTGACAACTTTTTATTATTTCAAGCACTCCTATTACAATACATTAGCTAAAAGCCAGTCCAGAATAGCATTCTTACACAAATCCACTTTATTAAGTAGGTTTTTGTACAAAAGTAATTTCAACCATCTGTAATTTCTGTCCTGCCATACATTACATGTGGGACTGATAATACCAGCTGAATCCCTCCACGATGCCTGATCAGGAAAGAGCAAAAGCTGTCAGGGCAGGTTTTGACTGGCAGACAACCATGCAAGGGAACTGAGCTGGGAGCAAGCACCAATTACTGCAATGGAGACTTTAACTCTCAAAACACAACGGAACGGGATGCGCTTGACAGGCAATTAGGAATGCTGCTCTTTAATGAGCCCTGATCTTCCACTCAGTGCAAGAACTAGGCCAAATCCATCATCAAAATATGCTTGCTATCAATAGTTATAGGGAAGAGACCAGCTTCAGAGAGATAATCTGTCCCGTTCTCAATAAAACAAAATATTTCACAAATACCCCACAGTGACAATTCAGAGGCTCCCTGCATGTCTCATTTAGCTGCTCAGAAATAATCCACCAGGGCAATCAGTCACATAATCAAATGAAGGATTCTTAAGAACAAACTGAAGGCAGCCAGGGCAGCACAAATGTTTATATTCAGCCATGCTACAGAGAAACTTCACTTCCATAGTCACTCCACCAATGACAGTGGCTTTACACATCTTTGCAATAATAGGGGAAAGCTATAAATTAAAACACTGTCACTTCAATTGTATTTTGTAGTTGTATATTATAATCTAAAGGAACTGGATGATCCAGACCATCCAATCTGACCATGTCACCTTCTGCACTGGTGATATCTGGGAAATTGTCTTCAGTATCCTTAAAGTCATGATAACATGGAAGTCTCTTGTTTAATTCAGAAAAATAACAAAAAAAAAAAAATCTTTATTACTTCTAGAGGAAAAAACCAAAAAAACTGCAGGGCTTAAACACATGAAACATTAGCCAAAAAAACTAAAATGTATTTTGGAGGAGCTGTCACCATTTCCCTACTCTGCTTTACAAGGCAACTTGCAGAAAGTCAGCCAAGTAGTACTAAGAGAATGTGTTCCAAAGCTTTAAATAAATTAACCAGCATATTATAGATCACTCTTCCAAGGCTGACAGTGCCCAGCGCTGCAAGCATGCAGCATAACCCTCATCCACAACCAGGCCTTTGGCAGCACAGCCATTAAATGAACAGCACCTCACTTTTCAAAAGCAGCAACGTGCTTTTCTCTGATTCATGTCCAGCTAACCCATTTTGAGGTGAGGAAATCCTGATAAAGTCTTTGTTTTACAAGCATGCATTTTCTTTTCTTACATTTCATAGGTTATTTACATTCACAGCTGGTTTTTTGTTAACCTCTCACAAGTACAAATCTATCTGCATTTTGTACTTCTTTGTGCTGTGAGCCTATTACAAAGCATGTTCTTAACAACAGGGATACAGACTGTGGCATCAAACTGTTTATACTGCTTTAAATGCATTGAATCCAAACATCTTCTTAGCTCTATTAATTTTTTAAATGTTAAGAGGACATATTATATGCATGAGACACAGTTACACTGTGTAATTTTCATCTCCTTAACTATAGTCACATGGCAGTGTGGCCATAAATTTCATATTGTGTTTTCTTTGTTGGGTCAGTTTGAGGGGTTTGCTCATTCTGAATCATGATTTCATTATTGTTTCACTGTTTTCCTTACATTCAGGATGAAACGCTGGCCGGACTAACACCATGACCTCTAGGTACCTCCAAAAGCATTCTGAAGGTAGTTGTAATAACTATGGTTACATTAAAGCCAAGAATTAAATGACATTTCATGGCAGCACCAGTAAATGAATGCTGAACTCCAGTGCCAAGATGTTGTGAAGAGAAACAGCATCCCCAGTGAAACAGGAGTGAGGAGTCAGGGATGGCATTGCACTGACAGCTATTTTATTTATAGCATCCTGAATCAGGATATTGGGGGTTACATTTTGAATAAAACTAAATTAAACCATTAGAGTTAAAAGCAGAAAACTGAACACTGCTAATTGAGATGAGTTTCAAATGAACCTTGGATTCCACATTTTGCCTGAAACTGCTAGATAATATTGTTCTTTCTTTTGAATGCATAAAATCCCTCCCATCTCTTGCATCACTCATTCTCTTAGATCTACAAGACTAATGAAAAAGCACTAGATGCACTACATTCTCTAGAAGAACACGATCTGGCCCTTCTAAAATATGACCAGAATTAGATTAGCAGTTCAAATCAGCAGAAGTAAGTGAAAATCATTATCTGGCATCTGCCACTTAGTAGCCTGTGATATATAGTGGTAGTTTTACTATGATCATAGATTGAAATATGCCAAAAAAAGCTTCACATAAATGGCAATGCTTCTTGTCTTCCAGTAATTTTACCTAAGTCCATACAAGAACATGGAATTGCAAAATCCCCTTTCCTGCAGCAAACAACTCTCAGAACATCTCTTAAAAATAAACAAATGCTAATTTCAGAGTTACAAGTCTTATTAAAATGTCAACATGTCAAGCTATTAAAAAGCCAATACTTCCCTTTGACCTACATGTATATGCCTCTATATATAAAAATGTGTGTCATAGTTTGTTTGGGTTTTTTTAACCAGAGTTTATGCAAATAGAATGCAAACATGAACTCACCACTAATTCACAATGAGTTTCACCTGGACCAACTTTGAAAAGAGCTTTCCTATCAGCTAACCTGTGCACTGAAACACAGCTGAAGGTTTCTATGCTGCAATCCCAGTTCACTGCAAAGTGATTGGGTGGGGGCAAATCACTACACAAAAATTAACTCTCTACATCATTGAAAAGGTGAAGAATGAAAGAAAAGTTATGCTTCATATAAGATAAGAAATAATAATTCTTTTCCAACTGTGTGTGTATATGTATGTAAAGTAAAAAAAAAGTCACACACACCTTTCTATTTCTTTCTATTTAAAGAAAATAAATAATTTTCTTCTGATATATAGATCTGGACATCCATTACACAGTCATTCAAAAAGCTAGCAGGCATTTTAAGCAAGTTCTTTAAAATGAAAAAAAAAAACGTTGAGTTGTGATCATGGAAAAATAGGATGTGAGGGAAAGATGCAACTGTGACTTTAGGGGATATTTTTTTGAAGAATAAACAAGTCTTTATACTGTACAGCTATTCTTTAAAAAGCAAATAGAAATGCTTTTCTTCAGCTTTCTCTCTTCAACAATATTCAAAAGATGTGTAAGCATGGTATCACAAAACCCCACTTCAGAAGAAGCTAAGTACACTTAATAGGATTAGCTCTTGCCATTACAAAAAGGAATATCCTACACACTACTTTTTTATGTAAGTAAAGCAGATATATCTATATGATGTATATGAGCAAATTGCAAATTCAGCATGTAAACATGAGCACAGATAAATTAAGCATATCTATATGTGTGAGCTGTGCTCATATCACCTCCCTGAAAGCAGCACCCACTTAAAGGTCACTACTCAAATATTAAGAGCAGCTGAAACAAAGGTTCTGCATGTGCAGCACCTCTTTAAGGAAGAGCATAGTACAGGAATTCTGTTCCTCTCCAACATCCTCATTTTGCCACAAACAGTTGCTGAGACAGGGAGAGCAGTTCCACTTGTTCCAAAGTGTACCCACTTGCCAGACATGAGACAAGCCAGGAGCCCTGTGCTATTGGGTGAGGAATCAGCCAGGAATCACAGGAATCAGCTTACACAAGCTCACCGGTGCTCCCAGAGCTGGAATCACTCCCCAGCTGCCTCTGCAACAGGTGACTCTCAAGATCAAAGAGGTTTCCATCCAAGCAACGCCAAGCCATTCCTGGCACATTGCACACATGCAGGAGAGTCACCACTGCTGACATGTTGATATTGAGTTCACACTGTTGGAACATATGCCACACGTCTGGCCAAAGCACAGCACGCCTCATGAGAGCCTCTCTGCAGCTCCCACAGCTCCACAGCCTGCACGCATCACAGCCCCCTCTGAGCAGCTCCAGCCCAAAGGTCATCACTCTGAACTCCCCCAGAACAGGGCAGGGCACTAACAGCCCAAACACCATGTTACAGTGTCCCTAGGACTATCAGAAACCCTTCTCTATAACAACAAGGACTCCTCACTACCAGAGTCACTCGTCTTAGACAGCATTTTGCAAAGCCTTCATCTGTTGTCTTCTTATCACAACAGTTCCATACCTTCTTGGTGACTTCTCATGTGCAGCTCCTCACAGCACTGACTCCTTCTTCTGCACCATACAACCAACAAACTCCAGCTCTCTGCTCACCCACTCTTTTGTGGCACTCATCTTCTGACTGGACACAGCTGTGGCCTGTTAAGGGCAGGCCTGTTCCTAATCTTTGGTGATTGGTACAGCTGCAACTCCTCAGGTGTGAGACTACCTTCTGCTCTATCTTTATTTTCTTACATTCTATCCCCCCACATTCATCATCCTTCCATCACAAATTTCTGGATATTCCTCAAGTCCTTGCATTCTCCACTGTACTCCAAGAACAATCCCCAAGATCAGAAAAAAAACCCCACCCTTCCTAATGAGCACATTGCTCTTGAAAGAAGATTCATTCTGGTCAGGTTGCAGCTGTTCCTTTTCTCTTTTCTTCTTTGTTTGGGTTTTCTTTTTCATTAAGAAACACTATACAGACATCACTTTCTTTGAACTCATTTCTTGCTGGAAAAGCTCAGTTAGTTAACAAAATCCCTTATTTAAGGGAAATTCCACCTTCTCCTCATGCAAATGCTCCAAGACAATGCTCCAAGACTCTTCAAGAATTGTCTCCAAGACAAATGCAGTCTAGAGTGCACATTTGCTAGTAATTTCTAATTGTGTAATGATTTCATTCAATAAGGTCTATTAAATTTTATTAATAATTAACTCACAATGTTTAATGTTTCACATACTCAAGGCCTTGTACCTTACCATAAGGTAAATCCTAGTTTCTTTTCCTAACTTCCATTAGCATCCCATTTAACTATAGGCAAGTCCTCTTGGAAACTGAAACAAGCATCAATATTGCCACTCAAATGTCCAATATGTTTGTAAATTAAAAATTTGGAAACCACCATTAAGAAAGATTGCTGAGACAAAGCATTCCTCTTATGGATCACACCTTATTAGGACTAGAAAATGGCCACTGATTGGGACAGGTGAGAAGCAGCAATATTGTGGAAGGAGCACAGGTGATCTATGAAGCACAGAGGAGAAATGAGGAAGTTGGAGGCATGCAGTTATCTGGCCAATCCTAATGTTACTTAGGAAAGTCTTGCACCAAGTCTCTTTTACTTTGATACAGACAAATGTGAGAATTACATCAGCCTTTATATTTATCACCACATGTATAATGTTTTTGTCAATCCTAGGCTAAAATTTCATAGAGCAAAAAACCAGGTAACATTTTTTATTTACTCCACTGAATGAAGAGAAAAAAATGTAGAATATGAAGGCTTTTATTCTCCCCTCTTCAAATTGCCACTAAATCAACCACAGCACCTTAGACACCAATAATACAGGTGAGAACCTGGGCAGATAAAAATGATACCTCAAAAAAAAAATTCTTAAGAAATAAAGAGCAAAAAACTGAGTCTCCTAAAAGTACATTTTCTTGTAGTTAGAACAAATTCAGGTTTAAAATACTGGCCCAGAACCTTACAGTGTGTTCTATAGAGGTGTTGATTTTTACTTACTGAGGTTTTCATTACCAGCACTCGTCATCCCACAAACACTGGGACAGGCACACACAGACTTTTGGTGGAGCTGGTGATTCACCACCGCACACATTCCTTCCACCTAAGAAATGTTTGTTGGTGGGGCCCTTGTGACTCACCTCCACTGCACTTTCTTCCCCATCCTCATGGTCCCTTGGTGGGGTGTTGGTGATTTATTAACCAACAGCCCCGTCATCTGAATGCAAGCAGTTTGCCAGATGACTACACTGTGACTGCTGCTTCCTGAGGGAATTAAAAATGTTCTTGCACACCAGTCTGTGTGAGTGTATAGTACTCACCACAGTATAGCATGTGAGCTCTGAAAACAGAGCTGTTCCACCACTGTTCTCAGTTTTCCTTGTCCTGCTGTTTCACTGCAACACTATGGCGAGGTAACTACAGGATACCAACAAAATACTAACTACTAAAAAAAAAATACTAACACTTCAGAAAACTAACAGCACTGTGAAGCCACTTCCAGACTTCCACTTCAGGCTGAACCCCACATCAGGAACAAAATCTCTTAGCTGTAACATTACAAAGTTAATGATGCTAACCAAAAGTCCAGCAGCACACACTTTGTGCTCACCAACTACAGACTTATCCCTAACCTTATCCCTAACAGAGCTGTCTATTAGGGAATAACTTTTATTATTAAAAAACCCAGAAAGGAATCTTGAGGCAGAAGTCAGGAATTTTAAAATAAATAAACAAATGAAACCACAAAAACAAAAGCAACCAACCAACCAAAGAAAAGCACCAAAAAACCCCATACACATACCCCACAGATAGCAAACTCCTAAAAAGTTCTGTCCTGGAAGAAAGCCAGAAATAATTCTGTAGAGACCAAAGCATAGAGCACACACAGAGAAGACTTGAAAACATTCAAATCCAAAAGTGCTACTCATACCTATTTCCATATAACAAGAATTACAGTAACTAATACTAATGCTGTCAATGAGAGATGCTCCTCACTACTGCACTCTCCACCGCCAAGATCCAAGTCTTGTGGTTGTTCATATCTTAGCTACTCAGCTGAAGATATAAAAGGTGCTGAAAGCTCCAGAAAGGAAAAAAAAAACAGGGCTGTAGTCCCAGTTAGCAGTATGTACAGGAATAATTTTTCAGATGACTTTTAGGTCTCTAAATTATTATTAGAGATTACTTTTCTCTTTGGTATCCTGTCACAAGCTTTGCATTTGCCCTGTGTTTCCAAATGGCCTTCATATAAAACAAATAATTTCAAGTACAGGTATTAGCTATTTAAGTACTTTAAAAGATATGTTTAACTTTTTATGTCACATTACCTATGGCATGCTTTTCATGTTTCTTTTCTTCTCAGCTAGAAATGAGACTATAGATCAAATCTCTAGTACCCTGTTCTACATTCTGCTCTACTTGAGGTTACAGCCATCAGCGCTCTCCTTGTTCCTTGCTCATCTATGCCATGACAAGAAATTTAAACAGGTAGCACATTCTGTGCTGCTGTCAGTGGTGAAGAGTTACAGCCCAGGCATGGACTTAATAAAAATAGAAAAAAAAAAAAAACAATTTATGTCATATTACTTTGGTTGTGGTCCTCCTTATGCGCTGTAGTGAGAAATTGATGCTATTTAAACTTTAGAACACTGTTTCTTCTCCATCATCTGCCAATCATTCACAGTTTAGATTAGCAATTACTTCTACACACATATATAAAAAGATCCCTACTGCTCTTAAATGCTAAAACTCTCTTTAAAACTTTTTTTTTCCAAGAAGTAGGCCACCCTGCAAAAGCAGATAGAAATTCAGGCTGTGTGCAAAAATTCCCCTGTTACTTGCATGACATTTGAAAAGATAATTTATTTATAAGTAACTCACATCTTTCCTATTACTGTTAATTTATTTTCTCATTATGTTTGCACCTATATACTCAAAATTACTGATCTACAAATTAAAAAGAGGCACAGGAATAGCAACATGATTATGCTGTATGTTGCACATTGCATTATCCCTTTGAAACAGGAGAATGCATAGGCATATACAAAAAGAGCACTTTTAGGCCTGTCCAAACCACTAGAAGCAACCCCTCCACCTTGGAGAGTCAATGTGTCAGTGACTGCAGACAGTGGTAGAGTCATCAGAAGTATGACCACAATTAAAAATAAATCAAAACCCACACCTCACATGCCTCTGTAGCTATAATAGGTTGCAACCGGAAAATATGAAAAAAAAAATATTCCATAGGAAATGGAGCAAGAACTTGCAACAGCCCACTGTCTCCAAAAGCCAATCACAGCCAGCATTTCTGTGCATACCCTCTGACTCAAGCTGGGATCTAATGGAAGAGGATGAATAAAACAAGTATCCACCTCAAGCGTAATAAGGAAGGAGGCTATAAATTCCCAACCAATTACTCAAACCTCATCAGGATGTGAGCCCAGAGCTTCCTCCAGCTCGTGCCAGAATGGATGTGGTTTTCCAGTTGTGTAGACAAGAAAATCATCAATGCTGTTAGTCCATCCCGTACATCTTGTTTACATTCAGATTCAAGGAACAGGACCAAAGAGGCTGCATTCATACAGGAAATATTTATGACAACTGAATGCAGATGGAGGTGGAGGCAGCATGGCTTTAGCTCCAAGCCTGTTGAGAAGCCTCCTCTCCCCCTCCTGCTATCAGCAGGCACAGAACAGTCCTGAGGCAGAGAAAGTGAGAGGAGCCTTCTGACACAACAGGGTACCCACAACCCATGGAAAACTGGCAGCTCACCTCAATCCTGGCTGCCACTGCCCCTTCAGCTGCTGCAGGTTATCCTGCCCAGAATGCAACCACTGCCCCATCAAACCATTTTACACAGAGAGGCCTAGGAATGTACAACATGGCATGTGATCAGATACAAAACCACAACAGAAAAACAGGAACATCCTCTCAACACTGCGAGTCTCTCCCTAGCTGGCAATAAGAAAGCTTTGCTTCATCTGCATATATTATAGTGCCAGATATATACAGAAAAACAAAGAAAAAAAAAAAAAACTCAGCCTGTAATACCTGTACATTTTACAGGAAAAAAAAAAAACAAACCAAAAACTTACAGCATACAAGTATATATTGTAGCAGATGAATATCCCACAAAGCAGCAAGTCCAAGATCACACAGCATCTTTCCCTGCTATCCAGTTACTCAACTTCCATACTCACAGATGAAACCTGATAAATCTCAACCATTAAAAAAAAAAAATTTGATTACTGCTTCTGCAAATTTTGTGAAATTAGATTCTGAAACCAAAAGTGAGACACAAATAAGGACAAATTCAAGAAAACATAAACTAGTGCTATTTTCATGTGTTAATAATCAAATGCACATAGTCTCACTAGTGGTTTTTTGTATATAAATTAAAAGTCTACACAATTTTGACTTTTTTCTGGAACACATAATATCAAAAGCTTTAACAATTAATTCTAAAGCATAAAATGCATCCATATACTTTGTAAATGCCCCTTGCACTGAATAAAACCAATATATCTAAATTGGCTTTATTCCATTTCTTTCCTCCATTCCTAGTTATTTTGTACCTGGAGAAACTTCTGGGTCAGAATTCCTTAGCTGAATCACACAAGAACCTCCATGAAGCATACAAGCATTTATGATTCAGTACATGTAGTATTAGGCTATAGAGACACTGCAAAAAGCAGCACTGTATCACCCAATAACTTTGTTTTCATAGCTTTATGCAGTGTATCTTTTGTTATGACAGCTGGAAAATCACCCCATTACTCAGCCCTCTCCTCCCTGCTCAGCATTACATCCCTGTTCCCCTTTTGCCCACATCCATTCACACATGCCCTGCTACCCTGGCAAAATCGGAAGATCCATATTAGCTGTAGTACTGGCATTCACTTTTTTATTCCCTCACAATCAGGCTTACAGCACTTTCCTCCTCAGTAATACCAGTGCTGGAGTCTGCATCCTCAGTATTATTTGTTTCAGCTACTGCACTTTCCCCTTAGCTGCCTTTCACCATCAAATCTGGCCCATGTCACTAAAAACTGTCCTCTCTTGCACTGGCAGAGCTCTGAGGCTGACCAAACTCCCCTTATTTATACATCCACATATTGTCTCCATGCAGGTCTTCTCCCCTGCACTTGCCCTGGCTACTGGGGAGTTCACCTCATTAAGAGTCACCAAAGAACTGGTAAAAGCACCCAATATGCCCTGTCCAGAGAAAGCAGAACAAATGGTGCCATCTTTTCCAAGTCAGGGATTTTGGAACAGGAGCAATTATGCCATAAAGGTGGAAGGATAACATGGGAAGGATTTTAGAGTAGAAAACACAGAGTAACTAAAAGAGAGAAGACGGTGAGCTGAACCCTTGCATGGACACCAATTACTCCCTCCCCTCAGGCAGAGGCTCAGCGAGTGACCTTGTAGTAGCACAGCTGGGAAAAGCAACTTCCAGAAGTGTTTCACCACGTTGGAGGCAGTTGCATTTATTTCCTCACAACTGCATAAGCTAAATGGGGAATTTCAGAGCCACATTTTAAAATAACTCAAAACGTTTTAGCATATTCATTAGACAGCTGTGTAAATTCTGTCTCCTGCCATTCTTCTGCTCACTCCAACAGGAAATGCCACTCTGTAAGCTGGCACTTCTGCAAAGCAAATGTGATATTGTATCGACAGCAGACTAGTCAGTGCAAACCTCTGACTCAGTGCTTTTTGGCAGCTTCAACAGCTGCCTCAGGAATAGGGCAAGGAGGAGCCAAACCAAAGGCAAAAGTCATTACATTTCCTTCCTTGAAGTTAAGAAAATCTGCCTCCAACAAAACCAGGGCTTCACTCTAAGAGTTTTCAAAGACAATCTAATATGCTTTGGTGCCTACAATATTAAGATCTTCACATAAGTGCAGGTATATACAACATCATTACAAGTGCAAGAACAGATGAAGAATTCTCTTCCAAAACACCAAGATCCACACTCAATGCTTTTGCGTGCAATTTCATCAACCTCAAGAAAACCAAACATAATTTTGTCTACTTGAAGATCTTTCTAAAATTTTATGATTTACATTCTTATTTACACACACTTAGCAAGGCATCTTCCAATGGTGGATAGATAATTTCCAAGTACAGTTAATTCACTACATGCTAACAGAGGCAGCTTTAAGACTTGAAAATTATAGCCAACAAAATCTGTGAAGCAGAGTTGGAAAGTTTTCACTTTCTCCTATGTAAATCATACTCAAGAAGCAAAAGTTGATAGACAAGTTGAATATTCATATAGAATTTAGACATTTAGAAGACTTGCATGCAGAGAGATTTTTGAGCTTTCAGGCTGCAAGTGTTTCATGAAGGAATTGGCATGAACTTAAAATACAATCTAAGTAAATGTATCAAAATGGCAAATCACAAAGAAACCAGCCTTGCATGTGTCCTCTCAGCGTTCACCACTTGCACTTTATCCCTGTTGCTAATTACGAATACAGAAGGTGCACATGGTTCAGAGCCAAGGAAAATCCTTCTGTGTTTTTGCAGTAAACTCTTAAGTCTGAGTTTCTAATATCATATAAAGGTAAGTAATAGGAACAACATTACAATTGATTTACTAGAATGCCACAGATCTGCCATAAATTGTTACCTTCCTACATAAAGCTGGTAAAAAGCCCAATTAAGATGCCATTAAAATAGAGAAACAAATATTGAACAATGCCAATAAGAGAGCAGATTCCATAGACCTTGGTCCCTTGAAAGCCAGAAAGATGCTATCCTTCACAGACAAGTTTATCAGAGTACAATGACAACATTCAATCCATTTTGTATAACTTTTTCAGAAATTATAAAGTCAAAACTCAAAGGACGTTATAAAAATAGTTAAATTAAAAGCTGAGAGGAGACCAGATAAACATAATGGCAATGACATTGTCAGAATTGTTTGGATGCCGTTCCAAAAACAAAGAATTCAAAATGCGATCATCAGACATGGGCCTAAAGAGATTAAATTTCTTGTCCAGGTCTTGTGTTACCAAACAGCCTTCTGAGCAATAAATCACATAATCCAGGAGTTTCTGCATTGCAGCTGCACCTACATTCTGAGAAGTCTTCAGCACTGAGACTGCACTTTCCCAGGGCCAGGTCCAACCTGTTTTGCCCTGGTCCATGCTGGACCATGACAGCAGAGGTCAGGGCACTTCCCCCAGGCAGTGCCAGCTGTCACAGGGGCAGAGGCACAAATCCCTGAGCTGCACACAGCTGCAGCAGAACCCACTGCCCAATGCACTGCACTCCCAGAGGGGGTGAAAAACCACTAACACCCTACCTCTGCCTTTAGGCTTTTTACAGTTTATATTAAGTGGAAGCTCCCTGCAAGAGTGAATGTTGCTCACCAGTGGACTGTGGTCAAAACATGCTTACAAGTTTTGGATCTTATCCATATTTGAGGTAGTTGTGTTTTAAAAAAGTTAAATACCAGTCCAGGCACTCAGATTTCTTATTTGCTCAATATAACTGTGTGTGGTCTCAGGGTTTTGCTCTAATTTAGATTAACCCATTATCCTCATATAAAGGAAGAGGGAAAGGTACTATCCATTTGTCTCAAGTTCCCAATTTGATCATTTTCAGCTACTTAGTACTACCATCTCTTCTAAGACTGTATTTTCTCCCTATTTCCTTTAGCAGCTCCAGCTTCCCACCACACTATCAGCCTGACTGAATGCAAAAAAGCCCATTTGAAGTTTCTGAGGGAAGACAGTTGAAGTTACACTGAGTGCCACAACTCAGTTCCTGCCTCAGACAGGGTATGGTTTTTGCATGTCTCAACAAATAAGCCAATATTTAGATATACCTATAAATTTAGCAGCTGCTAGTATCTCACACATTAATAAAAAATTAAATACAACATTCTACAATCCCACTTAAACCAAATATCTAGGTAAAAGCTGTAGCTACTCATCCATGAAGACACACTGTGCTGGGAAGGATCTCAATAGAAGCAGCCATTTTCATGTTCTCCAATACATGCAAAGACTGTGCTACATGGGGCTACAGACATTAGAGGTACCATTTTTTTTATCTTTTGGTCTCCAAAGAACAGCAGATGGCACCACACCAGAATTATTACAATGAGAAATGGGGGAAGACTGATATTAGCCAGCTGCTCTGGGTGCACAGGCATGCTGAACAGACTGGTTTCTGGAGGCTCAGGACACTTGCAGATGTACAGTTAAAACTTACCCCACACTCAGAGGAGGGTAAGTAAGGGGCGAAAACTTACCTCATGCTTATATCCATGTAAGGATATGGAGCCAGGAGCACTTCTGCCATATCTGGAATTCATTCAGAAACCTGCTCAAGACCATTAAGGTGTAAACCTCATCCCTCTACAGATTCAGTGTCTGCCTCCAAACTGTGACCTGAGAATTTCCGTACAGTGAGGCCACAAGGCAGGTTTCATAACTTCCCCTCCTTTTCACTTCTTTTCCATGGCACCATAATTTTCTTTTAAAGTATATAATCTACCTTTCACTTCTTAGACCATGGGTTTTAAAGGCTTATAGCCTGTGCCTAATTAGGGTCACCTCTTAATTTTCATTCACTCTGTGCTTATCTTTTGTAACTGATATGGGCAATAGAGCACAGAAATTGATTAAAATCTCACATGGAAAAGTCTAAGTTACGTAGCTCTCCAACTCAGCAGTTGCCAGAAAATGTGATATTTGAATCAAAAGGCATACCAGACTTCTCAATTACCTTATTTCAAAGTAAAAGACATTGACATTTATGATTAACAGGAAAGAAGATACTGTGATGCTTGTATTACAGAGCGGGACCACAGGTGTGCCAAGTTTACCTGCTTCCATTAAAACTCCAATCATCTAGTAAAGCCAAGGCCTGCAAGTAGGACCAGCAGCACCCTCTGGCACCATACAGGTTTCTCTGCTTTCTGTGACATACTGGATTCTTACCTTCTTCCATAAAGCTTGAATAAAACCCAAGAAATTCTGTTCATGCTTTTAGCTTGGAATTTACATAGGTCATTTGTATTTAGGAAGCCCTTCCATCACACTCAAACTAAAAAAATATCCTCCTTGTACTGCTGCCCTTTCAAAGTTGTGTCATTTAAAAAACTGTTTTTCCAAGAGACATACAACAATTACATAATTTCATCTTCCATTTCTACCAAGTAAACTTCTTGTTCCTGTTGGGGACTTAATTATGCTCATTTTACGACAAATATTTGTTTCCTTTAGTATCTGTGGCTCATCTTAAAAAAGGGGAACTTTCACAGCAGTTCACTAGCCTTCAAAGGCTCCAAAGAAACACAAGTGGCAATCTATTTAAGGAACTGTTTTTCTAAAACCAGAGACAAATATTTGACTTTGGAAAAAACACTAAATTGCCACTCAAGTCAGCAAAATAAGTGTTTGGACAACAAACCAAAACCAATAGTGACGTGCTACAAACTTTTCCTATTTACACTGGATAAAAAGGTACTGGACACTGACCAAGCAAATGTAAAAAGAATTCTTCTTTCCTAGCAACTTTTCAATTCTGACTTTCAACTTCTATCCAAGTCTCCCACCCTCTTTACTGCAATCCATCCTCCTGAACAGTGTGGTACCTGCTGGGTTTTTTTGCACTCTCTGCTCCTCATATTTTAAATGAGGAATTTTGAATTCAAACATTCAGCCCCATGAAGGTTCATAGCTGCTACTCTTTGCTCTCTTCCTGCTGAAGTTTCAGGAGTAAAAGACTCACTCTTCCTTCTGCAGGCAGCAAAAACAAAAGGTGACAAATTTCTCTGTATACAGCAATTTATCCATCCATAAATCAGGCCTGTGACTAACATAATTTCTCATATTGTTGGGTTTACTGAAGCTTGAGGAATATTTTCAGACCATTCCTTGTGCCCATTCAGGATTCTACTTTCCCTTTCCAAGGCTAGAGCATTCTCCAATATTCCACACAACTTCTGCACCCCTCCATTTTGTGGGATGTGGGATGTGCACATTTTGCCTGTGTGACTTCCATGAGCTGATGCTCATGTGCAGCCCCTGGATCTCAGTTTTTTTGAAGGCAGGTTTTTGTCACTCCCTCTCCTCCCAAACAAAGTCACACAATACACAGATTCAGAAGGGCACACAAGAGTAAAGAAGAAAGTGATCTTGCTTGAGTAATACAGACAAAGGAGGCCTTCACTGAAGTTGAAAAGGCAGAGTTTATGGGGCACAAAGAGAATGAGGAATAGATGTGGGTGGAGAAGTGAATTATGTTTGGTAGGCTCTTATGTGGTCTGACATTTTTCATCCTCACAGTCTCCAAAACTCAACTTTTCAATGAAATGCAGAATTTGCTTCTTTTCTAAGTTCATTCACAGCTCTCAGTAATTACACGTGTGCATTTATGCTTGAGATTATTTTAAATTCTGAGCTTCTTGCCAGAAATTTCATTGTGGGTAAACACCTTTAAGTACCTAAAGCCAAATTTGTGTTAAGTATAATATTTCTTGTTCCTCTTTCTTTCCTGGAGTGCTTCCATGTGCTCATACACAACTGCTATGCTCCACTTAACTGATGACTGATGTTCTTCACGTCCATACACATTTTTTCTGAGATGTACTGTGCCCAGCTCTAACTTCCCATTCCTATGTAACATACTGAAATTTCAGAAACTGCTGCTGCGTTACATGTGGCTGGTTTAGATCTCTATTTTACAGTGATCATAGAACAAATAATTAAGCAGGTACATTCCTTAGCAAGGACTCTCTGAAACTTAAAAAGGGAAATTAATTATAGCTAATCAAAATCTGAGACATCTATCCTAAACTTGTGAGACATTTTTTTTCTTTTTTCAATAAATAAAATTCTTTAAAGGAATCTGGGAAATTATCAGAGCTTAATATACAATTTTTAAAAAATATAATCATATAAGCATCATGTAATCTTCCATTAACCCCCAGGATCTGTATGTAGATAAAAACAAAATAGTGTTTCTGGTACTAGAGAATAACAGCCCTGTAAGGCATAAAAGTACTTTTGGCTGTGAATTGTTTGGGGATTGCTTATTTTTCCTTCATTAATTCTTAATCTCTGTGGAAAATCTGTTACTACAAAATTTTCCTCAAAATGATGAGAAAATTTCATCTCTGGAAAAAGTCTACTCTGGGGATCACAAACCCCTGGCAATCCTAGGTTTTTAAACTCATTAACCTCCTTAGACTGCTGTTGGGAGGCTTTCAGTACTTACAGAACAGCAAACACTGAAATGCTGAGATGTCACCAATGACAATGAATGGCCTCGGACACTAAGTGCTGGAAAGGGACCAGCTCTGGCCAAGCATTTGCTACATTTACGTTGAATTCCTGGACTGGATCCTAAATTCAGGCTTTGGCACTGGCCCATTTGTATCCCTAGCAGTAATAAATTATGCAGTTAAGAATTTCATACTGTTTTAAGAACCTCAGCTGACAGTGCCTTCAATATGAACCGAGAGTTCTCAGAACATCATGGAACAAGTGCTTCAGTCCTGATCAGATAAAATTACTTAAGTACAACTTCAGACTTGATATGACTGAGAATACTTGCTGGATGCATTTAAAAGAAAAAGAATGTGAAAACCTTGTAAATCTACATAATGTTATTTCTTTTCTGGAATGAGAAAACGCCTGTATTATACTCCTTTACTTCCAATTCCCAGGAAAGACCTACAGCTGGTGAGCCCAATATCGAGAGCCTCCACAGGACTCCTCCAGCAAAACCTACACAGAGCTGAAGTTCCACTTGGGGGTTGTGGAGGAAATTGTTGTAATATTGAAACGTAAAATAAGTCTGCATTATAATAAAACTTCCTATCAAAGTGTCAAGAAGGTTACCTACTGAGTAATAATTAAAGAAATAAAAAAAATAAGAAGCCCTACAGTCCCTCAGACAAAGTAATATACAGGCTGCCAAGGAAGATGCACCCAAGACTAGATGGATATCCACAACCACCATCCTCCAGTCCTGCAAGCATATCTCACTTTTTCCCATATGATTCATACATTACCTGGAATTTATCATTTATCCCCAGCATACACGCACCATTAGAACACCAGAGGGATCTGTACACAAACACTAAGTTGCACATCATAATAAATTACTGAAGAATGGGCCAGCACTGCATGACATGTATTATCCAAAATTACACAGAGACAATACAGTAAAAGTGTATTGTATTTATACAAAGTCGTGGAATGGCTGCTCTTTGCAAAAGGAACAGAGAACTGGGTGAAGAGAGGAAAAATTTGGGTAAACAAACTGATACTCAGCTGTACAAAAATAAGTATTTTAAGTCTATGATGATAAAAGTATTTAATTGGAGAATTACTCCTAGAAGCATTAACCACTAAGAAAAAATAAAACTGCTGTGAAGTCCTGAACAAAAGCAGTACAGCAAAACTTTTTATATGGTATCTCTTAATGCAATGTACCACAGTACTGTAATTTAGATTAAAAGAAAAAATTAAAATAAATACTAAATTTGTGCTAAATAAAGTCTTTTGAATGGTTTTGGCTGTACAGTTGTATAAATGCCACACACAAAGATCCCAGCTATGACAATGTTAGGATTTGTGGATTAATATCTAAAAATATATTGAAAAATAAAAGCCACTCCAGGTATTCCTACCAGAAGTTTTTAAGTAGCACTGCCTAAAGGAATTTGCTCAACCTTGATTTTTTACTAGGAAAGTATAAAGTAGAAAACTTCTGGTTTAGACATTATCCCGTCAGTGAGCTATATTTTAAATACATATACCATGAAGGTTTACTACTTAAGTTCTGCGGTCAAAAAGCTACTTACAAACAGGTTAAAAGAGCTACATTATTACAGAATCCAGGTAATCAAAGTCATCTGGATAAATTAAGCAACAGCTCGGGTGTGACTGCTCACCAAGGCTGCACAGTGGCAGCTCCAGCTGAAGCCACACTTCAGCCAGCTCTCCCCCCACAGAGCCCAGGAGTTCAGAGCTCCTCTAAGCCACAGGTTATTTCTGCTGCACCGATCAACCAGCTCCTACCTAGAGACCTCCTTCTGGACTAAGCCTAATCCTGGGCTCATGCAGACTTAGCTGGGGAAGTACTCATTGGGCTTGTAAGGAGGACAGTACAGGAAGAAAGTGAGATACCTAATCTTCTTGTGGAGAAAAAAAAACTGAGAGCACAGATCTTCAGTATAAAACTGCTAATTTATGTTGTGATTTAATGTTTTACAGCTCAACTGGCCAACACTGTAGAAGTGCAGTAACATCGAACATCAGCCTGCTCTATTGCAAAAAACTGTTTCAGACCTCTTTCTGCAAAGTAGAATACTCTGAGATATCACCAATGTATTTCTCATGTAAACATACAGAACCTGTAGCAAACCTTCTCTGCCTTCTGCTAATCAGTTTTGCCAAAATTTGGCCACTAACCAGGAACTATGAATTACAGTCAATATAGCAACAGGCCTCCAAATCATAATGGCTCACTCAAAAGAAAGAACAACACTAAAACAGGGAATTATAGTCTCTATGTAATTTATGGCCATGTATACTCCAGTCTGTATTGAGAGGATAAATTTCAGATGAGATAAAAGAAAACAGCATTAAAATGCTAAGTCTAAAACCCCTGCACTGAAGAGTTAAGGGAACTCCACAAGACAACAGGCACACGTAAAAAACCCAGCATAGCAATGGCCTAGAAAGGCATGAATGCACCAGGCACTTAAAAAAATTACATAATATTCAACATTTTCTTTTCACTGTCTTCTTACAGACCAGTTGTGATCTGTATTGCTCTCAGCTTGCCACTTCTTTCTTTCATTCCAATGCTCAAAAGCTGTGCTAAATTTCCCAAGGGCTCATCACTCAGTGAGCAAGCCTGTTCCAATGTGCTAGTGCGTCTGCTGAAATAGCTACTTCCACAAATAAACCACACAAAATTCCTCACAAATCTACAGCTACAGAAGAAAATAGAAGAGTTATTAAAACCAATGAAACATATTAAATAGCTGACCACAGTTTCTGCAGTAATTTAGCAGCTAGATCACTTGTCATGCAATCAACCGATTTAGGGGTTTTGCAGAATTTATTATACTTCTACAAATGAGAAACATATTTAATCTCCTATTCTTGCATACTTTCCACAATATATTACAGAGATTAAAATGAACATAATACACTCTAATAGAAGAGCACATTGTAAAAAGAGTTAAACTGTGGCATAATTTTTCATAACAGATTTGGTAATATTTATATATATATCTATAAATGTATATATGACATGAATATTTATATAGCCATACCCTAGAAATGGAAACATTCAGATACTACAGCTCAGCAGAGAGTAGAACTGATGTACACAGTTTTAAGATCAACAAATTAACTTCTAATATGGAAACAACTCCTGAAAACTATAAACACTTGTCAAAATAAGATTCCTGACAAAGCAGCATGAATCAAGCTGTTAACTGCCTTTGGTTTTGACATTACAAGATGAAATAAAATATAGGACTAAAAGCTAAAATATTTCTTACCTGACCAAAAAAAAAAATTTGCTCCTGCATCATCCTTGTCCTTCCCCTAGTTATTGAAACTGTATTAGTGTTTTGAAAGTACTCCAATTTGGGGGAAAGTATATTTTCCTGAAAATTATTTATCAAAAATGGAATTAAATTCTCCCTGCTACAAAAAGACAACTAACATTTATGTTAATCTTACAAACCACCTAAAGTCTTCCACTTCAGAGATGCAAATTCAAGTGAGACAAACAAGAATTTTCCTTCCAACCTGCATGTGACATGTTGTCACAGAAGTTTGTTGGGATTTTTAAACTACAAAAAAAAGGTGAAACTTGAGCAGCATGAAATAAAAGAACAGAGGATGCTAAAAAAAATTATAGACAAGGATGGAATTTGACTTAAAGGTACATAATGGGATGGATTTTTTTTTTTAAGCTGGATAAAGATCTAGCTGCTAAGCTCCTAAGTTCCCAAAAAGCTCCATGGCCTACTTTCTCCACTTGTTCCAAAGTCACGCCAAAAGGGCCAGGCATTTCACCTGCCCCGGTGAAAGAGATTTCCCCAGAGGCTGCACATCAGCAGCCTTCTCTCAGACACACACCCCACAGCACAGGCAGTGGCACAGAAACCATGCCAGAATGGAGCCACAATAAAATGGGAATGTGTGCTGAGGAGCCCTGCCAAACCAAACCCCGGAGCCGCGAGCAGACACCCTCCGTTAATCTCCTCACTGCCATTTCCCCTCTAATCTAATTCACTTCTTCCCAGCATTTATACTGTTTACCTCTTCATGCCTCCCAAAACAGGTAATACAATTCAATTTTTACAATCATTTTTACGTTCCTATTCCCAGGGATGCGATCACTACCTTGAAAATATTGCTGAGAATTTAAACAAGGTAATTTCGACAACCAAATAGGCTGCATAGAGATTTTGTATTCTTCTTATACAAATTTGGGGGCAAAACTGAGTTGGCACCATACCTTCCCTGATTTTTGTTTTGCCTAACAGCTTTCTAAATTTAAAAGATAAATTATTTTTCTGAAACTGACTTCATTTCATTCTTGTTTCAAATGCTGTCAACCCATTTATTTTCAAACAAACCCAAACCACCATTCCAAAGGGAATGGTGTGTTTCTCACATGTTGGACTAAATACATTTGCCTTTTATTAATAATGAAAAAAGTTATTTTTTAGCAATGGAACAGAAAAAAGCATTTCAAACTACCCCCTTAACCCTCTGATTTGAAAACAAGATTAAACAAAAAGTAAAAAGCCTAACACCAAGATCAGCCTTCTGATAGCAACATGCCCCAAAGAACCTGACGTGTTATATAATGCACTATATGTTTTCTTTGGCTCAGATTCTTTCACCTGTTCTCCCCTGGCATTGCTAGCACTACCAGATGGATCCATTTTAGATTTAATTAATTTACCCTGTCTCCTAGGATTTCCAAGAAGTAAAGCACGGACAAGAACCCCGGTCCTTTCCTTTCTTGGATACAGAAAAAGAATCTAGACAGAGAGAGATTTTCCTTTTAAGAACAGAATACAACATTCACAAATAAATATCTCAGGAGAACACGTGCTGCTCAAAGAAGCTAAAAATAGTAAAACCAACAAGCATATGTTTAACTGGGAACCTTCCTAGAGCCTAGAAGTAACATTATTCTTTAAATCCAACGTGGCTATGGGAACTCAAAAACTGTGTTTGATTATTTCTTAATGGCAATGAAGCAAGCATATTCCAAGTGTCTGCATATAAAGTGAATACCATGCACTGCTTGTTGAACTAGACAGAATCCCTCCTTCTTGTCATCAGCCTTCATTCCCTTCACCACATTATTTTTCTCTCCTTAAAAATTCCTCAATATACTACAGGTAAAATTTCATTCCATCCAAATTAAAGCTTTTTTTTAAAATTCCTTTTAATCTCTGCTCATGTAAAAAATAAATCTACACAGGAACTGGGATCAGCAGGGCAACTTATAACTACCTGTAGCTCTTCAAAACAGTAACTGCCCTAAAGGACTCATAAACTACATTCCCTTCATAAATTTAACAAAAGGGGTGAGTGGATAATTATATCATCTGCTTATCTTAATCACTAGGTTGCTTTACATGGGCTGGGACAAATCAGTTTTTTGACAGTCCTCCTCCTCTCCTGGCTTTCTCCTTATTATCTGCTTTTACAGCATGAGATGCATGGGGCAGAGCATTGCCCCTTGGCCAAAGCTGGTAAGAGGATCTGGCACAACTAAGCCAGCAAAACCAGCTGGCCTCAGCATACTTCAACAGAAAAATAGTACACATCTTCTAAATTGCTAAGTCAAATTTTGAAGGCACAATGCTCTTTATATAGGGTGGAATGTTTCACAACCATATCCTGGAGCGCTAATAATGAATTTTCCCACTTGCATAAAATGCTACAAAATAACTTAAGCTTTTTAGTCCTCGAAACAGAACTTAAATGATACAGAAGCATTGACACACAGCACAGTTTTACTTAAAATGTATCAATACAAAACACAAACCAGCTTGCATCACTTGTAAGAGTCGCCCATTCTCCAAAGTCTGTCTATTGCATCTCGGATATCAAAGCATTTGCACAAAGTTTTAGCTCCAAATGTCACACAACTAAACAAGAATCTTAGGTTTTCACCTTCAGAAGTCCAGTGAGATGCTAACTCAACTACATAATCTAATCAAATGCCTGAAGCCAGAGCACAAACAAAAACAACCTAAAATTAAATTCTGCGGACTATAATGATTATTTTTTAAAATATATTCTATAAATGTAGCATTTGCTACAATTTCTACATTGAATTAAACTTTTTTTTTAATTTAAAATAATTGATTTGTAAGGGCTAGGGCTTGTTTAAAAGAATGAATCACACACATTCTGAGTTGGGAGGGACCCACAGGGATCATTGAGTCCAACTCTTCAGTGAATGGCCCATACAGGGATTGAACCCCCAGCCTTGGTGCTAACACTGTACTCTGACCAACTGAGCCAATCTCAGTGGATTTAATCACCTAATACTTTAACTTGATGGTCTCACAAATTAGTAGCAAGCCCAATTAACACAAATAAACCGACAAATGTAAAACCAGGCATCCAGGATCCAACCCCAATATAATTAAAGGAGTGAAGAACCTATAAATGCACTTCAGCATTTATACCCACAAGACTAATTCAACCCAGCTGCAGGGACTACAGGCCCATGAACAGGAGGAGCAGATCAGGTGTGCTGATGGAGCTCATCTTCCCACACAGTGTCACCTGAAGGGAATTCACCTAACCATGCTGGGAAAGCTGGAGCTTACTTTCAAAAGTTATCTAGCTACATGCTAGAGTCAACAAAGCCCTATCCTGCAAAGGACACCATGAAATCAATATTTAACATGGCAATAATGGAACAACCTCTCTTTTTAAATCTTTCAGCATTCAATTTTTACCTATTAAAGCATTTCTACTCAGTGAAAAGGCCTTAAAACACATAGAAAGGTTTAGGATGTGGAGCTACCACTACCTACTAGTCAACACAGCTGAGGTACCTTGCAGCAAGTCTCACAGTATCAGTCTGGATTTATTAGCACTGTCAAACCAGCACCTCAGGACAGTAAGTCCAGTATAAGAAGACTAAATAAAAAAAAAATTCTGCTGTGACAAAACACTTCACTTGCTCTGATGGATTAAAGTTGTGTTTAAAAAAAGTTGTGATGTAACTTTGCTTCAACAGGCATTAGATCAAATGAGGTATGGTTTACATTACCTTCATACCAAATCATAAAATAGATGCAAACACCATAAAATGCAGCTTAGGCACCTTCACAGAAATAATCATGCAATCAGCTATGCTCTAAACCAAGTGGGTATGCCCCTACATTTCAGAGCACTCAGGAGCAGCACAGCCAAATGCTGGATGACAGTCTGGAGCTCTGTCAGTCACCCAGTCACCTCCAACACACCCACCCACACTCCTCAAATCAACTCACTCTGAAACGTGACCCTCCTCTCAACAACAATCAGCAACGCCCTGGATCATCATTAATGAAGGATTTTAACAATTAGTAACTCAGCAGGTTTGCTTTCTTGCTGCACCTGATGCAAGTCTGGAGTCCCTTCTGCAGTACTCTTCAGCTGCTGCAAGCAGAAATCTTCAAACTGATTATTCTATAAAAAGTAAACAGACAAGCCTATGACATTCTGTGTCTGCCTTTTTGTTTAAAAAAGTAAAAAGAAAAGTTTAAAGAACACAAAACCCAAAGACAAAGAATCACATGGACAGTCAATAAAGACAAACGTTTGTATACAGTTTTATTAAAGCAACTATAGCCACAGAAATTATAATATTTTTTAAATGAGAGCATGAAAAATTATTTTTAACCTAATTTTTATTATAGTTATTTCTAAGAGAAATCAGCTCATAATATACATTTTTTTTTATTACTGGGTATGTATCAACCTCTTAGCTAAAAGAAAATCAAAATTAAGACTATTAGATGTTAATGCAAGAGACAGTATTGCTTTATGGAGCTTTAAAACAGTGCATAACTTTACAAACACTTGACTACCTTCCCCTATATATATATACAGAGAAGCCAGGGGATTAAGTAAACCCAACTCAAGTCCAGAATATGATGTGCAAAGTCAACATTAAATTTAAAAAAAAATGTTAATGAACAAACATCTGTGTAGAGATAAAAGTTTTCAAGAACAATACCTCTTTCTGTAATGAACTGAAACTGTCTGAAATCAATTCAGATTAAGATCTTATTAAGATCTTAAATAGAAATTTTGATGTCCAAACAGCTATTTTGTGCAAGTGATGCAAGTTCCATATATTAACCTAACTAACTGTTGTGTAAGTTTTCTTTAAAAATTATGCATAACTTAATAACAAACATAATACCACAAATTGGAAATAAGAAGAAGCAGACACTTTTTTCTGTCATTCCCAGAATCATTCCGTTGGCAACACAGAGATACCACAGTTTTCCTATTGTACATATCATCAGGTTAACATTAAAACTTGATCACTTACATCAAACAGGCAGAGCTAAAGCTCCACATGTTGGACAGCATTTTCCACTTTTATAAATTAAAATTTTATTATATCCTAGGGACGCATTCCAGCAAAGCAACCAAACTTATTTTTGCAAATATCAAAACCGTGACATTTTTTGTATTGTTTTCTTTCAAAACAAGAGATCTGTAATACAAATTCAGCTCTTCTAATAAAAAGACACCAGAAGTTATACATCTAAGGCAGTGTCAAAGGAGGAAAACCAGCATTTAGTCAGGTAAAATTTTGTATGGCTTTAAACCAGAAGCCAGACCCATAAAGGGTGAAAGAAAAGAAGGAGACTTATAGCTGAGGGTCTTAAGTGATGTAAAAATTATGCAAACATAAAGCCAGTAGTCCCCTGTTTCTGATCCTGAAGGAATCAGAAGCCTTTAGGTATAAGTGTATTGTATATATATATATATATAGTACAAGAAAACTAACACCAAATGCTGGGAAAACTTCCCATGTAACAAAATCAATCTATCAAAAGTGCATAATCAAAGCATTAAAAAGATCCCTCATGGGGAAAAAGGTTTGCACCGCATACAGACAGACTCTGCAATATTTTCTCCTACCTAAGCTGTTCCTGTGACTAAAAAGAATAGGAGATTTTTGTTCTTCAGTCTTCAAAACCCAAGTGGAGCTTGTCAGCTTCTTTATGAAACAATACTTTTAGTATGATAACCTAGAAAATGTAAGAACATCACAAACCTTCTGCCTGTTGATCTGCAAACTCACTTTCAAAAAAAGCGATGTCAAATCACTTCTAGCCAAAGGATTCACCTTATTTGAAGCACCTGAAGTGCTCTGCACCAACTAGGACCACCATGGGTCACAGAATACCCCAGTAACCCATTCCAATTGCTGTCCTACAGAATATCTGTGCTTAATCCCACCTAAAATAAATTGAACAGTGTTTATACTAGAAAACTTAGGAAATGCTTAAATAAAGAATCATTCTAATACATTTCTCTTTATTTTTGCAATATTAATGTCACCATTTTCAAACAGGTTTTTTTTAGACATATCTGTATCCAGGTTTTCCCTGTACTTAAAATAGAAAATTAATCCAACACCAGTAATGCTAATCTCCCTACTAATAATAATAATAATAGTAATAGCATATTAAAAGTGAGTCACCTTTTTAGTTAAAAAAAGAAGAGCTAAGCATTAGATAAAAATGTAAAAGATGCCATGAAAAATGAATGAAATATATCCAAGTATGCCAAAATATTTAGTCATGATTTTCTTGGACAAAGGGGAAGCAAAACTGTAGTATAAATTTATGATATAAAGAGCAATACAAAAACAACATGGTAGACCTGTATTTAACAGTTACAGTGAAAAGCTGTTCAGATGAGTGTGTGATGCTGCAGTTGTTGATGAGGTTACAGTACTCCTCCCCATTTCTGTGTCCTAGTTTAGGGTATTTTCTCCACTCTATGTTACCAGTTCTGATATTTAACTTAGGTAGTGAAGCTCAGGACATGCAAAAAGGTTTGCAGGACTCAGGGCTGCAGCTGCACATGTGTCTGTTCTGCAGGTGATCCATGGGGCAAGGGACCTCTGCCAGTTCCACTAAATGTGCCCTTACTGCAGTTCTAAAAAAAGAGCCAATATTTACCATTGCACACATCAGCTTGCAGGAGAGATGCCCTTATTATCAGCCATTCAAGCACTCAACTTTTGATTCCCCAGGGGAGCCTGGCAGAAGGTATAATTCTTGACTGGAATGGAAACATACCATGTGTGACTTTTAAATATTATGTTTCTAATGGTGAAATCTCAGACATGATGGCCACAAACCAAGTAAATACAACTTGATACAATAAAAGAAAAAAGCTTTTAAAAGCTTAAAATGTTAACATTAGGATATTATTTTTTTAAAAATCTGATTCATCTAGGACACTGTAACATCTAGGCCTGAGTCCAAAGCCATTGAAGTTATTAGGACTGCTTCCCTCTATTTCAACAGACCCTGGATAACTCTCTCGTTTCTGTACCTCTCAAACAGACAAATACACACAATATATCATCTCAAAGCAAAGGAACTCAACACATTTCAGTGGCAGCACATTCATTTAAACAGAACCATGGATACTATATATGGAAATGAAGTGTTCCTCTCAAAGATGCAAACCCCATGTATTCTCAGGCTATAAATACCACCAGGATTCAAAATGGGCCCTTCCTGACCAGTATGTCTCTTACAGGCGTGGAAGAGAGGTATCATTCCTTCTCATTTACTCAGACCCTGCGGCTCTTCCACCCTCCACTGTCACCCAGGGTGACCTGTGTGTCCCGGACAAAGTGCCCACACTGACAAAACAGGAGGTCTAATTTGGAACTGGTGTGTGTAGCCCTGTGTAATTTTGCATAAATGCCAGTGTAGTCTTGTGATCTAACAGAGTTTTGCACTCACTTCCCAGTCAGGCATTGTATTCCTGCAAGGAGCAGGGAGCTGGACTCAGTGATCCTTATGGCTCCCTCCCATCTCAAGCTATTCTATGATTCTAAACCTTCAGCCATGTAGTAGCATATAAACCCATTACAGAAACACAGCTTTTTAAAGTGTAGCTCCTTTCCTTTTGCCACTAAAATCATATGTGCGGGAGAAAAATATTTTTTAACCATTAACACCCACACAAAATGTTTCAGCTATCTTTCCCTTAGAAAACCTCCACAAGCTGCATTCACTGTGCCCTCCTCAGACTTCTGATAATTCACTAATTTTCATACATGTAAAATATACACAATTTTATGCAACGTGACAAGGTATGTTTAGTAGAACCAAAGGGATACCCTGTCCCCCTATTTCATCTAGTGTTATTTTCATGTTTATACCTCCACAGCGACTGCTGCCCTACCAACTTCACACTACAGGATGCCTTGCTGCTGCTGAACCACAGCCTGATCCTGCTGAGGAATTATCACCAGCCAGCCCTGAAATTCATATAAACTTTTGTCACTCTGAGTTGGATCCCACAGAAGAGCCAATCTCAGAAGGAACGCTTGACTGCTGCTCTGTGCTGCACCTGACTAGAGATTACAGCTTCTTTGTGGGATTTGTCCCAGGAAGGACACTCAATGACTAAGATTCACAATCCACTTTCTTTCAATAATACAGGACATACAAGTACCATCATTGCTGGTTTTAATTATAATCATTAGATCCTGTCCCTGCAGAGATTATACTTGGGGCTAGTGCTCTCTAAATGTTCAGTGATTCTGTCTCTGGGGCTGTAAACTGCCCTCATTCAGAAATCCCAATGCATCAAAACCGAGTACACGGAGCAGTGTTACTTAAAAGCTTTTTGTTTGCTATTACAGGCATTTCTTCTATTGAGCTAAACTGGGGGAAAAAGTGAAATCTAATGGTTTTCAACCAGCACTTACGGATTTGCAAACATGAGACTTTCAAGTTTTTTTTGCATGCAGATTTTCTCCTTAAATGTATGTGTTGCAGAGCCTTGAAAATAAGTATGATGATTTTGGTTGAGAATGTTTGGTTTGCGGGTTAAATCCTTGTCCATGCATTCTCTTTTCTGCATGCAGAAACCTATTTTAGCATGTGTTTATAAAATGTGAAATCCTTCCTAGGCTCCAGAGAGCCAGAAGTACCTTCCTTTGCAGAGCGTGGAAAGCAGCAGCACGCACCCCTCCACACCAGCGCCCACCTCTGCGTGTGGAAACACCACCACCTGCACAGGGCTGCGAGCACCTCTTCTCCCAGACCCTGACCTCTCCACCACGGCCACCTCTGCACTGGCAACCAGTCTGGGGAGGCTCTCGGGGAGGGACTGGGTGCAGAGCACCTGACAGCCATGGGACAGGAAGGCCTGAGCCAGGCTGTGCATGTGACCCAGCACAAAACGCGTTACAGCTCCCGCTAATCCCCTGAGCCTCCCTCCCAGTTGTTCGCCACACGCTGCTGCCCAGCTCGTCCTCACCACAGCCAAGGGGACGGTTCCACGCACGGACTGAAATGAAGGACTCTCCTGCCCTGGGTGTCCACACATGTCCTCCCATGGACACTCCAACTTTCTTCAACAGATCGCGCCTCAAACCCTTTTCTTTGTTTGGAGAGGATGTTAATGCAGGCATTGCTCAGAAACCAACAAGCCTCACCCACACCAGAGCCAGCTTGGAATTAATGCTGCTTGTTTTATGTACAACTTAAATTTTCCCACTTACAAGCTTTCTCAGGCTCTAGAATTCTGGGTTGAAATTCTTAACTTTTCCAAGATGACTTCTGCAAATGTTGTATTTCCAGCAAAACCATGGTTTTTTCTGTTCAAAACAAATGGGAACCTTGCTTGGTTTCTACTGAGTAAAAAGCACTGTGTAACTTACTATATTTCAAAAAATTGTAGACCAAGGTCAAAGAAGGGCTTTTAAGTTCAGGCTAATAACTGCTGCCTATAATCATAATTTCATTTGATATGTGTACAAGTCCTGGGTTGTGGGGAGGAAATGCTGTTCCAAAACACTGAAAGCATCACAATAAGGATGTATTCTACCTGCCAGAGCCCGATGATATAAGGTCTGTAAGAGGTACCCTTCAGTGGGGAGCCAAGGAGCAGCAATAAAGGCTCTGGTGTCATACTTTTCAGAAGGAAACAAATTCCATTCGATTCTGCACTGACCAGCTTCAGGAGATGACTGTGCCCCAAACCTGTGCTCTCTCATTCCACTGCTCCTTCTTCATGGTTTTAGAGTTTGTCCAAAGCCACAACAGATAATGTCAGCAGAAAATGCCCTCCAGGAGCATAGAATATGTAGAGGCAGATCCATATAATCAAAAGAACTATAGATTGTATAATATGCATTTAGCCCCTCTGTGTACATTAGCATGCATATTTATTTTATTTTTCTGCTGTTATCACAAACAAGAACAGCTAATGTCAGTGTCCAACCCAATGAAGTTTAATCTCACATTCTACTTTTCATACAGAAACAGAAATTAGTTGGTCAAGGGAGAAAAAACAAGCAATGACCAGACAAGTTCTTTAGCAGTATCTAAGCCTTACTAAAAATGTAGATGTAAACGCTGAGAAGAAAAACCGCATTTTTCAAGGCTGGTTGCAAATAGACTGTAGGTAATTTTGAAAAATTGCATCTAAAATTATATACCATATTAAATAAAGAAATACAAGGGCTCTGATAGTAATGACTGTCACACTACATGAAACTGACAACAAAGGTAAAGATTTACAGTTTCTGGGCAGTTTTGTTTGGTTTTTTTTTAATGCCAATTCACAAAGCAAGTATGGAGCATGAAAATCCTAAACCTTCAACAATCATTTTTAGTACACGATTAAGAGTCATGTTCTATTCATATACAATTACATAAATTAGATATGGAATTTTAAGGGACAATGATGATGATTCTGTTAGCTGTTTTCATATTCTTGACTTAAAGTATCTTGACTTTCTTATCTCCAAGGGGAAAAAAATTAATGAAATTTCATACCACAAAGTAATAAACTGTTTGTATCATGGTTTTAAATTCCAGCTTTAAATTAAATGAGTTGAAGAGCGGGATACTCCAAACAAACCACACTCTAAATCCTTCTACATAGTCATGAAAAGTTTTACATCCCAAACAATCATCAACAAATTCATGGAATGCAATGTCATGCTTAGAATATAGCAGGGAGAAAAAAAATGAAACTTTTTTGCAGTACTTTGCAATAACAGATCCAGACATGAGTGTCAGGAGAGTAACTCTGAATTATTCACATTTTTATGTGAATTATTCAATAAGAGGCCACAGAAAGTAGACATGAGGAAGATTTCTTTCAGCTCTCTCACTGGGACTGCTCTTTGTGTAGATAGGGAGATGATGCTGGACAGCCCAACTCCCCTGCAACCTGTGGAGCAGCAGAAGAGGCAGCAGAGGAAAGGAAAGCTCCTAACATGCAGAAAACTTCTTCAATCCTGCAGTAGGAGGAGCTACTTCTTCCAAAACTGCTTTTATATCAGGCCCAATAGAGTCAACACAGCACATATATGAATTCACAGTTCTGTCCAGGAGCCTCAGCAGCTTTTCCCAACTCACCAAGCAAGTATATGCTTGATAACAGCAAAGTTGCAGATAATTGTTGTTACTTCAGTTAGCCTTTATACCCTAAATACTAGAAAAGTGTTTTGCAATAACTAGTTAAAACTAACGTCCTTGCATACACAGAATTCCCTTCAATTCCCCATTTTATCGTATAAGGAATGCAGGATCAGCCCTTGAAAGTTCTTCTTTGCCAGAGTCTTGAAAATCCTTATAAGTGGAACAAATAGGATCTAAAAGGAGACATCTATCTCCCCCTACCTGCAGAGCCCTTTATCCTCCTGCCCCGGGGAATGACATTCATGGAACTACTTCATTCTCAAAGATTAAATAAACTGAAATCTTACAACCTGCCATAGCCATAGTACATCAAACTGTTGGGACTGGAAGTGTTTGAACCCCTCAACAAAGCCTGTTACTAAACTGCCACATTTAGCCCAAGAGGTTTTTAAAAACAATTTGCACATATCTTTCTATACTGGTTAAGAAATGACTGATCTGCTTTAACTGACTGTGTCCCAGTGATGGACTATCTGACCAACAGCACCCATCAAGAAACCATGCATAGAAGTCTATGTACAAGCCTTTAACTTTTTACTCTCTCAAGGGAAGAAGCATGAGGTAATAACAAGGTAATAGCACACAGATTTTTCTTTTTCGTCAAGATCCCTGAGAGCCTTTGTAGATTCGTCTCGTTCTGTGGAGGCAGAAATGCTAAATACACAACAAAACCAAAGCTTAAGTCTTCACTACTCACCCTTCCTTGAAAATTGACTTTTACTGCTGTAGGAAATAGTATCTTATTATCACAAATTCATTAGAGCTGTGTCATCATATCTGGCTAGCACTTCTCTAAGAAAGTTCAGGTTTGGTTTTGAATGGAAAAAAAAAAAGCCTATAGAAAAGTAGTGCTGTCTGAGAGAATTCCTGACACTTAAGGCTGACTTAAAAGCTTTTATTCCTTAACTTTAGCAATCACTCCTTCCATAGACAGGCCAAGCTCACTGTAAGAGTTTAACTTCCAATTGGAACGTGGAGGTTCATTTAAGCAACCCAAACTACACGACAAACATTAACTTCTCATGCTCTGACTTTGTTCCTGGCTTCCCCTAAATGCTGGGCCCTCCACAGTGCGGGTGTATGTGCTGTGTGTTAGGGGGAGGGGACAGGAGAAAGGGGAAGACAGCTCACTGTACGTCAAAGCAAACCAGCAACCTAGCAACCATATATTAAAAGGTGTGTGTGTTTTTGTGGGTGTCTGTGTGCCAGGAATAACTGAAGCAGATATTATTCCATTTGTAATTCAAAAAATGTGAAAAGGGAAGGGGAGAAACTCCAGTTGCTGGTCTATTTTGGGGTCTGTCAAAATCCACTTTCACAACACAGAGTGGTAACACTTTGGATCTCATTTTTCGTAATCAAAAACGAAAGTCTGGACTTGAGCAAGTTCTTAGCTTTGGTTTGAAAATAGACCCTTCAAAGCAGAAACTGAACTTATTTCACATACTATGCTTTCTTCCAGCTGGAAATATGCAAAAACCAAAGGGGCAGAAAGGCTGCCTCAAAGACTCCATACTTAGGTTAAGAGAATACTTACAAATGTACAGAGTACTTCTAGATAGAAACAATTTAACAAACAGAAATGTCAAAGATTCCCAGGGAATGGAACTAGCTTCATAAAGATTCACTTGAGTGAGAAATTGACCCTTTCAATTTTGCCAAAGTTTCTCATTCCACAAGGCAACTGAGAGCTTAGATCAGGATATGCAAGCTCTCACGCCATGGCATGCGGCCCCAAGGGTGCACACAAACTTCAGCTCTGCCCCGTCCCACCAGAGCGGCGTGTCCCTCTCGGACAGGCTGAGTGCCGCACAGCAGGTGTAACTTTCGTGCCACCGGCGGAAAACGAGAAGGGGGAGCGGGGAGGCGCCTCGGGACTGCACCCACCACCTCACCCTCCAGCTGCACTGCCCACGCTGCAGCTCTCCCAGCAGCCCCAAGCCAAGAGCAGCCAGCACGGTGCCACCAGCAGCCCTGAGCCACCTCGCCCAGGTGTCCTGCCCTGCGAGGCTGGGCTCCTGCTCCTCCTCAGCACCACCACCGCACCAAACCACCACCGGCAGCAGGAGGGGAAG
Source organism: Melospiza melodia melodia (assembly GCF_035770615.1). Taxonomy (NCBI): domain Eukaryota; kingdom Metazoa; phylum Chordata; class Aves; order Passeriformes; family Passerellidae; genus Melospiza; species Melospiza melodia. The sequence continues at coordinate 22,925,056 of NC_086202.1, forward strand.
GCAAGGGAAGGGGGAGTTACCTTGTTTTTGACCCCGCAGTGGCAGCAGACAGTCCACAGGTACTTGAGGGTCCTCCACAGCAGGATGATAAACAGTCCCCCAAAGAAAGTAACCATGGATGAGGCGAGGAAAGCCCACCACATGCGCTGTCCGCGGCTATCGCAGGGCACCTCCATGGTCACCGGGATGATGAGCGCATCCATCTTGGGCACATTGACGGGGGAGGAGGACGAGTCTGTGTTGAGATTGTTGGCGTTGATATTGTTACTCATTCTAATGCCGCTGCCGCTGCCGCCCGGGTAGGAGCCGCCGCCGCTGCCATTTGCCATAGCTAACAGCGAGCCGGGCGCGCAGGGGCTTCCGAGAGCTCCTCCCGCCGCCAGCGCCCCCCAAAAAGCCCATCACCAGCCATATTGCTGCTGCTGCCGCCGCTGCTCAGCGGGGAACCATAAGGAGAGTAATAAAAATTTAAAAAGCCCCCAGTCAAAACAAACAAACAACCAAACCAACCAACGAAACAAACAAAAAAAAAAAAAAAAAAAAAAAAAAAAAAAAAAACGGAAAGAAAAAGAAAGCAGGTGAAGAAAAGCGACCGCACAATTCCCGGGTCCCTCTCGGGAGCCGACAGGCCGGTGAATTCCGAGCGTCCTCTTTGTACGGCGAAAATAATATTAAAAAAAAATTAAAAATAATAATAAAAATATAGTCTCCTCCTCAGATTCCCACCCCTTCCTTCTCCCGCATACACAGCCCCTACCCCGCCCACCCCCAAAAAAAATCATCCACCACCACCACAAACTGATGCCTCTGAGCGTCTCTCCGAGATACCCAGCGCTGCGACCCCGCTGGCCTCAGCGGGGATCCCTCACTCAGCCTCCGCCGCGGATCCTCCCGGAGGTGGTCTCTTATTATTGTTATTAGTCTTTAACTTGTTATCAGCGATACTCAGTCACCCCCTCCCCGCGCACCCTCCTCCTCCTCCTCCTCTTTCAAGTCCAGCCCCTTCCTCTCTTCTTCCCCCCTCGGTGCCAGCAGCAGCCTCCTGTGGCTCCTAATTCATCCTCCGCTGGCCCATCTGTGCGTGCGCTGCCGCTGCCGCCGCCTCCTCGCCCATCCTTCGGGAGCTCCCTCCAGGGCCCGGCTGTCGCTCAGGCTGTTGCTCCCACACGCGCAGCGGCGCCGCCGGCTCCCGCCCCTCCCTCTGTGCCGCCGGGGGACGCGACGGCCCCGCGCCCGCAGCCGCGGCCGCTCCGGGAGCGCATCAAAGGCCCCGCGGGCCGGGGGTGCCGGGCGGGCCGGGGGTGCCGCGCTGCCGCTGCCGCCGGGGTGAGGGCGCCGGCTCAGGCGGGCTCCCGGCGCCCCATGGGCAGCGCTCCCCGCTCCGCGCCCGCTCGGTCCGGCTCGCGGCGCCGCCGAAGCGCCGAGCGCCCGCTCCGGAGGGGACGGCGAGCCGGGAGCGGGGGCTGTGTGCCGAGACGGGCGCTTCACAGGTGGCGGCGAGGCGGTGCCCGGCCGCGCCGGGGAGCTGCCGGTCCAACAAGTCCCGCCGGCCCTGGCGCGTCCATCGCCGCCGCGCCGCGCTCTCCGCAGCCGCGGTGGGGCGGGGGCAGGCGGCAGCGGCCCCCCCGCGCCGGCCGTGCGCGGGGCCGGTTCGGAGGATGTCATGACGCAGCGGCCAACGCACGGCGCAGTCACGGCCCCGGCCCCCGCAGCCCCGCCGGGCCCCCGCGCCCATCGCCCGCATCCCGCGCCGCGCGGCACCGCGGAGAGCGAGACCCCTCCGCAAGGGCGCCCTCGGGGGCGGCGGGCCCGGGGCTGCAGCGGGGGAGGGAGGGAGGAGGGAGCGGGGCGCGCTCGGGGCTCGCAGGAGGCGGTTGAGCTGCAGCAGCAGGTGCCCGGGGATGCGCACGGCGCGGGAGGGGGAGCTGGCATGGAAACGCGCTAAGGGAGCGTGAAATAAACATCGGGGACCGCGGCGTGGGTTTTTCCGCTGAAGGCATTCGTGGCTTGTCTTTAATTGACACGGGCAAGTACTGCAAATGCTCCGCAAACACGCCGTAAATTGCCGCACATCCCAAGAACATTCCTGAATTTAACCCTTAGGAATGTAAATAACAATATAAAATGACACATTTGGTGAGGATGGGGGTGAAAGTGGAAGCCAGCAAGAAGATCTGGATAGTCATCTCCTACTTATTTTTCAGATTCACGTTGAAAAGCAGAGAAATTTATATGTCTATATGTGTATTCATTTATACACAAATCAAAATCTCTGTTTGGCACATGGTCTGCTCACTGGGTTGTCTGTACCAAGTATTATGCAGATCCTCTTGACATCTTTCCAAGGGTAAAATACAGCAGGCTTTGTGTGCGTGACATTCCCCCATCTTATCTAGTTGCTATACCAGCAGAGAACCACCATTATGAAATAGTAATCTCTTAACCTTTAGTAGTAGTAGTTTCTGTTTCTACATCTGCCAGGGGCTTGTTTTTGTTTTCTACTTAAGTGAAGGTAATGAGATTTTATGAGTTCCCAAAGCTTTTTATGGGGCTCTCTAACCCTCTGACCCCCAATTTTATCATGCAATAACACCACTGTTTGTCTGACTCTGAGTTTATCATGATGTCTCTTTCCAGTCTGTTCCTTCAAGAGAAGGCTTCCTTTTTCCAGAAGGGTTTAATAGGAGCCTCTGAATAGAGAAGGCATTAGATAATGATATGGAAGGGTATACATGTAAGAAAAATGCCACATTACTTTGTCCCAGAGAAAAACAATCAGTTACATAGCAGACCTGAAGCAGGCCATTCCCAGGAAACTACTTGGTTGAGAATTTCTAGATGTAGAAAACTAGCCAGATTGAAAAGAAAGTGCCTGTCACAGCTGCCACATGCAAGCCCAGACTGCCCTGCCGCAGCTGCTGCCCCCTCCCATGGCTTTTCTTTGCCAACCCTCCCCACAGCTAGAGAGCCACCTGAACTGCAAAGTGTTGCCATGACAGGATCACACAACCTTGGCTGCAGGGCTCAGAACCTGGTCCTCATGGTCATTGCTCGGCATTCCTGCGATGAGCACCCTTTTCACAGCTGCACACATGCCTAGGGATCCTTTTATCCATCAGCAAACACCAGGAGTGGAACAAGGGCAGGAACATCGTAACACAGGCACTTGATGCCTGATCTTCAGAAGTGCTGGGTACTTACAGGCACTCTTACAGCTAATAGAAACTACAACCCCGTGCACCTTGAAAGATGACGACAATGCAGAGCAGCTGCACAGCATATCCCAGGGAAGGCTTTTGCATGGTGGGATTTCTTCCATACTCTGGTCTGGCAGATAACAAGAGCTGAGTCTCTGAAGCCATGGCTGTAACATACATCCTCTCTTGCTGTTGTTTGAGAGGGCCAAGAAGATTTGACAGAGGGGCTGCAGTCTGAAAATCCATTTTCTTGCTTTATACATTCAGAAGGTATGAGTTAAAAGGTATTTCTTGGACTCAATACTGCTGCAGCTGAGCAGGGCAGATACTGTTTTCACGAGCACTCCAGATGCAAACAGGATCATTAGGCACCTCTAAAATATCATCCCATAATACTGTACCCCCACATACCCAAGATGGTCCTAAAGAAAAACCCTGACTAAAGCAAAGCAAGTGCACCACAAAATGTAGTCTGTATGTTCAAATAATTTGATTCAAACATGTTCACACAGAGTTTACTTGTAGATTTGGACAAAGATAGTAGATTTATTGTGATCACTTGTTAAAGGCTGCTTTTAAGTTCTGGTACTCAAAACCAACGAACCAATGCATACAGTAGGAGTCCTAGTATATAAATTTCACTCTATATATCCAGGGGAAAACCTTTTGTTTTATCCGTATAAACAAAACTTTTATTTACATAAATATGGCTCAGTTCTACAAATATTTACTGTGAAACTCACACTGAAAAGTAAATATTGATATCAACTGGGGAGACTTACCTTACCAGTTGAAAGTTTCCTTACTAGGAAATATCTGCAAAAGACAAAGCAAAGTAGGTAACTTTGAATTTTATTCAGGGATTCATAGGCAGAGGTAAAAATGATCCTTAAATGAATATCCCTTCCATTAGATCCCATTTGAGCTTACTCCTTTATGAATAAAGAAAGGCCAGCTTTCCAGTTCAGGCTCTGTAAAGCAGAGTTTGAGAAAGCTCCCTGGGGCTGTATGCTTCATTTACTGAGGCAACAACTCCATGTTGCCTTCAGACTAAACAAGATTTTCAAGCTCTGCATCCTGGAGAGATCTATTCCAAACAAACAGAAAACTTCAATGGATTTGTTTTCAGATTAGTTGTCTGTTTAATATTTCAATTCAAGAGCTCAAAATTTACTTGGTTAACAGTACTATTTACAGAACAAAACAAACGCTGTGCTGACCTGTGTTTTTCCTGTTCTTACCATGTAGTGTAGTCCAGGACAAAATCATGCCTACTCAATGTAATTCTGGAGGATTTGGTTCCAGAAATGAGTGTTTTAGCAGCAAGGGAATGACTCCTCTTTATGTAAAACAGTTCCCTCTTGTGGATATTCTGTGCAGAGTATCACAAAAATATTTAAAATATTCATCAGTCCTGGATCTTTGCAATTAAAACCCCCAACTCTGTTCATCAATTCTCCAAACCCCTTGGTATTCTTGGTTTTAGCAATTACATATGTGAAGAAGAACAAGCTATTGCATTTAATCATAATACAGCTTGCCCAGTTCCACATTATCAATAACAAATTATTTAATAAAGTGCAATAAACATAACAAGCTAAATAAAATTGCATAGCTGTACCTATATGAGTCAAGTGCAAATCACAGTGGGGCTTTTTATTTTGCTTATATGAGGAAACTTTCCACACATTCCATTAAGAGAAACCATGATTAAAAAACAAGGAAAAGATACACTATTTAAAGAATGAAACAGTAATGGTAAAGCAGTCAGGGTTTCCAAGGATCCATGTACTAAGTACAGAAGACAAAGAAACTCTGGAATGATAAATCTTTCAATTAAAACTAGAGTCCAGGCGAGTGGCACAGCTTCCCTGGTGACACAATATTGCACCAGGGATTAATTTGGCATGGCAGTTAGGGGAAAAGAAAAAACCAACACATGAATGGAGTAACAGTGTGAAGATTTATGTGTTCTCTAAATGATGACTACATTATACAAAGAATAAATTTTTTCTTAAGAAGAATAATGTGAGAGAATAAATGTGTACTCCCCAGTTCTTCCTGAAGGCATATATGGTCTAACTGAATCCAGGTAAATGATAGGAAACCTTTGCATTTGCTATTATCTTGAGGGAAATTATATTAAAAAAGGCTGAAAGCCTTTATATATACCCTAAACTTGTTTAGCACGATGTATTTGTTAAATGGTTATATATAGAAGCTTCCTAAACCTTGATTTAAGGTACAGAGTAAATGTTAAAGAGGCAGCTTAAGGGTCAGTAAAGGTATATACATTCCAAGGTTAAAAAAACCCCAGAGTTCCAGTGGTTTGTGTCCAACAGGCTTCTTCACATTTGTGTTATCCCTGTAGAATACACCATTGGGTTTTATGTAACATCAGTAGCTGTGGCAGGGCAAGCACTTACACACAGAAATAGCATAAAATAATAATAAAAAGTACTTCTAGTCAGGAGGCTAGGTTTGTCTTTCTGAGGTCAGTGGGGCACTTGGTCTTGACTTCAAAGGCTGGAGATGCACTATCAACCAGACTCCAGATATAAGCACAGATGTCTTGCATAATTAATTCTGAGCCTCACTTTAATACTATTCCTTACTATTCCTACTTTTTATTGAGAAAAAATTGAAAACTAATACATTTGTAGTGATTAGATGGATACTGGAAAAAAATCACATCATGAAATAATTTTGGGATTCTTGCTGCAATGCAAAATGTTTGCTGTCTGAGATGCTGATGTGAAACACATAAGGTTGGATCTACTGTCCTTTTATTAAAAACTCAAAAGAGGAAATTTTAGCTGGAGATTATACTAATATGCACATAACTATATATTTACACATGGCAAATTATTATCTTCAGCATTTGCTTTTTTCACAGAATTTAGACAACCTATTTCAGCATATACTAATGGAAAATTCTGTTTAGTTTACTTTCTATCTGCCCAATCCCTATTCAAAGACTGAAGTACATATTTAGCATGATAATATATTGCACACTGTAACAGCTTCTTATCAAAGTACTTTGCAAATAGGAATATATTCAACCTCATCACATCTCTCTGTAACTGTATACGTGAACACTATTCTTGGCAGTGTGGTTATGTAATGATTTCCTTGAATTAGTTAAAACTTTTGTATTGAGATCTATTTTGGCACTTAACCCTGGCAAAATCCTCCAGCTGGCAGGACAAAGGCATACCTCAGCAGAATGCTTTAATGGGTCACCCAGTCATTCAGAGTGATCATCTGTACTGGAACCCTTGCACTCAATCCAGCCAAATAAAATATTAAAGAAAATCCCTTGTTCACCCTAATCCATATGGTATGAATAGAAATTTAATTCAAATGAATATTGCAAACATAGAGTATTTTCTTTGGTTTTTTTTCTTTACCATTTTAATAAAGCAATTCTTCATATCCTTGTATTTTGCTTAAGAGTTAGACCCATACATACTTCCTCATTCTTACCAAGTTTCCCAAATCACATAGCTTTTGATTAGATGTGACATTTCTTGCCAATAGGATCACTTCTTATTGGAAAATTAGTATGGTTTATGCATTAACAGAATATTAACACGTAGTCAGAATCTGAAAAAATGTGACAGCAAAATGATGACCTCAGAAGTGATATTAATTAAGCCATGTTGGACGGCCTGAGGTCTGTAAGTACATTTAATAAATATGAATCCACACACTTACAAGCACTCTTGACTCCTGCAAACCAGGGCCTGTTTATTACTGTTTGTACTAATGAGATTTCCTTCCAGCCAGAAGAGAAGAAAGTAGGAAGATATCAGGATATTCTGAAGACAGAATAATAGCAGTCACTGTTAACACACAGACTAACAAAGGAGCTACAGAAATAGCAGTCAGCAAAATGGAAAATAAATCACATACGTAAAAAGACCTTTAAAATATGTCTCTTAAAGCAATAGTTCCCCATCTTCTGAGTGGGCCCTCATGACCAAACCAGAGAGAAGAAGCAAACTTTTGCCCTCTACTGAATGGTGATGACAGAACAGAGAAGTGCAGTAGCGTGCAAAGAACCACTGTAGGGGAGCAGTAAGAAGAAGCAGGGTAAAACTTCTCCGTGGTTTGTGTTGGGTTTTTTTCAGTTGTATCAAATCAGGACAGCTGCCTCACTCTGCAAACATATCAGGGTAATGCCAGGACTTCTTTCTTTTGGTTTTGTGGAAGCTCTCCAGTTCTTTGTATAAATATTGACACCCATTAGTCATTCCAGATAGGCCCAGAAATTTCTAATGGAGCAGTACAGCAACTGTTATAGCAGTGCAGCAAATATATATGTGTGTGTGTGTATATCTATATCTGTCTCCTGTGTGTTACATAGCTATAACAGCACAGAGCAGTCAGCGTCCCCCAGTTTCCAAGTGTTCATGCTGTGGCCATAGCTACTATCTACAAGCACAGCGTTCCAGAACTGCTCAGATATTGCCATAGTGATCACAAAGACAAATACTAATTTTTTTCTAATGGATTTAATTTGGAGAACTAAATATTTATTGCCTCATCTTTTATTTTCCATTCTTTTTAGAAGAATTTTCCATTCTTTTTACTAAGTATCTTGCATACTGGGCTTGTGCAGGCCAGGTAGCTTTATTTGCTTGCTTCTAGGAACCATCTAAGGCATAACTAAAAGGCTATGGAGGGGAAAAAAGCATCATTGTAGAATATAAACCCGCAGATGCCTGTTTGCATTGGATGATTCTTTTTTAAGTCCATCAGCCAACTTTGCCACGTGGCACTGGCAGTGAGTCACTGCTGTCAGAGTCAGAGTCCCTACAATGGAAGCTCTGCCAGTCATTCCCGAAAGCAGCCACCAGCCTTAGCCTACTGCAGGGCTCCAAAATCTATTGAGAACAGTTTGAGTGGTTTGGGGAGCAAAGCAATAGCAGGACAGTACTGCTGCTCTGCTCCTATTCGGCCAAGGGAAATCTTCATAAAAGTCAGCTAAATGTAAAAACCAAGAAAAATGTGAAGTGTGTGTGTGTTCTGAAACCAGCCCCTGAGAAGAACAGCCCTGAGCACTAGCTAATTTCAAATCCACAGGGTGTAAATCTGCTTAACACTGAAAAATCAGACATCAGACATCATACTAAAAGCATAAAGGGGAGACCATATGTTTACAAGCAGCCACGCCATTTTTTTGCAACTCATTATGACACTTACACTTTGCTCTCCCCAGGATATATTCACATTTAGGAACGTGGTGTTTATTTTTGACAATAGCCTCAACATAATTCAGGAAGAGCAGTGTTTGCAATGACCTGCTTTGCTTTCTTGTCTCTCACACTTGTCTGGAGGTAAGTAGCTGAGAATTGGCAATTTTCAACTGAAAATAAATTGGAACAAAGTAAGTCTTTTATTATCAAACATCAGTCCATACAGCAAGGTTTGAAAAGCTGAATCTCACCATAATCAGAAGATGCTAAGACACTTTTTCTCCTCCCATTACGTAAGCATATATCCACCAAAGAGTTTTTCCAATAGGAGGATGAGATAAAACACATTTAACAGGCAATCCTGCAAAATGCTGAGCATTCCTGCTTTGATCCAGCAAAGCATTTAAACAGGTGTCTAATGTTACGCACAAGTAATCTCACAGAATCCTGTAACCAAGACACATGTTTAAAATTAAGCATGTGTTTTAGGTCCAGGGTGACAAGGCTCGACACCTTGTATGATTAAGTGACTAGTAAGCTGAAGAGGTTGTGTAGGAGTCATGTCCTTAATTGCTTGCTGACTTCATCAGCATGTATATCTTACTGGGGCTGTATTTGCTAGCATGCAAAAGGTCACCTTTAATTCCAGAATTAATATAGCTTTTGCATTTTCTTTGCTGTTTGGAACTATATGTTCTTTAACAAAATAATAAAAAATTAATACCCAACTTAGTCAAAATTTTTGAAGGATCTGTGGTTGACATTTTTTATACTCCTGATAAAAGATGAATCTTTGAAATAGCATTCTAAAGACATAATTTTCTGTTTTCTCATGGATAAAATCAAATATGTCCCCTCACAAGTCAATGGTGCTGCTGAGGCTCAAATATGTATCATTAGTCACAGATAAGTGTCAAATGTCAGAGCTCTGCTAATGCAGCAGTCTTACATGCAGTACTAAGACTGCAGCAAGCTATCAAACAAAATACCCTCAGGCTGAATTCAAAATAGTTGAGTTCAAGGCCAAAATGAAAGCTGCCTTAAAAATGAAGTATTTTCCAGCAGCAAAATTTTTTTTCCTGTGCTAAATTCAGTGTAATGTTGGGATACCTAATGGCAACTGACATAAAGGAAGTGCAGTTTTCACCTTCAGTTGCAGCCTCTGGGCAATATAATAATGGTAGAATGAAGCTTTATTGACTGAATAGTTTCATATGCTGAACTCATGTTCATGGCTTTAATTTAATCTGATCTATGGGCAGATGCTAATTTCTGTTTCCTCTCATAAGCTAATTGTAATTCAACCTATGGTCAAACTATGATAAGTTATTTGAGAAGAGGCATGAGTTGTTTGTGTCATGCAGTGGGTGCAGCTTCGCCTTTGAATACAAGTCTGTAGCTGCATCAATGAAGGATACACGTGGATATCTAATAATAATTCACATGTGCATATCTAACAATAGTTAGATACAGGGTAATTTGTAATCAGTGGAGCAATATCTTTGGAGAAAAGCATAATAAAGTATTTTCATAAATGTTCACAGGCAGATATTCTGCAGATAATTTTTAATTATTAATTAACATGAAGGTTTAGGCAATGGAATACTGAGTTGTATTTGACTGTGAGACACATTGATCACAAACCTTCCACCTATTCACCAACTCAGTCAAGCCCCATTCAAAGTCTCTGATAATACACTCCTGTGATTTTATGACTTTATCTCACACGACAGGTTTTCCCAGCGTCTCCTCTCCTAAAAGGAAGTTCACTGCTATACATGTGAGAATACTTTATTGCTCACCTGCCCTCAGCATGTTAGAAACTGATCTATGCAGTCTATTGACAACTGCAATGGTTAGAATGTTTCTAATGTTTACACAGGTTTATGGAATTTGATCTGTTTTTTATGAATTGTACCTATTATTAAATGTATATATAATGTGTATTATGTGTATAAATATGTATTATAAAGTGTTGCTTGGAATTATCAACTTTACTAAATTTATCATCAAGACTTTTTTTCTCTGAATGTCCACAATATCAAATTTCTAGTGTTTTCTTTTTGTGTCAAGAAATGGGAAGCCTAGAACTTTTCAAGGTCTGTGAAGAGATGAAGCTGTATAATCATTCCATGTCTCTTAGGATTAAGACAGGTGAAATGCAAAGCCATATAAAGTGTTTATCTCTCACAATTAAAAACTCCCATTGTTTTAAGTGCTAGAGAACCCTACAGCTATATTAACATTATATTACATAGAATAACCAGTACTTCAGTGATATAAATGTGGTTCTGGAGAAGCTCTAGCCATACAGCATTCATGCCATGTTAAAACAAGAAAAATTAAATTAGAATTTCAAGGGTACTTTTGTCCCATGGACAAAACCAGCTTACTACTAAATTGCTTTTCTAGAAGGAAATGCACCCTGCTTACATAAAAACGCATTCATAAAACACTTCATCTTTTGTTTCATGAAAGATTCAGCTTCTTATAGGTAAGTAATTATGAGTAAATTATTAACTAACTTCAACAGAGCCATAGGACAACAAAAGTTTGCCAAGGGCAGGTTAACATTAATGTAAATAAATACTATTTTCACAGACAATATTTAGGCAATATACTTCATTCATTGTGCATCAGGTTAGTGCCCTTTCAGTGACAGGCACTGGCAACTAATTAAGATGTGTTTAGATCCTAATTGATGTGTCAATGCAACACACTTCTGTATGCATTGCATGAATCACAAAGTAAAAGATTTACCCAGGCTTTATCACTGTCATTAAAGACATAGATTATGTCAACTTTTCTTCTTAAAAAAGAGGGCTTATACTGCCTTTTCTCCTGGATGGTACAGTAAGTGCTTTCTAACACAAACTAAAACATACAGCCAACCTTCCTCCATGTTTTAACTTCTCTTTTGAGAACAAATCCTGCCTTCCAGACTAATAAATTCAGTATTAACCATTTTTAAACATGGAGTGTAACCTCTTCAGTGTTCTCTGGGATAATACCAGGTTCCAGGAAATAGTAGAGGTAGAGCTATTTCTTCTTTGGACAATCAGAACAGATTTTCTTACCTTCTTCAGCTTGCTCCAGCTTCTTCAAACCTACCATGTTAACCAGCTCTCACCTTGGACCAATAGTTCTGCAGCACAGAAACATCTTGTCTTGGCATCCCAGTCTAAGAATAATAAAAACATCCAAATTCAGGAGCTTTTTAAACTCTCCTTGATGAAGAATGAGATCCTTATGAAGTCAAGGTACAAAGGAAAAGATATCCCTTACTGAGGATAAAGCTGTATGTGAGGAATCAGTGCTTTCAAATGCTTCTGCAGTGTGATAGAAGACAGCACTACCCTTAGCCCTGAGTGGGAACACACCAGGCAACATCCTGGTGGGGACAGGGGCTTCATGGTGAAAATGGGCACTGAAGGCAAAAAGATATTCTAGTCTGAGATAGGGTTTTGAAGTAGCTGGTTACAGAGGAAATGCCTGGTCATTTCAGCTGCAGTCAGATTTTTTTTTCCAGTTATTTTCCAGTATTTTGAATATTTAGTCTGTCTTCGTATTAAACTTAGATCCATTGGATGTGGGTCAATGTACACACCATTTCCTGTTATATGCCTAATATCTCTTGTATAATGGGTACATGTTCTTGAAAACCAGACAGAGGCGTTTAAATCTCTTCTAAACCAGGCAATGTAACTATTAGTAGAAAGTACTACAGATGGCTGACTAATTGAACCATGGAAAGTATTATCACACCATTCCTCAATTTAGAACTCATTATTCATTTGAGTTCAATCTCATTTCATTACTGTTATAATTCCATATAAAATTAAATTGAGTTTTAAACTTACCCACCTGAGTGAGGTCATTTTGCAATCGTCCAAAGTATACCTCACTTCCAGCCAGTCTTACCAGACCACAGAAAATTACTATGTTTTGGGATTTTTTTTGCTTGTTTTCTGAAGGTTGGAATTGTAACTTAGTTATTAGAGCAGAATCACTAGGCCAAGATGCACAGGCAGCCTTTGCTCTGTGACCTTGAGCAAGTTACTTGCTCTCCATGGGTCCTGTGTTTACTTCTGTACAAAGGATATTGTGGGGGTAAATATCTCTACAGCACTTTTAGAGCATTAGGTGAAAGGTCCTTTAAAAGCTCAAAGTATGACTTATTAATAATATATAAGCACATATCTTTCCAGGTTATGTCTCAGGCATCCAGCATGGGGATTTGTGCAAAGCTGCATGTCTTCTCCAATAAAACAGACTAGAGCAGCTACTTATTTAAAGTTCTTTTGCACCAGATTAACTAAATGCCTGAGAGAATGATACTAGGTCACCTTCTTAAAATGGCCTGAATACCAGCAGAAGATTAAGAAATGGTGGGAGTGACTATATTTTGTTACACTGAAAGCATTACAAGCAAAGTGTACATGAGCAAAGTGACATTCACTGACAGATTGAATTGCATTATGATAAACTAAAAATGGCAGAGAGGCTCAGACCTTTGGAATAATAACTCCTGAAGATTTTCCATTTTGATAATCAGTTGATTGACAGAGTGTACAATGAGAAATGGCTATGACTTTTAGTTTGGTAAACAGATGTTTTGTGATCCAAAACATCTTGGTTTCACCCCAACACCAATGGTGTTACAATCTACACCTCTCCTAATTTTCATGAATCTTGGATCATTCTTTTTAAAAGTGCCAAACACTCAATTTCCCAGCAGTGGCTCAACTGCTGTAACCAAACCCTCATCATACCAGACCATACATGATACAAGAGCACAAACTAACTCTCATGTGGCCAGTAAACTTACAGTGCCACCCTATAATTAACCATTGCTGGACTTTGTTTAACATCATATGTATTAAAATATAGTTGAAGTTCTGAGGTTCTGAAGGGCTTAGTACCATCCATTTATTCAGCTTCTCTTTCCTGCTGAAGTATTGTAATGTAGAGCATGAGCGTGTGGGTTGCTTTAATAGCATTGGCAGTAATATCCCTATGTGTGTGTATTTTTTGAGTTTTGTAACTAAAGACATTAATGCAAATGTATCTTCACTTAATGTGTTGTAGTTTTAATATACTAGAGGATCAATTTCTAGCCTTATATTTCACACTGAATGGCAGCTTTTTAATTCTTTTTTAATTTGTCTGTTGTGAAACAAAGTGAGAGGTGAGAGTAAACTTGGTAAATGGCCAATACCAACACAGAAAGAGAAATATTTTTTACTTCAGGCTAGTAACATCCAGCTGGGAGTGAAACCTACTTTATCAGTATAGCATGAGCTAAGCCAGTCAGTCATTGGCAGCACAAAACCAGGTCACAGTGGTCTGCAGCGATCCTGCTGCTGGATCGCACTCTCTAATGAAGAATGAACATGGACAAAGGTACAAACTGCATCAGCAGCAGCAGCTGGGTGAAAATGAGGCTTAACTTCTTAGAGGAACCAGATGGTGGGCTATTAGAAATCGTCTAAAGCTGCCCTGGAGTGGCAGGAACAGGCTTGAGTTTCTGCAGCAGGCAGGAACTGAAAGTATTAGTGTAAAGACTTTGTCAGATGAACATGGTGAGGCATTCATTCCTAATGTCTCCTTACTTCTATTATAAATTTCAAGGGCCATGAGCAGAGGAGAAAGATACAAATTCTAGAAACAGATGGAGAGTCAGTGAGGCATAGAAGTACAGGTGCTATACGAACAGATGGAGTGAGGGGGAAAAAGGAAAGGAAAAGTGCTAAGTCTGAGAGGTGCACAAAATTCAGCAGGTGTATAACAGTTCAGTCTTGTAGGGGGATTTGGAAATTAATTACATCACTTTTTTCTCAGATAGCTCACGCCTTCCCACAAGAGACACTAGTTTCTTCCCTACTCCGTGTGCATTAAAAAAAATTGACTTGTCCTTGAATATATCTGACTGCCAGGAGTTTTTAAGAAAGTTATCTTGTGACAGGGCTGAGCCAAATCTTATTAAGCGTCGTTATCGCCTTAATATCATTGTAATTCCTCTTTCCCAACTCTAAATCACATTAGTTTACAGATCAATGTTAAAAACAATGGCAAATCTGGCTCAATCCTAAAGCAGATATTATCACTGTCCAAAAAGATGATGCCTGTAGAGGTATTCGATTTGGTAAACCATCTGATAAACTTTGGCTGCATTCACCAAATCTCAAATCCAACATCACCTTCCCATTACACAACAAAGCACAATGTCAGTGTCTGACATGAATTACATCAATTCCATTTTTGTGGTAAAAAGACATACAATGGCTGTTACTTATCCCAATAATAGTTGTTTGATGACTTAGACAACTTGGGAAGTCTAAATCCAAAATTACAGTACATTTTCTCCCTGCCTTTACTGAGTCAAGGAAATGTCACTGTGAATGACAATGTTCTGTAGCAGAACTTGCTCTGTGAAACCTGCAAGGTTGAGCCTCATAGGGCTCCTGGCTGGAGCAGTCTTGTGAGTGACAGGTTCAGAAGCCATGCCCAGGTTTAGCTAGGGAGGCAGCCTCCCAGCTGGAGATGAGCACAGGGCTGAGCCCTTTCACGTCTGAGAACCAGTTCTGTGATTAACCATTCAACTCTAATGAGAATGCAGGTGTGCCTGCTCTCCTGGGGGCTCACGTTTGAAATACCTTTGGACAAATTAACATTTGTCAGTAAGGCATGGCTTTTTTTTTTCATTTATCATTATGCTTTCTTCCTTACCTTTTGAAAAAAGAGGACTTAATATTCCAAGCATTGCCTACTGAATATCATTGGTCACAAAGCTCTCATCTCTATTTTTGAAGAAAATCTCTGGTTTTTTCCTGCAGTAGCATGTCTATTTGAAAAATAGGATTGCTAGGAAAGATTATTTATCATTTTCTCATTAACTCCAAAAGCCAGAAGGAAAAATGTCTGTTATGTCAACTAGGTGTTCTCCCTTTCACACATTTTGCAATGTAAGCTTTGCAGATCATGCATACTTCGATTGGTTCCCTCCACTGTGGCAGGAATGGGTTCCATTTGGAGGATTACTTCTAGAGCCTTGGAGTCAGGATTCGTAATTTCAACTTCTGTGTCTTGACCAGAGAAACACTTTTGTGCAAACATCAGATGCTCCCATGGACACAGACATTAAGCAGTGTCAATGCTCAGTCCTTTTCTGGTGTGTGATGAGAACAAATGTGAGCAAAAGGCAGCAGAATGGGCTGGGACCCCAAGGTGGCATTGCCATGGCTGCCATCACACTCATTTTCTTTATGTTTTTTGGGCTGCTCTATAGAAACCTTTGCTTCACCTTTCATTCTAGGTTCAGATTTGTTATCTCTGTTAGCTGGCTGTAGTTATCATTGCTTTGCATCTGTTTGATTGCTTTGCATCAGTGTTTCATCATAAAATCACAATGATATCACAAAGGTCTGCCAGCTGGCTAAGAAACAAAGTTGAATGCTTATTAGATTTTGAAGGCAAGATGCAATAGGTCACCATTTTAGTAGATTTATGCAAGTCATGTAGCCCTACTACATTGAGATGTCTTATAAACTATTAGCTTTGGGAGCACTGCAGGATAAGGCATACATTAAGCAGATTAAAAACAAATAGGTGGTGAAAGACAATAGCAGCCATTAAAGGAAGGATCACAAGATCTGTTGGACAGAGTCAACACTCTTAATAGGGAATCACTCTTGCACAAAATTGAGCATTTGAGCCTGCTGCAGTGATATTCAGAGCAGCAGTGAGAAGAAATCTGTCGCTGACCACCTTGTGAACTAGGAAATAATTCAGTGCAAGCAGCCACCAGTACCACAGGCACTCTTATCCTGAAGAAACCTTTCAAGGAAAGTATCTGAAAGACATTTGTACACTGAGATAGTAAAATAGCAGGTCCTGAAAATCCATACAAGTATTGTTACAAAATTCTTATTTTGTTTAGCTAGTATATTTAAAGGAATTTATTTGTTGACTTATACAGTCCATTCAGGACCTGAAGTCTCAGACAAAAAATTTGACTTTCAATATTAACTCAATTATGAGAAAAGTATTCTGTAGATAAAAGAGACTTTGTCTTCTGATTCTAGCTGCTTGTTTTCATATAACACAAGAAGCAAAGGGAGCAAACTCACAAAAATAAAAAGTAAGAATTTTTTTGTACTCATGAGCAAACGCACAGAAGAACATGTATCAAGTCTAAAGTCAGAAGCATGACAGATGCACCCAAGGTCTTGCTGACATTGGCAGCCTTACAGGGGCAATCTGTATAGAAGGACAACAGGTTCCTGAGCAACTCCTTCTAATGAGGTAGGCGTAGAGATTGTTTCCTTTAATATCTCTGACATGAAGTTTTGAGGTTCTTGCTTATGAATTGAGAACTGCAGAATCATTGGAGAAATACTAATACTAATAGTTGTTGTTTTGTTGTTGTTGTTATTACTACTACCAGGTTGATGACAGGTCCTGAAATAGATCCTCAGAATCCTCCTGTATATATGAGTCATATTTTTCTTTTCCCTCAATTGGAAACAATGTCACTTAATAAAAGGCTCAAAAGAGTCTTTATCATAAGCATTTTACCATTTTCCATGAGAATGAAATTATAATGGGGAAATCATACAGACTGTGAAAAGTAGTCTAAAAGCGAATATAATTAAAGAATACCATGTAAAATATTGAGATGTGCATCTACTACTTTGTAGTAAGGGATATTCACTAAAAATCTTATTTAATTTCAGGCCTGCTCATTCTTTACATATGTAATCCCAAGACATAATGGTTTTGTTTAGTAGGTAAAAATCAATAATATACTGTATTACATGAGAACTGGACTCATAAACATGCTTCATTTCCTTAGGAACTGGTTAAATGCATAGAAGCTGCTATGTCATTTCAAACAATGGAATCCTGTATTAAAGGATGTGGGGCAAATAGTCTCTGTGATGATCCTATGACTGTGAACTGAAAATCCTGTTGAAACACCACAAGAGGAAGAGTCATGCAATGTGAAAGAAGTGGCTTTTGAATATGACCTACCCTACTTCTTGCAGTGATAGAATGAACCAGGCTCATGGGAACCCCTGCCTACTAATTCAAGGAAAGTTAGGGTAATTTTTCCTCTATAAGAGACTTAAAATGCTTTCTGGATCACAACTAGCCCATCCTTCACCCCCATGCTCTCACACATGGGTTCTTACACATGTTTTTTATCTCTGTTTTTGTGAATGAAACAATTACCCAAGAAAATGGCATTTTTTCCTTTCTCTCAACCTTAGGAATAGGTTTCAATAGGGACCTTCCCTTCCTATTAATCTTAGCAACTCTTTACCCTATCAACACATGGCTGAAATCTTCCCAGATTGAACATTGCATTCCTCTAGCTCTAGTTTTAAGAACAAACTGCACTTTTCTGGCCAAGTGAATTCATGCAGAGTGAATTGCTGGCATGAAAGGTGCTGTTTCATACTTAATTGCAGTAATTGCCTTTGAAACACAAAGTTCAGGGTTTTCTTTTTCCATAAAAATCTTTGATTCTTCCCTTATTGCCTGAGTTTTCACATCCCTGATAAATAAGGATTTTGGTAAGTATTTCTTCCTAGAATCCTGATTGGAATGATGCATTAAACATACCTACATATAAAGCATAGCTAGATGTTTTATCTGTTTGTACTATAATGGGACTTGGATGTCCTAATCAGGATGAATCTCATTGGACCAGATACTGAAGTGCTTTGTAACTACCATTCATGCAAAAAAAGCTCTATTTTGCATCTCCTTTTTTTTTTTTCCCCGAGCTTACTAAAGAAATTGGATACTTTAAAACAATACTTTATGGTATTTTTTCTCTACCCATAGCTAGAGAAAAGTTCTTTGGGTAACTGTAATGTTTTCTGTGATGTTTGTCATTGTGGTATCTGCATCTTTCATAAACAGCTAAGGTATAGGCTGCAGTGTTTCTGATCATTTATATACCAACTGTAAATTTAAAATGAACCTGATGTGGTGGCATTTTCACTTGTGGAAATAAAATTACACCTAAAAAGGTAGGTTTGCTTCAGCTGTTCTTCTAAACAATGAGTTGAATAAGAAAGAATAATTGTACTTACTGTCCAGACTCAGCCCTAGAGATGATGTTACATGTCTGAAGCCTCCCTGGAAGGCAAAACTGAACCCAGAAACAGAATAGAACAAAACAGAACAAGTGCAATGCCTGTGTGACTCTGTGCGGGGTCTGGAAATCACCTGCAGATGAAACAGACAGCCCCACTTGCCCAAAAACTTTCTAGCACTCAATTTAAACTAACAAATATGTATTGTAGCACTGCAGTGCATCTTCTGTGTTTTGGCATGAAAACTGGATATGGACACCTCAGGTCAGCCTTTTCCTTTTCAGGCATCCTCTTTAGATCTGGAAAAATACAGCTCGATTATGAAGAAATTGATGGATATTTTGGGCGTTTTTGTTTTGGGGTGTTTTTTGGGTTTTGTTTCTTTTATTTTTTTTTTTCCTTTGGCGGGGGGGTTTGTTTTGGTTTTTTATTTTAATTTTGGTAATTTTATTTTCTAATAACAGTAAAGATGATGGTTATATTTCAGCGTATAGAGTAAAAATTGGCAGCTCTTTTCATAATGCGCAGCAGAATCAGCTCAATTGTATTAAGGTTATTCTTTCCACAACTCATGAATCAGCCACTCATGTTTTCATTTTCCTATGAATTAAAATATCGTCATTTCAGTCATCATTTTTAGCAGCTATTCCTTTTTCACTACTTATTGCATCCAATTCAAACCTTCACTGGAACAGTTGCTCAGCAAACAATCTTCCATATGTGTGTCCTTCCACATAATAATAATAATAATTTTTTTTCAATCCTTCAATCACATCTCTGAATATATGGGAGAGCTCCCATTGGGATGACCTGTGTTAACACTGCAGTGACCTAAATTGTGTAATTCATATGCTTCCTGGCATTAGGAGAGGCATCACCATGTGCTCAGGGCAGTCATATGGGTAACAGGATCAACAAGGTATTTCAATCTATGTGTCATGAATAGGCTTCACCAAAACAAGCGAAATGCCGGCGTTATAAAAGGCAGAGCATGGATGTCATGTTTATTTTGTGCTTCGGGCTGATGAGCTCTAATTAGCTGTCAAGCCAATTAGCCCACAGAGGCCTGCCAGAGTCCCTGCTGTAGGCCCAGCGCAGGCTGGCGAGCCAGGCCTGAGCAGCTCTGGGAGCTGTGGGCGCTGGTCCCTGTGACAGGGACAGGGACAAGGGCCCCCCCGTGTCCTGGGGGCTCAGCACTCAGCACCACAGCTCTGCTAACAGCACAGCCCCTGCTGGGTCAGCCCCCAGCACCTGCACAGTGCTGTGCGCCGCATTCCCCTTTGCTGCCTCCGGCTTACTGCAAGAGTCCCCAGCTGCTGAAGGAAAGGGGCAGATTTTGCCCTGCGTTAATTCTTCAGCTGAGAACCAGCACAGGGTTTATGTTTCCCTTAAACCCTCAAAACAAGGATTAAGTGTGACTTCACTGCTGTTGGCCTAGCTGCTTCTGTTGGAGAGGTGTGAAATTCATCTGGACTGATCATAGCAAAAATATTTTAGTCTCCTTTTCCAACTGATATTAAAACTAACTTCTGCAGAAGGAAACTTTTGCAGGAACAGCTGCAGTAGCAATAGATGGGGAGACAGGAGAGCCCTTAAATTTTACAAGGTGTTTTAAGTTCTCTGAGGCTTTGCACTGTTTTAGGGTGATTGTGCTTGTTCCATTTTGAGAGCTGCTCAGATTTTTGACCTTTATTAGATTTCTGTATTATGCATTTTATTATATTAAGATAGAACTATAATTCAGTTATAGTCCCTTTCTCGAAAAGCTAAAATTCAAAAATGAAAATTATTAACTCTGTACTGTTAAGTCTTTCTAAATGAGGCTTGGTTATTTATCATATCACAGTAGAAGCAGTAGTGTCCTTTGCAGTGTGTGAGCATATAAATATGGGGGTTTAGATGATGTTTGTTTATTCCCTAAAGCTAAGAATCATTTAATTTTTCAGGTAAAATCAGAGCAGTTACATAGATAGCCCTGAGGTTGAATAGTAACCACCTAAATACGACTCAAGGGGAAGTTGCTATGACAATGGCTTCTGAACAGAGTAAAAAATAGAAAAAAAAACCTCACCACTTGCTTATCAGAAGAAAAGTATGACACAGAATTTGAGGTCATCCTGGAATTAGACCCCCTCCCCTAGATCTTTCAGAAAAGCTTTAACAGAGATTTCATGAATCCAAGCCTTGCTGTGACCCCCAACATCTGCAGAAAAGTAAAAGTATGAGAAATATTCTCTCACTCACAGTTGGAAAATAATGAGATAGCCAGGTAAGCTGCACAAAGGAACAGAACCAATCGAAGCCAAGCAGTTAAGAATACCAATTCTCAGTTCCATTCAGACACCCCATTTGTGCATCTTCCTCTGTAACTCCTGAGCACTGGCATGTGTAGAAGAGTTATGCAGAACAGTGCTGTCCTACACCAGAATCTGAAGCCAGTCAGCTTTCCCTATCAGGGCTCCTTTAACATCTCCCCAGCTTGAGATGCCTGGCATGCATCACTCTGAACATGTGAGCTGTTAATTACCACAGTGCAAGATTTCCCTTGGAGGAGAATTCCCATGGTAGGATTTGTCTGCAGAGCCTATTCTGTGCTCCTTAAGGGACAGCTGTTACAGCAGATGAGAAAATTTGAACACAAATTGAGACAAGCATGCTTTGATATGTGGAACTGCTCTTTTAGAAATGCCAAGAGGTTTGCATTACAGCATGGCTGCAGGGGTGGGGCTCCTATGATATCTCCAGGTCTGCATTTGGCAAACAGTGCGTGCTAACTCAGCTGGGGAAAGTGGCTGCTTGGATGTAAACCCTACACAGCCCATGTTTTTAGTGAAAGTAAAACGTGCCACCAAAAATATCAAATTCTGAAGGTAAACAACATGCTGTGTTTGGGTTCCCTCTGAAATGGAGACAGAGACTCTACTGGTTTAACATTGATGATTAGCATAAGGTTTCCCAGAGTGTCTTCACTTCAGGATGCAAAACCTGTGACACTGTCAGAGACAATTCCTGTAAACTCCTCTGAAATCACTTCAAGGGGTCTCATACTAGATGCCCAGAATAAGAAGGACCCCAATTGATTGTTCATTGCTAAATTTCTGGACATTTTTAATTACTGATTTGTGCATTTCCTATTCAAGTAAAGGACAGTCAACATATTTCTACTAGAAATAATATCCAGCTGAGGCACTGGGGCATCAGAATGTTCACTCCAGGCAAGATCCTCTCTCTGCTTCAGCCATACTGAATTATATTTTGTAAAAATAAGCATAAAGACAGTCTTACCAGCCTACATGTAAAAATGCTTTTGCTAATTTTACACCGACCTTGATCCATTGATTTAATGTCCTTTAGACATTGATTAGTTTAATTGGTTAACAGCAGTGGAAATGCATCCTTAAACATTATTTTGACTTTCAAATTTCAGGAGCCTAATGCTCCACTTTGTGCTACAAAGAAGGCTTTGCTGTTGACCCAGCACATGCAGTTTCACAGTCAAGAGACAACCAGCTTTTTATGAATTATTCCTGGTGTATAACCTTAATCCATGCAGGTGTCAGGATTTCCCTGCTAATCCTTGTGTGTTAAGCAGTAGGTGGTCGATGGGCTGTTAACACAAGGCATAAGTGACTGTGACAGGTCTGTTCAAAAGAGAAAATCTTAGACTTTTCCTCTCCACTTCTGCATCACTCTGCCTCATGGCAGAGCTCCTCACACTGGCGTTTTTAATCTCTCTTGACCTGCCACATTTAGGAAAAAATGTAGCTGTAGCACCGGTGTATGTATGACCACATGAGATAAAGAAAAGGCAGTCCCAGCTGGCCAGAGTCACCCCAAGCTCTCAGGCAAAGATCTTGCCCCTGGCTACTTTATCTCTGACTCTTTGCAGCCTGCCTCCCCTCCCTGCATGTCTTTAACCAAAGGAGAGATGATATTTCTGTGCCAGGCAGGCAATTACGGCTTTCAGCCACATGGCTTTCTCCCAGCTATCGACCACATTACTTTCAAAACAGGAGAGAGTCAGAAAATTTATGTCCCCAGTTTAGGCTCAGTCTTCAGTTTGTAACACAAGCCACACCAACCAGAGAGCACATCTCAGGTTAATGACAAATGCTCCACTTAGAGCAATTGCTCAATATATGCTCCCGAGGACTTTATCTGACAGCCTATATAAACAATATTACATTATTTATCTTAATTGCTGCCTAGGAAGAATGGTTCCCCATTGGAAATATAAAGCATTTCCCTCTTTCTTCAAAGGAATCTGTGCATTGGTTCTCTCTTACCTCCATTTCTCCTCTAATCGATGTTAGGATCCGAAGCAGACAAATGGTATTAGTTTCCTTAATCTTCTTGGCTGATAGTCCCAAAAAGATGTTCTCAGCTGGTGATGTAAGGAATACATTACTGTATCTAGAAGACACAATATGACCAGATAGCACATAGAAGGTGCTGCTTTTCAAAGGGCCTGTTCCTCAGAAGACAAGTCAAGAGTTTCAGGCTTTAACCATCTCAGTAATGCGGTGACATCCGGCCTATGTGGTTCCCATTACTTGACATACCACAGCACAAAATACATCAGCAAAGGATGAAGTATAGCACTGAGCTGAACAGAGAATCCATGTGCTATAGGAAGTCTGGAGCATTTTGGCTGACTCCGTTAACTCCATTCTATTAAAAGGTTTTCAATCAGGGACCAGTTGTTACCAAAGCGAAATGTGCATGGAGTCAGATGGAGACTTTCTATTAACTGACCAAAACCCCAAACTTGCTAGCTTGAAGTAATCTAATATATCATAATTTCTCATACTATAATGTTGTCCAGCCATACAGATTTTTTTAAGAAAAATGTGGAAGTTACTAGTATTACTAGTATACATGTCTTGATTTCTGCCTTCCTTATTATTTTAAATATTACTGCAGTATAGAAAAAAACCTTCTGAAATGAGGTTTTCAAGCAAGTTTCTCAAGTGACATGCAAAAAGTCTGAACATACTTTTTGACATCTGTAGTAAAGCTCTTTTGTGCCACTACAGAAAATATGCAGTGCTGATAGCCCTGGTGGGCTACTCCCCACAGAAGCAAAAGTCTTCTTCTAAACCCTTTCACCCAGTCTTATATGAGATAGACAACAAAGGTCTTTTTTTGTGTTTTTCATTTTTTGTGTTGGTTTGGTGTTTTTTTGTTGGGTGGTTGTTGGTTTGTTGGTTGACTGGGTTGTGGCTTTTTCCTTTCTTTAGGAAATAAACTTTCAATGCTACATCATCCCCAAGAGGACCTCAGACTTTAAATTACTGGGTCAGTGATGTAAAATCTTCAGAAATAACAGACCTGATTTGAAGTAATGACTGAGAGTGGCAATTCCTACATCCCATCACCAAATCCCTTCAGGTTAGGGATGTGAGCTTACGTCCTGAACCATCTGCTGCCAGAAAAAAGCCTGCTCATTTACAGCCCTCACTCTTCCTCCTGTCCAAAAGGAAAGGGGAAAACTGATGATGGGTCTTAACAGCCAGCCTTGCACTTTTCTGGAAAAGCTACAAAACCTCATTTCCACCTAGCAGGTGATGAGATAGTAAAGCTGCCTGTCCAGCTGCAGCAGCAGGAACTGAGTGCCACAGCTGTGCCCAGGCTTGAGCTTTTACTGCATACTTGCACAGGGCAGTTCAGCTCTGGTGCATTGCCTGCTCTTCCAGAAGGAAAGACTCTAATCTTACCACCCTGGGGAGCTAGCTACTTTCTGGCAGGAGTCATTACTGTGTTAGCTGTGATTATCAATCTCCTCCTCCCCTGAGCCTACATACTCTCCCTAAGGCAAAACAAAAACTTTCTCTCACAGGGTTTCTTGTGTCATAAAAAACAGAGCTGCAAATATCATCCTCAGTCATTTTGTACATTTGGGTTGTATTCTGTGTGGTGTGTTTGGGCTCTTTGCACAATGCAATTTCAAACTCAGAGATATCTGTTCCTCAAGTAATGGATCTAATTTAAAACCACAAGTTTCTCCTTTTATCTTTACAAGGATGTATGAGTGCATTCCTCCTCTAGAAACTAAAAGTAAATTATTCTCTCTTTCCAAAGCCCATTTGATTATTCATTTTATGTGTTTTAAAAGGGTTCTGTGAGCAGTCCAAGATGTAATATTTGATTTCTAGGCCCCTGTCAGAAACAGCAGTTAACATCATTAGACATTTTCATTCCATAAAGGAGGCTAAAAAGGGGTAGCCCTAATGGACACCCTGTCACATCTTATCCATCTTAAAAAACATATCTCTCACAGTAAACAAATACAACAGGATGCCTCACTGCCTTTAGCTTTCCTTTTAGATGAGCAAACTGAAGTAATTCAGATTCTACAGACACTGTTCACAGTACCTTAAAAGTGAAATCCCAGCCTCAGAACACCTGCCAAGAGAAGAGAACAAAATAATACGAGGGAAGACTGTGTAAAGGGATTGAAAAGCCTCAAATCCCTGAGAGAGCTATTATTAACTGGCAGATTTAGATTTCATTTCTGCTAGAAAAAATTCAGATGGTAGGGATGCTTCATCATTAGCTACAGAGCAGAAAATAAAATAGCATGGCTTTTACCATATATCCCATTTGAAACAAGACAGATATTTTAACCAAAAACTGGAAGTACAAACCAATATAGTCAAGACAGATCATTTGAGAGTTTGCCAATTCATTTCTCGCAAGAAAAGTAAAAATTTTAGCCTTTCTTAATAATAGCAATTTTTCAGGAAGAAGCTGGTTGAACAAACAAGTCTCCTGAAATTAAATGGATTGAACCATGAGAGGAAAGAGACCATAATGTGACTACAGGTTCTTCTGTAAATGACTGGAACACTTTTTGAGGGGAATGTTTCAATGGAAATGGCAGAAACTATGACATTAACTTTGGGTTTTTTCCTGTTTCTTTTCACCTTATTTATTTAAATTTTTCCCTTCATAGAAATGAAGTATGAATAAAAAGAAATAAAATAGCTTTAAAACTGCCAAAAATGTTTCAGTTCTAAATAACTGAAAACAGTTTAATGGAAATAAAAAATCAAGGTTTGAGAAAAATTGTGTCCCCTCTGTACTTCTACTTATGTGGAATCCAGCAATGTTTTCTAGTGCTTATGGTGACTGCTCACGTGAAAAGCACTTCCACCATTTGTTTTTTCTTTCTCCCTAGTAAGTGACCCAAATGTAGTCAATAGGATTAACAGGAACAGGGCAAAGGTAGGAGAGTAGTTTCTTTGGGTATCAGGAGCAGGACAGATTTCAGATTTATTCTGCAGCCCCTCCTTCAGCCAGAGCACCAGCAGAATCTCCCCTCTCTTTCCAGCCCAGTATATTTTCCTTGATCTGTAGAAATCTCATTTTCCTACAGATTTTTTGCATTTCCCCCAAATGAAGATGAAATCAGACAACTGTTTAAAAGTGATTTGAGAGAGATAGCAATTGCAGGAAACAGACAAGGACAGCAGAGCAAGCTGCCTTTCTTTAGGAACACAGACCGTGAAAAGCTAGGTGAGCAGAGAATGGCAGCCCGTTTTCTGCAAAGCACAAGGCTGAGACACCAACATCCACTTCCATGTGGAGCTTGGAAATGAAAAGGCAGAAAGAAAAGTTTGAAGGCTAATGAAACATTTTCTGAAATACATACAAAGAGTTTTATAAGAGTTCACATTCATCTGACATTCCATCTTGCCAGCAGCAGCTTTAAATTGAATAGATGGAAAAAACTGTAATTTCATTGTTTAACAACTATGCAATGGTCAGAGGCAAGGAGGACACACATGTAAGGGATGGAGCTACAAGCTTGTGCTCTCTTCCTGGCCTTGACATTGCCCTACATAAGATCATCTTTTTTGGCTCTGTGTCCCCTTAACCTTCTTGACCATTTTGGCTGTGAAGTATGCTACAGCTATAGATATACTCCTACTTGCTGTCTCTCATACTCCCTCCTGATTAGGCAAGGTTTTTAACAGAGTTACATCTCTTTAAATCTCAAGATCCTCCCCAAATTTCCATGTTTAAATGAAAACAAAATTAAAGGCTTAAAGACTGCAAATAGTTATTCTACATGAAAGTAAAAGTGATGAAAAATTCAAAAGCAGAATTCAAGCAATGGTCATACTCTGGATGCATTCAGTAACTGCTAGAAATAACAGTAATTAGCAAGAGGCTTTGGAAATGCCTGCAGGGTTTTTCTCCTTCAGTCCTATAAAGCTAACATTCATATTTTATTTCCTATTCTCTGCATTCTACTCCTTTGTTTTTTACATGCATCATTACATAGCAAAGAAATATGTTTTCTTATTTAGTAATTCTCCTCTTCAGTGAAAAAAATAAGACAAAATAGGGAAAAGAAAAGGGTTTTTATTTACTTTGGGTCCAGGATATATATCTCTGGCCTTTTGCTTGCAGGCTGCACCTTAAGGAAATAACAGGATTGCCTTGTTCTTTTTTTTCAGGTTTTCATTGTAAGGCGTTCCTCAAGTTTTATCTGCTATGCTTTTTTCCTTTCTAGAAACTTTTCTTCAATTTTTTCCCCTTCCCTTCTCACAGAGGGAGGAAAAGATGCTGATTTATTCTGGAACAGTTATCAAAGAGGACCAAGCTTACACATCAGTGCAGTGAAGCTGAATAAAAAAAGCTATAGTGCACTTTAAAAGGGAGACATGAGCTGAAAGGTAACGAGGGATGCTCCATTGGTAATAAGAAACTCACTCTTGGGACCTCATGCATATAACAAAAGACCAGCTAAAGGATAGAATGCCCTAAAACAGGTGGATAGATAGGACAGGACTACAGCAGGAAGTGTCTCTGATGTGTCACTTTAATCAAATCTGACTTAAGGAAATAAAGTGCTTAAATGCCTGCACGAATGTTGCCAGCATGGTGAATTAAAGAGACGAGGGACCCTACAAATAGAGGCTATGGAAGGACCTGGTTGAGTAGAACAGCCAGGTCACAGGAATTCATGGCAGAATGCCATGCTGGGGTAAGACCCTTCCCTCCTAAGCTCTATACCAGTTATGTCACCAGCTGTCAATGAAGAAAAAAAGAAAGGGGCAGTTTCTAAAATAAAGGCCACTTCTGTGGCTAAGATTCTCTATAATATAACACTTTTCCTCTCCCTTTCAGCTTTATTTGCTAAATAAATGAATAATAATTGGATTGTGAAACATGACAGAAGAATATTAAAGGCTATTAGCATGTGAAATGAGCTGTCTGCTGGTGCAGTTCTAACCCCATGTAGTACAAACCTATGTAATTCATAGGAGACTGATGGATAATTAATCCTCGTGGTGCTGGAAGTCTTTGATGTGTGAAAAATTAGACAAACTTTCATTGGGCTTTCTTCTGCCACTTCCTTCCCGGTCACACCAGTATGTTCTGGTCACCCACGTATAAGTGCACCTGTAGCAAGGCTGAAAGCTGGTTCTGAGGCAGGCACAAGGAAGGCAGGAGCCCAAACAGCTCCCTGCACTGCTGGCTGTCAGCCTTGCTCTGGCCTGAGCCCCACTCTGCACACTCTGCTGGGAAAAGCTCTGGAGACCTGCCCACGGATTGTGCTGCATCAGCTTAGCCAGATCAAACACAGAGAAGCTGAAGTTCTCTCTGTCTTTGAGGGCTCTTTGCTGCCTGGCACAAGTCTAGCAAAGCTTTCCCTTTCACACAACCACTGCAGCTGAGGGGAGTTTGGAGATGAAGCCAAGACTCACATAACAGTGAAATAGGAGAAGAAACAATGGTAGAGCTCTGAGCTTACCCTTCCACAGCTCTGAATGCAGCAAGGTATGGGGCCGTGGCAGGACTCAAGGGTATCCAGACTCAAAATCTCCACCTTGAGAGGAGGAGTTCCTGGTTACCCGGTTCCTCTTCTTTTCCTTTCATACTGAGGCCAAGGCAGGCAGGAAGGCAGCAATGCCCTGCAAAATCTGGATAGCACTTCTGTGTAACAACTATTTTAGTGCTTCATAAACTTCTGTGCAGATGAGAAAGAAAATGCAAAATTTATTAGTGAACAGAATATATTTTTTTATTTCTTTAGAAATATCTTTTTTCCTAGCCTCTTTAGACTAGGGAATCACTCTTTGCCAAAGGACACGCACACTTCAACTCTGATTCCTTACTGTAAGAAGAATATTTATTTAGACTAAAATAAAAGTTTCCATTTTCTATACTGTGACAAATGTTCCTGCTGATAGATTCTGTAGCAATGCCAGCTAAGGAGACCACGCTACAGCTCTTCACATTCTTCCATCTCCTAACAAGGCTTTCAACCATGCCCTTAGTGCAACACATAGAGCTCCTGGGTCTCTGCAGAGCTGATAAGAAGACATCTAGATGTACATGCTGTTCCAAAAGTCTCCCTTTGCCCTGCAGTCCAAATACATAACCTAGTACTCCCTGAAGCCCCTTGGAATCCATGCTCACTGTATAGACAGTGCTGGTTTAAGTTTTTCTGGGTAGCATTTTGCATCCTACTTCAGTCTTCAAGAGTTCCCAGAGTGCTTATAGGGAATATAAGGTGATAAATTCAAACAGGTACAGATTTACATGGACCAAAAGCAACTTACAAAATTCTAATTGAGCAAAAAAAGAGAGCATGGCAAATTACAAAGGTTGTAGAGAGGCAGTTCACTCAGTGAAGTCGGCTTAAGATCCAGCAGCACTGCTGGTGTCACACTGACCTCCCTGGCTTCCATTTCACATTCTTCCTGGTGATGTAGTGTGTGTATATTCACATACATACACATGCACACATTAGCAAAGCAGCTGAGATTTTCCAGATTCAGTTGGACAATGTTTATTTATTTTATCATTCTGATCTCTTACACTGTGCAAACATTTGCTGTTGGAATATCTGGAAGAAAAATCTCCAACAAGACAGTAATAGAGCCATAGAGAATGTTGTAATCCCTAACTCTGTTACATGTTGTGTGGTACATCTAAGGAATCTCTCTCATCTTACATGAAGTTTTTACTTTCCTAAGCTTTTTACTTACATTATCTTTTTACTTACCTGAACTTTACTTACCTGAGAAATGAGAAGAAATAAGAGCACAGAGGAGGAAAGAGGAAGATTCCAACTGCATTAGCAGCCCATTGGGAGATGCTAATTGCCCTAAGGGCTGCTTGTCCCCTCCCCTTGGCATTGGTATCCAAATAGCTGTATGGATCAGGTCTTGCATTCTGTAATTTGTAACATGGTATATTTAATAGCCACCCAGCACTGTACTGCTACCATTGATTTATGGAGTCATAAGATTTATGGAGTCTGCCACCATCTACAAGTTGATTATCCCTTTTTATTTGGATGCACTGGGCTTTTTTTCATTAGAGATGATATATTTTAATACTTGTGATAGTAGTAGGTAGCTGTATATTTCTTTATTTCTTCTTGGAATATGGCTGCTTTGGGATTTCTCTCTTTGCCTGAAGTTGCAAGATTCAGTATGATTCATGTTCTCAACATTTTGTTGAGGATATAAACTGTGAATCTTACCCTGTACATGACGGAAATGCAGATTTGCTGAGCCATTGAACCATCAGAGAAAATCCAAAGTTTGCATCATTCCCCAGTCTACCATATTGCTTTAGTGTCTTTACTTTGGTTGAAAGTTGTTCTTTAACTTTGAACTTGTAAGACTGGTACACAATCACTGGAGGACATCTTAAGGGAGGGGTTGGCTGAAAGCACCCGATCCTCTTGTGCTCCTGCCAGTCATCTTGTTCTACATTCCCTGCAGCTCATTCTCAAGCTTGTACTGCAGGTTAATGCACACATTCACACAGCTAAGCTCCAGCCATGGAGCTGCTGCAGACAGATTCAGCTGGAAAACTTGCCCAGGAACTAAATAAATATTCAGGCAGCGAGCCCACACTGAGCTCCAGTCTGCCACAGCTCTGTTGATAGCTGTATTTCATTTGTGGAGCTTAAAACTGTCTGCTTCCTCTGTGTGTGAGATGCAGGGATGGCAGTGCTGGCAATGTTGTCAGGAGACAGAATGACAGGATGGGACAGGAAGGCAGGCAGGGTGTGACCCCACCAGCACTCCCAGTTTCAGGTAACCATGAGGAGATATCTGCCTCAGGAGAGTCACACAACATCTATTCCTTGCCTATGGCACAGGTCACAGGACAGCACCGCAGTAAGAATATCTTCAGCATAATGTACCTCAGGAAGGAAACAGGAGGGGTCAAGAGAAATCACACCTGGAGCTTAATAAATAAAACTTGTAAATTACTCTAGTTAGTGACTGTGCAGAGATGGAGGTGGAAACCTACCACAAGGCTTTGCAGCCTGATCTGGGCTCTCCCCACCATGATTGAAGAAAATTGCTTGAAATAAAGGCTGGGTTCTTACCTTCAAATGAGAGGACAGGTTACTGTGAAAGAAATTTGAGTTTGGTGTCTAGCTTCGTGGTTCCTGGGGCTGAAAGTGTTTGACAATTTTCTGGGAAATTGCTCTCTTGCCAAGATGATCTGGAATGGAGCTAAACCTTGATGAGACCCAGGACCCCCATTTATTTCAGTTTTGACTGCAGTTATATTTAGCATAGATACACTATCTTAAAAACAATAATAAAAAAATCTCTAAACTACTTGCCAAAGAAAGTTTGTGCCCATATATGTGATTCTGTGTCATAACAACTCAGGCTCTGCTCCGTGTCTTAATGACGCTCATGTGATATCAGTTATAAATGGGAACTGTGAGAGCAAGTGACACAGTGTATCTGAGAAGGAGTTATAAAAAAATATGCTAATCCTTGGAAGATTCTTGGAAGTAAATTTGAATATGTTGATGGAACTCTACAGAAAGTAACATATTCCTCCACAAAGACCTCTCTGTTGCCAAGAACCTCTTTTTATCCACCTTAAAGCATTACTTTATATAAATGCAGAACTGGTGTGTGTTTTTACAAAAGAAAGAAAATTCTGTCCTAGCTGTGTTCACATGCTCTTGGGGATGCAGCATCTTTAATCAGCCATTATGTTGTACAGCGTTTCAGATGTCTCTTTATCTTCCAGATTCTGATGACTGAAACATGTTTAGAACAAGAACAGCTATATCTGTAAAAACTTGTGCCTTTTTGAAAAGTCATGGCTAATGATAGTTTTTTGAAATGAGCTTCCCAGTACTTTGTATCCTCTGGAGGGCTGGTGGGAGGAAGGGATTGCATGTGTTCATGGCTGCTCCCACCAGCTCCTCATTCTACTTCTGAAAGCTCTTTTGGGGCTTTCTGAAACTAGCTGTTGTGAAAAAGAAACAATAAATGGAGAATTAAAGCCCTTTGTGCATTTATCAGTTGCACCTTAACCCATTTGCAAACATAGAATGCTTTGGAATCTGCTTATGTAAATAGTGTGTTACCTATCTGGATTGAAAATAGAGCAATGGCCAAAATATTCCAGTTCAAGCAACTTTGCTCAGGAGATGCTAAGTAGTCAGTCACACAATTTTTTTTTCAAGGATGCTGAGTTTATGCAGGTTAGTTTGAGTTTGTGTGAAAATGCATTACCTTTTATTATTATATTAATTTCTTTCTAAAGCTTTGCTGTAGTGTTTCATGGTGCAGTGTTCTTCAACTTCTTTCCTCTCCCACGAGCTGTGACTCCTCACTATGTGCTCATGCAATGTCCAAGGCTTCCTCTCAAGAGGAGATTGTGCTATGCATCTAGAGATTTAATTTATCCAAAACCAGCTGTACAATAACCACACTACTCCATCTCAAGATGGAAACAGAGCTGTTTTCATTCACAATATTACATGGATTATTTCCCATGGTTTTCATTAACACCCACAATGTAAATTGATGATTGTTCATATAACAGTTTAGATGCAGCGTTAAATTATTCAGTATGGATGCTGTAATATTCATGTGATGTGATTTTGGCTCTTTTGTAAACAAATATGAACACTAAAGACCCATGCCAATGTTAATGAACTGAAGCACAGGTCTAATTAACTCCATTGGTAAAATTAAGATAGTAGCTTATATCTCTCTTTTCTACAGCTTCCAAATTTGAATAATCAGTCCAGGGTCAGTACTGTTGCCTCTAGACACCTTGAATTATGCAGAGCTGAGAAAGTGAAATATGAAATCATGAAAAAAAATCCAGAAATCGATAAAAAAACCCAACAACAATCTTGCTAATTTCTTTAGTTGCTCTAGCAGCTAACATATTTCTGCCAGAAATTAAGCCTCCCCCGCTTTTTCCCTATGAAGATACTGATAACTGATGTCAGAGCAACACAGGGAACATGCATTTCTAGTACTTAAAATATTTGACCAGAAACACTTCCCGGTCCTTTTTAACTCAAGAAACATCAAGACATTTTTTTTTTCCTTTATGCTACTCAAACGAGGATGAAGAATGACAAACTGCAAATACAGAATGGGGAATAACCCCACTCTGTCAATTAAATGGACAGTGTAAGGAAAAATGTTAGTGAATTCACTATTCATTTTACAACATTTCAGCTTGAATGATATCTCTGGGAAAGCTTCTTATGTCTACAAGGGTTTTTCCAGAAGAGAACATTTACAATAGTTGTCTTGGCAACATGAGCTCTGTAGAACTATAAATCAGAGCTTACAAAGGTTCGTTTTCAAACTCTGAAATAAAACAGAAGAAAAATAAGGCAACTAGGTGAGCAGAATTTTCTGATCTTAAATGCATAAAATGACCAGATCCATTACATGTTAAGCTATTCCACCTTGCTTTGTGCTGATGAAGCCTCGACTGAGGTAAAGTCTTAAACAGGAGCCAGGAGCAATGCACAGAGAAAGCTGTAACAAGATGCAGTGAGCACACATTAAAACAGCTAACAGGATAATAAGCTTAGAGGAAGAGGACCCTTAACAAAGCCAGAAGGAATTCAGAGTACAATGCCGGAGACTGAAGGAACTCATGGTTGTGATTTTTCAAAACCTAAATGTTGTTATAAAAAGAACGGTTATAAAACAGTTATAATGGTTATAAAAAGAACAGCTCCACATGGCCATCAGGATCCCAGCCTTGAGAAGCAATGCAGGGAAAGACTAAAAAAATTCAGCTGAAATGGGGTGAAATTTTATATTATTAATTAATGTCTTTAGAGATATTAAGAATTTATCTAGAAAACCTCTTAATCATTAATAACTTTTTATTAGACATTAAACAAAATATTTTGATTATTTGTCCTTGTGCCGTTAATTGCTTCCAAGGTTTGCAGAGTTGTCAAACATTCCATGCCATCACATTTTTTTTACTGGAAAACCAGCAATCCCTTCCTCTTCTGCACCAGGAGAGGCTGGCACGAAGCAGGGTGTTGACAGTGCTTCCATCTGACTAACAGAAAAACAGGACACAGCTCCACCCGAGCAGGCACACAGCCTGTCCTAGAGAAGTTGCTGCTGCTATCATTGCCTTCATATTTACCTTTATTGGGAATCATCAAACTGGGAATCAAAGTCTTGACACCTTTCTTCTTCTGGTATTTTTACTACAAGTTTCATCTAGCAGCAGCTGAAAGGGAGAGCAGAGATATGTGTGACCCTGAGGGAGCTGGGCCTTTAAGAGCTGCCCCAACTCCCTACTCCCAACAGTAGTATTTGTCCAATACCACAAAGAAAATATATTATGAAATTTCAAAGAGCTAGCTGAAATATTTCTATCTACACAGCATGCAAACCTGATTTCAACAGGAGACAGAAAGTACTGAAACAGATGAAAGACAAATTCTCCAACCAGTGATTTCAGCCTGGATACATATGTCAAGAAAATTTTGACTGTGTTTTCCCAAGACCCCTGCCATGCCTTACAAAGATCTTATTTCTTGTTCAACTTTCTGGACAGCAGCAGTAATATATTTCTAGCTTGGCACCAGCCTAACAAGGACAAATACAGTTCCTTCTTCAGTCAGTAATCACTAATAAAATGATAAAGGAAACAATCAACTAAAGCTCACATGACACCAAAAAGAAATCAAACAAATTTGACAGGAAAAATGCGATTTATGTGATCCTACTGGTGCTGTTCCATTTAAAATTTAACTGTGATCTAACAGAAGTAAAAAGGGGTAGTCAATGGCTAAAGTTACTCTCAGTGAGAATTTCAAAAATTTCAGTAGCAGTTTTTGTCAGAACTTTTGTCCTTCCTTGATCTCCTAAACTCATCTCATTATAGCTAATGTTCTCAAAACACTGTCAAGGACCTTGATAGATGAAACTTAACACAGAAGCAGCATGTCTGGATAGAAATCACTCAATGTCTCAGTAGGACATTTCTATTCTGTCTCAAAGAAATGTTCAAAACCTTCTGATCTTCAGAAAGTCTCAATTTATTTCTGTAGAGGTAAAAAAAAAAAAAAAGAAAAAAACAACACAGAAACCTCTGTGCCTCCCTGCACTTCCCTTTATTATCTTCCTCCTTTACCACCTGTTAACCTAAGATGTAATAAATCATCTCTGTGCAGTAGGGCAGACATGCAAAGCACACCTGTGATCCTGAAACTTGCTCCTGTCTTCATCTCAGCCGTAGGGAGGGACAGTACCAGCAGCTACAGGAAATGTTTTGAGTTTTTGCTGGTGCTGCACATCACACAGTCCTGATGTGCAAAGAGAAAGCTGCTCCCGAGCACGACCCGCGCGGCAGAACAGGCACAGTGTAAAAGAGTCAAAGGACATCAGGGCACCCACTGAGGCTCTTTAAGGAAGGAAAGCATTGCTTGAAAGGATTATTTAGGAAGCTGGTACACTTTGAGATCATCCACCAACGCAGGTCAGAATGTTGTCTACTCACTGCTTAAGAGTTTGCCTTGGCTAAACTTGTTAAATTTCATCTTTCTTGAGGAAGCTGCTATTTTTCATTCTTCTGTGTTGCCCATTACTGAAGTATCTATGAAACTTAAATTTTGAGATGTACTTGTCTTCAATGCATCCCAGTGAAACAAAGATAAAGTACAATTTCCTCCATTTTATTGATGGGTAACAGAGCTGAGATGTTTAAGATTGTACCTAGGATTCCAGGAAAACTGTCAGAATGAATAAGAGCTCCACTTGCCCAAATTTTTGTCTGACATATGAAACCTCACTCCATTTAATGCTTTTTCTCTCTTTTCTCTTTTTTTACTATGCCAGTTAAAAGTCTGTGAGTGATTCTTGATAGAAACAGTAAAAGTGCAGGGGAAATAAAACCAAAGATACATTTAGAGCTTCTTGATGCACAAGAATGTAGCTCCTTATTTCTATGGGGATGGTTTTTCAGTGCCAGCAAAGTTTGGTTAAAACAAATCAGACTGTGTTTGAAACAGGTGTTTTTACCAGCTTGTGTACTGTAGCCACTGTGATGGCTGGATCATTCAAATATCCTCAAAAAGCTGAAAATTTTGGGTTTCTTTCTCATTTCCAAGGTGGAAGAATGTATACTTACGTGTTGGAAGTAAAAAGGAAAATGTTTACATTGGGGAAGGCAAATGCTGAATTTTCACAATTGTCTGCAAGGATGTGTTTTCAAGAGACTCTCGTCTAAAAGCTGCTCTTTCACTTGCCATCTTGTCCTCAGAGACAAGTTTTTCTCATGTCAAGGTTGAGTGATCTCAATATCTGAAATGGCAGCATGATGACAAGCACAGAGGAGAATGAGAAATAGAAGCACTCTCTCTCTATTTTAATCTCTCTTCATTTGATGCTTGCTGCTGATGCCACTGCAGGTGAAATCATTATATTTCTGGTGCAGAACCTCTAGCTGGAGACTCAGAACTGGTAATTTTAAGGAAAAAAATAAGTGATGTTGTTCACTATATTTTGTGATTGTCAAGAGATACTTCTGCTTCACTAATGGAATCCAGTGCAAGCTTGTTGGAGGAATTACCAGGCATGGGAAGATATGGTAACTATCAAAAGAATTTTAACTTTCTTTACTTCAAACTTTAGCTGTTAAAAGGGTGAGCAGAATGTGTATGCATTCTGGAGCATGAAAACAGCTGCAGGCACAGGAGACCAAATCCTATAGAATCCTATAGAGACATTAAGGTTGTGAGCTAAGCATCAGCCAGCAGGAAAATATCTACCAAGAAGAGGTAGAAGACGAAAATAGCTACTGTAACAATAAAGAAACCTCTCTTTGCCTGGCTGGGGTCTCTCTCCAATGATTATCCCTCAGAATCCTTAATTATCATCATTAATAAATTTTTAATATTTCTCTCAAAAGCCATTTAAACGTCATGCTGTAATAGAGGATATAACAACTTGGATGTCACAGTGAAAAATGCCATTGGAAGGGCTGTTTTCAAAATGCTTCTTATTGTCAGAAGCAGAATAAACACTAAATCAGTTACTGTTTAGGGTTGGTGGAAGAAAAATAGTTTTGTGATTAAAGTAGTGTTTTCAACATTTTTGTGCTTTTACAAAGTTTTGTGATTAAAGTAGTATTTTCTAAATGTTTTGTGCTTTTACAAAGTGGCAACTATTCTTGAAGGCATTTGCAAAGCATAATGTGGTGTGACAGTCATAATCCTGGAATGAAAATGTAAAAGTAAGATGCTACACTGCAGCTGGGGAAATAGGCAATTAAATGATTTCTCCATTGTTTCTTTTTCTGATTTTTCTCTATAAAACTCTTCCCCCTCAGATCTTAGGAATCCTGTAAACATCACTTAGGCATATTAAGTGACTTTTTTAATCCTTTACATCTGCTGATTGACCTTCTGTCCAAGTGACTGCTTTAAAAATATGGGCTATTTTCATTTAGAATTCAACATATTGTGGTGTAAACTTCAGATTTTAATTATTCTGTTAACTCATGAAATGCTACACAACATTGAGTGCTCTGAAAAAATCCTATTCCTGTATGTATGAAAATAGATTGTCAGAACCAGGGAACAGCTTTAGAATAAATAACTGCTTTTTTCAGTTCTTCATCTGTAAGTTAGGAATGATAGCATTCATTTTATCTCATAGTGACAGCGGTAATGAAAATTAATATTAGACATACTTGAGATATTTTAAAGATGAGAAAAGATCATGAGAGTAGGGAATATGTTGCTATTTTGTTATCAGTAAAGATGCAGTAAATCTTATAAGGAGAAAATATATCCTAAATAATTTTTCATTATTGCTTGTCTTTTGGGAAAGGTCACCATGAAATAAGCTATTTCTATGATAAACTAATTTTGGATAGGTCTGTTGGCTGATCTGCCTCAAGACAAACAATAAGAGCCCAGAATGCATGCTTCTCTTTGATCTGAAAACCCACAGCATTAGGAAACTTCTGGGCATAGGGAAGTCACACTGAAATTTTATCCAAAGGGGCCAAAGGAGGAGTGAACTCCTGAGGAGAATATATAGAATGAGTGAAGCAAGAACACACGATGATAAATTTAACATGAAACCTTGTTTCCCTGTCTGTCAAATATTTTTTTAGCATAGGCAATATTGTTACAGGTCTGCTACACATTTCTGCAAGAGGGGATTTTAAGAAGTGTTCTGTTTGAGCCACATCAAATTAAGTTCTCCAAACCTATTAAAGATTTTATTTCTCTGTGTGGCTAATTAACCAGGGATGGGAGGATTCTAACTTTTTACCATAAGTCATTTTGGCTGCAAAGACAGTCATGAAAAAAAACCATAGAAATTGTATTTGATGGTAGAATACTCCTCTCCTCCTTCCTCCCACCTTCCCCACAAACCCACCCAGAATTAGTCTTTCTCCATGAAGTTCATGGTTTAGTGCTCATATGGACAGTAGTCCTGGCGCAGAGCTTCATAATTGTTATGAAAACTTTATAAACCTTAACTATCATTCTTCTGGATGATTCAGT
The DNA here is from genome assembly GCF_035770615.1 of Melospiza melodia melodia. Classification (NCBI taxonomy): domain Eukaryota; kingdom Metazoa; phylum Chordata; class Aves; order Passeriformes; family Passerellidae; genus Melospiza; species Melospiza melodia. The sequence goes on from NC_086202.1 coordinate 22,963,367, forward strand.
AGTAGGATCTAATGCCACAACAAAATCTCCTCTCTTGATTTCAAAAGAAAGCAGGATCACACCTTCTGGGAACAATGTTTTTCTGCTAATTATACTGTGTATTACATAGCATGAAATTAATTAGAGGGCTTGTTAATGGTCCCTAAAACAATGACATCTGTGAATGTAAAGTAAACTCAAAATGAAAAGCAGCACTTTAAATTCCTAGCAGAATTCCAAAATTCTAATAGATTTGATATATACTGTGAACTATGGAACATTTATTCCTTGTGCTTCTAATAGATACTATATTCTGATGCATTTTAAATACAATGAAGATTTAACTACAGCTGGAAGTATTGCTTACCAGATATGATTCTATCTTGATAAAAAAACTCATACACTATGATGCATAAAAATCACTTGTTAAAATACTTACTGAGCGAAAACGTACACAGAGAAAAATACCCATTAGCTTTTCTCATTATAGCTAATGGCAAAACCTCATTGATTACAACAGGAGTTCTTTTCAGAGAGCATTTCTGCTTACTTTCACTGCAGGCCAAATTATACCTCTGCAATCTCTGGAACCCTCAGTATTTTCCATTGCCACGTCAACAGCTGCTAGCAAGTGTTCAGCCTTTATTCAAGTGCCCAAGTCTGTGCTGGTGTCCCCAGCCAGCTTGCTCCACGGGGTCACATCTGAAATGTTCACATTCTGCTGCCTGAATCATCATTTCCCTCCCATCTAATAACTAATCTCAGCAAGCATTTATACCAATCAAATCCAAGATGTGCAGAACATGATTATTTGAGTGTAAATCTCTGCATACACTCATTTTTGGGATAGTAAATCAATTTAGTAAAGGTCAGTGACAAGCCTATTTTAGCTAAATCAAGATTAATTACTAAAATGCTAAGTAGTAACATAGTCATCAGTTGGGCCTTCACAATGTTTTAAAACGTGTTTTCTGTTAATTTGGTTTAAATCTATTTTGATTAGGTATCATGTATGGAAGGGAAGCAAATGACTCTTTACTACATGTATATAAAAAATGCATGTTGTTAGCCATTTGTCCTACTGTTTTAAGCAAAAATGCTTAAATTTTAGCTCATTATTTTTGCTTTCTATGAGCATGAAGAATGGGATTTTGAATTTGTTCACATGAAGATACTGAATTTCAAAACTTCCTAGCTATCAGCATCAGTTGCTTTCCAAAAGTGCAATTTCCCCCCTTTTCATGGTCACTCACTCAGGAAAAACACTCAAAATATTACAAGTTCATGTAACCAAATGTAGCTATACATAAAAATAGCATGTATTTTTAAAATTTGTTGTAGATCCTGGACTGAAAAAATGTTAAAATATTCTTAAAAATGAGTCCTCACAAGGGGTTCCTGAAATGCAAAGCCTCTAAAAAAAAATAATGATTGGTTTTTTAGCTCGTGCAATAATGATTCACACAAGCTCACAGAGAAACTGCCATTTGAGATCTCATCCAAACTCCCATCTGATGGCTGCAGATGTAAACACACACCCTGTTTCAGACCAGGGTCTGCCCCCACCAAGATGCAAGGAACTATCTACATGTATGGGAACTTGTGAAGAAAAAAATGCCTATAATGTGAATTATTTTCCTGGCTCTGACAAACTCTTGACCATGAATTATTTCTCACTTAGCCCTGTCAGAGAAAGGCACTGGTTATGGCAAAATCCTCCTGTCTTCATGCTAGTTATATTCTCCAGTTCTGTGCTAAAGTTTCTGTACACTTTTCATTTGTTATCCTGAGTGAAATATTTTACTTTTTTTTCCTGGAAATTCACCTTTTTATTTCTCTGAAGATGACAGCAAGTTTGTTATTACAATGAAGTGATAAAATGTACAGTTCTTCAGCCCAGGCCATTTGCAGCCATGAAGCATCATTTATAATGATGCCAACTGGAGATGCCAAAGTTACCATTGACCAAAGATAGGGAAAATTCAACAAAACAGCAGAACAACCAGCAACATACATTTGCTGTTATTATTTTTCAGTCTCTTTTAGTAAGATATGTTTTCAATGAGCCAAGCCAGAACGAATGCTATGGCCAAACTTGAGCTACCTTGGAAAGAATCTATCATCAAAAAGACAGAATTACCACTGCAGTCTATAATGACAATACAAAAAAAAATTTTTTTTTTAATGTTGTAACCAGATAAAGAATTGAAGCCATTATCAAACTGACAAGGCTGCTGACATAAAGTATGCAGACAATTATTTTTGTACATTGATGGCTATATTTCTCACACAGAAAGCATGATAGCTGCTGGGCTCTTCTGCTGCCCATGTTGGATCTTCATGGACATTATTAACTATGCAGAGCAGCCCATAAGCTGGCTGGATTCACTTTGCAAAGGGCTGGGCTCACCATTTCAGGATATATTCTGTACAAATTCATGCTTACCTGCCTTGCTTTCTTCCCTCAGGTGTTTCTGTTCTCAGTTACCTGCTGCCTCATTCAACCAGGAGCAGGAAGCCTTGGGGATCCATGATGCAGGAAGCCACTTGTGGAGTTTCCTGGGTCTGCAGGGATGGCAGTGTTGTGACACCAGCACGTACATGTGGGGAACACGCGTGCAAAGTTCAGTGGTTACCTATGAATGGCATCAGCTACACGCACACACACACATACACACACACACACACACGTGTTTCTTTTCTTTTTGTAAACTGCTTTGCATTTGCCATCTTACAACTCCCTGTAGTTGGCTTTTGAGCTGATCACCTTGAAGGAACTTTGGTCAAGCCACTTTTTCTCTCTTTTACAGATAACATAGGAATAGGCAACTGGCAACATCCTTCTGATGGAAAACTAAGCACTGAGTTGTCCCGTTTCTTTTATTCTGTTCTTAATTCAGAACTGAACTATTCCTCTCATCCCAGGGTTACTAAGATGCCCTTATAGACCTCATGAACAATCTCCTTTGCTGCTTTCCCAAAATCCTAATCATTTTGCATTCTGATCTCATGAAGCCTTTGATTGTGTTAATAAACACAGAGGTGTGAGGTTGTGCCATTCCTTTTACAAAGTTTCTCTCACCTCTTCTCCAGTATATTACAGCTACCTGTGTCTGCTAATGGTATTCTTTATTACAGTTCTACTAATTTGCCTAGCATGCAAATCAGACTTGAGCCAACCTGCAGCCTAGAGCCAAGGCAGACACATCCCAGGCTCTGCCTCTGGTAACATTTTGAGAAACAGGTAACAGCACGTTGCTACATGAACCATTTTAATTTAACATATTTTTGAATGTGAAGGTAAATAATCTTAAATCCTGGTACTCTTTACTAAGAGAGTAGAGGATTTCTGTAAGTAACACCTCTTTTATGGTATCTTCAATATTTCTCCAATTAATGCCTAGTTTTAAAAAAGTATAGGTGAAAGAATTTCTTTGATCACCTTTTCCCTGAATAGTGATGCAGCCAATATATTTAGCTTTCAGCAATGCCTTTTATCTTCCCTGACTGCTCCTTTTATACCCTGGATCAACAGTTTGCTCCAAACAACAATCTCAAAACCTTCCTAAGTTCTGATGTGATAAAACCAGATTTTTAGATAAGTTTTCATACCTCTAATAGAATACTCCAGTTTTAGCTTTAATGAGCAATATTCATTGTTGCCTGCATGGAAACAATCTCTACTTGGAAAGACTAAGTGTTGGAATTTTTAAAAATTTCTTAAATTACTTCCTTTACATGGCTGTGGAATCATGTTGACCTTTGAAAGTCATTAAAATAAAATAAAATCCTACTGCAGGGGGTTATTTTAAACATTTCTCCTTAAAATAAATGCTGTTCTTTATTGAATATATCTGCTAGATCTTGAACACTAAAATGGCAAGTCACAGCACAGTATGGAATGCCATACCCCACATTATGCTCATCATGCCATTTATGTAAATGTCATTATATGCCATGAAACAGTGCATTGTTTTATTTTTAATACATAAACCATTCTTTAAAATGTGGTACATGTTTGATAACTCCTTTCTGATTTATTGGATAGCTTGCAATGGAAGTGAACACCAAATTCAATGAGACCACTTAATACAAGGAAGAAGAAAAACAGATAAGCATTCAGCGTCCTAATTAGAGGAGCAGCTATTTTTTTGATATGTCTTGTAGCCTGGAATAATTTTCTAGAATATTCAAAACAGATGCTCTTTTAATTAGAAGCAGAAAAATCTGAATTTTGGCTAGCAGCACCCAAGAGTATGTTTGAGTGCATTGGAGATAAAACATCAAGTTTACATAAGTTCTGCCACCTTCTGTTATGTAAATGTCTGCTTATGTATGCATCTGCTGGGTGGCATCAGCTCAGCCAGAGCGTGTGCCTCGCCCTGTGCCTGTCACAGTGTCCCCTGCACGGAGGATGGACTGCAAGCCACCAAGAGAGCACAATCTGCTCTTGTTGAACAGCAGTGGTGGAGACCTGCAGCTTCTCAGACAGTGGATCCTGGATTCCATGCCTGTGCTGTCTATATGCAATTTAGTTAGCTGCTGCTGTCTGTGGCTATATATAGAACCAGATTTATTACTATGGGTATGTTACCAAGAGAGCAGATCCAGCCTGATAGGAGAAAAAATATTAATTCCATTGAGTTCAAAATATATCTCCCGTAGCCTGCTTATCCTTGCTTCTATTTTATAGCCATGACAGCAGTAATAGATGTCTGAGAAATACCTAAGCCAGAATAAACCTCAGTAGAAAATCCAAAATGAAATGTGACCTCTCAAAATTTGCAATTTTATGACAGCAAAAATACAATAACACCTTATTGCAAATGACAACTTCATAGACACAAAGAAACCAAACACATATTATCACCATAGTTCACTCCATGTCTAAATGTGGACAAGAAGAAGGAGAAAAGCACAACCTTGTTTACAATACTGTCTTCTTGAGGTTCAGGCAGCCATTCCAAAAATAATAGCCAGCAAGTCACAACAAAAAGCATTGCCTGGACCGTAACTCCTTTTGGCTCTACATAAGGTAAAAGTTAAGTATAGCAGTTTTATTCCTTCACAACGCAGGGTTATCCATGACAACTGTTACCACAATTCTTATCTTTCACACTGTTTTGACTGCCTGGAGTTGCATTCTGTTCATTGCATTTCCAAGGGCAGAAATACCCTAACATTTCAGCTTTCCCCTGGCTCAAGCCTCGGTTGGAAGCTGAGAGGTGAGTGTGCAAGAGGTACCTTGGTGGTTTAAGGTAACACAGTCAATCAAGAGACTTACCTAAGCCCAGCCAAGGGCCAGTATCAAGTATTCTGAAAGCCCTAGAAGCAGGGATGTCTATCAAAGACTGCTTACTTCTGGTAAAAGGGAAAGACAACTTCTTCATGTGTTCTTCATACTTCACAGAATGAAAAGAGGAACGAGATCTAATGGAATAGGGCTTTAACTGGCTCACCAGTGCTAATGAGACCTGCGGTAATTATCATGCTCAATAATTTCTCACTGGATTTGATGTAAAAGATTGAGTACTTAGATTCTCCTGACATACTGAACACAGGTACCACACCCAGACGAGCTGGCCCTAAGCAGACCACAGGACATGTGAACACAGACTGTAGCTGCTTGTTACTATAGAGAGGACAGTGTGGGAGGCAAGCTGTAGAGTTTTAAATAGGTTTTTAAGACCTAGAAAAAATGCCTGAGTCAACTGCAGAGAATAGGGAGAGTGAAGGGAAAGAAAACTGATAATGTGAGATGCATAAGCAGATTGGCAAGACTGGTGACACTTGGTGATTTCCTTAGAGCTTCAGCTTTTAGAATTAAGGGACTAAAGAAAGAGATTGATTTAATTTAATATTAGAATACTTTTAGCTCCTGACCAGGTCATTTCAACATTACATTTGTAACAGCCTCTCTGAAATTACACATTAGTGAAAACAGTGAATCCTTTAGAAAGGGGAAAAAACATTCAGGAGCTGCACCATTTATACAACTTATCTACTGAGAAGTAAAGTGTTCTTAACATAAATAGTCTTGTTTTGTTTTGAATGTCAGTACTACTTGTTTTGTTTTGAATGTCAGTACTACTTTGACAGAATCACATGGAAGTATGAAAGGAACCAGCAAAATTTAGGAGCACAGAGGGCTAAATGAAAATAAGGTAAGAAAGTATAATGTTTTCCTTCCATTGTAGCTGCCTTGGTATGCAGTATTTAAAGGTTGGCTTCAAACTGCATAGTCCTGTCCAAAATGAATCTTGAAATCATGGCAGTTGGAGCTGGAAACTGGAAGGTGCACTATAGATATCTTCTTCCCAAGGAATGACTTCAACTTTTCTATTATAAAAACTTTTTTCTTTTAGAATTCAAAGAAATAAAAAGTGACTATATCCATGGCTGCCTGCTGATCACTAGTAGAGCTCTAAGGCTCCTGAAGCACTTTGGAAATACAAATTCTTTCATTCACATGCAGGCATTGCAAAACCAGCCTTATAGCTATGTTTCAGAAGAATAAGTGGTGGTGAGGGCACACCACATGACAAGCTCAAGGTCACACAGTTAAGGAGGAGCAGATCTTGGAACAAACCAGAACAAGCCTATAATTCCTGGTCCCTCTTGGTTGGCATTCTTTCCTATTCCTATGCTCAAGTCTGATGACTCTACAGCACTGTAAATACCAGCCAGTCCTTCAGTACAGAAGGACAGGGTTTGCTTTAATGCTATTTTTAGTTAAGCAGATCCCACTTTTAAATCTGCAACGCCTTCATTTTCAATATCGTGATTATGTTTAATGTTCCATAGGAAGATGAGGGGATTAGTGTGAATCAGAAAGCACAATGCAGCGTAGGCAGTACCATGCTGCCTTCTGAAACACCGGCACAGAGCAAGCAGGAGCTTCGGAGGGGGCTCTGCACAAGGAAAAGGCATTAGGCAGCTGGACATGTCAGCTGGGTGCCTCATCAGGCAGCTGGTGCAAGTGGAAGGTCAAGAGCACATTTACTGTTTACTGAGTTTGTAAATTACTAATTATTCAGCTCACTAAGCAAGGCAGGCTTATTGCCTGCGCGTGATATTCCCCCTCCTGTCAAGCCTAAGCACATATGGAAGAGAAGGAAATCTCAACTATATTTTGATAGATGCAAGTCATTAAAGCACCATAATAAAGGATGTAAAGAGCTATAATAGGTAGGCCACCAGTAAATATAAGCACACTTCTGTGTTGGTCAGAGAACAGTTGTAGAAGTGCAGCTGAGCACTGCAAACAGCAGTTCTGTCTCTGCAGAGAGCTCTGCAGGGGCTGCCTGGCTAACCAGGAGATGGTAGGATTTGGTGTGTGTGTCCAAGGGAAGCAGTGGCCTAGGAGTTAAAGAGTGGTCGGCACTCACATTCCACTGTGGGAGACAGAGGCAGTAGCCAGGCAGACACTGCCTCGGAGCCAGGGAGATTTCAGAGGTACTGGCCAGCAGAAGCTGTGGGAGCTACACCACAAAGAAGGAGACTGCCAAGAAAGGAAACAAGGAAATAGTCTGCAACATGAGGGTCAGAAAAAAAATTGCTGTGGTGGGCCTTGAACCAAGAAAACAGATTTGTTCTTCCTGTTCTGTCAGAAAGAGAGATTACTTTGGAAATGACCTACTCAAGAAATTGTAAGAAAGAGACCTGAGACAGAGTATACCACCATCTCAACTTGCAAAAAGAAAGAACTCTGATGACTTTTAGTCTGCCTACATGGGGGCAGTCAAAGATGACTGACATAAGGATGCTCGTGGCAGCTCCAACTGAATAAACCTAAATGAGAGGAAAACATGATTAGGTTAGCCAAGTGGCCAAATAGGCATGTCTTCTTCTGCAAAAGTGTACCCTTGCACAGGGAAATATCTACCAAAAGAGGAATCAAAATGTGACACTTCTGGAGTGAGTAGGACTAAAGGATACCCTCTCCACCCAGTCTTTGGGTATATGCAATGTCTACCAAGACCCTTTATGAGGAGGGAACAAGATTTACCCTCTCCTGTACTTGACTGTTCAGACAAGACTCGAAGCAAAGATTAACAAGCTACCAGATCTTCCCTGAGTAAAGACAAGGAAGGTCAAGACAAGAGGAATTAAATCAGTGTTTGGCATAGAGGGATGGAAATAAGGGCCAATTATAGCAGACAAATGAGGCAGTGCATTTCTCAGCTATTGGAAAAACAGAAGTAAATACTCCAGGTGGGAGGATGGACTTGAAAACAAACAAAATTTAAAAATCCGAAAATGTTTATGCCAGTGGAAGAAAACAAAGCAGCAATGAAAATCAGCCATTAAATCCAACAGAGATACTTTGGATGAACTGTATTATTTCAGAAGTTCTACACCAAGGCCCAAGCATGCCCCTCAATCTATACATATCACTAGAAGCCAGGCTTTATAGGCAGTGTTCAGGCACTGGTAGCAGGGGAAGTGAGGTAATGCATTGGTGAGAGGGCAGTGAAGAGTATTCTGCTAGATATGCCAAAAAGAGCTGGTTTTGTGCTGGCAGCTTTCATTTCTCAATTCTGGCTGAGATAATTCTGCATCAGAAAAGGGATATTCACCTGAGATAACTTGGAAATGACAACACTACATAGCTTTCTGGGTTTTTTCTTTCCTTATTTTTAGAGTAGGACTACTTTAATACGGACTTCCATGGAGACAGTTCAAGACCTTTTCAATCACAGTTTGATTTCCAGACCCTGCATTATCCTGAAATGCATGAAATTGCATCTGACATTCTGAAAGATCTGTTTCAAAAGCAAGAGGCACTATCGCTTCCCAAAGCACTTCATGCAGCTCAATTCCCAGTGGACAGATGGGAGCACCAAGGGGCTGCCAAAGCACATCTCAAATCTTGCAGCAAACAGAAAATGCATATACATCTCCTGCTCTGAGTATATGTGAAGATGCCCTCTAAGCCTTCTCAGTATCATTTATTATATTAATATAATGTAATATAATATTATATTAATATAATAAATGTGTATCTCAATTGTTTTTGTAAGTGCTGTTGCAAGTTATGATCTCATGTCCACACCGGGTTGCCTACCATGGCACTGTAGTAAGTGACCTTGGTGAAGTTTAAATAGTCCTGTAAGGAGTGGATCTTTGAAGGAGATTTGAAGAACTCCCTGAGTCACGATGAGATGCTGGGCAGCACATACCCAGTTCTTGGAAAGCGTTGTTCCTACACGACTGTGTACTCGCAGGGTCACGGGTCAGCAGGACAGGGACCCCGTGTGGGAGCTGACTCTGAGGGGCTGGGAGAGGAGGCAAGGCAGTGGCTTACACTCTGCCTAAACAAAGTTTTATTTTAACTCCTACTTTAAAAGCTGTCAGGTTATAAAACAAATAATATTCCCAAAGAAATTACTGAAGAGAACTACGGGACAAATTAGGCTGGCAGAACTACTGCGGAATAAATATGGTGCAAACAGCAGAGGCAGAAAGGCAGACAACTATTTCCTATGCACAAGTATGGCTAGAAACTGCTTCTCCCTTGTTTTCATCTTCTGTCAAGCACAAAAGGGCTAGGTAAAATCTATACAGACATAAACATCACACCTAGCAGGCAGTGTCCATATGCCCCTGGAGTTTGAGCAGTATCTTGACTCCCTTGTGCTTTCCACATTTGGTTCTTTCTGAAATACATTTTAACTCATATTGTCTTCGGAGCTAAAAAGAATAATCAAGAAGTGAAACTTGTAAGTGAAAAGCAGATGTAGAGATCCTCAGGCTGTTGAATAATGCGATTATGGATCTTCAGTTTTTGGAAGGAGCAGCAAAATGTGATGCATTAGGTTGCAAAGACTTTAGCACATCTTTTCAGCAAACTATACATGTGTTATACTTTTGATCTGCTTTCTACAGATCAGTAGACCAGTCACTCCCATCACAGACTGGAAGCTTCTTTTGAAAAAAAAGGGCAAGGGTGAGATTTGGAGTTTGCATGAACTGCTAGTGACCCCCTGTGCTGTAGTGTCAGAGGCTCTGCAGCTCTGCCTCTGTGCCTCACCCATCCCCACACTGAGCTTTCAAAGGTCTGCTAGAAATCAACTGCAGAATAATTACTGCAGAGCTTGGCTCCAGATCTAACTTGGAAAGTGCTAAGTCATCAGCTCTACAAGATATAAATTATCACTTCTGGTCAGTTACAGTGAAAAATATGAAAGCCGCAGCATCTTGAAAGAGCATCTGGACATAGCTTAAGTCCAGTCCAAATAAAATAAAAACACATGATGGAAATGTGTAATGCTTTCTGCAGTGGCTTGTGATGCCTTTAGCACAAAGAGGCAGACAAGGATGGCTTTGAGACTGAGCAGTACTTGTGCCACCCTGTGTGTATTTATGATTTAAACCTGGTCTGAAAAGCCAGAAAGACTTTCATCGTGGAACTTCTCCACGATAATCTTAAAACAAAACAACCTTGAACACCTTCCTTTTCAGAGTTCCATTCTTAGTGCCTGACTGCAAGGTAAAAGTCACATCTAGAAAGAACTACTGGTCCAGGAGATTAACACACTGGAAAAAATACTTTGGTTATGAATTGCTATTGAACATGTTCTGACTCTCACAGCTACCAATATTCTCCAAGTGACTTCCACAATAGGTTTTCAAGCTAAAGACTAAAAAATTTAACTTTTAAAACCCCAGTCTTGCAAAACACTTGATGAATAGCTCATGTGAGCTGTTTTCATTAGAGTGAAACCAGACTGCTTTCACAAACAGTTGTCCTAGAGTTCAACATTTGCCTTCTTTAAATACTTGTATTTGTCTAAGATTAGCTCTTTCACAAACATTTTTTTGCCATGATTTCTTCAAACTTCCTTGCTAAAATACTGCTAAGATGAGAATACTGCTCATAGATAAAATTCTCCATTTTCTTAAAAGAGAGACAAAATGTACTTTCAGTTATTTGTTGTACTGTGCTAATAGGATATTAATCAAACTATTAAGAAACATTTATCCAGCTGTTTTGCAGAAGCCAGAACTAAGTACCTCACAGTCTTACCCAGAAAACGTTTCTATGTGAAAAGGGTGTACCAATGCTCTTATTTTATAGCCTAAGAGCAAGGCCTGGAGAGGCTGAACAACCTTGTAGAGATTGCCCAGAGCCTTTGAGAAAAAGGAAAACATAAAAAGGCACTCCACTGGAACACCCTTCCTTCCCTGAATAAAAAGGAAAACTAACTTACCAAATGACCCTCCTCAAACAGCACCACTCAGTCACAGAACACTGATGCTTTTTGGATTCTTTTAGGAATATTCCAGGCATGAGTCTTTGTTTTAGCTTCTCTGACACTTCATCTAATTCCTGAATCCCAGTGGTATCGAGGTAGGATATATTTTGGCACACCATAAAAAGTCCTAAGCTATTGTGAAAGATTTACTTAGATAACTTTCTGTAAAAAATGCAAGAGTCATTACAAGTATCCCATTTACTTCTAACTCTGAAGTTAAAAAATCACAAATGCTTTAGCTAGCTAAATATTTATAATAGCCTGTCTTTATGCATGCAATGCATAATGCCTTCCAAGTACTTTAACAAGCTAGAAATAGAGAAACATCCAAAGCTGAAAGAGCCATATTTGGGGTGAAAAATGGAAATTGTTTAAAAACATCACATTCAGTTAGAAGAGAAATGACACATTTTAATGTATGGGCTATTTTGAGTCAAGCAGGCGGTAAGGATTATAGTTAGAATTTGGCCAGAATATCAGACCAGGATATCATACTTGCAAAAGAGAGCAGCTGTCAGTAATAAAAGTAAATAAGCAATAGGAGCCCCCCAAAGAAAGAGACATCTGTACCCATGGCCAGCCTGGAGGCCGAGCTCAGGCATGACCTGTGCACAGCAATTTCAGTGCTCCTTCCTGCAGTGCCCTAGGTTTCCTGGTGAGGAAGCATTCCTTGAAATAAACACCTACTGTCCAAAATTACCCACAAGATGCCCAAGGCATACAGTGTACTTGCACTCATTTGTCCTGCAAAGCTCTTGGAACATGGATGCTCTTCTTTCAGCATAGGCTTTCCCTCACCCAAGCAGCAGTGCTCCCTTTTCTGGATTTCTTCCCTGAACACCCCAGCCCTTTGATTTTAGCCAGCATAACAGCAATGGCAACAGGTGAAAGTCCTGGGTTCTTTCCCAGTCTGTGCCTACAATTGCTGCAGCTATAAAACATCTCTGTGAGAAGTTCATGATGCTGGCAGGGACAGCCACAAGATGGGCATTCCAGTGATGCTACAAGCTGTCAATATTGCCACTCGACAGCAGTTGGCAGCAAAGCTTGTCACTGCAGGCCTGACCTCAGCCTTCACTGCTTGGGTACTTGCAAATCCAACTCCCACGTCACTAAATGCTATTTTCATTATTGGGAAAGAATGAAGGGGGACACATTTGCTCTGCAATCAATACATTTATCTGTGCAGTCAAAATTTTGGATAGGCACACAATGAATTGCCCAAAGTGCTTGAAAATTGGCATTAAATTCATTTATATATATTCCATTAGCCAGTTTTCTGCAGTTTATCCATTTATGTATTAATTGTTATGTGTACCTGCAAAATGCTTTATTCTCTATAAATCAGAAACTGCATCGTGACACTTGTGCCCTTCGGTTTCTTTTCTGCTTTTAAACTCTGTTTGCCAAATGCTGTGGTTTTGTTTGCTGAAGCTTCATGATAGATGCAGACTGGCAGTGCAATGAAAATGCATTTGACCATTTCTGTGGACTCTCAAAGAGCTCAGACCAGAAGGGCATGGGGCAAGGAGAGCAGGGAGAACCAGCATTTCTCTCATGTCACTCAGCTGGGCGCTGTAAAGCACCGAACGTTCTGTGACCAGCAAATAACACTCCCTGGTTTGTGTCTCGGTTTCAGCTCCAGCAGCTCCTGCCCCCTCCTTTCACCAAACAGACATGCTGTCTAAAAGCTGTTACATGAATGCTTTATTCCATGTATAACAGTTCTGGAAATTTTCCTATCTGGGTTGCTCAGGGGTCACAAATGAGATCCTAACCTCTTTCTACAAGGTTTTATACAGATTTACTGATCAGAAGCTAGAGTCTGAAGTCAAAGAAACTGTCAAGGAAAGAAAAGTGGTGTTATTCTTCACCCAAGTGAGACAGAGAATGACACTTCTTTGGGGTGAGTCTCCTTAGCCTAGATGGCCCATGAAGAAAACATACTCCAGAAGATATAGACAACCTGGGGCAAAGTTTCTGAATTTGAGGTAGATTTATTCCAGTTCAAGGTTATTATTACTGTAATATTTTTTCCTTTCAGCTCAGAGATTTTCACAGAATACCTAGTATCAAACCAAGCCGACTTGCCTAGGATAATAAAAGGCACCATTTCCCAGAAATGGGAGACAATTTTCTGAATCCTCACCTAGTACTTTATCATACCTTCCTTCCTTATTTCTGCATCTTTCAACACCACTTCCAGTGTACTGAATGCAACCTTGGCTCTGGGAAAAAAAATAATCTGTCGTTTAGAGACAGAAAAGCTCTATACAGGAGTCTGTAAGTGCCTACCCTACCTTTTTCTAGTCAAGACACACATCAAGGGCTCTGAAAAGGATGGAAAAAAGTACCTGATATAACTTTCAAAGCTATGTGACTGACAGAAAACTGCCCCATAATAGAAATATGATAAATATGTACAGCTACAAGCGAGCATCTCTTTGGAAGCACACACCTGACAAATCCCTTGCAATCTTCATCTAAACTATTGCAGCTTCAGATGCACATATTCATCCAAGACTCAGCATATTCACTGACTCTCAGTTAAAACAGAAAAGCAGCTACCATGCCAAAGGGAGATGTTGTGAACTGATCTCGGCTGGGAGTCTCATTTATGCAGCTACAGAAAGGCTCTGAAAAGCTGCACATGAACGTGAAACACAAATGCTAACAGGGTACAATGAGGCTGTTCTCACAAATGTCTCATCAATAAACATCATAAAGGACTTGCATAAAGAAATAGTACTCCATCTACACTATAAGCAAACCATAACAAATAATGAAAAGATAAATAGGAGAGCAATAAGGAAGGCAGGCAGAGAGTACAAATGTGACTACTGAAACACAAATAGAGCAGCAAGGTTAATGGTGAAAACAGGATATTTTCTATACAGGAAATTGGCATATCTTTCTGCTACAATAGACATCAGTACTGGGGTGAGGATTAAAACACATAAATTTATTCTTTTATCAAGATGTTGGAGTACAGGGAACCAAGTCCTTTGTGTTTGCAAAGAGTCACTTGGGAAAAAGTAATTTGAATTTATTTGTAAGCGAAGCACTTGCACATCTCACATTGCAATGTGAATCAAAATTCAAAGAGCTTTTATTTCTGCAGTGTAACTTACTTCAAAAAGCCTCTGTTCTTGAATGAGTATATCCACACAGTCCATTTTGGTTTGTGCAATCAATGTTGAATTCACCTGACTAGATTAACTGTCTGAAGCACCTCCACACAGACAGACAGTAAATAAGGAAGAGAGATGCACCATAGACGAAGAAAAGAATAAGACAGGGCTACAAATCTCATTTTATCTCATGCTGCAGGCAAAGCTTGTCTCTAAAGGTATCAGGTAAGCGCAAATGGAGTCCTTAATTCATCCAACAAATTCACAAACTACATTAGCACAGAAAATGAATAACCTAGCATTCATATGAAAAGGCTATTGAAAAACTAAGTTGAAGATAAAAATTGGAACCTATTTATTCTTGAGCTCTTAAAGGATAGGCATTTTCTTTAATTAGAAGCAAGCATCCACATAACAAATGCAGCCTTGTAACTTTTAATAGCTGGAGCATAATCATAATCAGTTGTGATGCAAATTCCAGATTGCATGGTCTCATCTCTTGACCTTGGAGTCACCATGTTTCTCCCTATCTGTAATTAATACCTTTGTATTAGGGGGAAATGACTTTGCTGGGAAGGTCAATAAATACAGGCAGTCTAACGCCCTTCACATTGTCACAAGAGCCACAGGTTGAGTCTGTGTTTGAAGCTGCTGCAGCCCAGCAGCTGCACAGGCAGGGCTTGTCGTTCTGGGCAGAAAGGACAGACCACAGAAGGCCAGGCAGGTGCACACCCCATTTGCAAGCGCAGTGAGGAGGGCACTGGAGAGGTGCCCTGCACAGCTCCATGCAGTTCCTGGTCATGGACTCCCTCCTGTCAGCAAAGAAAGGGATGGGATGCTGGCACACAGGGCCTGCTGGACATCAAGGCTGTGATTCAACTGCCTTTCAGATGTCCTGTATGTAAAACTGGAGCTACACAGCAGCTGCATAACAAATACTGATCTTCTAGCACCAAGTGGTGGTAGAACAGAACAAACTGCATTAACAAGCTAAGAATTAACATGGTCCAGACTTTTCTCCTTCAAATTGCTCCCTTTGTTCTACACGTTTCGCAAAAAGGAGAAGCCAAATATTTACATCTTGTTGGAGAGAGGGAGTTGTGTCCCTCTCTGCTCTTCTCCAGGCTAGAACTAACTGATGACTCCTCCAGCTCTGGCTGGAGGCCATGGCAACATCAATTATGTGGGACTGCTCAGGGTTATACTTGAAGAGAAACTCAATTTTACTTTAAAAAAAAAAGTCCCACGAACTCTAAACACCCCCACAGACACAAAAAGAGAAGGAAAAAGGTTAGAAACCAAACTCCCGCAAACAACAGAGCAGTCTCTCTGCTTTAAAAAAAAAACAAAAAAAACAAAACAAAAAGTTTGCATCCCCTACCCCCGCATTCCTCACAGGTCAGAATTGTTGGGCCACTGAAAAACAACAAAAGGCAGCAACAAGTTTTGCCTTTGAGCTGCAAAAGAAATGCTCTTGGCCTTCAGCAGCACTTGGGCAAGAGCTCAAACTCTGTTCTGAAAGACCAGAAGAAAGAGAAGCAGGATGATGTGAGGAGTAAACTCAGAGAAATGCTGATTGCGAGATACTGAAATGTTATTTCCTGGAGTAATTATTTGCCTCAGTGAGTACCCAGAAATAAGCTACACTTAAGGTAGTTTGACACTTCACACAGCTTTGTGTAGCACAGCTCTCTGGAGAAGCTACATTCTTAGAGCTCTAGCATGCCTCTGCTCTTTATGGCATCATTTAGAACCTTTTATTAGCCATATTTTAAAAATCCCACATGATTTCTTCAAACCTGGTCTTTATTTGCCTCACAACTTTCTGTCTGTAAAATAGGATGCAACTTCCTATCTGTATCATATCTGTAAGAAAACATTAGGCTGCATAAAAAGGATTCTATAATCTTCTGGGATAAAATACAAGCTCTTTCAAGAACCAGAGGCACTCAAACAAACCTCCCACCCCTGCCCCTGCAATCACATCTGGGAACATGGTGCTCTGCCTTTCACAGAGAATTTCACTGTTAAAGAGCTTGTTTTAATTATTTTCCTGTTTGAAGGAACAGTTAAGCACTCTTTTACCCCCCTGCCTCATCCCTTCTCTCTAATGTGAGATTTTGTACTAATGCAGACAGGTAAGACACCTGTAAAACACAGGTAATTTTACAGCACATCCATTGGGTCAAAGCAAATGAAAAAGTAAAGTGTAGCAAACAGGGGCTCTGGGGCCTCTAGCAGGGTGATGAGAGAAGCAAGAAACACAGCCAGTGTCTCAGTCCCTTCAAAAGCAGCAGCCCAAAGTGTACAGAGAAAGCACAGCAGGCAGAGCTGGAGCACAGCCACGCTCCCCCTCATGCAGAGCGAGCCTGCTCCTTGTGCCCTTTGATGGCAGAGGTTAGCACTGCAACAGGCACACACAGCTTCAGAACCTGCACACAGAGGTGTCGTCTGTAACCTGAATAAAGAAACTCCAAAGTGAAAGGTCACAGCCCAGCACAGCTCACAGAAGGAAAGACACGTAGAGACTTCTCGGGAGGCACTGGGACGATTTGCATGCGCTGGGTACAAGACAGCAACACATGGCAGAGGAGCTTGTTGACAACTTAATGACTGCATTGCTTACTCTGGTGGCTAAACAAAAGAAGATGCAACTCTAGTTTTATCAAGTACAAGGAAATTCTGTAAGTCTAACTTTGGAAGCTGGTACCTGAAAGTGTACATCTTGTCAGTGGGAAATATGCTGTTATCACTGAATTCTGGACCTTGGAAATTAAAAGCTCAAGGTCCAAGTAACTAGAAACTGGTATGTCAAACTTGTGCCTTAGAGGGCTTCCTCTGTAAATTTGTATGAATACACTGTAAAGGACTGCAGAGAGCTCTGAATATGTCATAAAAGGAAAATGCTACTCAAGCTGTACATGTTTCCACAATGAGAAAAGCACTGTATCTGTGAAGGCTTATACAACAGTGACTTCTGCTGTGAAAGCCTTGTCAAACCAGCATATCAGTTATGAAGGTTAAAATTGCCTGCTATTGCTTCCATTACTCAAAATACTGAATATACTTTAGATAGAACTTCATAGAAATATGCTTCTGACAGGGGCATTTGAAGTGTGATGGGCTTCAGCTCCTGTTCTTGCTCCTATAGCAGGGAGCAAGGTGTCTGTTTTAGTGGGACAAGGATGCAGACATAAAAATCCAACCATTCACTAGTCCCAAAACAGAACCAAAATCTTTTCATTTTCATGAAATTGTGAACACTTAATTTTAGTCACAGGTGGATTCAAAAGTTTTCAGGACTTGCATCTGAAATCCTCATCGATGCCATTGCATCTTACCTGAGTTAAAAGCAGAGGCAGTTTTAGTGAGCTTCTGTTGTGCCTGCATCCTAGGAGCACCTACAGGCTTTTCTTCCAAGGAAGAGTGCAACAATATGTTTGAAAGTCTCTGCCTCTAAGAAAGAAACAGAATATAAGAAACTAACAGGATTTGGAAGCTTGAAAAAAATCTCCTGGTTCTTCTATTTTTTAAAAAGTTTAGTGGTTTCAACAAAGAGCTTAACTTAAAATAAAGAGCTCATGAATCCTCACAAATTTTAATACAAGCTTATCTTCTGGAAAAACAATTACTAATGAAGAAAAACCATCTGTTCCCCATAAATTAAAACTGGTTAAATATTGGAAAGTATTTATTTGACTAAACAAAAGAACTCTCTGCACCCCTCTATGTTTAAAGCCAAATATTCTAGTTCGTGTATTCACGAATAGGTGGAAAATAACTGTCTGCACAGGCTATACACATTAAGTTAGTCTGCATAAACTGTCACAAAGGCTTTCCATTTTAAGTCATACCTTTTATAAGAAGGACTTGACACTAAGCCAGTGAGCCTGATGCTCTCTCATGCTTTTTGCATACTTGAGAGACTAGATTATTATTGTCTGGTCTCAACTAAAGGTCCGTGGCCATACAAGGCTTAGTATGCCTTCATCAATTTAGAGTGATTGTTATAAAATAGCCCATAATAGGTGTCTGAATTTAACACACTAGAAATCTTGGATCTACAGATAAGCAATATGCAATACTTTTCAATCCCCTCAGAACCACCAATATTTGAAATCCCACTGATTTTGCATTATAGACTGCCACATACATTATTTTAAGATTCAGTTATTTTGTTTTTCCATGCCTTGTCTGGCAGCTGCTGATTTAGAGTCTTCACTTAGGGCTGCAAGTTCTCACCATCGATTTTGCTGATACTTTCTGTCTTATGGAAGAAATTGTCTTAGAATGCATACAATTAGATTTTCATAAACCTAAGCATGTTTGTGTGCTACTTTTTTTTGTTTGAAGGTTTTTTGTTTGTTATTGAAGTACTTCATGATTTAGAAAAAAAAAAAAAAAATAGAGAAGAATTTACTGCCAGGCTTGTGACCTTGAGGAAGACAGTTGAAAACTCTGCTCTTAATCTTGCAAGAAAAACAATCAGTGCTATATACAGCATGAATTGACTATAAATGAGATGTTGTAACTCTAAAAATAAATAGTGTGTCAGAGCTGTTCGATGTGTAAGTTTGCATCAAGGGACAGGTTCTCAGATTTTAAAAGAATAATTTGATAAATGCAAGTCATACTCCACATGTTGCTGAAGAAATAGTTTTTAGTGCTTTTTCTTCTGTTGTAGTTTCTGCACTGCTGTATTAGCACACTGTGAAAAAAAACATTTATTCTCTCTCACATACCAGAAATAATTTTTTTCTCTAATCACTTTACATTCTGTACTACACAAAGAAAAAATCCACAAGCGCAACTTTGAACAATGAGTAATTATGTAGTATAACTCCTGTTTTCATTAGCCTGCTTGAAGATTCTTTTAAACGGTACTTTCTTTTTCAGAAATTACTGATCTTTTCTCAGGAAAAGAGTAAATACCTAGATGGAACAGAACAGCTTTCCTTTTCAAGAATGTCTTGTTTCAATGCTTATTAAATGAAGTATCCCATTCCAAAGCTTTTATTTTCCAAATGTAACTTTCAGGCTAATAACACCCTTTTAAGGCAGGTATATTACAATTAAACACATGGCTAAATAATAGAAAACAGCATAAGGGATTTGTGGATTTTATATGACTCATCAGCTTCACTCTAAACTATTTTCCCATGTTTCCTTTCACAATGACTAAAAATCCATATATTGGTCAATTACTTATCCATAGCGCCACTGATTTTCAAGACACATTCTTGGGGCGTGTGGTATCTGCAGAATTAGATTTTTAAAACTTATCCCAAAAAAAAAAAAAAAAAAAAAAAGAAAAAGAAAAAGAAAAAACCGCTCCACTCACAAAACACAGGGACATAAATACATTACATGGGCAGTCCCACATTGGCTGACTTAGCTGGCCTAACTTTTTTCCCCACTAAGATGATTCAGCTTAGAGTTACTGTAGAACCATGGATTCACATCATCAATCTGGATGATGGGTTATGAAGGAAAAAACCCTTTATTTAAACAAAAAAACCACATCCCATAAATAGCAGGGGGTAACAAAAAGTCGTAAATCCAAAATCATTGAAATAGATGAGGCTTACATCTGATAAAACAGAAGTTGAAAGTAGTCTACATAATGAAGTACATACCCTGAGGCAGAGAAGCTAAAATAGTATTTTCACAGGAACAAGTATTAAGGTGCCACAGATGCTTTTGGTTTGGACATCAGATTTTTAAAAATAAGGGAGCCAGATATTGGAAGTCTCATTATAAGAGCACTGAGAACAAGAAAGAAAATAACTTTGAAAACTCTGTCTTAATTGTTTCAAGAAAGGATTTATCTTTCTGAGTGGCTCCTTTTACAACTAAGAGAACTGAAAAACGATTTTAAGGGCCCATAACTTGAAACATGAAATAGTGGTTTGTTGCAGCTCTTGTCCTTTACACTAGATTGTGTATTACAGACTACCTGCATCTTGAAATAGCTGACATTACAGAGGGTGTAAACTAAAAGCTGGGCTTTAGGGCAAGAGTAGGATGGAAAAGAAACAAGATAAAAATGGCTACTTCTGGCAAATTTCAGTGTTTCAGAACTCTTTTATAAACTGTCCTCTTTTAACTCCAGTAATATTCTATGTGATAGCAAAGCAGGTTAGAATTAGACTAATATTAGTTCATTTCTAGTGAAGGTCAGGCACCATTTGTGGATCTCAGTAATCTGCAGCAAATCAATTCAGCTGTATCTCCGCATGCCTTAACAGTCAGTGCTGGCTAATCACAGAATCTGAATAGTGAATGGAGAAATCCAAATCAATCCAAACACTGAAGCCTCTGTAAGCCAGCAGAGGTGACACAGTCTTAAGGCAGGTTTGTGGACTTTCTCAAGCTGTCTTCTGTGGCTTACCAAGTATGTCCTGCTACAAATGTACTGCTGACACTGCTGGAAACATAGCAAGGCATCGCTTTCAGAAAGTGCAGACATGCAGACCTTGCTAAAACATTACCTGAAACTGCTGCCTGCTGAATGCTGGAGTGGATCAGCCACTGCTGCTCACGAGATCATCAACAGCGAGGACAAGAAGTGTTTAAAATCAAACCAGTGATTAATAAACAACCACATAGTATGCTTTGTGAAACAAACAGACTTTACATAATGTCCCAAAATACTTCAGCATTAGATAACAGGGCGAGGAAGGGAGGGATTAGGTTGCATCAGCAATGGAAAAAATCTTTGAGAGTTTAGATGTGTAAGTGAAGCATAAAGCAAGGAATGGGGCAAACAGAAAAAGCTGCACTGGATAAGAGACACACCTTGAAAGAAGATTTATCTACCAGAGATAGAAAGACTAGAAAGCAAAGGGAAACTAAAGCCACGCGTAACAGTAAAAGAAGGGGAAAGTTTGTGATATATCCGTAACACAGCTCTCACAAACTACAACCTCACTCCTGAGAACAATTTCATGGAACACTTGATAAAACTCAATGTCTGTGTATGGTTACATAGCAGAAAAGGGACTGCTGAAAGGAAAACACAGCAATTGCCCATCAGAAATCCCATTTTGGCTCTGGAAGGCACAGAACTGCCCTATGGAGCCAGAACTGGAAACATTTTGCTAGATTTAACCCAGGCAAAGA
This sequence comes from Melospiza melodia melodia, assembly GCF_035770615.1. Lineage (NCBI taxonomy): Eukaryota > Metazoa > Chordata > Aves > Passeriformes > Passerellidae > Melospiza > Melospiza melodia. Next base: position 22,984,857 of record NC_086202.1, read on the forward strand.
CTCAATGCTTCCTCATCCCACACTGTCAGGGAACAGCTCTGATCACTGTGCAGGACAGTAGAGTAGTGTCAACATCAGACGAACTCAAGTGAACTCATGGCAGTTCAAGACTTGCAGCTCTGAGGGAAATTGCCATGTAAAGACCAGGAGGAGGGGAGGATGTCCAATTGATTTTTACAACTTCACTTGAATTATTTTGCAGCTGTAAAACAGTCACTCTAGCAAGAAATATGTGGTGCCACCCTGACAAATGAGTTCTAAATAATTGAACTGAAAATCAGTCAGAGCAGGTTTCAACAGATCACATTATAATTGCAGCTATTAACAACACATTTTTTAATATAGCACAAGTTAGGGTATAAGTATGAGAATTCATCTGAATGCTAGAAATATATTCTCAGCCAGAAGCTCTTCCAAGGCCATACAGTTCAGCCAACCCCAGATAAAAGTGATACACATTTGCCACCACGGGACCAACCCTGGCAGTTGCTGAGGACATGCAGTTTTCATCACCTTTCTAGAATTCAGCTCCATGTGTTTGGTTTCTTCAGCAATTGCACTTACTCATCTTTGCATCACAAACCTACTTGTTACTATAATGATACGAGCAATTGCTGACACTCTTAAATCCTATTTTCACGGCAGAGGACAATTTTCTCTCTCTTACCTTAGGTTCTTTTGGCTGACTTTGCTGGAATTATCCTCTCAAAATGTTATAACTAACAGTTATTTTCATCACAAAACTATGAAACTTACAATCACATTTAAACTCTTTGCACGTATTTAGATAAAAAATCCAAAGCAGCATTTTCAGCCTTTTATTTCTTATACCAGCCAAAAAGACAAGCTTGAAACCTAATACCTTAAGTTTATCCCAGTGGGCTACAAATATCATCTCAACCTGGTTAAAAAAATCTGATGATTGAGCTAAAATGTACAGAACTCAAATGTAAGCATTTGTGGACCAAACAGATTTGTCAAATGAAGGAATAAAGATAATTTTAAATTGATTGCTGTTATTGCTAACAAGATAAGATTAATATGCAGCAAAATGAGGTACAAAAGTTGAAAAAAAAAAAGGGTCACTTACTCTGAAGATCAAAGTCATCATCTTCAGAAAGCTGATCATTCCCTGCCTTCAGAGGAAGGGTATAGGGAATATTACATAAGGAATGTCATGAACATTTGCACTGAAAAAAACTTTAAATTAAAAAAGCTATTGCAAATGTATGTGTCATTTTATCAAGAGATAGATTTTTTTCAAGATGTTGAAAGAATTTAACATTTTTACAGACCTGTTTCTAATTCTGGAGAAATATGAAGTATGTTTGTGAATTAAGAGTAAACTGCTGTCTTTCATTTTATATTAAATTTTCACAGGTCTTCAGGAAGACAGGAAGAACATGAAGTCATAAAAAAGCCAAACTGGACACTTTGGACATGGGGTTTGGTGGGAAAGAAGTTGTTTTGTTTTGTACATTGGGTTTGGCCGGGCTGGGGGGGCATTGTTGTTTCAGGCTCGGGTAGTTTCTTTTTCTTAACTAACAGCAGCAGCGCTGTTGGACACTTTAAAGTGTGAGCCAGTGAAGGAAAAGGGTCATAAATGAAGATACTGCATCTTTGAAAGCTTCCTCAGCCCTAGGTGCTATTTTCTTCAATATGGTAGACACAGAAAATATGTCAGTGAACACACACATTCAGTATATGATGTACTGTTAATAAAACATATCAATGACAGATAATTCACCATAATATGAAATAACTAGGCTATATAGTACTAAGATTTTATTATTTGATTCTTGAAACAGTTATTATATCTCTTCCACTTTCCCTCCTACATTTTTAGAACAAAGACTCATATTTTAAAAACCTGTGTGTACATCTGTTAAAAAAATCACCTAGAAATTCACACTTCACACAGGAGGATAAAACCTCTTCATCTTTAACAGGTACATTTTGTAGAGGAAAATTAATTAAAATTGCTTAATTAAATGAGATCTAAGGAAATCTGAAAAAACTTTAATATACCTCTTCTCACTGTTTTTCAAGTGAGTTAAATAATAAGATTAAATAAATATTTAAAAAAAATTAAATCATCCAAAACATCTTCCACACTGGAAGTATACAAGATAACGGCAGAACTGAAAATGTTTTCAATTTCTTTAGTGACAGTCTGCTTCCACAGTTAACCACAGTTTATCCACAGTTTGCTCAAGAAAAGGATCCATGTAGACAGACAACTGATGAAGTTGTCTAAATATAAAGCTCCAGTCCTCACCTAAAATTATAGACACTGTAAAAGACAACTACTCTTACAAAAACTTGTAATGAATTGTTTGTGAAAACAGAGCTGACCAATCCCAGATTAAGCTGGTACTTTCACACTTAAGTAATAGGATCCCCTGTTCACCTGGTTTTTGGATTCATGCTCACATCGTCTGTGTTGTGTTAGCAAAAGCGTATCTTTGTATTCAAAGAGAAATTATAAACTGAACAGCTAAAAAGTTTACTACCAGATGTTACAAAAAATGTACTTAAAAATGTACTTTTTCAGCCATTTTCTAAGCAAAACAACACACAAGTTTACATTGGAAAAAAACCCAATCGAATGAGTTAGAAACTCTCACACTCACGGGCAGAGCAACCTAAGAAAATTTACAAGAGGCCAAGCACCCTTTTTCTGCTGTTCAGCTTCTGCTGCAGTTCTGGAGCCTTCACTAGCTGTTGCACAAGACCAAAGTCTGCTCTATTGGGTATCTGTACTTCTCATAGTATTCTCTTTAGCTTCCAAGCCAGTGCATATTGCTCTAGTGTCAGTCTACTTTAACAGAAACTGTCCATGTGAAGTGCAGGCACAGAATTGTAGAAATTACATGGAGCCTTGAACCTAAGTCTAGAAAAGATTACAAGATGGTATTTTAACCACCAATACATCCACCAGAGACAGACCTAGGAGAGCTGTTCAAGACTGCTTAAGGCAATGTTTGCATTCACAACAAAGGATTAGGATATGGCCTCCAAATTCATCAGGCACTGAAAAAGAACCCTTGTCTGAGGCAGAGAGGTTGGCAGCTGTCACAGGGTAATTTTGGATCAGGCAAACACTTGCCCTGCAGTTCAGGTCAATGTGAACAGAATGTAGAGATTTGAAAGGAAGTAGATGTTTGTCAACAACAAATGATATTTTTGGGCTGCAGTATCTTCAGCCATTTTATGTCAGTTTAGCTGTGGAAAAATAAAGTTCAAAGATTTTTATTTCTAGTTAATTCTACCTGCAGCCACAAATGCCCAACTGTGGCTTGTAAGAATAAGGGTGAAATTTTCAGACTTTTTGTTTCTAATGTTACTATTTTGCAACTCCTTTAAAAATATCCACATAACTACATTCTTTATTTAAACACTCTTTCCAGAACAAGGGCTAAATCTATGTCTGGCATGTTATAAAAGAAAACGGTATATCAGGAAACTCCTGATCTGAGCTAAAGGCATCTCCTCCTAGTGTTCACTCATGACTTCACTTCTACTTGGTTGTGATCAGAAGATATGCAATGTATGGCTGTCACCTACCTGCCAGAACCTGCCTGTTCTCATTTTCTTCATCCCCTATTAGATGCTGTTACTGTGGTGTGGCTTTTTCAAGAGCAGGTAAGGTGCAAGTCCTTATGACTAAAGGCTATTACTAGTTATGCAGATTACAAGACTTGTCCATCCACAAACTGGGTTCATGCTGAAGCTGACTATCTGGCACCTGAGAATAAAGAAACTGATAAAGCAGAAAAGTTAGTACATAATTATCTTCCCTAGGCTTTTGGATAACTCGGTGAACAAAAGAGACTGGACTGTCACAAGTGTAAAAACTGAGAGCATTCTACGATGTGCCTTTGAGCAAATATTCTCACTTTTCCCCAGTGACACTCCCCTGAAAATATCAGTGATAGACTCATTCTTCAGTTAAAGCCTCCATCGAAATCAGCTGCATTTCCATTTGAAATCCTTAACACCAATGGGGCAGAACATAAATGTTGGTTTGTGTTAACATTTTTTAACTTCTCGTGTCCTACAGTCTGTGAACATCTCTGGTATTTATACATCCCAGGATAGGCAACAGCAGAAAACGAACTTGTGCTTCTCAAGGTGGGTATTTGAAACTATCAGGTGGGTATACCAATTTTAGTCAGAAATTCAAACCTCATATGAGGACTCAACTAAACAGAGTTAAGAAGAGCATGAGCTCTATGCACCCATTATACACAAGTGAAGTTACAGAAATTGACCTTTATTTATCAATCAGTTTCTTTAACTTTTTTTTTGATACAAAGTGACATTTTCATTTAGTACAGAAAAATCCATGTCAGAACAGTACCTGTCTGTTTCAGTTGTACCACTGGAGTCTACTATGATCTCGAACTTTTAAAAACAAACAAAAAATTGGGATAAACAAAAAACAACTTCTGTCCCTCACCATGAGAAGTACTTCAACTACTAATTAACCCATTCAATTTAATATTTTTTAATTTATATATACAGTATTATAATAGTATGGTATAATACTATATATATTTTAGATGTTTTTATAGTTCAGAATACTGCATATAGTGTATAACCACATAAATACTATAAAAAGTATTTTGAACTATAAAATACCAACTGTAAAACAGAATTTAAATTTAGGACCAGATCTTTCTTGAAGAACTGTGCAAGAAGAATCCCTTTTTTTAATTATAAAAGCTGCAAACAAAAGCAAAATTACAGCCTGTAGTGTAAAATTAGAAACCCTACATAATGAAATGTTAGAAACAGTGACTGAGAAGCGAGTCTACTCAAATAATATTTTAAAAACAATTAAAATACAGTACCCAGGAAACATGGCACAAGAGACAGAAGAAACAGGTACAAAACCTGTGTTAGGAACACAGAGCCCGAAGTGCAAAAAACCAAAAAGGGAACCGATATAATAGAGTTTGGTACAACAGGTAAATAAGTATTGCAACCAAAACTAAACCATCACTTATTTTTTGACAGTGAAAACACTAACAATTTAGTACCTTTCTAAAGGCTTTTAACCAAAGCCCTAAAACTGGGTCTGCTCTTAAATAAAAACAGTCTATGTGAATGCTACACACTGAAGTACAAAGCTTAAGAATTACCCTGCAAAATTGCACCAACATAAGCTTTCCATATTTACAGTATCTAAAAGTGACAGAACACAGCATGCTAGGCCTAGTTTATAACTCTACCCCACCTGTACTTAATCCAGGCCCAACAACCAAAAATTATTACTTGTCAACACATGTTAAACTTGGATTGCTTAGATACATTATGATGTTTAAATATTAGCTTCATGCATAAAACAAGAAACGATATCTTTGACAGACAAGCATTGACAGGATACAAACAGTGGTCTGCCCTGTGCAGGGGTCTACTTCCTTTTGAGCTTACTCCCAAGACGTACCGATTCAATCCCACATTATTACCTGGTTGTCAAGTCAACAATGTGCTTAGAAATGGTCAAAATTGTAACTAAGAGTCACATTGCGCATAAACCATCCGCTCATTCTAAGAAATTTCACTCCATTTTGGAGAGTTACCTCATTAAGTGAAAGGACACAGAGTTAAAAAAAGAACAAAACAAAACAAAAAGACATTCAAGTAAACAGCAAGAACCAAATACTTAGAAAAGGTTTTTGTAAACGTGTCATTCTACAGGGTTTTGCAGCATTGTTAAATTCATTACTCATGGACAAGTACATACAGGTCACCACCCTCGTGACGACCTGTCAAGTGTACACGTACGATGTGAGAGACAAGCTTGGTGAAGTGATGATCTACCCTTCCCACATGCCTCGTCAGGTCCTCGTGTGTTCAGTGTTATCATTCCCCTTCACAAAACAGAAATCACTTATGGATATCTTTATAAAGACAGAAATGAACTGAGTCCGTTGGGTAGAAAGTTAGTTGGTTATTTACATCTGGAAAGTAGTTTCACAGCAAAATAAATCTACAGTGGGCCAGCTGGGATCCACAGGACCTTGTTTTGTTCTTGGTCGACAGTTGTCATAATCTGAGTGCAAATGCTTGAAAGGGCTCCTCCCTGGACAATGCCTGCAGAAAAGGAAACCCCACATACAAATGAGATGAGAGCAAACAGTTATGAGTAATTACCAAGAACAGTCTTCTGCATTTATATCCGAAGTGTTTATCAACAGATCAGAATTAAGCAAGTCAACTCAGTATCTGACAGATGCATGTCTCTATTTAAAAAAAAATAAACAGAGCAAAGAGGTCAAGCATTCAATGCACAGTTTCTTCTGCTAGCTCCTAAAACAATCCAGGGAAGTCAAGGAACTGATGGCTATAATCAGCTAAGACAACTGTTTTGTAAGTAGCCTCCATGTACTATTTTCAGAGGCATCAGGTGGCAAAGTTTAAGTCTAAAGATGGTCAGAACCTGCTATAATAAACCTCTGTTCAACATGTGGTGCTAAGAGTTTTATATTTACGGGGTAATATACATAGAGACTATAGCTGTAGCAACTAGACACTATTTACAAATATTAGAAGTAAATTATGAGCAGCTCACAGATCGCTGAGCTAAATAAAACAGCAGTGGTTGCTACTCCAATTCTTATCATCAACCAGATTCAAGGAACAAAACGCCAACAGCAAGCAACTCCCTGAAAATCAATTCACAAGATAAATGAAAACCTTTTATTCTATCCTTGCTAAACAAAAAGTAAAATGCCACCACTGACATATGAGAGGACAACATACTGTCCTCAATACTTAAAAACAGAGGAACTTTTTGACTTAAGAAATATGTCAGCCAGCAAAGCCTCTAGCTACAGCTAACACTAATGCTGAAAAATTATGGAAAGTCTTACACAGCTTAAGGCATAATTTTTCTTTTTGAGAAGAGAAAATAGGATGTCACACAAATATATAATGTCTGGCTCTGCAATATATACTACAGTTAATCATGTCAGGTGACTTCGGATACAGAACACAGTAACTGAAAAGGTCTATGAAAAATGACAAATGGCAAAAGAAGTGATTCAGATTACACACTGTATTCACAACTTGGTAGAGGAAACAAAGCCAACTTGAAAGTCATTAGTCAAAAACTGAACTCCATGAAGCAGTTAAAGAGTACGACCTATAGCCCTATGACTAACCTAATAGATAAACCATGCCTATATCTATCTAGATACTATCTACAGGCTTACTTCATGTACAGTATTATAACTTCAACAAACTTCAATGTCAGTGCAATTTGAACACCAACTCTCTCTGACTACCAGCATCTGGAAGTGTTGATGACAGCTGGAGCCCACAGCACAGAGGCACCAACAGAAGACACACATAAGACTCTCTCAGACTAAGATGCCACAAATGCCTAAACAAGAAGCAGAAGATAACATGTGGTGATGTAATTTGGCCATGTTCATGTCATGTTCTCTGTAGGTTTAGTATGCACCATGTAAAAAACATTTGTATGGCTATTATATAACATTTGTTGAGAACATGGCTTCTCTCAGGATCCACTGAGAGAGCTCTAAACTAAACACACCCTTTTGTCTCTCCACTTTGGCAGTTATGCCTCAAAATATTTTTGTAAGAATCCCATTGTTCAGGAGATGAAAAGTTAGGTTTTGGCTAATAGGGTGTTTGTTCTTCTTTTTAAATTTTGTTGCCACGAACATCAAGATACATTCAAAAGAGTGGGGATAAAATTCTAGGTATGTGGAACCACAGGGAAATATACGCTGACATGAACAGAGAATCTCCAAACACTGTTTGGTTTTTTTTTTCTCCAGTAAAAATACTACAATCCAAGACTGATTTCATAATTTTATGAAGTTAAAAAGGCTTCTAAAGTTGAATTTAATTATTACAAATTCCAATGCATGCTCAAGAAGCCTTGGACAATTTTTTTTCCATTGTTGAAACATTTAAAGTATGTCTCACAAATCAAAATCACACAATTACAGAAGGGAGGTTGAGTTTGGAAAGGACCTTTAGAAATCATAATTTGTTAGTTTAAACTACCAGGAGTTTCTGTTGTTTTGATTGATTTTTACAATTTAGAAAACTCTTCTACTCCTGACATGGTATAACACTGACAACACTAAGTGAAATCATCAAATCCTGACCATACTTTCTATACTACTGGCTAGTAATGAAACCTTTTCAGAATCTCTTTAGATCATAAGATTCTAATATTCAGAACAAAGGAGACTTCTATCTTGACATTTCCTCTTCCGTTAAAATAAAATAAGAGAACAAGAGTTAGTCAAAAGGGAAGGCAGAATGAAAAAACCAAGCTGCTCACTGAAAGGACATTGATCTCTTGAATTAAAATGCAAATGGATTAAATTACCACTGTGTTCCTACTGAAACTTTTATTAAATACTAACCTGTAAAGTACTTGCTATACTCCTGTTCTATTTTTTGAGCTGTCTCAAATTGTTCTTTGGAATGCTTTTGTGTAACTTTGTCCCTCAGGAAGATTGGGTCTTTTTGCTCTCTGAAAAAATAAACAAACAAAAGAGAAAAAAAAAAAAAAAAAGAAACACCTTGTATGAGAGTAATTTTTTTTATGGACTTGAAAAGACTGCCTCTAGTTGGGCAAACAGGAAAGGCTAATTCACATGCAAGCAGACTCCTAGGCCCCGAGTGCCATCTACTGTGTCTCAGCAGCATCAACAGTCATCAGGATCATTTCAGTGCTAACAAATTTATTTGCTCTCAGACCAAGATGGTATTTCTTTTAAGTTTCAGAGACTGGGAGGCAGTGGATGAAGAAAGAATATAAGTTTTCCCATTTCATATGAATTGGATCATCATCTCATACACATGCCAGTACTCCTTACACAAAGCTGGGCACAAGCATCACTCTAAGGGCTTGTGAAGTATCAAGCACCAAGTAAACTTAGTATTTTCATGTTATCATACCTATGACACATTTTTGAGATGCCTCTTTTCTATTATACAAGCTCTTGAAAATAAAAGATGAAAAAACAGAGAAATACAAATGCCAAAATAATTATTTAAAAACATAATTACTAAACTAACCTATCATTGCTGTGGTGCATTTCAGAGAATGCCAACTTGTGCTATATCAAAAAGGGTGTTTGAACAAACTTTTGGTGCACACAACAGGCAGACAAAATGTGCAACTTATACCGATGACTGCCAGAAATCCTTGCTTGACTAGTTTGACCATTGTCCCTTTCCAAAAAGAGGAAACAGCAGTAATGGTCACAATTTCATTTCCAAAGGTGGTCAAGCCACGACAGTTCCATTTATCACAATCCTATAGTGGTAATGAAATACACCTCATTGCTCTATGTCCTGTTTCTACATTAAAGTAGTGATACTTATCTTCTTTATGAAATAGATAGTAGTCAAATTTACCTACAGATTAAGAATATAAGAAGTCTTCAACTTTAGATACAAAGACAGCACAAGTATAAGATTTTTTTAGCAAAATGTTCCTCAATATTCATGTTGGGAGATGATTTCCCTTCTTGCCAAATCAATCTATCAAAATGTGTGAAGGCTTTTTCAAGCATCAGGGGAGAGACTGGCATTTGCACGTCCTGTGCTTTGTTCCTGGCTATATTCAAACAGGAATTTCACAATTACTGAAAGAACACAGCCTGAGAAGACCACAGTATTTGCACTATGTGGCAAAAGGGGACTTCCCTTGCTTTGTTTACTGGAGAATGAAGGTGGGAAAGCTGAAGCTATGAATCAATTGGCACTGCACCCATACTCTTGGCCCTTCTAAGAAGATGAAGAAAAGCTCTTTCTCATGGTCAACATGTCAATGGACCTCACCCACATCACTCTTGCAATGTACCACAAAGGTTAGCAGGAAAGATCCTCCTAGAGGAAATTCAGTTTGGTCTCTATTTCTTTGATAGATTCACTAAATTGTCATGCAACCCAAATGAAGTTAAGACCCTATACCTCATAGTGGGTTTTATAAGGACTATTTTCCCATTTTACAGAATCTCAGAATGTTCTGAGTTGGGAGGGACCCAGAAGGATCACTGAGCCCAGCTCTTCAGTGAGTGGCCCATACAGGGATAGAACCCACATCCTTGGTGTTATTAGCACCAGGCTCTGACAAGTGAGCCAATCTCCCGGGATGTCCTAAGAGATTTAAAATGGCTAGGATGAAATAAACAATAAAGGTAAACTTAGACTTATTTTAAGGTAGAATAAACATTCCTGAACTATACCCCTCACAGACTTACTTGATTTGTTTAGCATTTTTGTAGCGAATAAATATTACAATAGGGTAGATATGAACACTGTGGAGTCGTTCGATGGCATGAGGAGCGATGTCAAGCAGACAATGACAATCCTAAGATCAAATGCAAATGCAAAACACTCATTCAGTTAAAAAGCACAAGCACACATGCAAATCCCCCATTTCTTCCCCCACTTAAATCATAACCCAACAATTTTGCCATACATATAGCATTTTGGGACTACTGAGCAAATTGTACCCGAAGGATTTATAACAAAAGATAATAGATGAAAAATTGCAAGAAATAGCATTCATAGTACCAAAAGCATGCATTGATGGAAAAAAACATACTTGAAGAACTTATAGCATGAAAACTTAGATTGAAATATATGCATTACACTTTTTCAAAGTTTAAATATTCCTATTAATTTTCTCTTTCAGAAATCATGAGCAAACACAAGTGTTAATAGGACTTTCATGTGGTTTGATTGAAAACTGTAAGCAGTGAACAGACTTCAGGTAAACATCTGTCTCCAGGATTATGACGATGTTTATATTCTATAAGACTGCATTAAATGGAATAGTTTAAAAAATTAAATCATCTTTTTTGGAGGTGATAGAGCATGGAATTTAAGAACATTATTTCTAACTTTATTTAGTAATACTGTAAAAGAATAAGAACACTTCTAGTTTCTATAAAGGTGAGCTCATTTTAAATAGTCACATGCAAAAGTAAGCTTTGTTTTATTTTATTTAGTAACCTGCAGAACAGTTCCCTGAATATCTTAAAGGATGACACTGCTAACATAATTTCCACCCCCCAACATAAGTATGTAAATTGTACAAAGAACTACAGCATTAAAATTGACTCACCTTTTCTGTTATCTCTCTTATTGAAGCTACAGTTGTCACATCGAAATGTCCACTCCTCCGTTTGTAATCGATGAACAGACAATCCTTCACACCCCGCTCTATGGCTTGCTGGGAAGCTTTCATAACCTCTGTTGCACACAAGAGAGCCCCTTTCATTACTGTTCCTTAGGCACAGAACAAGGCTGAGACGACAATGTCTGCAAATCCAGATTCTTGGGGCGTTATCCGTCTTTGTGTTGACATTTTGTTGATTTATACAGATGTTACTACTGTGTATTCTAAGCATGGGTAAAATAGCTGTATTGGCATACTTACCAAGGGGACACCTGCAAAATTTTCCAGGGGATTCTTTGACCAGCATGTCTTTCACAGCATCAAGTAAAGGTCCTAGAATGAGGACAGGCCTAGGGGACGTACAGTCCACTTTCTGGACACGCTGATAAGCCAAACTTGCAGAATCTACACACACAGAAGATATTTATTTGTAAAAGCATACATTTCCAGGCATTCCTCAAACAAGCAGAAGCATCATTATAGGAATTATGAGAAGACTTCCTCCGCAAGGGATGGCAAAATACAAAATATGGTCATTATGGAAGTTTTTCCACTTGACAGCTGAAACTAGAGATTTTTCTAACTGAACCTGTTGTTGAATTAAAAAAAAATTGAAACCCTCATCTTCCCCAATCATCCCTAAAAGTGTAAACAATACACAATATTTGATATATCTGGCTTGATTTGTTGAGCTCTTACAAGGCAGTAAGCATTATAACTAATGTGATTTTTCTAAAGGAGTGAAGAAATAAAAGAGAAGATTTTGAGTGGTGCACAGGATTTCTGTCTAGATTAAGCAACCTGGACTGAAATTCAATAGTTGAAAGGAAGATCAAAACCATGCATCAAAAAGAATCTCTATCTCCAAATGAAATAATAATGCTAATAGGTTCAGGGAGAAATTAGGAAAATATTTTGAAACACACTGGCCTGTAATTTAATACAAAAAAATTTCTTATTAGAGATAATGATCACCATTTGTATTCAGAGCAATTAGAAAGTAACAGTATTTGTTGCGCTGTGCTACACCTTCTTAAAAATGGAAGAGAAGTAAAGGCAAAACCCTCCCAAGTATAAGAAAGGTACTTGCCATCCAAGAAAGGAATCGAGTCTGTACTGATTGTATCCAGAGCCAATAAATCTTTTCCATCTTTGGAACCACTTCGCTTATGTTTATGCCTTCTTCTGAAGAATGACCTCCTTGCTGCTGCTGACAATGTCTTAGATGAACTGTTTTCATCTTTAGCCTCAGACATGCTGTGTCTCCTGTAGAATTCCTGATCCATCCTAGAATAAAACACACAAAATGGCTGGTATTTAAAGTTATATTTTTAATACTTTTGACAGTATCACAGCTGGTGATGCTGTGCCTGATGTGCCCCAGGACATTGTCATTTCTAGTTTACTATTTAGCAGCATTAAAACCAACTTGATACAGCAATATATATAATTCAATGTATATTAAAGAATGCCATCCTTAAAATGGCATATCTAAGTATTACAATCTTCCAGAAAGAACAGAAGCAAGCAAGTCTTTTATGCATCTCACTAGTCAGACTTGTAAAAACAAGTACTTTTTAAAGATGAATCCTGTAACTGAGGTCACTTACATATATTTACTGGGAATCTGTCCTCTTTCCAGCTTCTGAGCATTCTCATCTAGCTGCCAAGCCATCCAACAACCAAAATTTCCTTGTGGTAGAGTGTCATCCACATACAAAATGTCATCTTTCTTAAAGCTTAAATCCTGCTCCATCTCTGCCACACGGTCATAAAGTGCTCTGGAAAGGAATACAAACAGGCTCTGCAACTGGTCTCTATCAACTCAAGGGAAAAACACCCCTTTTCTGAAAGAAGTTAACAGATTAGTGGGATTCTCTACATCTCAGGAATACATGAGTGAAAAGTGAGAGAGAGACTTGCTATACTAGACTGTGTACTTGCTGTGAGGGAATAGCTGGATAAATCAGTAAATTTCAAATTTAAAAAAACATGGCAGTGTTTCCTAACAGCCTTATGTTGTCATTACCAGTCATGCTCAAATACCTGATGTAGAATCCATCTCCAGGAAGGTCTTTTATCTTATTAAACTCTTCTATCCTATATTGAGCCTTTATTTTGATATTTTCTCCAGGCTTCAACATTTCAAGATAAGCTTCCTCAGCTGTTTTATTTCGCATGTCAATGGACCCGTACTGCAAAACACAAAAATAAACCTTTAGATGTGAAATTGTATTCAACAAGCCATAGAAGTAGATGAGCTTGTAAAACATGCACAATTGGTTTTTCTCACTTGCAGTTTCTATATTTGTCTTGTCACTTAAAACTCAACTACCATTTGCACCTTCAGATGTCTAGCAAGAGACTGAGGCATTATAGTGGAAAACAAAAAACTCAAGTGCAAACAGCAGACAGGTACTGTGAGAGAGCACTTCCTGAGAAAGTTTTCCAAGTGTAAGCTGAGAATCATAAAATTCACACTGAAAAAAAAATTATTTTAGGGGTAGAAAGTGGTCTGAAGGAAGTCAAACATGATTACAAAGCAAAATCTGGACACTAGAAGTTCAAAGGGAGAGTCTCGGTGCTCACTTGTATCTGAAAAGCTCATAAAGATTTAACAGTCTTGACAAGTAGATAAATATTGTCATTTCAGATACAGACAGCAGAGTCAAAGACACAATACATGGTTTTCCCTAAAATCTCTTTAGAATTTCATAGTGGTAAGATCAATATTGTTCTCTGTTTCACAGTGCCTTTTACATCCTTGCCTCTCTCCTACATACAGCCATGGGATTCAAAGCTTCCCATTTAGATGAAGGGAGCAGTTGTTAGTAATTACAGGCAGACATATGTGAGTCCTTTCAACTTTGAGGCATCCGGTGCCATCAACAGTGATAGTACTCCAGGCTCACATCATCGAGCTCCTCATGTTCTGCAGAGCCAAAATTCAAGTTTGCTTTCTGACCATTCTTACCTAGGTTTTGGGGCAGGAACTCCACACTCACAGAACATTCCACACTGTGGGACCGCACAGCACTTGGCACCTCCCTCTTTATGCCATCCCAGCCATTAGTCAGTGCACTGCAGACAGTGCACTGCTTACCTCAAGTATCATGTCACCCAAGACCAGTCCATCAGGTCCTTTTGCTGGGCTGTCATCATCTACATCTGAGACAAAGATTCCATACAGGTTTCCACCACATATCTGGATCCCAAGATCAACTTGGGATTTTTTAACAACAACAATTCTAGGTTCAGGGGTCCTTTTGTTTGTGTCCACAGGGCCCCTTTTGACAGAAAGAAATAGAAATAACATGTACTAGAATTGAAAAATTTGCCATGCATAAAATCAACTTGCCATCTGAAGAATACATATTTATATAAATATTACTCAGAATAGGTCACCTACAGACAGAGTATTCAACAACAAACAGCACCTTTCCAACTAAACCAATCTTGCAGAAAGCTTTCTTCACTCCTTGCAGATCTTTCAGAAACAGTCTGAAAACATGTACATTTCTATCCTGAGGTCCACTTAACTTTTCTGCTGACTTATTTTAACCAGACACAGCATTCACAGGAGTACACTTCCGGATTTAATACCCTTCATATCCCAATCATGACCATTTATTTTCCTTTACGACAGAAGTTTCCCTCTCTACCTTAAGGAATTCCGGGGACTTGTAGTTGGAGTGGTTTGTTTGGATGGGGGTGTCATTGTCCCTTCGTCCTGCTCACTCACAGTGTCGATCACGGAATGATTGTCAGGCGTTGCAGCTCCGCTGCCTTGGGGGGTGGAATGATTACTCACAGGTTCCAAGCGAGAACTAAGACAGGGGAAAAAAAGCAGAAGAAAAGACTTCTGGGTTAATGCTAAATATTTCCCACTCAAAATTTTTAATTTGGCTGTAAGTCAATTCTAGAGTAACAGAGATAAAACCCAAACCCTATAACTCAAATGGGCATGACAAAACGCATATGTTCACCATAAGTCTATGAGAAAGACAAAGCTCTGTTTTGAAGTGTGATCATGCATCAAAATCAGATGGCTAATTTCACCAGGTCATTTGCCTTCTCTAATTAACATTGGAAATTCTGATTTTGGGGGAAAAAAAAAGTAAAAAATACTTGAAGTATTAAAATTTCATAATCCTAGGAAGAAGTCATCTTGGATTTTATGTTAGTATATTTAGGGATTATGCCCAAATAGAAGAGAAAATATATTTTGATGTATCCAGCATTCTTCTTTTGACAAACATGCATTCACCAATTATTTTTCAAAGCAATCACACTTGTCAGCACACGCGTGCTCACATTTGCAAACATATTAAGTGTACAGAAGTTAGCTATCAGCTAAATAATTGTGTGGACAGGAGAGCTGTCTTTTTCCAGGTCTAGCCAGCCTTACCTTGACCGTGAGTGATTGCCAAGCTGATACATGTGTGGGTTATACTGAGCCAGAATAGTGATGGTGTCGCACTGCTGCCCAATGATTAGTCGAGCTTGTTGCTCTGTAGCATTTCTCAAATTAATTCCATTAAACTATGGGAAAATTGCACAAACCAGAATGTCAAGTTTGCAAATGGAAACCAGCAAGCTCATTCTTTCAGTGTCCTAACTAGAGTAACGTCTAAATGCTCACTTATTCCCACTGGAGAAAACAGGAGAATGAAAATGTTGCTATACAGTGAGTTCTAGGGTTTACTCCTTGGAAGGAATAATCATAATTTTCAAATACTTTGTAACTTGACAAGGAGTTTAACAATACTTTCACTCTTACAAGACATACATATTCTGAGCTGTGCTATGATTTGATACAAATTGATTCAGATCACTAATATGAGTAAATTCAGAATTTAAAGATAAATTCAGATCTATTCAGGTCTATTTTAGTATCAGAAACACGCTGTGCAACAGAAGGTGCTTTAATACGATATTACACTTACAAAGCAGTTCTGTACTTTATAAAAGGCTACTCCATGTGTTTATCTAACACAGTATGCAGAAACATCATTGAGCCTACATAAATAATTGTTAACCAGGTATCTTTAGCTAAGAATATGGCACAGCAACAACAGCATGAAACTTGGTAAAAGCCAGCTGCTTGAAGATGTACTCCCCTTACCAGGCAGAGCATGGGATTGGGACTGAAGTTTAAGATTAAGGATGGAAACTAACTAGCTTAAAATTTAATTACATCTGTATAAGACAAGATGAAGATATACCATCAAAAGACTGATTTTTATCATAAACCCTGAAAATGCCACAACAATCACAATTATGGACTATTACAATAGCGTGTACTCTTTGCTACATCTCACAGTGCACAAGGTTTCACAACATAGTTGTTTTGGGCAAGGCAGATATGGCTGCAGCCATACAAGCAGATTTATCAAACCTTAGCAATAGGAAGCAAACAATTACCTCCAGTAACTGATCACCATATTCAAGGCCAGCTTGATGGGCAATGCTCCCACCTGTTACTTTAGAAACAAATATTCCACCATTTTCTCCGCTCACAATGGAAATCCCGAGTGGCTCAGAACCCTTCTGCACTTTAACATGGCGTGGCTCTTCCATGTAGGGCCTTTTAAAAAGAAATTTAAAACTGAGTTGGAAAAAATTGCACTTGAACCACCACAATACCAAAGTTACATGCAATATTTATGCCTGTCTGAACTGTAATAATAAAACAGCTTTGAACAGTTACTTAAAAAGCCCCACTAATTGCCAACAGTCTTAAATGCATTCCTTTATCACCATGCAATGTACAGTGGCAGAAGTAAGTGTACACCAGGTACATGACTGCTCCAAAAATGATGGCAAATATGAATTATAAACAGAATGGTCATGAAGTTGATAGGAAAGAAGATTCCAGATGCATATTATATCAAAGTAATTGAACCACTGTATATAATATGTCATTGTAAAACCATATTCCAGAAGGATATGTTACAAATACAAATGCTGGGAGTCTTCATTGCCAGTGAAAATAAACAAAATGAATAGTAAGGTGGTAAACCAAAGGACAACAAAGCACAAATATAATATTTCATATTTGTATGCTGGGAAACACAAATTAGTAATGAAAATTAAGCAGTTACAAACTCAAGCCATTAGGACAGCAGTTTGCATGGTAGCATTACAATTACCATGCAAATTCTCCTTAGGGCAATTATCCAAACGTAAAAAAAGCACAAAGTGCGCAATACTGCTCGAGAAGGACAACCTTAGATCAGGCCAACCTCAAACTCCTTAGTGATGAGAACCTAGGCCTAGGAGCCACAGGGATTCTCAGAAAAGACCTATTACGGAACAGATATCTGAAAGATGCAGAAGATTTGAGAAGACAAGAACACTTAGAACAAGACAAACAGAAGTAAGACACTAGTAAGTATAACAAGAAAAAGGCTTATACAAACAAATACCCTGATACCTTCCCCTTTCCTATCCCCATATTTGGGATGTATCCACCTGTACAAATGAGGCTGGTCCATCCATGATGTGCATAAACCAAGAGTAGCCTTCTAAAAAGTCCCGGTTTTCACTATTATAAACTTTAAAATGTCTACACAGCAAGAAGCACCACCAGGTATTAACAGTTTAGCTCAGTGCAAATGAAATAGCTTGGGCACCAGGTGTGGTGTATTTTTTATTTTAATAACACTGTACTGCATTTGGCATGCATTAATTTGAATGCTTTCTTTCCTAGCATTTCATTATGCCACATAGATGGTAGCTAAATTGTGCCAACTGCTTAAACTATTTTATTGTGCTTTTCAGAAACAAGAAGAGTTAACTGGACTTCGCTGACTACCACCAAAGTGCACGAGGCTGAGGAAGGGTATTTTTGGGAAAAGTAGGATTTGGGGCTGGGGACAGAGGGAAGGGGACATTGTTTCATAACCATGCATAATTGCCAGTCTTTGAAGGGATCTTTTTGGTAGCCTTCTGCAGCAGAGGCACAATAGTTTGCCAGCTTATTAATGCATATGAGATAAAAACTGTTGGCTGCTGACACAAATGCAAGTCTGGAACTCAGCCATCTATATCACCATTAGAGGTAATGCCCCCAGCAATTGCTTACCCATGTAGTGAACTTATTACTGATACTCACATTTTTTGCATGTAACCTAAATTAACTAAATTCTGATAACTTGCAGAAAACTGATTATTTTTTCACTCACTTATGAGCATGTAAGCAATATTCTATGAAGTTTCTTCTTGTCACAAAATTTACCAAGGTCTATTCCCACACTAAAAACTAAAACTGCATCTTTTGGAGCTTTGTTTATTGTATCTTTCTGTTTTTTCATCCACCACACCCATTATTAATTTGTTTCAGATTGGAGTAAGAAGGAATCAAACCTATACAAATGTATCTGAGAATTCTAGTAAGAACAGAATGACAGATAATTATGCCTGTACAGCAAAGCACTAATAAAGTAATAAAGGATAACATTAAAAAGGTATTTTATTTGATAAGCAGTTTTATCAAAATCAAGTGAAGCACTTCCCTATAATATTCAGACTGTCTGCCAGAATCACTAGACACGGAGTAAAAAGTCCTTATTGATGAGATCTTGTAATTTTCATTTAAATTAAAATAAACAAATAGAAACATTGATTTTTTAAAAATCTATTTAATTATTAATTTTATCTG
Source organism: Melospiza melodia melodia (assembly GCF_035770615.1). Taxonomy (NCBI): domain Eukaryota; kingdom Metazoa; phylum Chordata; class Aves; order Passeriformes; family Passerellidae; genus Melospiza; species Melospiza melodia. The sequence goes on from NC_086202.1 coordinate 23,003,705, forward strand.
GGGAAAGGCCAAATGAATTATTTGTATTTTGTGGGAAATGGAAAGCTTATTACAACCACCCAAAATTCAAAAACTTCTTAAGATAGATTTAAGTAGCTACTTTCCTAAACTGAGAACTGTTTAATAGTTTGTTTTGTTTTAAAAACCCACCACCAAACCTTAGAATTATACTATTTTTAGAAAATCAATTCAGACTATGGTTTATACATAAGCACAGCAAGTGCGATAGGGCTGGAACCCGGATGTACTTCAATAATATGATCAAGAGTAACAAAAATTGTTATTTCCCAGAGATCAGAAAATGTATCTTGTGCTCTAAGACACAGAGATACAGACTGCCAAAACCCCAGCTTGTTCAGCTGAACACTCACATCATTAGTCATGAGAAAGAAAAAAGACACTCAGATTTTGTAAGTGACAATCAGAGAAACATTTATACAAGAACAGAAGCTGAGTACATGTACTACAAGTGTCACACTGAAGTAAGAATGTAAATTCACAAAAATCTCTTTATGTTTCCTTTCAAATAAAGCTGTTCTTTGTATACAAGACATTCTATAAATGCTGCAATAACTTAGTCACAAATTCTTCAAACAAGACAAAAGTTTCAGGTAGTATTTTATGAACAATTTTTTATTACCACCAGAAAAGTTAAAATACAGAATATCCTCACAATATTATCATTCACATTTTTATGGTCAGTGTTTTTACATAAATTAGGCATACAAAAGTGTCTCGAACTTGACATAAATCTGATTTCAACACATCAGAGCTCTTTTACACTGCCAGAATGGCACTTAGCTGTCTTACTGGAAATAAAAGTCTGATTCAAATTTGTGTCTTACTATTCTATGCTTCAAATTTGTGTAAATATTCAGTCTAGCCAGATTAAGATAAAAGGAAAACAGATGTCCAAGACTGATACTATAAGCAATGTAACTTTGAAATATTCATTGTGAGATATAAGGTCATTAAACACAAAGCACATGTTTTTAAGAAAGCTATCATGTTTGATTTCAATTCCGCAAGCACATACACATATACTAAATGCTACTACTAGCAGTGGTCCAGGTACAGCCAAAGGGATCAGTCAGAGCAGTGAAATTGCATCTGTATATGTTCTGTATTGTTTGCAGTAAAACTGCATCTGTACTGTTCTTCCTCAGTTATGTGCTCAATTTTTCATGTTATCTGGTTACATGGAAACAAGGCACAATGGTTGGAGCATGTATTCTGCCATGCTAAGGCACTTGATATTTAGCTATCAAACGTTACTAGGTCTTAATTTTGTTTAGATTTCTAGAATATAGAACAAGGTTATCATAAATAAGCATGTGAGGTAGTTGAACTGAAAGGGTATATTCCAATTTAAACTGCTCTTACTTGGTGTTACCATTGGTCTAACATGGAAGAAACAAAACCTTTATGAAATCACCTATTCTTAAAATCCACAAAAAGATCGCTTACATACTTTCTAAAGAAAAAAAACCTTCAATAACAGGACCTGAGATGCACTTCTACATCTCTATGTTTTTCATTTAAATTAAATGTTCACATTCCTTCAGACTAATAAACAAACACACAAAATTTCCTCAGATACATTAGTATTATAAACAAAAAATGTGGGGGCCTTACCTATCTTTTCTACGTTCTCCGACAGATACGGGGCTAATGGAAATCCTAGGTAATGTGGAAAGGGAGTTCTGAGACTGGCTGCTGGTGAAGGAGGACGTTTCCAAGTTCAGAGGTGACTGGGGAGGAGTTATCAAGCTGGGACTGCTGCATTCTGAGTGTGACAAGGAGCCTAGGAAGAGGCAACAGTTGAGTGTTAGTGTCCTGCACCTGTCATGGTAGGCAGATCTACGCAGACACAGTGAAAGACACCACACACACACATCTGAGACGTGAAAGAGGAGGTAATAGAGGTTCACTATCTATTAGTCATGGCTTAGGAAGACCAGGTAACTCATTTCAGACAGTGCAAACTCACTGTCAATGACTGTGTTAAACCTGTCCTCTCCAAGTGCAAACAACTACAGCCATTTTCAACAGGAGACAAGCTTACAGACAAGCTAAAACATGAGCGTGTCTGAAAAGCATTTTAAAGAAAAACAAAAGACAGGAAAGAAGTAAAACAAAAATCTAATATGTAGGTTTGTTTTCAAACAAAATATTTATGTACAGCCCTTCCCTTTACATAGGAGGTACATTATGTGACACCTGAAAAAGACAACAGAAGTCAAGCATGCATCCTACACAGAGACAGGAAAGCTCTGATATTTCAAACAAGCTTGACATAACTTAGATTGTATCTTTACCCTGGTTGTAGCCTTCCTAAGTAATCTATAGAACAACTGCCCTGACATTTTGCTCCCTTTGAAAAGCTACAGAAAATAAACCTCAAACTATTAATCACAAATGAAAGTGATTTTTCAGAACTCTCTTGGCTCAGTTAGGAAAAGCACTGCACACAATACATTAAGGCTGCAGAAAATTTGAGCAATGATGGCAGCAAAGAGTTGCTGATTGCTGTCAGCCAACTCCTGATTCTAAAGCACTCCAACTACTGCTTGTCTTGAACCATCTTCCACTAGGCAATTTTGAGTGAAGTACTGAAATATTTTCACTGCATTTCAAAGTATAATTTACAACCAGTGATACAACAGTAAGCAAATCATATACTTAAAGAAAAAAGCAAAAAAACCCCATGTCAGCTCACTGTTAAAATTTTCAAGGCATCATTCTAGAAGAACAACTAAAGATGCAGCAATGCTTATTCTTACTTCTGTCTGCACTTTTACTCACTGTGCCGGTACTCAAGTCAACCACCAGAAAAAACAACTTTCACTAGAAAGTTTCTTTTCTTTTTTAACATTTCTCTGGCAAAATGTAGATTTTGTAACCTTAATAAAATTGTCCTACTTAGACTGTGGCACAACCTGACTTAACAACTGCAAGGGCTTTGTTTTGGTTATGCTGAAAACAGTATAACTAAAATTACTAAAATAATTCACCTCTGTCAGAGCCCATCATGGACCTTGGATATCTTGGTGTTAAAGGGATCTTAATTCGTTCGGTTCTGTACTGCAAGTTAGTCGAAGAACCTATTTTTAAAACAAGGAAAAATTAAAAAGACAAAAGTAAAAGCAACTACAATTAACTAAATGTACATTTAGATTGTACTTCTTCAATGAGCACTAAAGTGACCTCTAAAGGATCAAGACAAAAACTTTGATGATTACCCTCATAAATGTGAATACCTCAATTATAGCAAATTATCTTGATTACACAGTCAGCATAAGCAGAACACAATGCAGGTACACAGTATATAGGCACTATACATTCTTGTACGAAAAAATATTTTTAGTATTTTCCTACCAAATTAAACTTCACTCCAAGTCCAAGCAAGAATCTAAAATGTCTGTTCACTAAGAATCCATGGGACTTTGCAAAGGGCATTTAAAGTATTTTGATTACATTCTGCTTGGATGAATACAGGACCACTGACACTGGCTGCAAATGGTTACATCCCTATTTGCTGTGCTTATAAAGCTACCATGCTCTACTCAATATTTGATGGAACACAGGAACACAAACACAGATAAAACCCCCAGTTATTACATAACTAAAAAATTAAATAAATCTAAAATATTAAAATGCTACCGCTATAAAGCATGCATTTGCTTTGGTATCATTAGGCTAGGCATAACAAAATATTTACATGACAATCAACTAGACATAAGTATACTTTATTTTCCAAGAATACAATTTACATTTGGCCATTAGTCATCCTTGACATTTTGTTCAAGGGACTCTCTCCTTTCCTTCTCACCAGCTCATTGAACCTCAGCCTTTGGCCCTGTGTCCCAACTCTCTAAGGATACTTTTAAAGGGTAACAGGCATGGAAAGGAGGATCCCTCACACACAGAGACTATTTCAAAGAGACTGTAAAGAACAAATTAAACACAGCAACTTCTAGGGAACACCTTTAGTCATAAATCCACACAAAAGAAATAAAGAATATTATTTTCTTCATCAAAAAATGAAGCAAAGGAACACCGGAAGCCTTCAGGCTTTGCCAACCATGACAATCCCATAAGAAGGGTATTTAAGGCGTTTTCCATTTATAATTTTTTCCAGTATACAGGAATCCCACAGAAAATAAATCCGAAAAGTTGGTTACCAAGTCTGGCACTAGAGGGCAACGAATTTGAGCCATGAGATGCTCTTGTACGTGAATTTTCAGGGTAGTCATTGGAGTGTTTATGACTTAGGTCCAAACTCAGGCGACCTTGATGCTGGGAACTACATCAAAAGAAAAGTAGAATAGTGCAACAGTTAGAACTGGGCAAAGAACCTCAGCAAACAGAAACTGGCCAACAAAAAATTTTGGTTAGCCCATGTATGGAATAAAATGAATGCTTCTTTCATTTCCACTTCCACATTGTCCCACCATTTTATGAACTATTAGAAGCCAGAAAAAAATTAGCCTGAAGTACTATAAAACAGAAGAAAGCTTTGTTTGTTTTGGCAGTGACAAGAAAAAAAATTAGAAATTAGTTAATTAAAAAAATTAATTTCTTTGTCAGTATCAGTCAGTGGGACAGAGGAAAACCATCAGTTTTTTAAACCATCAGTTACTGAAAGACATGAAAGCAACTGGCACATCATTTATATGCCATAACGGTTTTGAGACCAATGGATCAAAATAACACACATGAGCAGCATGTTTCAGTCTGCACTCTACCAAACTGCTAGAAGCAATTTTACCCTAATGAAAAAAAATTTTAGGGAGACATAAATTTTAAAACACCTGGGATGCAGATGCTGATGACATATTTGGCTGGCAACTGATGGGCAATTGCTGGTGTGAACTCTATGGCTCCAGGCAGTATAGATTGGATTTCTCATGACAGCAGTCACTGCAGGACACGGCGCTAAGCTTCTTGGTACTGTCCCTGCTTCAATGATAGAAGCATATTCTTATCAACATTATTAGCATATAAAGTCCAGATTTAAAACATACCTTAATATTTTATAATAATATATTTTAACATTTACACTTATGATAAAAATATAGTATACAAATACATTATTATGCACCATATGACACCTTTTTGATAATACATGCATGTTTAAAATCTTCTTTATAACTCTGCAATGAGTCAGTAATAAAGTGGATTGTATTACCAAAAATGAATGCACTCACAGAATAGGATTTTAATATGTGCTAGTAAATAAAAGATTTTCTGTTTTCAAGTACAGAAGTTTTTCAGCGAGGAATAGAAATGCAGAATTTAGTCATCCAAGCAGCATGCAAGACTTCATTTGGCACTTGAACTGACTGCAGCTATAGTTATTCTGATTCCTCTCTTTTGTTGCCTCAAAAAGTCCCACTTCTATTGTGACTTTAAAATCTAATATTTATTACTGGAATTTATTATTCAAGCTGCTTTAAGTATATTCATCCTTCAGTACTAAACAGAAATCTAACTTAAAATTTCCTCTTAAATGAGTTGGTAGCATAGAACACAGTAGCAAAAATTTCAAGACAGACTCATATTATCTAATATTGTCTATAGCAGGCTTGACTTGACTCAGTTATTGTGCAAAAGTATCGTGCTAAGATAAAAGTTAACTACAAGGTTAGACATAATACTTTTAATACTATTGCTGCTGCAATTAAGATACAAAGTGAGAGAAGAGTAAAAGAAAGCACAGAAGAGCAAAAGCTTCTTGGTCTGAGCTACTCTTGAGCATGTCTTTTCAACTGATTGGGGCACCATTGCTTGAAGCTCTCCATTGTTCCAGATACACAGATTATTACCTTCATATTCTCCAGTAAGAATAAAATCTTCCACAACTTCTAGAACTTAGAGGAGGAGTTTGGGGGGGATTTTACAGGAAGAGAGGATAAACTCAAAAAAATCAGTATCACCGACTGGAAATTTAATATACTACTGCTGAAAACTGAAACCTAAAACTAGACACTAAAGACTGAGCAATCTATCTAAAAAACACATTTACCAAATGCTTGGCTATAATATCCTAATTACCTCCTTAAGCACTCCATTTAGTCAGTGCCAATTCAAAACCTGCTAACATGAACTTCAATACTGAAAACTGTTCTATCAACTGAGATAAAATGCTGTTTTCTGTTCCACCTGATTATACTGATATATATTGAGTTTCTTGTGAGTCCCCTTTTCAGTATCTTAATATCTCAAACATACTCACATTTAACTTTTCACTTTGATAAAGATCAGAGCCAGTCTGGGCACTCAACATTAGATACCCCAAATGCTTCAAACAGGTAGAACTTAATATGTTTCAATGCCTGAATATCAGATTTTTTCCTTGGAAGAGTTTCAGAAATAAAGCAGCTAAACCCTGGGATACCTTCATTTACTTTCAAAAATACTAAAAATTTTACTTTTCCTCCTAAAGGACAGGCTACACCTTGTTCTGCACTAATGTATTGAGAACTCCTCTGCACAGAAACTGATGAAACACAAATCCTTCAGCCAGAAGTTGCTCAGCTTCCTTAGTGATTCTTAACCAGGCTTCACTTCTTTACAGTCCAAAATCTGAGCACACCATGTTCAGACTACAACAGACCATGGAAACAGGTTTGGTGAGTCGAGTTTCTTCTGTACTCAACACGACTAATCCCCAATGTTGTCCAATGTGGACAAGTGCCTTGGGGCACTCCTAGAAAGCAGTCTGGAGTTCTGCCACTCACCTGCTGACATGCTGCCAGGGTATAAGGCAGGAGGCACAAAGCCATCGCTGTGCCTAGCAGAACGTTTGGGGGAATATGGTGCCCACTCCTGTAGCTCTGGAGACAGATGCTCCTCACTAGCTGGAGCATATTTCTGCACCTACAAGAACAGAGAAATTGGATTACAGGAAGTTAGAGATTTAAAAGAGTAAAACAGCCAAACTGTGGGACTATAAGCAACATCAACTTCCAAGCAACGGCTCCAGAATGTGCCACCAGAGTGCCTCTTACACATTTGTCTTTCAATGATGTCCTTCTATCCATTTTTCCTCCATCCTACTTTGTTACTATTTTTTATTATTTTGTAATCTTCTTAGGCCAATATTTGCAATTTAACTGATACCTTTTGCATTAATGAAACACCCAGCATACAGTTACGTTTTTCTGCTTTCACAGAATATTTCAGCTGCTATTGTCATGAGTGGTATCTACAGAAAATCTGACTGAAAAGTCAGAAAGCATTTTCCTCTAAGCCTGCATTTCCAGATACATGTGGAGTAACCTCTCTTCAACAAGCAATTCAACTTGTTATTGAACAACAAGTTCTTCTTCACAACTTCTGTTCTGTATATAGCAAGTAGACACTGGTGAGTTAAGAGCATATACAAGAATAGCTCAGACATTGACAGAGATGCAGGAGAGCTGCAAATGCAGGGCTCAGCACGGGGCGTTCACACATTTGACATGTATAATACAAAATATGTGACTGATGCATGAAAAAAGTGAAAAATAATTATTGAAAATGTACTTGAAGTTTTTATGATAACAGTATTTTAATTAAATGAAGAATTACTGAGAACACCAAGACTCAAAAAGGCAGAGGGGCCTTCTTAGAACAGTACTTGATCATTTTCATGTCTTCACTAGTAATTGTTCCACCTACTATTCAGGAATTAAGCACACCTAAATTTATCAACTTATGAAAGTACACAAAATTAGCTATGTATATACACATCTAAGCAAAATTACAACACCCACTATGGCTACAAATTTTGCCATTACAAATACTACTTCAGGAGTGAATGCATGCTGACTGGGCACCACTGTCACAACCAGTGTGATGTAGTTGCCACAGACAAGGGCAATTCCACCGGAAAAAAAATTTTCAGAGTGACTAATGCCCACATTTTGAGGCACAATATCACTTGTGCTCTCTGGCCAACAACTTCAGAGTTACAAAGCTCTGCCTATTTTCTGGGTGGACAGGGGAAAGAGAAGAAAAATTAAAAAGAATCATAGAATCTAGTTTTAACTTAATCCTAAAACCAAAAATTAACAAAGACATAAAGTAACCTTAAGAAAAAAAAAAAAAAACAAAAGTCATTGTAATTCTATTATATAATTTTCTTTTTTACCTCAAACCAACACCTACCTTGCCACCTGAAACACAGCTTGGCAGCACATTGAAGCAAATTCAATATGTCCCCATGCACCCTTTGGGTCTCCTCAACAGTGAGTGCCAAAACCACCCACTCTGTTCCAGCTAACAAATCTCCTGGGCATAAGTCCCCACCTACATGTGTCCTTGTCACAACTGGCAACTCTTTACTCATTATACAAACATTACCACAATTATAACCAGGGCTGTGCATATGCCCATGACAATGCACTACAATGAAAAATGGGCCTATCAGTGCTAATGGATCGACCTGATATTCTATATAAAGCAAACACCACCTACTCAAATGTGTTCAGTATCTTGATCTTATTTTGTTGTTACACACATGCTAAAATATGAGATCACAATACGCCCTCATTCACTTCGTGCAGCGCCGTTCTTGTGACCCCTTCTCTTAGCCATAATGCTCTTCAGACCAAATCTGCTGATTACAGCTACAAAATTAAACTCTTATGCTTTTCAGTCATTTGTTGTGCTGGTTTTGGCTGGGACAGAGTTAATGTCCTTCATAGTAGCTATTATGGACTAGAGGGTTTTTGATTGTGTAATAGAGATGTGTTTCATTTTTTGCTGAGCAGTGCTGACACAGGGGCCTAAAACTCTCCATAACTATTTTTCCCTAAAAATGTTTGGAAATGCATAAGGAATGGAAGTAGACAAAACAAAATGGGAGCAGACCAAAAAAAAAAAGGCATAAAAACCTGCCAGGTGTTCTCTAACACCAGTATTTTTGCAGGATATGGCTCTTATCCTGCACTATTTCCAATTCAGCTCTGTCATCTGTATTGCTTCTAAAACTCTGTGAACTGGGTGGGATTACCCAGGTATAAACAAGTAAGGGAAAAGAATATGACATTCTTAGTCATCATGATGTAGTTACACTTAAGAAAAATAACACTTCTATAAACTTCTGTTTTCAGTTGGAAAATTTAAAAAAAAAATCTCTATCTGCCAGCTGAGCAAATCTGAGGCAGTGGACCTGAAACAGCATTATTGATTATGTCAGTTTATATAATGCACTCATCTAAATAGGACCTTCCCAGAGCACAAAAAGTTTTTCTTCCATCCATTCTGTCAAGACATGGCCCACCATTTTCTCAGCAGGGTTCTTTATTCTAACAAATTATATGCTGATTTTGAACGCGCATCATAGCCTAATAAACAGTTCACCTTTACAGTGTAACGGGCCTAACATCCTTTGAATTTCAGATAAGATGTACAAAATTATTTTGACACATTGAAAGAATTTGAAAAAACCAATATCATGGGTGGCACACCTTAGTCCATTAAATTGTACAGTGATCTGGACAACCAATATGACTTAGTAAAACTTCAGAAACCCTATTTTCAGTTTTTCTAAACCTGATGCTTTGTGGTTTTATTAATATCTTTCCATATTGTCAAAAGTATACCAGAGCCCAGATGTTCCAACAAGCACCATTAAAACTCCAGGTATGGCAGCCAAGCAGAACACCATCTTTCTGTGTGGTGGCCACCACTGCCTGTTAAATACTGGAATCCACATATTGCTTTTGTATTTTGTGCTACTGCCAAGGGCCAACTGAGCCTGAGTTCAGAGGACCTGAATTCTGAGGATGGGCTATGCTTCTCCTGCTCTGGTACATAACTGGGCACCCAAAACCACACTGCTAGTACACTTCAAGGTTTCTAGTTTTGTGCTTCAATATACCAAGATGCTACCTGAGGTGCAGGATTAGGAATGGGCACAGGGGTCATTTTATGCCTCAGAGCAGGAGCCGATTTTGGCCGTGGTCTTTTGATCTCTGGCTCTTCAACTCTCTGAAAGCCAATGTCATCTTCACAGGATTTCCTTGAAGCCAGGTGAGTGCAGTCAATTCCCTCCTCCCGATAATAATGCCCAGCATTCCTGCTGCGCCCCTTGAGAGTAGCAGAGTCCTGTTTAAGTGCCAAGGAAACTGGAGCTTGGGCAGTGGCTGGGCTGGTGGGTGGTGATCCCGTTGTTACCGTAGACTCTGATGCAGAGCTTGCCTGCTGTTTATGTTTAAATTTGATGGAGTCACTTCTCTTAGGAGGAGTTGGAGGAGTTGAAGCCACTTCAGCTTTTGATGGCTGAGGTGAATGGCCTGTCACCTGATTAGGGGAAAGGTAGTCCAGTTTGGGAGGAGTTGGTGGCCTTTTGAAAGTATCAGGGTCAAAGATAGATTTCCTTTGTTTTGGCTTTTTATACACAGAGAACTTCTCTGTTTCTGTTGCTGAGATATTAACCATGACTTTTGGCCAGGTACCACCACTGTGCTTGGTTCCATGTCCTTTGTCAAATGCTGTCTCAACCATCACACAGTCAGTTCCTGTTGGTTCGTAAGGCAGCCTCCTGCTGTCCAAGTCAACAGCTCCATAGCCTTGGTCCCCATAAGTCTCTGGGCTGAAGGAGCTGAGACTGTGCTCTGAATTACTATGGCAACTGTGCACTGTGTTCCTACGAGAGTCAACTCGTAATGTGTTACTAGGGAAAGGTTTGTGATCACAAAATGAAGTGCTGCCCTGATCGCTCTGCTCCTTCTTGCCATCCATGATGTCTGGATTGAAAATGTCAGTTTGGGTTGAGCTGTTGAGTTTCAGATTTCTTTTATTTTGTGCTTGTATCTCTGATGCATGAACTCTACAGTTTGACATTTTTTCTGAATCCTTCAAATTTTCAAATATATTTTGACCGCTCCAAGATGAACTCTGAGGAAAAACCTAAAACAAAAACCACATGTGATCACCTTATTATTGTGTTTCATTTCTGTTTAGTATGAGTCATAGCCTAGCCTCCTTGATCTGAATATACACTTACTATCTTATCTAAATATACACATAGTATCTTACAATTCAAAGCACAGAACATCAGATGAAATGAAACAAGAAAAATTATTGTAACACTTTCAGAACAATTCCAAAAGGGCACATGGTGGCAAAAGTACTCAGTTGAAAGTGAAGGGCCTTGCATTCTACTTCTGCCTCTGATAAGTGCTGCCAATAAGATAAATTTCATTGCCCATTTCCCCTCAAACATTTCATCATCTTACTTTCTTAAAACCTCAAGCTCTCTAGATCTGAAATTACAACTCAAAATCCATGCAACAGGGCCAGAATAATGGGATTTCAAGCTCAAAAAGCAAAACAGAATAACTATTTTATAGAAAGAAGACTGAAAATCAAAGCCTCGTACTTAATCATCGTGATAGCAAGAGTTGAGCTTTGTGCACAGCTCCCTCCTGACTAAAAGGTTCTTTAGTTAGCAGGCAGTTTATCTTTCATGTACAAAAGTGCTGCAGCTCTAAAGCAAAACCCAAGAAGCAGCAAGCAATTGTGGTAGTACTCATTTCATGTAACCACCAAACAAATGGCAAAGAAGACAGCAAGTTAGTCTAACTTCCTACTAGATGGCACAAGAACCTTACTTTGGAAATAACTGTTGAGGAAGTGTACCACCAGAGAAATGCATCCAGATGGTTGTCTTGTTCCCATTTTGATATACTCATTCCTTGCATGTACTCTTCCCTGAACAACTACAATAATTCTGCACAATAAGTTCAAGAGAATTCTGCAAATTTAGCTTCTGCTACTCACCTTCATGAGTGACAGAGTAAGGGAATCCCTACAGTTTCGTAGCAGAGCTTCACATTCAGTGAGTGACTTATTATCTAGTGCAATGCCATTGATCTGCAGAAAAAAGAAACCACAACAGACATCTGTAAATCAAAGCTAATAAGTAGGAAGGATTTCAGGTAGATGATCTCTGAGACAGAGAAAACACTAGTCAACATATGTATATGTGACTGAAGTGTGGTTGATGTTTGTGCATTGTCAGAAGTGGAAAATGAACAACTCCTAAATCAAATCTGCTACTCCTGCAGGGACACAGGGTGACACCACCAGTTCACTACACCCTCTGTGCAGTTGTACCAGTAACAACCACCTCCCCTTTCATAGTGCACAAACCACACCAATCCTGTAAGGCTGCAAAGGCTGCAGGGACAGAATCCCTCCCCAGAACAGATGACAGCTGTGGTACCAACAGGAACCTCTCATTCAATGAAGGGATGCCTTTTTGGAACTGACCCTTCATAGTCAGTGTAAGAATGACAGATATATATATATGTGTAAATATATGTGTGTGTGTGTGTGTGTGTGTATGTGTATATATACACATATATAGGTATATGTACATATATAAAAGCCAAGTATAAAGAATAAGCTAATGCTGCCGACAAAAATTCTCATATGAACTCAGGAAATAAGCTGCACATTATATTCATCCCTCAGCACACAAAAACATTAATTTAGAATAAATATCCAGTGAATTTACAAAAAGGATTTAATATTGCAAAAGTAAAAATTAATTGGAACGTCTGGCATCTTAATAAGTAGCACCAATGATAACACTACAAAATAAATAAAAGTTTAACAAGGCAAACGGATTTTTAAGACTTACAGCAATTATTCTGTCTCCCACAGTAAGGGAACCCTCTTTGGCAGCTGGGCTTCCGGGCACAACAGCAGCAACAAATACTCCATTTTCTAGACTGAGCCCACTATCTGAAATAGATAAAGAAGAATTTGATTCTGCAATTCAAATATATTGCTCAAATGGCATGTCTGACCTGTCTGCACAAGAAAGAAATATGACTTCCAATCTAGCTGAATTTCAATTTCTGAAAACCATTTCAAAGAAATAAGACAGGGAAAACAAGGACTTTGAATATCCTAGAAATTAATATCATCACACAAACATGGGGTAGCTGGGTTTAACAGACTTGTTTACACTCCCACAAACATTCCAAACAGGCAGTCAACTAGAGACAAGTATTTAAAAAAAGAATCAACTAAAACCCACCCAAGGACAAAAAGAAAACCTGTACATACAAGATGAAGCTATTATCAATAACAGCATTCTTGGTTTTCTTAAAAAAATAATGAAAACTGCCCTCTAGGAGGCCATTAACATGCAAATGTGATTTAAGCAAAGGCTCAGAGAACATGTACCTTTATGTCAAGCCTTATTTGCTGAACAAACATGTGCCATTTACATCCATCCTTTTTAGTCATTACCTTTATGTCCAGAAACATTGATGTGAAGAGGTGTTATCACTCGCCCACCTAAAGATTTCCTTCTTCGAACCACCATATTAATAACACCTCCTCCATTCAGAACAGCTTTTATAACTTGCTTTTTATCCTTATTGGTAAGATCCACATCATTTATCTTCAGCAGCCAATCATTCACTCTGGTAGATATACAGAATTAGGCAGGTCAGTTATAAGCACACTTTGCTGGACACAGCACATGAATAATATTCCATGAAAAGGCATGCAACAGAGCTGATCTCAATAAAATCATCCTTCATTATCTGGAGTTATCCATTCCTGAAAAAGCATTAAACAGCAGCTAGATGAAAACCAGAACTACTAGTTTGCTCTTCACCAGGAAAAGAATAAGCTCAAATCACTAATGACTACTTCTTGTAAAAAAGAAATGCTTTGTACTGAGAGGAGTTAGTAAAAAGCTTCTATCAACACCAAGAAAAACAGATGGTTCCAAACAACCCCTTGCTCTACTTCCCTTTTCTCTTGCCCTCCCTCAATAACTTACCCTCATGTCTTTCCCAAAATTTAAATAAATACAGGTTTGTGGGGATTCTAATAATGGAGTAAACAGGGCACAGGGCAACAAAAGAACATTTCAAATTCTTTTGACTTTTGAGTGCTGAGTCAAACAGTGTTTAATTTCTGTAATGCTTTTAGGCATCGGTCTTCTCAGTTTGATTTCCCAACCAACATTAATAATACACACACGGCAAATTATAAAGAAAAAAAGAACTTAAAAAAATAAGAACAATGATGACAACTCCCAATATGCTGAGATTTAGTTTATTATGATCAAAAAACCAACAGGTATCTTCCAAAGTCAGGGCCTACCTTAACCGACCATCAGCAATACTTCCTTTGTCTACTTTGGTAACGAAGATCCCGCAATCTCCAGGGAGGTACGGCTCGTTCACACCTTCTGCCACATCAAAACCAAGTGCTTTCAAATCCATATCATCCTGGAAAATATTAATAACAAGTGATACCACTGCACTGTTACCAAGAGGCATTACTGCATGTTTGCACTATGTACTTCTATTTACAGGGTTCCTGCATCAGGTAAGGTTTTATTTTTTTATATATAAATATATAAACTCCAATTTCCATTAGTCTTATGGCATTAGAATGATCCTTCTCTCTCAGATTAAGGCTTAAATAATACAAATGGGAACTTCGCCAAGGAGGAACAGAAAAGCAGCTGAGCATGTGAAAAAGCCCATTCAGACTCATATAACCTGTTGTAAGGTACAATATTGGTTGTGTAGTAGGAAAACAAGGACATGTTTCCTAAGAATGGGGGAAAAAACAACTGGCAAGGTAAGCAAACAGCATTGTGTGTTAGTGATGAACTCAGGCAGATCTCTGCTGTGGTATGACTAGAGACCAGAAATAAACAAGAAAAACAGCTCTAACATTATGGGGGACGGTTTCTAAATACAGATTTAGAGGTGATATTCTACCTAGCCTGACCCAAATTAGATCATTCTTGATGTGAAAAATTACAGAAATCTTTAAAAGATTGGTCATTGAACAAATCAGGGAAATTTTCATGTAGTTCTTGCTTTGGTAAATAATAAGGTCACTGTAAGGAAAAAAACTGATCCAAAAAATAGCACATTGGTATCAACTAACCACAAACTAAATTATTATTGTTTTGTTCACTGTTAAATAATGCACTTCTAAAAATTAGAGAACTCTACTTGAAGCTGTCGACGGGATCAACCATCTCAGCATAATGAAGGGTGATGGTACTTTAAGTTTAAAATCTAATATGAAAAAAATCCTTATGATTCTTCAAAATGTCCCATGTAGGACAAAAAATTCATAGAGAAGACCATGAGGCTGCCATAAAATAAGGATCAAGTAGAGATCACAGTATCATTACACAGCATCAGGGCTGAAAAGTGAGCATTATTTCAGTTTTGAGCTGAATGACTACGTATAACACAAGTTTAATCAGATAGGTGAAGTTTAAGCAAAAATAAAATGACTGAAATGTATTAAACTCTATAGTCTTGACTCTGGAATTCAAATCCTGGTAGGTCAGCAAAGATTTTTCCCTATATTTGATCAAGGTTGGCACAGTATTATTACTATAATTTGATAGCTGCAAGTGTAATCCCTATGTTTAAAAAAGGAAACACATTCAAATGACAAAGTGCACATATTTGATCTCAGTGATGCAGACATGTAGAGCAATCTTTGAGGTAAAGAAAAACTAAATAACTACACATGAAGGGAAAATTCATCACGCTGCAATGTTGTTAGCACAGGCGCATCATATGCTTGACTTACTAGTTAATTAAACAGACAATGGAAAAGCAAAACTACTAGTTATCCGTTAAAACTGAGGAGATGGCAAGGAACAAAACTGATGGAGCTGATCAGAAGTGCTGAAACAGCCTGGTCAAAGGGGAATTATTACTTCAGAAACACCTTAAAGATGGTCATTCTGATGGATCAACATTGGTACTCAGTTCATCTTATCTTTCCAATATGTATTTCAAAATATAATAATACTAAATGATATTTTTTGTGTCAAAAAAGAAACATACCAATGATGTTGTAGACATGCACTGTCAGAACATAGACAGATTGGAAGAGCATAAGAAAAGATGACCCCTGAATACCGCAGTAGAATAAAAGGGATTTAATTGGACAGAATTTAATCACTAAAGTTTGTCATTCAGGAATGACAAAGAAATTGTGGTATATACAGAAGCTATGATAAATTAATCACGATCTGGAAGACCACTGCATATTTTATATGTTCAAAAAAGTTACCATTAACAGTGGGATGTACTAACCAAGCATTTCACAGAGAAGAGCATAAAAGAATTACATACATTGAAGCAAATAAAAATTTTAGACTACAATAAAAAAAAAGCAAAATTATATAAAGAAAAATACTACTAGGATAATAAGAAGTAGAGGTTATCTGGATTGCTAAACTTAAGCACCTTACTTAATATGCCAATATAGAAAAGAGATTAAATTTCCTCTACAGACAAGCAAGAGATTATCATCTCCTTTCATCTCAGATTTTAAAACTGAACAGTAATGTTGCCCTAAAATACATGTTCACCATGAATAAGTACTTTTGATACTTTAAAATTTCTAATCAGCATATATGAGCAAAAGTAGGATAAATAACTTAATGTAAAACATTAACTATTTTATGCATAGATTTTAAGGGTTGTTGCCAGTAAAAGATTAGCCTCTAATATCCCTGTTTCCTTCACATTTTAAGTTTTGTCTGCCTTAGCAATACCATGTCTGCACTGAATCACAAACTTAAAGACCACTATATTACATTACATGGACCTGGGTACCCTGCAACGTTAGATGCAGGAACTATTTTTATTTATCATGCATATGAAGAAAATTATAAAGCTTGTATATAACAGTATGGTTTTATCAACTATTTCATGTAGCTATAACTGCACTTGTTGCCTCCACGTGCACCCATACAGTTTTTTGTCAAACAATAAAGAACTAAAACAACCAAAATCATATTTTTAATCTTAACTAGTATTTAAACATTATAACTGGCTTCAGGGCTATCCAATACACAAGACAATGCAGTGTATGATTTTTACTTACTCTGTCTTTTTCAAATTCTACCACTTCTGTTTCCCATTCCAGAGAATCTGTGTCTATGGCTGAGTCATGGGAACTGTGGGCCATCAGTTGACGAAATCTGGCCTCCTTTTCCAATTGATTTTCCATCTTTTCCCTAGGCAAAGAAAATTATTACTTGCAGACACAGACAACCCCCTTTTCAATAAACTGAAAAATAATGGTAAGATTGTGATGGATATTATATTTGGTTTTCTAAATCACAAATCCAAGCTGTCAAAAATTTCTTTCGGCTTCTGTCTTTCCAATATTTTTGGTCTGCTCTCAAATTGACTTTCCATTTCTATATACTGTCTTAACATAGTCTTACATTTTTTGCAATATTTTTACATGACTAAGTGCACAACCAGGTTTATCACATCTTCCAAAATGCATTTAATTTACCCTCAGATGAGATTCATTAGTATGTAGGGCATGATAAATACCAATGGCAAAACATCTCCCATAAACCAGTGAGTAAACAGTTGAGAGGAACTAGGCTGCAGTTGATGATAAGACTTCAGTGAAAGGATACAAATATTGCTTAAGTGCATCTCCACAGCAGGAAGTTTACACTAGGAGTCTCATTAATAAGATAAAACAGATACTGTCCAGCATAATAATTTCCATGATAACTAAAAATATAGGCATTGTTTCCACACACAACAACATGAATGCATGCTGCCTACAGCTGCAACAACATATGGCTCTCTTAAGAACACAGCTAACAAACCAAAGTTTTCATCACCAACTTTAATGCAGTTTGGTCATTTCTCTAACATACTTCAGTTCCTTCAGTTCACGAACAGCATCATTTTTCTGCTTTCTCATGTCATCCAGGTTGCGCAGAGCTTCAGCCAAGTCACTCACAGCTCGGTCTCTCTCCCTCCTTAAGTTGTCACACAAAGTTCTTCAAAAGAAAAAGGTTTCAATCTAGTTACTTAAAATCTTACTGAAGTAAATGGCTTTACCACATTGTATAGTTAATGTAAAATTTCAAAGAGCAGTTTCAAAAGGTTTCTATCTACAAAATAAAAAATGATAAGGAAGAAAAAATGACATATGCTAGGTGTTAATTCTTCATCCCTTTCAGAATCTTATTTCTATTTATCTTCTTTAAACTAGCAGAAAAAAACCTTATTTAAGTATTTTTCTTAGTTCCTTAGATATATTTAGTAGCAAATTTGTTGGATACTTTTGATGCATGTCCCCATAGGCAAAGAATTACGTGCAGGACTAGAGCTACAACAGGATTATTAGTATAGCATGCCTAAAAGATTGCATGATTGGCTGGTCCTACACAGCAGTGCTGATAGACTGAAGGGTATTTACTAGAGACATTTTGGTTATGAAAGCACAGAAAATGACAAAGATCTTGTAAGGTGCCCTCAATATTTTTTAAAAAAATCACCATGTGACAGCTAATGCAGAGGAAGTGCTGGCAAAATGCAGCCATCCTAGAACTGCATCAGCTGTGCAGCCGGTGTTACAGAGATCACTCAGGTATCATCTAGCAGTTGTTTACCGTATGCTTTCCCTTTCTGCAACAATCTTATCCCGCTCTTGAAAGGCCCAATCCCTCCTACACTTGGCTACTTCTGCTTCCTGGACAGCTTCCTTTAGTTCTTGTGACATTGCCTCATATTGCTTCCGAAGCATTTCAATTTCTTTGTTTGCTCTTTCTATGTCTAGGGTAGCAGAATCTTGTATCTAGGAATTAAGAAACAGATAAGTATTTTAGGCACAATTTTTAGATACATATGCACAAACAGCTTTTGCTATCTTTATGTTGCTGGATGTATTAAATTCTTATGATTTAATGAAAAATATTAATTTATTTCAGCAACAACTTTGGGAGCGTTGAGAGGAAAGATAAAACCTGCTGAAATGCATTTCATCCAGCAGCACACAAATTGGTACAACTACATGAATAAGAACCCTCACTTGAAAATAACATCAGTGAATGTGTCATATTTCAGAGATGGCATTCTGTGCTTCAATCTTGATCTGCTTAGCAGACAGGAGAAACCTTCAAGTACGCTTAGAAATCAAGATACACTACCATATGCAACTGCATATAGTATATATATAGTATAGACAGACACCACATATTTCCCACATTAACACCTATTATTTACCCTGAGACAACAATCCCAATACTTGGGATCCATACAGGTCCAAAGTAATGAAACTGAAGAGCAATGGAATTGAAAGAAAGTTTTTCTTTAATGCTTCTTGTTTTAGATAAGAATTACTTTATTCTAAAGTTAACTTGTCCCTCCCAAAACTCCCTATTTTGAATAAGAGAGATGGTGACAACAGTAAGACAAATACACAAAGAAAACTCCAAGCTTGCAGCACAATAACACAAGCCAACTACAACAGTACAGCCCATCAGAAGCTGTGGGCTTGCAAACAACTGTGTGTGGTTAATTTCAAGAATGTAAATGAAACTAATCAATCTAGACCTATTGACTTACAATTTGGTTAAAATGTAAACTTTTTCTTTTCATATTTACAAACAATCTTAACACAAAGCACAACCACATTTTTTCCAAACAAGAATTTCTGTCAGTATGTCTTGAAGAACATACATGCACATGTTTGTATTTTAGAGTGACTTGAGAAAAAGAGGGAGGACTCCCAATGTGTCCAGACCTTTAATGTCTTGCAAGTTACTGACTTAACTAAGGTAAGAAAGAAAAAGGCATCATTAAAGGCATCACTTGCAATACCTGACGGGCTTGATAATATTCCCTCAGCAGATGGTCTCTCTGGATGATAGCTTCTGTTCTCTCTTTCCTGGCAACATCTCTTTCTTCCTTCACTGTCTCTATATCCTTGCAAGCTTGATCAAGTTCCTTCTGGGCCTCAGCTTTGTCCTTCACTTCATGACAGTATTTTTCCAGTAACTCATTCCTCTCACAAATCGCTCGATCTCTTTCCACTAGAGCAGAGTTTAGCTCCTAAAACAAGATCCATTGTTTGTAGTAGGTTAAGTTCAGAAGGAAATAGTTCATCTTTCCAACTGAATACATGTCATGACACCTTGAAAGCCTAAAGATTTACCACTAATGTTCTGAATAATGGGGGCAGATCACATTACATACAAGTAAGTACTAGCAAAGAATATTAAATGTGGTATTAAAAATATCACACCATCACATGAGCACAGTGCTTTGTCAGAAGTAAGCAAGATTCTGGGAGCACTGATAGCTTTGAGGAACCTAAATGAGAAAAGGTTATTAATCAGACAGACTTGGTGTTTTTTAAAAAAAATTGTTGTTAAATATGTCAAAGGGTAAGAATACATCACAAATATTTTTTAAAAACTGCTTCAGTTTTACAGGACTGAAATAATGTAGATAATTTAGCTACGTAAGCATCTTACAGCTTCTCTATAAACTTTAAAGGAACCTTAAAGTTATATGCCATTAAGATAGCAATGTGCTACAGAAGGTTGAAGATAAAACTACAATATTCTATAAAGTGGAATGACAGCACATCTTAAGTGTGGAATTCAACTGCATTGTAATAAAAAATATAAGGCAAATGTAGTAGTGTTCTAAAATAATATCTGCCCTTCTAGAATTATTTAAATTAGACATCCCATTAGAAGAATGGGTCATTGAAACAATCCAATTTCATGCCACTACATTTTCAAGACGGCTCAGGTCTCTAGAAGCATTCAGTCAATGTCTACAAAGCAGTCCTCCTACACATAGGCACTCCTAGCTGGAAACTACTGATGTTTTGATTGCTAAGAGCTCACCAGAGACAGCTGGCATCTCAAAAGCAAAAGAAAAAGTTGAAGTGCTTAAGGATAGAAAAACACTATGTGAAACTGATTTTAATTTTATTTTCTTCTACAGTTTGCAAAGAATAAAACTGAATACTTAAAGCGCAGTTGACAATTGCATTTTGCCGTACTAAGAGAATTGTTTTTGAGATGTGCATCTAAGTAAGGCTAGTCAGACTTTTAACAATGACATGAAGAGAGCCATTTCTGCTGTAGAGTGTAGATGAGCACTGAATTAATGACTCACTCTGTAGATGAATCTCAATTACCATAACACCCAAGTGCTTTTAACACCAGTGAGACCTTCCTTGCTCAGTAATTCTGAAGAGAGAAAAATCCCTGAACTGTCTGTTGTTGCAGGCTAATTTTAGTACTGAAACCAGAATTTTGCACAGTTTAACTAGAGATTGTATAAAATCTGCATTCAATGTGTGTATAAAACTTACACAATAATATTAAGTCTTTTTCCACAAGCAGTTGAGATAAAAGTCACCAAGGCTGAGGGAAAGTTCTCAGCAAGACCTTCACTAAACAAGAATTTACAGTCCTTTGAAGTGTTTGGAAAAAAAACCACACCACCACAGTTTAATTCAGCACACTCAATATAAACCATCTGAATAGGAGCAGGCATTGCCTCTGGTGGTCAGTGATAAAATTTCACCTCTGTCTTTTTCCTAAGACATTTGCACAAAATTACAACTACACAGCACAGGGGAATGCACCACATTTGGCACTAACTAGAACAGCTTCTGTTTGATAACAGTAGAGCAGTTTGAGTTGAATGATTCTGAATTTGTGAATTATTTTTATATTTTAAGGAAGTTCTCACACCTGAATATAACATAAGGACAAACTACAACAGAACAGTTAAACTGAGGGGAAAACTGACTACCACTGAAATGAAACATAACATTCTAAGTATTTGCCAGAGTAAAAAATTATGCAAAACAAAAAAACACCATTGGAGAAAAGAGAGGGGGAAATCTGTAACATCCAACCCCTGGCTTTGATTGGGTAAGTTCATTAGACCTTAATCCTAAATTGTCCATTAGTGGAAAATACTGAGATTTCTCCTATAATTTATAAATACCAAATTTGTACATTTTAGATGTCTATTAAACCAATAAGTTTGGGCATGTGTTACTAATAAAAGCTTACATGTCTAACTTGGAAATTAACTGTGTGATCTCAGCAGTAGCTGCTCAGATATAATGTTAAAAAAAAAAAAAAAAATCAACCTCTTCTCCATTTCAGTTGCTTTACAATTTCTCTAGGATACCAAAGATGCACTAGAAAATACAAGCTTCAGGGGAGAAACTACATTTAAAATTACCTAAATGAGTTCAGTGCTGTTTTAAACAATCAATGAGCACTACATTATAGAGCACTTAGAGGTGCCATGTATCACAGGCAAAGTGAAAGCCACTATGTTGCCTTTTCAAGGAGCACCAGAACAACTATGCACAGAGAGGGCAATCCCACTTACAGGGGACACATTTCAGGATACTATTTCAAGTCAATTGATGCATTGATTGACACATTTTTTTAATATATCAAACCTTTTCCTGGGAAGAGTCATGGCTACAAGAAAGAAAAACAGGAACAACAAGACAACTCAAGTAAGGCTATTTTACACCTTTCAGAATATTACAGCAGCAGTTATTTCTGATGTCTGAAGGGCCACTTCTGGGAGTGAAGAAAAGTACGTGTCTCTGCCTTGCCAGCACCACACTCCCCAGTCCTAGGCTCTTGCTGGTTCTTGTTCAAACACCCATTTAAGTCAATACCCATGCATTTAAAACTTTAATTCCCTATCCCTTAAGGCACTTTGGCAAATTACTCATAGTGCCACAATGACAGAAAAAACAAATTGGAACAGAACAACTAATTGTGGCTATTTCTGTGAATATTCCTAACCTACCCAGATCCCACTGAAATCAAGAGATGTTTTGATTGGCTTAAATGCTTTGATGAAAGTAGAAGAGGTATGAAACATATTAAAACCTCACTCACTGTAGAGCTGAATTACTGAGCTGACAAATATGCAGGGCTGGAAAATATGACTTCTAAGCACCAGAATTTAGTCATACTTAGAAGCTCTGATGCCACATGTTCACTTATGTTCCTCAAAAAATAGTGTTATTTATTTAAAAGAAAGCTCCACCTTTAATTTTTTGTAAGAATATTTTGTTCAGATGTAATGCTCTGAAAAGACTAAAATAAGATTTATAGGCAACGGAATACATTTGCTTGTATATATTTCATGCTGAATTAAGTATTTGTAAACCAAATAGCAAAGTGAATGCATGTCAGCAGAAATGAAACTCAACAGCAAACTGTTGTGCAAATAATAACACCTTCATTCTGACAGGGCTGTTAAACAAGCATTTCAAGAACATATTGGAAAGTTCCGGTTTTACACACTTTAAGGCATGCCTAAATTCTAAAGAAAAAAAGTCTTGAAAATATCCCCTTTAACTTAGAGGCAGTAGAAGGGCAAATGAGTAAGAACAGGCATGTCAGCACAGGCTTTGCCGAAGCATTCAAGATTACTTGATCGTGTACTGTTTTAAGTCACAGCAGAGAGTATCCAGCGGTTCCTGTAGAGGTTAAAGGTTTAAAATAATGGACATTCAGAGCTATATTATTATAGAAAGTATTACTTAAGAAGATTTAAAAGACTAACATAGCAAAGGAAAAGATTTATAATATGCAGGACAGAATTAAGTGTATAGGAAATTTCAGCAGGCAGGTACTCTGTTCAAACATGGAAATTGACAGTAAAAAGGTATTGTATAGGAAAACATCAGAACACAATTCCCTCTTTGCAGTGGATCCTGTTTTCCATTAATCAGTTATACATTCCTGGTTCCAGCATCAACAGCATACACCCATTTCCCTTCCCCACTAAGACAATAGCTTAGTACCTGTCTCAAAGCTTCCATCTCTTCACTGGCCACTCGCTTCTCAGAAGAAGTGTTCTTCAGCTTGGACTCAGCAAGCTCCAGTTCTGTTTGCAGCTTATCTACCTCTTTGATTACTTGATCCCTCTCACTCATGATGAGGCGGTACTCATTGAAAACTGAATCCCTCTCTTCCTTGTATTTTTCTGCATCCTTGGCTGCTTTCAGCTGCATTGTTTTGAACCTTGTCACCTCTGACTGTAATCTCTCCATCTCTCTCTGCAACTCTTTGTTCTGTGCTGTGGCATTGCTTAGTTCCTGCTGTACTGATTCAAACCTGAAAACAAGCAGAAACATCAGTAAGACACTTCTTACTCATTTTCATACATTAAGGATTTGGCTGGGTAACCACATGTATCCATGGATAAAACATAATGCCAGAGGATTTGTTAGAAAATGTATTCTCTATGCTGCAAAATAACCACTGCTTTAGGAATGTTAGCGAACCTTAAGGAATAGTACAGAACCTATTTAAGGACTGAACTGTAACAATTATAAGGAACCATTTACGAAAGTGGAGAAAACCATTTTTGGCTTTGGTCTGTGGGAGTTGTGTATCACCCCTAATAGTCAATGAAACCATTCCTAACACACCCATGGATGCTCTCTGCAGTCCTCACGCGTGCTGATGTCCTTCCCACCCCATATGGTTAACTGTGCAGGCTTGGCACCAAGGAGCAGAGTGGGGGTAAGTGTGCTATGAGTGTCTGTGCCCTTGTATTTTAACATGTGTGCTGCTCATAGTAGCATCTTCTCAGTGAAGCAAGACTCCCAAACACCTGCAGCCAGAGAACTCTGCTCCTCCCTAAAGCCCTGTCTCACAGTCCTCCACAGTCTGCAATTCTAACACCATGAAAAGTTAACTTAGGCTTGAGATGATCTTCATTTGTGAAACATCTGTAGAAATTATTGATTTGCTTTTAGTATTTAAATAAGGACATATATACACAGGCTTGCCATGAGTTAAAGAATTTGTTTAGAACAAAGCCTGAGGTTTAACAAAGTTCTGGTTATATTTGACTCATGTATCTACAACTAAAAATAAACATAGGTTGAAAAGTAGAGTATGCCTTCCTCACACAGGCTAAACAATGGTTAAAATTCCTCATAAAATTCCAAAACTGTAAATAGGAAACCCTTTTCGTAAGAAAATTTCTCCACCAATTCTCCAAATTAGCAACCCCATCACACATTCTAGAATCTTCCAGAAAATTTTATATAAATACACATGCTTACTTATCACAGCAAGATTACATACACTAGAGGAAAATTTTAGAAAAAATATTAGAAAGGTATTTATGATTCTAGCACAACGGAAGTAAGATGCTACATTAGCATTGATAAGTCAAAGGTATGAAAATTCAGTTATACCTCCTAAGAGAGGATGAATATTGCTGCTGGAAATGAATTGCTGTGTCCCTTTGCTTCATGAGCATGTCAATCTGTTTCTGCAGACGCCGGTTCTCCTCCTCAGCCTGCTCCAGGCGGCTCAGGTCCGTGTTGTGGCTCGCGATCTTCTCGTTGTACCGTTTCCTCAGGGCGTCGTAGTCCTTCTTCACGCCCTCCAGCTTGTCCATGGCCGTGTCGTAAAGTTTATTCAGTATCTCTGATGATCCATTTTGCTTCATAACCTTAAAAAAATGCCAGGAATCCATAACCTTTACTGCTAATCAGTTCAAGAAATTTGATTTAGAATGTATACATAAGAAACAGAATTAGAACAAAAATATATAGACCAATTTCAGTAACCTTTTATTTTTTAATGACTAAGGAAATACTGAACTTCTTTCAAGTGCCACTGTTATTCTAAGCATTATTACATCTGCTTTCTGTTGAGTTAAACATCTGCTTTATCACAAGAGCACAAGTGTATGAAAATCTCTCTTATGGCAATTGTTATGAACACCTATTAAAACCAAGTTGTTTTTGAAGAACTTGTAGTTTTAACAAGAGGCAATCACTACTTGATCACCAAGATGACAGTGGCAATTCAGGAGATGCCCACGAGGTGGCATTCATGATAGGTTGCCTGTACCCTCTGACTTAATTAAATAATTAAAAGCATAATGAAAATAAGATCTACCCAAAATATGTTATACACTCGGGCATATTATTTTAATATTCATACAATATTTCATCTGAGAACTTCCCACAGAGGTCTGGGTTTCAAAAAGCATACATAAAAGATGAACAGGAAGAGAAAAATCCATTTAAACATGAATAAAGCCTGACCTGAATCTTAGTTTTAAATTAATTTACATCAACGTAGGAATCTTTCTGTAAACTGCAACACTGATGATACATGACCAGCAGCAACATAAAGTCCTAATGAGTGTCAGCAAATCTAGTTCTTGTTCATTCTCAAAAGGCAAAAAATATGCCTGAAATAAAGCAGTAAGCTTTTTTGTTGTTGTTCTATGCTTCTTTTTTCTGGTTTTGTCTTTTAAATTGAAATCTGGCCCTGATGGAGCAGTGCGAAGAAACAGGAATACTCTATATAGAGAGGTGCCAAGAATTATATAATACTGACAATTAGCCTACAGAGGTATCCCTAACTATCTGAAAATAAAATAGGATTGAAGAACTAGAAGGAAGACAGAAGAAAACATGAGCACTGTAAAAATTTGAAACCCAACATGCAGCAGCTATGCTGCACAAATGGGCTCCTCATCTTTTGTAACTTATATTTGAATAAGGACCAGTTCCTGAACACGGAGGAACCTGGATGCCTGCAGACGAGAAGGGAAGGGGAGAGCAAGAGCCTGCCCACTCTTCACTGCCCAGAGGTGAAGGCTAACAACTGTCACTGCTAATAAACCACTTGGCTACACAGGCAAGATAACAGAACAAAAGTTCTGCAGCCTGACACTGGTCTCCTTTAACTAGCCAGGATATATAAAAGTGGCCCTGGAACAAGACTGCACTTGGGCTATTTCCACACATATCAAAATCCTCAATGGATTCAGCAGCACAAGCCACACAGAGCTGGACACATGATTAGCCAGCATGCTTCAGTGAACCACTTCAGATAAGCTGAACACGTGGTAAACTGTAGGCATATGTAAAACGCAAATACATAGACTTAAACCCAAGAAAGCCATTTTCCTCAAGACTACTTCCCAAATGAGTTTACGAACAGCTTTGGCAACAAATTATTTAGCAATTCAAATAAACCACTTTTCACTGTCCAAAGCATATATAGAATGTCTTTATGTTGAAAACACACTAAATAATTAAAGAAGACTCAATACACAAGAAATTTGATGGAATTCAGCATAAACTTGCTAACCCAGACCTACCAAAGGAAGATGGAGACACCAGTGCAATAAACATCTCCCATTCAAAATCCCAGTGAAAGAAAGTAAATAGTCCCAGCTGGCCCAAGGAACACAGCCATGGCAACATGAAACTCCATATGTGAGCAGCAGAAACTTAAGCTGGTCAGCTGCTACACAGCAAATCCATGACAATCCCACACAAAGAGTAATTTGATCAAAAGCTTGTGCTCTCTGAGGCCACCAAGATGCATTTTGTTATGGCCTAACAATGAAACAACACATCAGAGGGATCAACAGAGAGTTAGACTAATTCATATGAGAAATTACAGGGACAAGATAAGACTTTGGCACCCCTTCAAGACACCATGAATCACTCTGACAAGCTGAGAAATGGAGTTAGACGATTTTCCCACTAAGAGTCACATACATCATTTTCTTTAAAGGTTTAATCATGATGTTGACATAAGACTGGATTTCTTTAAATCAACCCTGACAATGATACATCAGCCTCCTTCTGTGCTTCCACATAATTCCAAGCTTCAGGACAGAATGGCAAAGAAGAACAGCCTTCTCTCAGAGGTTTTGCATCCTTACTTTGCAGACTGGGAAACTGAGGCACAGACTAATTATGCTATTTGCCCAGGATGACACAGTAAATAATTTCTGCTATCTTCTGAACCGATCCACTAAACAGTTTCACACCACAACTCAAAAGCCAGTGTTAGAAAAATGGATAAAAAGGAAGAACCTATCTTCACTCCTCCTTGCACATCTTCAAGCACCTCCTAAAGTACCATTCAGCACATCCAGCTTGCTTTGACCTTTGCCCCTCCTGCCCTAGCAAATAATTATTTTGGCTTGCATAGATTTTGCTTCTGAAGCCTAATGTTTGACTTGCAAGTTTGCCCTGTGATTGAGCCTACACACAGCGAACCCAGATACTCTGTTTAACCATTCCACATGCTACTGTAACAATTCTAACTAAATGAACAGACTTTTTCCTAGGTAACAGTGGACCTGATACAACCAGTTGCTCCTTAACATTACTGTTTTTTAAATTTCTAGAATATGTGAACAACACTGACCTGGAAACAGTGTGTGATACAAATATCTGAAATGTCCAACTCTTCCAGTCCTGAAAATTTTGTCTCTTTTTGTTTCAAGTTCAAAAACATGAATCAACTTTTTGCGATTCTTCCCAAAAAATCAACAACAAACATTGCATGCAAGTTTAAAGTAAACCCTGCTCCCATAAAAATACCTTAGGAAAACAGTAATCTTTTTAATCACTTTGCAACTTCCAGTTAGGTTTCTGATGCCTTTCTACCCATTAAAAAAAAAATCATGCAAATACCATCTTCATGTACACTTTTTCATCTCTGCATTTAAATACACTTTTTTTTTTTTTCCAGTTAAACAAAGAATATTAATTAGTAATCAAAATGTCATTATCTCCCCAATACTGTACAAGGCAAGGAGGCTGTTTGGGACCCATTAAGACACTCTAAAGGCAGCAATGCTGCACAAGCCCACTTCTCTGTGGCAGGAAGAAGCCAAGATCTCTTCCAGCACAGGCCGTGGCTCACCTGCTGCTGCTGGCTGCGCAGGTCTGTTATCTCCTTCTGATCCTCATCGTGCAGCCTCTTCATCTCCTCACAGGACTGCTGCAGGTGGTTGTGCTCCCTCACCAGCTGCGTGTTCTTCCTCTTCAGGGTGTCCATGTCCTCCTTCAGCTGGGACTGGTCGCTCAGCAGCCGGCTGTGCAGCGTGCTGTCAGGGCACACAAAAAACACTCTGAGAGGCCAGCTTGCAAGGACAAAGTCCTGGAGGAATTCATTTCAAGCATGAGTTTCCTACCAAGAAAGCAGGTCAAACTAACTCAGTTCTGCATATTTGTGTATTCCAAGCACCAGGGAAAAAAAAAAAAAAAGAAAAAACAACCAAAACCAGAAACCAACAGGGGCTTAAGTGTGAAAATACACAGACATACACAGCACCCTTAAACCTCATCAGAAGAGATGATGGATTTATGCCACCTGTCAGTGCCATTTCATAGCCATTAAAAGCAGGCAGACAAACACAAATGTCATAATATGATGATTCTTGAGATAATAGCCATTATCCCACCACTCATTTCCACTTTGTCTTGAGCTCCTCAGCTGAACAGCAGCTAAACAAAGCACAGATGAAAATGACAAAAATCTCCTTGTGTGCTACTGTTTCAAAAACATAAAAACCATTAAGTTATCAAAAAAACCCCACAACCAAGAAAACCATAGTGTGTGTGTTTCAACTACACTCAAGATAAAAATTTCCTCCAAAGTTCATTATGGCAGCTATAATTATTGAAATAAATACCCTCTCACTTAAACAGCTGAGAGCCACATGAGGAGGCTATCATCCAGATTAAAATGCAAGCTGCAAGCCTAAAATTATACTAAAGCAATGCTGAAAAACAGCAGATAAGTCAACTGAATCTATTTTACTACTACAGATCAAAACTTAAGTTTTGAATACTGACAAGTATTTCTATTGTTGAAACAGAATGATTCCACTTAAACTCTCATACTTGCTGGTATTTACATATTTAAATATGTATTTATATATAAAAATTTGTGTTCTAAGATATGTTGCATTTCTTTCTCATGAAATGAAGTACTAATGCTCCCTGCATAGAATGACCAAAGCATTAAAAAATTTTCCTTAAAATTAGAACACCCTGCTAAAAAGAAAAGCATTTTCACAAATTATATTCCCAATTATATTCCCACAATCAAGCAAATGTCATCTTTGCATGCAGATTACTAACCTGCTGTCATTCAGATTGCAGTGCAAATGATAAAGTCTTTAGAAGGCAAACATTTTTTTTAAAAGAACACAAAGGTTTAACAACTACTGCAGGAGAAAAGAACAGCTGAATTAAACCTGTGTTATAACTTACACAGATTGTCACAAGAACTACCACGATGTATTAAAAGAGAGTAAGAAATTCCATTCTCTTGGATTATATTCTGCTCTCTAGCTTGACAGTAAAACTGTTAGATTGCAACTTCAAATCAGTAATCAGGCTTCCTTTTTTGATCCCATGAACACACTGGAGATCCTATCTCAAACTCCTAAAACAGGCAGGCCATACTTGATCATTTCAAACAGGCCAGAAATGTTTTATCTTATGGATTTTATCTATCTTGCAATTTAAGTGGAAAAACAGGATTAAAAAAAATTGATTACCACATTCTAATACTGTTTGATAGGGCACAGACTGGTAAACTCTTACCTTGAACAGCTTTACTAATACTTACTGATAAAAATCTGCCTCTTTTGCTGCTTCTTCACACCTTTTCAGTGTCTTGGTATGCTGATTCTGCAGAGACTGTAGGTCTGACATGGCCTTCATACACTGAATCTTCAGCCTTTCATAATCATGATTGGGTTTTGGACTAGGCCTACCATAGAAAAAGAATATGGGATCAAACAGCAGGTACCAAAGTGAATGGAAAGCCTGGGAAATTATTATCCAATAGAAGTGTTATCACACAACTGTTGACACTTAGGTTATAATATGTGTTATTTTAAATACTGACCAATTCCCTTTAAGATGCAGCTACTAATAAAAAGTCACTGAGTTGAACTTACATTAATTTTATATTGCAATGTAACATCCCATAATGGGATGATTCTGTCTAATTACCACTAACATGGCCAAAAATACTGAACCTGCATGTTCCTCTCTTCTGAGCAGCAACACCAGCACAGAACATGACAAGAACGAGCTCATCACGGCACACTTGGCTTTCCTGGGCCACCAAATTCAAGTGGCAGTGACAAAGCCCAGACCCGCAGTGAGGGCAGGGCTGGAAGAGGCTGCCAAAGTCAGCTGGGTGTGAATGGAGGCCTGGGCTAAACAAAGCTTCTCAAAGGCAGCATCTAGAGGACCTTGTCTTTAACTCCCTAGGAAGGACAGTTAGACTTGAGACAAAGACTTCCAAAGGAATATCAAACACAGACATCTGTGCTGGCAGAGTTTGACCAAGTCATTGTGCTGAATTACACACCTGTTTGTGTGCTACCATATTATTTTAAGCTATGATAAATAATGGGAAAACATGTCAGTGTCTACCACACATTTCTATAAGATAATTATTTGAACAAAATTTGGGTTATTAGTAATCTCCAACACAATATAATCTCTGACAAGCATTTTTCAAAATAAATGCCAAAATCTATCAAAATAATTTTTTTTACTCAAATTTCTTTTGGATGATTGGGAGAGCAATTTTCTAAAACAATCTACATGGTCAAGCAATTGACAGCATAGATTATGTCTAGAATGTACAGTACTTGTACATGATACCTTTTTTGTAGATTAGAATTAATTAGATTTGTATATATGCTAGAAACTAAATTAGCAGGATTATATCTTCTTGCTTTGTAGCACTAAGCTTCTAAGAGACTGAATTGAATTGTTCCTCCTCTGTACAGTCACAGGATTTTTCACACCATTGAATTTTCTAGTTTCAAAATGAAGCTTCTGACATCTGTCCCTGTATCATCTCCTGAGTCTCTTATAACCCCACAGGCAATGAGAAAAAAAACCAAGCAAACCATCAAAAGAGGAAACTAATGCCTCCAAAAGAAAACAATTGCTTTCTAATTCAACTCTGCTTTTTCTCATATCAGATTTGCTCCATTGCTGCACAGATCACTCTTCCTCCCTCAAACCTCAGACTCCTCCAAATGGCTTCTCTGTAAGCACAGCCTGAAAAGCAATCAGAATTTTCTTTGCCTCATACAAAAACCAGCAACATGGATTCTGGAACTGAAATGCAGCTGGCAATTGAATCAAAATGAAAATGGTTTTGCACTACTGAAGTGGTAACAGTTGTTAGAAAAATAATAATAATAAAAAACTAAAACCTAAAAAAAGAAATGCCAGCCACATCTGGTTCACAGATTTTCTGGGAGTGTGTGTATGATATAAGGTACTTTTTGGCAACTCAGCTGCATATGGGTTGCTGAATACTGAGGCCTTCGAATGTAATTCCTCCTTTTCTCCTTTCTCTAGAGAAGTGCTTCTGGGGAGAAAAAACAAAAACTCCCTCCTTGATTAAAAACTTGACCAACAATTAAAATCCAAAATCACATAAATCAAATGTTCAAGTCTTGCCTACAGGGGTGTCTTTTATGGTATTTTTAAATTCATTCTTGATGGGTATCAAAAACTGTATCTTACACATACAGTATTACACTTATCACTGCAACTAGTGAAGGGTTATTCTTTTAAAATTCAGATGTAGTTAGCATAAGTTAATCTTGATTTGAAATGTTTACACCCTTGACAGAATCATTAAAACCCAAGTTATTGATTTAAATTAGACCTCAGGGTGAAATTATTGAAAGTAGATACCATCTGTCCACCACAGTCTTAAATGACAGCATTAACTGGAGTACAGTTTTACTCTCAGCTGTGACATCAAGCTTACTGCAACCTATTAACTGTTGATGTTCATATTAAACTATTAGGCCAGTCTGAAAGCTATGGTGAAACTTGTTCTACAAGTCTAACATCCATCATGTGTGTTTTATATGTTGTTGAAGTAACACTAACACTATTTTAAAAAAAAACCAACCAAACAAAAATCCACAACCAAAACCAACCAACCAACACCCAAACCAACATTAAAAACCCAACAAACCACCTATGAACATATGCAGACCACAAAGGTAACTACACAAGTTAGCCAACCTACACAGCGAGGAAAGACCAACAATGCCACCAACATTCTGCATTCTACCTCACATACAAGAAATAAAAACCACATGGATATCCTAGGCCATATGTTCCACACTGCTGTTCTAAGGCTTTATGTCTCAGCAAGAAAAACAGGAATAAGAGAAGAAGGAATATTGGTGAGAAGTCAAAAATCAAAACTGTTGCAAGAAAACACTCAATTCAACTGCATGTAGTGGCTGACTCTTGTTTAAGCAAGACCACCAGAGTTTTATGCTAAAATGCCCCAGAAAATACTAAAAGCTACAATTTCAATAAAGGAGAAGTATCAGTTACTACTTTGGAAGTACTTGTTCAAACATTAGCAAAACTTAAAATGCTAGTGTCAAAGGCCCATAATCCTTCATGCTATAGTGGAATTACCCTGGCTGTAAAACAAGGCCACAGCCAGACTGACATTTACATATAACTGATGCTCACATAAAAGCTAATGCCAACCACAGGTCCAATTCTGTGGGCACTCCTACCTAACACCTTCTAAGGAGTTATCATTTACTAATGTAACTGCAACAATTATTACAGATAACACAAAAAACAGTCTCTTATGAAACACAATTTTCAGGGCATTTATTCGTGTTGTGGTTCTCTTCTACTGTTACTATTATGTGAGTAATAACAGCAGGTTTAAGTCTATAAAGTGCAACTTGAGCATGGTAAATTACTTGGTCAACCCTTCACCTAATCTCCAGCACACATACACACACACAGTCACTGTCAATCCACAGGCACAGCGTGAGCAATCCTACTCCTGGCCAGCAGGATGGCACATGCTGATCTGATTCAGCACATCACAATCCACTGCTGTGGCACCTCTGCCACTGCTCTAGACTTAGTCAACATTTGCTTTGGAAAACAGCTCTCTGTTTTGCAACCTCCTCAGCCAGCACAGTCCAGACCCAAATGTTCTGTGAGCTATTGTGAGGCATCCAAGGTGACGTGCCAAGGTCTGCCTCTGCACCACCTGTGTTTGGTACAGCCATAGTTACAGCAGCACACACAGCCAGGAAAATAAAGCCAGGGTAGTAAAAGTCACCACCCACATCATCATCTCTCAGCTTTCACACTTCAGTATTAACATTTTACCAAGTCTGAGCTTGGACTCCTGGAGGGATGAAGATTAATTTTGTAAGAGGAAAGAATTCAAAAAGTAAACAAAATACCAGTAAGATTTCAAAAAACAGAGATGTGTATGCAGGTGGGAGCAGTAGTTGCTTTTACACTGAAGAAAAAGTAAGTCAATAAAAATCTTCATTCATTTCCCACTCTTGAAATGTTTGATTGTTTGGAAGCCAGCATTCTCCATCTAACACATACTCTGTCCAGGGACTGCCCAAATGCAAGGTTTACTTTGATGGGCTGTTCTGGAAGCTGTAAACGTTCATGTTTTATACAATATACAAATCCTATACTGAAAGTAAAGGATTGATTTGAGAAAGGAAAACTAGGGCAGGCTAGAGGACAGCTCATCAGAACTTTATTAATAGCATCCTGGATTATGCAGACGATTATTGTGAGCTATAAAATCCTCTATGCCTAAGCTCCAGTAACTTCAAAGAAGAAATCCTTCTATTTAACTAACTGGAAGCTGAGCAGAAGATGTTGACATTTGACAATCTTTTCCTTTGCCATCCCCACAATGCTTTGAGATGGCTACAAAGAAGATGATGCTCTTAAAGGAGCCCTCAGAACTTAAGGAGGGAGGAAGGGGGCATTAAGATAAGAAGCTATCGAGTTTATAAAACCTCCAGATTCTCTCTATGCCAGTTCACTGGTTCAAATCTTAACCTTCTCATACAGACAAAAAATCTAATTAACCACCTGACCGCATACAGACACAGCTGATTAAGTAACAAGCAGCAACAACATTAAGGTACAGAAAAGTTACACAGGATGGCAACACCTCCCAGAAAATTTGTTCTCTGCTCTTATTTCAGATTCAGTGATACACAATTTTTTTCCAAGGTTCTATACCATATACAGGCAAAAAGTTCTCAGTGTACCCAGACATATTTAAACATTAGCAGATCCTTAACCATTCAAAATAAAATAATTATATTGCCTATCCAAAAAAACCTTTCTTCATAATTAATTTATACTTGGACTACTGTCTTCCTCATAACGTCAGGCCCCAAATTAGAATGAGCTTGACAAGCCTGCTGGCTGTTAAATGACTTAACAAGCATGTTCAATCGAGGAGAATTCCTTATTCTCAACATATTTCTGCTACAAGTTCCCCAACATATGTATACCAGAAAGCTGATCTAAAAAATACTTACTCCACTCAGCAGAAATCCAAACCTCTCTCTTTGCAGGAGCATAGGAATAGCTGAGATTTTTTTCCCTCTCCTCATTTCTGTTCTCTAGCCAAGTATTCTGAGCTATTTCCCTTTCTTCACTCTTGTTTTCAAAACACCAAATACTTCATCCACTGTCCTTTTTCTCTTCCTACAACAAAGCCCATGAAGTCTAAGCAACTTTTTTGCTTTCTTTTCTCAAATAGAGATGAAACCTTCTCCCCTCAGTCCCACAGAAAAACTGCTGGACAAAGTGGGATAGGCACTCAACAGGAAGCTCTGAAACATGGACGTAGCCACTTCACCAGGATGCAAGGAGGTTATAAGCAACATGTATACATTGCAAGCTCCTTGATGCTTTCCAGGCAAGCAAGTGCCAAGGCACTTGAAAACACTATTATTTCACTGGATCAAAGTCTAAATGCAAATGCTGCATTTCCTCCCTGTTTACCTGCAGTCATCGAAGGTGGAGCCAGGGGATGAAAGCGCAAGTTGCTTGCGCAGCTCGTCCCTCTCCCGAGTCACCTGGCGGAGCTGATACAAAATCGTCTCCAGCTTCTCACTCATCTGTCTCGTGTCTATCACGGGTGGTGGAGATGATGCTTTACCAGTCGTACCTGATCAAGAGAGAAATACTTGGCAATGAGCAAACAGCTCAAAAGAACAATACAATTTCACTAAAGAAGTGAACACTAATGTTAAAAAATCCTGTCTTTCTGTCTGCAGAATTCTGTTCAAAAATGAAGCAACTGATATAAGCTCTCACCAGCGAGTTGAAAGAAGAATAACTCCAGTCAGATCCCTTGCTAGCAGAAAGACCCTGTGTTGCGAGTTCAGTTTGCATGGGCAGGTGCCTTGCTTACTCAGGAACTTACAAGCAGCTCAAAAGGCAAGGCAAG
This sequence comes from Melospiza melodia melodia, assembly GCF_035770615.1. Classification (NCBI taxonomy): domain Eukaryota; kingdom Metazoa; phylum Chordata; class Aves; order Passeriformes; family Passerellidae; genus Melospiza; species Melospiza melodia. The sequence continues at coordinate 23,039,640 of NC_086202.1, forward strand.
TCAGCAATAACAACTGCAAAGACCTCAAACTGACATACTGACAGAAGTCAAGTTCCTTGAAATAAAGGACAATCCCCATGCTTAAAAAAACCCCAAAAAACACTAAAATATCAGCTTATAGACATATCAGCTTATTCCAGAGATAGCAAAGAAACTACTACAGCACAGGGGCTCTTCTCCCCTTTGTTTTTCTAGTAGCACAGAAATACCATTCTGCCATGGGCTACAGAAAACATTTAATGCAATTCTGTGTCTTCATAGTTCACAATTTCTTAGTCTAGTATGTGAAGTTAAGGATTTCACTTAACAACAAATCATGAAAACAGGGCTTAATTTTTAACAACATTGGCTAACACAAGCACATTACAATCACTGCAACTGGACTACACACCACATTTCCTCTACGGGGCAGTCATACTTTAAAGTGTTTTGTGGGACTTTTTAATTCTCAGCTTTCCTAATATCAGAGTTGAACAATGATGGCTACTGTCCTCTCAGACAACTGTGAGAGCACAAGGTTGTCTCCTTCCCAAGAGAACAGAGTCTGGTATATCACGTCCTAACAACTGCTGACAAGTAATTCGACTCTAATTTTAGTTCTGCTCATTTAAAATTAAGTTGTAAATGTAGTTTTGCTCATGTATCTCTCAGACACATGAAAGCAAACTCAAAGATACAGGTCACAGATCTGAAAGTTAAAGGCTTAAACATATACAGGCAATTATTTTCTACCCGAAAGAGAAATTTTATAAAGAGTTTGCAAAATTATACAACTCAAACAAGTTGCTGCCATATGTATTAACTTGTCAAGATGTACCTTTATTAGGCCTTTTTTTAGTTAATTAAGCAACAACAGAATAGAAAAACAATGCTCTCCACTCATTGTCCTTTCAAAGAAAGAAACTCAATATTATTTCACTGGATCAAATGCTAATGAATTGTAAGGACTGGCTTTTTATCCCTAAATCCAGTTCATGAAGGTACTGCAGAATGTAAAAAACCCCTCCAACTTTTCAGCAAAACTACCTGTGCTTTGAAGTTCCCACACCAAAATAACTGCAGTGTCAGGACTATCATATGTACAGCATCTGCAATAACAGGATCTCTGGTTTTATACCTTCCAGCTGCTACTCTAATGACAATTTATGAGCACAGGCTGCTCTTTTAATCTATTTCCTAATAATATATGCAAACACACTAATAGCAAACTGAAGAAATAAAAAAAAGAGCAGAAAGAAAGTACATTCTGGAAAAAGACAAACTCAACATCACTCTGAAGAACTCCCAATGCAGGCTGCTTTTCTTACTATTTTGTTTCATTCCTGCATCTAGACAAAGCCCCTTCGTCCATAAGGACTAAGGATTTTCACTGCCAAAATGAAGTTAGCCTTTCTTTTAGATGAGAAATATTCTACATATTTTTATGGAAAGAAACCAGTAATAATACACATGATACAGGGGATAGAGAGAATAAAAGAAGGAAATAACTAAGTAGATACAAAAAGGCAGAACACATAATCATTTGAAAGAGTTTAGACACATCAATGATAAAGGAATTTCATAAACAATCTAAAAGGTGAAGGCAGACAAATCAAATTCAGGTACTGAGAAGCTGCATGGTCTTTGATAAATTCAGCAGCAACCTGCACATCATCTCAATTGAGCTGACACATCAGAGGATGTGTAACATGGAAAAAATCCCCTTCTCATCCTTACAGAGAGGTTCAAAAGCTTATGTCATCCTGAGGCTGTTTGCAAGCAAAACAGATGAACAGGATGCAAGAGGTCAAGAGGAAGGAGGAAATGAATCAGGAAGGCTGCTGTGCTATCCAGGGAGGAAAGGGCACTGGAGGAACAATGCCCATCACTACTATCACTGCTAACCCCATGGCAGTCCCATGGACAATGTCTGCTACACAAGGCCTCGACAGCACCCAAGGGCTGCCCTGGGGACCTTTAAGCACAATAAAAGCAGGCCAGAGATCTACCTCTGCTCCTCAGCCTCCCCTGACAGCTTTAACAGCATCCAAGTGACAATCTTCTTCAGGCAAGAACATTTGTGCACAGACCAAAACTGTGCCAAGAAAGAAAAGTCTGCTTTAAATAAAGACAGGCTAATTAGCCTTAGGAAAGAAGCTTTTTTCACAATTGTGAAACCATTTGTCCTAGTACCAAAAGGGCTTACTTTTCATTAACTTGTCAATTTTTACAAGTACATCAACAGATACTTTCATCTCTAATGCAATGATATTTTTGACACAAAATATCAGCCACAAGATGTATACCTCTTAAGTGCAGTAAAAACACGGATCAATATAATGCAGTTCTTCCCACTCCTATCCTTAGAAGGAGACTCACAATTTACCTCTGCTTTATTTCCTGACAGGCTTCCATTTTCAATAGTTGTACAAAAGGTCTTAGAAAACTTAAATCAGATTTCTGAATGCTTAAAAAATAAGCACACACATTCAGTGAAATCCTTTTTCACCAGAAAAATTCCAGTCTTGGTTTCTTTTAAAGGAGCTTTTAGAGCTGAATGCTAAAATCCTTTTATTGCATCAGACATCTTGATGCAGCAGAAGAAAAGTGACCTGTGCTTCCAGCTTCATATTCTTTTTCCATTCGACTGCGTATTTTACGCAAAAGTACTTCCTTTTTGTACCTCAACCCGTCACGCAGATCTTAAAACGCACAAGCCTGAAGGCTAAATCTCCATTATCCAAATTGTGCCACCTTTCAGCAACTCGCCTCCTTTCTCAGACAACCTGGATTTCGGAAAAGGCATTTACTGCATATCCTGCCAAGTGTAACTCCTTCATCTGCTTCGATGAGCCCCACAACGCATTCCTGACAGGAGCTGCACTTGGGTTCTGAGGACTCAACTCTCTCAAGTCACACCCTGGCCAGTCTCCAGTGAGCAGCACTCACCAAGTCCTGGAGCAGCTGGCAGCAGGGATGTGTGGTGTGGACAGAACACACTTCACCCACAATGCAGTACAGTCACTAAGTCCTGACTATGCACTGACTTCATCCAAAGTGACATTTTGCAGGATTTCCATCACAGGTTGTATAAAAGAAAAGCCTTAAAAACAGAAGCTGGAGCAATCCTATCTTCCCTGTTACAGCCCAAATGCTGGACTCCACAGAAACTACAAAGATCCATTACTGTAGAACATACTGAATAGAACTCTTGATGATTAATCAACAATGACTGAAGAGATGATATATCCACACAGAAACTACAGCTTAAGAAGTTAACTTCATATGTGAGGAAGGGGTAGCATATTTTTTGAAGAATAAGAGAACATTTTAACAGAAACGGCTGAAAAACTTAACCTGACCAAACTGTACCATAATGCCAAATGAGTAAGTTGTGATAAGAAAATGAGTACCAATGCATAAACAGCCAATTTTAAGAAATAACATTAACATATTTTGAGTTATAATAAAATCTTTGGTCTTTGAGAAATAAACTTGTACAACAGATTCAACTAATTCAGAAGGCAAGCTAACAGAATGGCTTATTTTTACAATGATTTTTCATAAACTCATAAATTTGTGCTCCTTCCCGCTTGAAAACAAGCAGGAGACTACTCATTGTACAGTCAAGCCTTCTGTATTGTTTTCTGTCATAAAAAAAGAAAATGAACTGAGATGTTCAGGATATTATTTCTTCATGGTCTTGTAAATCATGATAGAAAGTGCTAAAAAATACTTGCAAGAGGTATCGCAAAGCATGATCAACAGGGTTTCTCTCCAAGCTAGGGAAGGTATTGAGAGTAAAGACTTGTGTAGGAAAATTGCATTCTAAAATATTTACTTTCTTTCAATAATTTATGAGCGCTAGAAAAGGGTTAAAATCTAAATTACATTCTAGTTATCGTTTAGATACATTTCTTCAGATGTACCTTTTGAATTGATCATGGAACAGCAGAGAGCACAGAACAGAACTGCATGCACGTAAATAAAACTTCAGAAAAGACAAGCAGCAGTACATTGAGGAAAGAAAAATGAAAGGTAGTATAACGAACTGTAGAAACAGTTTCATCTGACAGACAGAAAACCTAACAGATTATGAAAGCAGTGACAATCATGTAACATGCAAGGAAAAAGGATGGGTAGCATTTCAGTATATAGTTTTAATTCAGAATATAAAAACCTAAACAAAGCCAGCAGCATCTAAAATAAACTTTCAGCCTCAGCAATACGTTTAAGACTATAGAAAGAACTGAACAGTGGTTCTAGGAAAGTCAACATGAAAAAAAATCTACAACTTAAAACTAAAAAATAGCAGAGATGGGGGCAGTGGGGAAAAGGCAGACACATCAGTTTGAGAAGCCCTTGCAGAATTTTGCTGAGCTGAAATACAACTGAGAGTAAAATCTGTTACCATGACCAAGGCATATACAGCTGGGAGCTTCTGAGTTTGAATTTACAGGAACTCCCTGGCTCAAATCCCACCTTTGTCAGGCTTAAAACTGTGTACTGAAAATATAGCCTACATTGAAGTTTGCACACTGAACCCAAAGGGGACAGTGACAATGGTCACCAGCTGCACACCAACCCAGGGGATGAGGCTCCTCCAGCACTCCATCCTCCACATCTTCTCCTGTAGGAGTGGCGATCACTGCCTCACCACATCAACTTCTCAGCTCCAAAAGAAAACCACAGTCACCAAAACGATTTCCTGAATGCACAGACTGATAAATGGTCTCAAGGAGCAGTGAAAGACACCATGCTCCAGAGGTGCTGTCTGGAGTGCAGGAGATGGGTATTCACATACACTACTTCCATTGAAATCATTGCAGACCAACCAAATCTTCAACAATTCCTACATGGAGCTGCCAAATGTTAAGATGCTATAATAAGCAAAACACGAGCAAGTGGACAGCTCTATTATTAGTTGCTCTCTCACCAAAAAAACCCCACTGTCCCTTTTTCAAGGGATTTATACTGCATCAGTATAAATGAAAAGTCAACCTGTGTATTGTTATGTTGCATTTTTAAAAACAGGGCATGATGTTCATGAAGCACACTCAAGTACCTTTGAAGAGAAAGAAGTTGAGAGAACCTTGTGCATGACTAATATCAGACTACAGCTGCCTGAAAACAGACACCAAAGAACAGAGCAATAACACACTAACGCTATTCATAATGCTTATTATTTACAGGAGATATTTATTAATAAGCACGCTAAAAATCACCTAGAAATTAAGCATCAATCCTAGAGACAGTTACATGATTTGCCAACAGTAAAACCAGAGAGTGAAGTTTACTTTAAGTGTATTTCCAAGTTGAAAGTCTTGCTTCCAGCAAACTAAATGGGTAGTTTACTACAAAGGAAATAAATCTAGATGAAGAGTTTTAATTCAGTCATTGAGACCAAGGAAAACGACTTCTGAACAGAAAAAGGGATGGATGAGGAGGCAGAACATCAAAGGTAATTACTGCTCTACAGAAAAGCAGTATGATGTGACATCCTGGTAGTGTCCCTAGTACCTCTCCTTACTTATTCATGGCCTTTCAGCAAGTGTAATGTCGTCACTTTTTCCTTTGTGTTAGCTGTTGAGGGGTCTTTAACAAATATGAACATTTTGTCAGTAAAAAAAAAAAGGCAAGAAATACAAGGAGAGACTACTATAGGCTGTCAGGGAAAATAAATAACTCTTTCAGACAAGGATAGAGTGTTTATTTTAGACAAAAAGTGCATCATAAGCCACACCTGCAACTGAACCCTTCCTGTGAATAGTGGAAACAATTACTTTGTTACATCCAGCTGTAGAAAGTATGAAGCAATAAACTGAAATCACAACAACATGAAAGGACACTTGTCAAAACGGCCAACATGAAAATGAGGAGTGAAAGACTAACATTGTTGGGAAGGAATCTGATGGGAGGGTAGGAATGTTTGCTTTGGAGTAAGAATTAAGGCTCTCAGATTAAGCAACTTGGAGCGCAATTAGTGAAAAAACCCAATTTGTAAATAGCCTGTCAGGCTGATAAGCTAAACAAGTGTTAAGCAAGGAAATACTGTCAGTTGAAGTCAAAGTTGGACAAGTTGGTGCAGACAGACCACCTGATGGCTGCAAGGAAAGGCATAAAACTGTAGAGCCAGTGGTGTGGCTCTACAGTAAACTGTAGAGCCACCACCAATGTTAATCCCCATAACAATCTACATCTACTCTGGAACAGAAAGCCTCACCTCCTTCTGACAATGAAAATTCATTATAAACTCCAAAATCCCCATCAGTCTAAAAATAGATTTCTACTTCCTTACCTTCTTCCCCATTGCACTGTTCGTATCATGATCTATCCTACAATTTGCAACATTATATATAGCCTCACACCCCTGTATCACAAAGCCCTATATCTATGTAAGCTCCCACAGCAAATTGCAGCACAGTGATATGAACTGAGAATAAGAAGAAACACTTTTGATGAAAAAGATGAGATACCATTTGCAAAGAACTGAACAGCTAGAAAAGTAATAGTCTGTTAAAAGAGAAAGGTGCTAATATGCAATGTGGAATGAAGAGGCTACAAGATTGACAGCTGCAATCAAAACAATGCAAAGAGGTCCGGCTGTGGAAAGAAGAAATTTATACATGTGAAAAGACAGAAGGTCTTTTCCATTCCAAAATTCATCTAATTAGGAACTCAGTATACTTTAAAAGAATGAAAGAGTATGCAATGCCTCTCTGTTAAAAACTATTGTAATAAAAAAAAACTAGTATGGAGCATCTTCCCAGTCACAGCCTGTCACCTGCATGCAAACTGCTGTGTTCCATTAAAAAACATTTCCTAAAACCAAAGCAGAACAAACCTCAAACATCTGAGCATTGAGGACAGGAGGAAAAAAACCATTTTTATAGCACTAAAGAACATCTCTGAAGCTTCATTATGGTACTAGGATAGGTGAAAAATGGCTTGATTCTAGAAACCATAATCCTGTCATGGCATCAAATGCCAAATTATTAAGTGCACTAAACAAACTGACACTTTTTAAAATCTTTGTTTTTTAAAAAGGGTCTTGATTTTTCGTTCTATTCCTCTCTGTTATCATGACTGGTCAAGTGGAGGCTTGCCAGGGACTGTCACACAGAGCTGTGTTACTGGTTTCTATCCAGTTCCCAAGTGACACTGTTGTTCCGTGCTTGGCACGGCAGGCACTGAATCCCCATAAATAATTGTTCTGATATCGGAGACACAGGACTATAGTTCTGGTTCAGAGAGTTTGCTGGTCACAGCGAGTGGGCAGATGAAGGATGCTTTTATTTACACACAAAAATCTTTGTCTTGACCAAGAACAAAGGGAAAGGATATACAGAGAAAGACCACGACAATTTAACGAGGATTTGTTCCTTCGAGGGGACAAAGCTGGGGCTGACAGCCAGTGCCGGTATTACACCATTACAGCAGTTTATATGGTACCTCTTTTGGAAATAAACTGTGAGTATTTGCTCACCACACCACCAAAACCACCTGTTTTACACTCACAGGATGAATTTTATTAAAACATCAGGAAGAAACGGAGGAAAGCAAAAGAGGAACAAAAAAATATTGCCATTTAAATAATTTTGAACAATGAAGAAAATACACAAGAAAAAACTGCTATCACTCAGCATTTTTATTTACATACAGATACAAATGAATAAAAAGGCAGAGTTTCTTCTTCAAGACTGCTAACTTGCCATTACACAGGGAGGGAAACTGGCTTCCACTCAACTGCTTATGCTATCACATGTACATGAGGATGGAAGTTCATTTTTGCTTCCCTCATGCTCTGCAAGCCCCACAGAGGCAGGGAAAGAGAAAAAAAGCTTGGATGACAACAGAGTACTCAGAATAGACTAGCCCTAAGCTTATCCCTGAGTCACATTGTGCAAATTGCATCACTCTCTGCTCTACTTTTATATTGACATTACTGAAGACTGAGAGAACTCAAAAATAGCCATTTGCTCCCCATAAAGAAGCTGCTGGATAACTGTTCATTCATCTATGTTGCTGCTCTCCATGCTGATTGCACTCTTGGCTTTCAATGAGAGAATCAGAACTGCCAACACACCCAAGACTTCAGTACACCATGGTTTTACACAGTGATCAAATGATGTAGTCTTATCTTTCTCTCCTTTCAAAATACTAATACTAGGCTTTATTTATTGGACTGAGACTGAGCCCAAGTTCTCAGAACTAACAACAATCTTAGTTCTATTTAAGATTAGTTCATAAATCAGAGTCTTTTTCTGGAAAATAAGCCCATTGTTATATACTATAGCTTCATAAATTAACTCAAACCCAGGATAGCTGTAAAATGTATAGCAGCATCTCCATTTCACAACTTCCTGACTTACTTGGAAGTATTTCAGAAAAAGATCATGCAATTAAAAATGCTGGCAACAGAACCATCTCTAACAATAGCTAGGGTAATTAAGGCTTGGGAAGAAAAGAAGAAGCACATGGACATATGAGTCTCTAGTTACATTTATGAACTCTGGAGTCTAACGACTACATATGAAAGATGGTATTATCTCTCCTAATTATACGATGCTAAGCTTAATTATCTGAAGATTTATCTGGGTGTACTTAGTGGCCCCAAAACCTTTAGCATTTCCCCTAAAAAGTCAAACGTGCCCATCTGTTTCTGAGCTACTCAGCAAACAGAATCAAGGTATTAATTTTAAACCAGTGTTTTGAACACAGCTATAATAGAATAGATCCCTTATCTTTCCTGTGAGGAAGGTCTATGTGAGCAGGGAACTAAAAATACTCCTTTATATACATGTGCGTGCACATATAACTACCAATGTCAAACTGCACAGATTCAAAACCTTGCACTACCTCCAAAACATGACATATTTACCTACTTTCACTGATGCATTCATTTCATAGTTTAAACTTACTATTTCAACTGCACAGAACTACCCTTGTGAAAATTATTGGGACAGAGAGGGGGCAAGATGTATAGGAAATTCCTCAAATGCTACAGCACCTCAGTATCTGTTAGGATTCCATTCAAACTAGTCATATGAAGCCTTAGGGGAGCTGGCATGCAGGCAGATTTAGTTATGATGGTTTGTCATTCAATAAATCCATCAGTATTAAAATAATCTTTGAAGTGACTTGCAAAGATGTCTATTAGTGTATGTCAGTTATTAAGCAATTTTTCTATTGATATTGGATCAGAAAAAATACTGTCTCTTGTAGAACAAGACAGGAGGGTGACAAAACAGTTGGAGCAAAAATCAGACTCATTAATAACAAGTCTACAATCACACCATAAAATAAACAGTTTCAAACAAAGAACACGCCTGGCTGTTAATCTCTTGACTATTAAATACCCAGCATTCATTAATAATTTGAATAAAACAAAATAATGGACAATAGTAGCATTTAATTTTCAGGTCATAAAACAACTTCAATCACTGCAAACTCCAAAGACAAACTAATTCTGAGGACAGTCTCTTATATCAAATCCATAGATCCAAATTCAGTATGAACTTCAGGATCCTAAAATATGAACAACACATAGTTTGAGGGAAATAACATAAAAAAAAGTAAACAAAATTAAGATTTAAATGTGCCACTCCTTTTTAAAATGAAGAACGTGGAAGTAGACAGTACCACCCACATTTCTCCTGTCTCAGCCATCACTTCATACAATTATCCCACAAACTTACTGGATTTTGTTTTAGAATAACTACCTTCTTTGGAAGGTGCCTTTCTGAAAGTCCTAAAAATTTAGGAACTTTTTTCTTTCTATTTCCAGTCCCCAATTTACTTGCAGCAAATGAAATCTACCCTTCCTTCAGGCAGTAGCACACAAGTGTGGTCTTGATTAAAATCAAACTAACATGTCACAGCTTCCAGTATTTTCAGTAAATAGTTCATTCAGGCCTAAAATCTTGTTCCTGCTTGCTGGAGTTAAAAGTTCAACTCAATGACTGCAACAGATGTCTACCCACATCCTTAAAAAGACAACTGACTTGCCTGGTGCTGTCAGGGAAGTCTACAGATGCCTGACACAACATTGGAACTTTAAATATGCAAGAGCCTGCATTCCCTATCCAGGGCAAATGACTTGTATACAGATTTCACAACAGAAGGTATTTGTAAAACTAAAGATGAGGAAAAAAATAGAGCTGCTTGAAGAGCATCTTGTGGACAAAACACCTCTAATATTGTTTCTCATACCTCCAATTTTTTTCCTATTTTATACCTCCAATTTTATCTTTCCCAATGATTTTAAAAACAGAGAAAATGTAGCAATTCATTGAACACAGGGGAAAAAATGCTAAAGCTTACAGCCACTGTCAAAGGTTTAGAAGGCTACGGTCTTGGCTAACATTATAAATAAACTTCCATGATGCTTTTGACTCTGATCATAATTTTCAGATCTACAGAAATTCATACACACACACATGCTTAAATATATTCTCATATGTCCAGATTTGTGTAAACACAATGTTGCCACTTTTACACCATTTTACTAAATAACACAAAGCATAGTTATATCATTTAATATATTCAAATGTAACAGATTTTACATGCAACAACTGCAGCCAGCCATGACAAGGCTGAGCTTGCACTGCAGGAAAGTACACTTGTTCCTGGTGAAGATGGATGGTTACATCTTATAGGCCAACTTGTTTGATTTTATGACCAGGATATCTCTCTACTCTTCCCAGAGGCAACCTTAAAAAGTTGTTCTCCCAGCTCCCAAAAGACACACTCATCAAGTTCTAATATTAATGCTTTACTCACCAATGCTGCTCAGAGAACTGCTGCTTTCCGAGTCAGAAGGCATTATGGACAACACACTGTAGGTGGACCCTAGAATCAGGAAAATAAAAATAGTATTAACTTTTTCTCCCCTTTTCCTCTCTACAAAAAAAGCTATGATTCATTTCCTTGATACTGTAGACGCCAAATAAATTAACTAAAAATACTAAAATTATTCAAATTACTAAATCAGAGAGAAGACACATCACTGACACAAAAATCTAACAGGCAAAGCATAACCTGTAAATGAACACTTCACTGAGCACTTTTTGTGGTAGAACACCATTTTGGATAACATGGTAAAAATGAGTTCAGCAAAATATTAAGTACATCAGTTATTTCAGACAGACTGAAAACACAGAGTTTCAAGTCTATTACAGAAGATTAGGAGTGATACTTGTGACAACAGTGGCAATCTATTTTGGTTTCTCCTGTCTTTACATGTACCAACTCCTAATTCATTGTGTAATTACTTGGTATTCTTCTTCTCAAACTTCATTCACACTTAAAAATTTCATTTAATTTGTAAATAAAATTTGCTTGCATCCATTTGCAACTTTCAGTATCTGGCCTTAAGAGCAAGGACCCACAAAGCAGCAAGTTTACTCATGTATTACTAAATCAACAGACAGAGAAGCCCTTTATTTTAGCTATTTTAGAAGTATGCCAGATTTTATTTACCAGAAGAACTAGAAGGACAGGTCCTACTTCAAAACATTAACCAAACAGCTCCACCATCCCTCACAGACAGGATAAACACACCATGGTAGAAAGAAAGGCAATGATTATGTACAAAAGCCATTAAATCTAGGCTATTTTCAGCACTTGCCAGGATGAGAGAGCTGTGCTCACAACAGCCAAGCCCTAAGGCTGCTTCAAAAAATTCAGGAGCTCCCTTTGCTAGAGTCCCTCCTTCTTATATTTCAATATTTCTCTCTTCTAGTTTCTTTGAAATGAAGAAATAAAAACTGAGAAGCAGCAGGAATAACTGCATGGAATAGACTGAAGGAAGGATAGGCTAGAAAATAAAAAAGAAATTAGTTTTTGTTCATCTCCTCTGCTTCTTACTAGAGAAGAGCATGACATCTGTAACTACATGTAACTATGATGTTAGATGAATGAAAGCCAAGATTTGATAAAATAATTTTACTAACATAAGCAATAATGGAAAAATCAATTCAAAAAAGAAAAAAATTGAAAATAAGCAAGAAATTGCATCTTGAAGTAGACTGTTTAAACTGAAAAATCTCTATGAAAAATTATTTTAAATATATTTGGTACAATAATTCTATTCAATTGTACGGGACCTAATTTTTTTGTTTTGTTCAAATTCTTAAACAAAATACAATAAGTACATCACTGACACACTGGCTTCAGAAAAAATCTGCTGCACCTTTTTGCTTCTATTTCAGACATTTTCAAATAATAGAAATTTAAAGCTTATTAAAAGCTAAATAATTTCCACATTAGTTATACTTAACCTCCTTGCATATTCTAAACTCATATGCCTTGCAGTATTTCTTGCAGTCTGGACCTAGACTGACTAGAATCACAAGCTGAAAAAAACAAATAAATATATTAAACAGAGTAGGACATCTTTATGATAGACCACATGTACTGAGATTGTATCAAAACCGTGTGGGACTCAAGCACAACAAAATCTTGTACCAGGAAGTGATATTTAATTATGCTCAGCAATTGAAGGCAAAATCACCCAGTTCCTCTAAAAGATTACACAGGAGTTCCATATCTAAAGAAACTTGTAGCAATTATTAGCTGCTTTTGCTTTTAAGAGTGAAGAATTAAAAGACTCAAAAATCTCATCATCTTAACTGATCTTCATTTCACTTATCTTCAAGAAACTAATCCTCTCTGTCTTCTTGTCCAGCATTACAAGCCAGAGACAGGACTTAAGATGAGTTAAGTTCTGCTCTCTGGAATGGACAGAAAGGTTTTGTGAAGCTGACTTCATCAATGGAGAAATATGACTCTCCAAAGCCATGTTCTTAAAACATTAGCTCATATTTGTAGACACAAGTTCCGGTATGCATGGCATGCTATCAAGAAAACCTACAATTGTGAAGAGGGGAGGAATCATCTGACCCGTTCATAATTCCTCACTTACAATAACAACAACAACAATCTAGTCACATTGTCTGGTTTCGTTTTGTTTTTAAATTACACAGGGTCCAAGTTCATTATCTGTAACAAGTGCCACCTTTGTCATCAGAAGCATTAGTATTAGTAAGCATCAGAAACAACAACCAGGTCCCTACACAGCTGTCACAATATTAAAATTCATCTTGAGGTACTGTCCTGGCATACATCTTTGTATTAAATCCAGGCTAAAGTGGCATTGTGCTTGGCATATTTTGCTTGATCAAGCTAGCAATATATCATTGGTACCTGCAAATGCTTCAAGCACTATTTCCCCACTCATTAGAATGCCTCCTCACATAAATGAAAACACTCAAAATCATCCCAACAACAATTTAGATACAGGTTTAAAAAAAAAAAAAAAATAAAAGAAAAAGGCACACGTCAGTTTCTACAACCAAAGGCACTAGAACACCCTGATTATTTGTAAGCTGCACAGCCATGGTATTCTAATTAACTTGTTGAAAATTCACCTTCCCCCAAAAGAATTTTCCACTTTATTTCCTGTTCTTACTGTTTTCTGACTGTCCATCTCGTCAAATTGCACCAAAAGAAAAGAAGATCTGAACATTAAACCCAGTAAGAAGACAAACACTTTTTTTAGATAAAGGTTGAAAGTGCTTCACACCTAGTTCACAGGCATTTCACCACACTTTTCCAAATAGTTCACTTTAATATTTTTCTGTTAGTATTCACTTTGCATACTGAAATCCCCCAGTGGTAAAATCCCCCAGTGGTAAAACTTGCTACATTTGATTTCAATTCACTGATTTATAATAATTGCTGACATGTTTCTAAAGTTTAAGACCACACTTGCAATGACAGGATGCTGAGAAACACAGTAGAACCTATACCTACTTAAAAATAGAAATAAGAAAAAACTCTAAACCCAGCAACTACATCAAAAAGAAAACCCCAAGAAGCACAAGCAAACCAAAACCCAAGCATATCTTCTACAGATTCACATTCACATGGCGAGGGAAAATACATGACCATCCTGTCCTGACATGGCAGACTTGCTTTCTCTTTTACTTATCCAGACATAAGCTTTGGATCAGCTCCTGGCTGTATTAAACAGCTTTGGCAGAGCATAGGGATTTAGAAACTGCTACACTATATACTTGAGAACCTTAAGAAACTCATTTCCTTCTATTTTCAACAACTAGAGCAAGTCAAATTTCTTTAAGTTATTACTGTCTTTATTAATCAGATTACAGGAAGGCCACTTAAGAACTCACAGATTCAGGAAAGGAACTTATTGTTTAAGTGTGGAAGCCACCTCCAGAGACAACAAAGAAGTGTGTTCCAGTTTGCCTTCATCTTTCACACAACAGCCACACAGAAAGAGTGATATGTATTTTACTTGACAAGAAAGAAAATGATGGTGGAAACAGGAAAAAAAAAAACAGAAAGAAAAAACCTAAAGAAGAGTTACACATCCTGAGAAGACTGCAATTGTCTAAGCCAGCAATATCCTGATCAGGAGTATCAAATCAAGACTGGTGGAATTAAACCAGTCATACAAAATGAAAATAGAACTTTTCTCTCTTCTTTCTAACTTCTGAATTGTGAAACACCATGTAACACTGGACATCACCTGTTCTTAAAGGAGAAACTACAAAAAGCCAAGCCAGCTGTCTCCAAATAATGTCTCCAAAACAAGCTTGAACTTGGCACCTTCTTTAAGAAAGTAGTACAAAGGATCAAGTATGATATCTGAATGACTTGTGAGAAAAAATACAGTGTTCAGATTAAGAGAACTAAGCTGTCAACTGGCAGCACTACACAGAAACTTCTCATCCTCCTCCACACAAATACGCAGGCTCTGCTCACAGCTCTAAAGCACAGCCTATCCCAGGGGACTGCAGTGGCCAAAGAAGGGACAGGGATTCACCTTTGCAAAATTCATTGCACATACACCTTCAATCCTCTAATTATTCCCTTCCCCCCTTATCTTACAACTCGACTCAAAGAAGGCTATTTCATCTTCCAAGCTTCATTATATGAACTAAACTGTGTCACAACAGTTCCTCTCTCTGACAAACACCCTCAGCACAGGGCCAAAGAGACAAGTATATTGAACCTGCTTCAGTGAGTGAAGAACAAGGGGGTTTATTCAAGGAGCATGAGGTGTTTTATCTCACATGATGGGGAGTGCTCAGATCTTGGCTGCACAGCTCTGGGTAGGTCATCCATCTTTAGGGATGGCATTTACATCTGCAGTATGGTTGACTCCTAAATTAGGCACAATTTCTAACCAGGAACACTTAAGTTAATGTAGGACTGAGACTGGAAGGAGCCTTTGCCCATACAAATTTCTTTTTCTACTTCTCTGTGTTTAAGGATAATGTTAAACAACCCTCCATGCTCCTCAGCTACAAATTTCCATTGTTAATTGAATTCTGCTCCTCCTCCCACCTCCCTTTGCAGTGCAGTGACTGCCAGCTGATTCAACTTATTGTCAGCAAATGATTTTTCTGACGGAAATCCAATGCACCGGATGAGAGGGCAGCACAACAAACATTGCTTTATCCACATCTCCATGCACCAAACCAAACAGACATTGGCAGGACTCCCACGTGCTGGGGGAGCAGTTGTTTGATTACAACTGGAAACAACCCAAAATTCAATGTTCCCTTTGCCTTTACAAAAACAAAACTGCCCAAGGAGCTCAAGACTACATGGATCTGCCCTGCTCTGTCTCTGAAGCCATTCTTTCCATGGCAGCCTGTGCACCCAGGTTTGTCACAAACCACAGGACATGGTCACTGCTTGCAAGCTGTGTGAAATTCAGACACTAAATTCTGATCTCATACAAAACCTTCAATGGAGTATTTGCTTCCACTTGTGTCACACTTATTTCAGATGTTTCACAGCCATTTACCCAGAAGGATATGAGCAACTCCAAGAACAAAGGTACAAACTTAGCAGTAAAGGTCAAACAGAAGTAGATGCTATTTCACCAAAAGTTTGCTATTTCTTCCTTGTCTGCTTTCAGGCACAGCTTTGTTATTTATTCTGTATATCTATTTTTAGGACACCATGAAAACTAAATGAACATGAAATGGCTTTTTAAATAATTAAGCAGCTAAAACTCCACATTTTTTTTATTTCCCAAATAGCTTGGTCTGTAACAGTTTTACAGAAGTGGTGAGGTTCAAAAAGCTTATTTTCCTTTTCAATAGAAAAAACTTTTTATAATGAGGTATTAATGAGATATTTAGATATTAATATTAAAAGAGCTGTTTGGGAAAACATAGCTGCTTTACTGTTTAAGTCAATCTGGAATTCTAAGTGATTACAAATACACTCTCGTTAAGGACAGAACACTTCACACATGAAAAAGGACTGAGGCACCTTTCTCTGAAACATTTAGTAAAAATGAACCTAAAGTCAGATTTAAGTAATAATCATGATTTAATATGACAATTTATGTTAAGGCCTAGATTCAAAAGCCAGAAGCCAGAGACATCCATAAAGATGCCCTGAATTCAGTTCCTAGCTGTCAGTCAGTACAGCATCAGATCTTCAGCTATCAACAACAATGCTAGACAAATAGCTGTAAAATTGTTATTTTCTTAGCAACATCTGAACAAGAGAGATATTTACTTCCATAGGCTTATGCACAAAAGGCAGAGAAAAGAGTAACTCATTATGAATTCTTCAACCTCAGTATTTAGTGCAGATGGGAAAAATTTGAACTCAAAATCAAGTTTTAGTAAAAATGCAGTGCAGATACGTGAAGCAAATTATCTTATATTTCAGCTTGTGGATTGCACATGAGCTGATTATTATCAATGCAGCAGTGCTGTCTTCTCTTCTAAAACATGATGTGGCACTACAACTATCTTATCAAACAACTACAAATTTCTTATTAATTATTTTAATTTTTGTTTTTAACACAGATGCTTTAACAATTCCTATTAATATATTCTGTGGAATCCATTCCCCTTCACTGGTAAAAAGGCAAAGGCATCCATTTTTTCTTCCTTCTAGCTATCAGGAACATTTCAGTTGTCTGCTGGATAACGTATGATAAACCTTGCTGGATTATGTATGATATGCTGGATTATCTATGATAGCATCTCCTGATACTATCTACCTTTTTAAACTCATTAAGTACAATACAATCTTATAATACTATCTATTTTCTCTGAATATCCTGATTTTTATAACCCTAGCACACTGACATGGGCCAACTGACAGCTCTAACAGTTCTTGTTAGAACACTGACTTTGTTCTAACAAGAGCCAGAACAAAGTAGATGGAATGCTCTTCTCAGAAAGCAGCCCACTACTACTGAAGAACCAAACCAGCAACTGACTGAAGAAGTTACTTACACAGTACCTCCTCATATGAGCCTGATGTTTCTAGTCTGGAATCCTCATTTTGCACAAGTTACAAACCAGTTCACATCCTCTGCTCTTAGGACTGCAAGAGACGTATCAACACAACCAGTCAAACTTGGACTACATGGGAGTCACTACTAAATGTGCCTCCTCTGAAATTACGAGTCATGTTGGGAGATTTGACTTTTCCAACCCATGCATCTCTCAAAAGAGTGGTTCATGTTACTTGTGTGACATCTGGCATAATTCTCAAGAAGCTTCCTTGCAACCTTGAAAGGAGATGCATACTCCCCAGCTAAGCCCTAAAAAAATGAATTCTCTCTATATAGCTCTTCATAGCATACTTCAATACTCAACCCTTACTCAGAAAAACACAAGGGGAAAAAAATGTCCCCAGATGGTTCCATTAAGCTATGTTACAGAAGGGTTTTAAACTCAACTTTTTTGCGTTGTTACAATGGAAAAAACTATACACACTTTCATACAGAAGAGCACTTAGATCCAAGCTTCGTCTGTCTCTGTTTATAGCAGTTTTTACTTAAAATGCTAAGAGAAAAGATATATCTAAGCTAAACAATTTGATTTGAATCTTCTTGTCGCCTTGGCAAGTTAATTTTATTCCTTGACACTCAATTTCATTTAAGATAGCACAAGTAAAGAAGAACAAAAAACCACAGCTTTTTCCCCTCCCAGTGCTGTAGATAAGGAAATCCTACTGCCAGCAGTAATTGCATATTAAACACATACATATTTATTCTGTAGGCATAGAGTACAAAACTCTGCTCAGTAAGAGAGGTCAGTCCTCGTCACCTAGAGACTTCAGGCCCAAGTCCTTTTCAGGACATCTGCAGTTACAGGAAGGTCATCAGAACTGTGTGAAGCTACTTGCACACACCAAGTACCACAGACAAAGGAAAAGTCAAATCCATGGCCAAGTGACCAAGACCCTTCTCAAAACCCAGACAGATTGGAGCAATCATTCTGTGTGCATCCATACAGGATCTTACCAGAAATCTATCAGTTTTCACAAAGCTAATAGCTTCACCAGACAACTCTTGCAAGTTCCAAGCACAGCTGTGACCTCAGAAGGGGCAGAGAAAGTAACAACATCAATTAAGAATAAATTTGATCCACAGACTGTATTTTTTCCAAAGACAAACACACAGATATGAAAAAAGAAACCACACCTACACTCTCATTCAAACAACACAACGAAGTATGTCCTTAATTGCTCTGCTGTACTGAGTGATTATTACAGGAGTCTATTACCTATGAACTATTTACAAAAATAGCTTGCTGCAGAAATCCCCAGGCATGAACTTCATGCCTCTTCTGGTTACAGCTGCACCACCCACAAGAACTGCCCATCCCTCACCAGAGGTAACCTTCGGCTGTGATGGGGCAGTGACAGCCCGATAACCTCAGCCACTGGTCGTGTGTGAGCAGATCTCTCCCTGACACACACATGGAATACACAGAAAAACAGTGCTTAAGCTTCCTAAAGGCAAAAGTAACACATGTAACTAAATAGAACTAAAAGCCATCTTCCTCCAAGTAACAGAGTGCTCATGCATACAAATGCTCACTCTACCTAGGAGCTGAGACTGCTGGAAAAATAGGAACTTATCTGGAAGCAATTATAGCTCCAACTCCTGCTTTTTGCCTCTTCTCTGGAGGACACCAGTGCTGCTACTTTTCCTTCTCTCTCAGTCATGGCAGGACAAGGAGGAGACCATGTTCCCAGCCTCTGCTGTGGCTTGATAGAGTGGGGAGGCAGCCACACAGTGCTTTTCACCGTCAAAGGAGTTTCCTTGCTTATACACAGATGTTCCTAGTGGCTTCTTAACAACAAGACCCTGTATGGAGACTAAAACCATTTGAGTGTCTAGAGAGGATGTTTCCTACATAGCAAAGATATCAACATACTAAATTGGCCTTTGAGCTTTTTTGTAGTTATTATTTTGGGAGAAATGCAAATGCTGCAAGTGTAGCAAGTCACCTAGTGCCTAATGACTTAGGACCTTTTAAACCAACAGGTCTGGGTTACCAAGCAACCAGTTGCTGTGTGTGTACACAGCAATAGGTGGGAACTTGAGGCCTTAGTGAGAGGCAGGCAGATCTTACTAAGGGGAGGATTTCTAGAACCCAAATTTTCACTGTAAGAGCAACTTTAAGGGCGCGGGGGGAAAGGGGTGGCAACGCCTGCAATACAGGCAGCCAAATGCTATTGGCTCTATCAATTCTGGAAAAAGTTTTAAAGCTTAACAGTGTACTGATAAAAGCCTGAAATCACACTCTGACAGGAAGCAATAGCATTAGCATTACCTGACACCACACACTAAGCTATATGGAGTGCAGCTGACTTCCTTGGGGTCTGTGGAAGAGACACAGGCTAAAAATTCAGCACATGCACATGATGTCCAGCATGCTACTCCAAATGCAAGTATAATACCCTAGTCCACTAAGACAGAAGTGACAAAAGAACAGAAGAAAGAAAGAAAACAAGACTACAACACAGAAGAAGTAGAACATGGTGTATTGGACAGCAGAAGTCAGAGCTGTTGAGGGGAGAAAGAGTGGCCTCTCACCCAAGAGAGATGACTAAGACAATAAACAAGTCAAGGTTTGTCATGACTGGGAAGTCACCTGCCTGAAAGGTCTGGTTTCTCCTTAACCATCTCGCATCTTCATTTTGGAGCAGAGGAGCAAATAAAGAGGCTACCTCCCCATCAGCACCACTTTTCAGGCATGAAGATGGAGTGGGGACAGTTTTAACATTCAGGTTCACCTACTGACGACAGCACAAACATACCCTCAAATATGCCAGGTGGTTGGGCATAGCAAACTGCAACACTGTGCAATCTCTTCATTTAACCAAATAAACACCCACATTTCATTGATTCCACATCAGTAACAGAAGAGCCAGTAAATGTTCTGTCTCCAAAGGTTGCCTTGAGCAAGCTCTGCTGTGCAGGCTTCATGGCTGGCTTGGACACTTCTCTTCTACTGGCTTTCATTAGATCTTTTTTCCTTGAACAGATTCGGCAGATATTGGAGGTTTTCCTAAAGGAGATGGCATCAATAAAACTAGTTGCCATCAGGATCAAGTGTTCCATTGTGCTTCCCATTTCAACAATAGCTATGAGAATAGTGATGTTAAGAGTGCAGAGGACAGAAAAAAACATGAGAATGTTAGTGGGTTTAAGGAAAAAAAGGTAAACATTCATTGCATCCAGTGTTTTCCTCACATACAGCTTCCAGCATGAAACATTGACATACAGTTAAGCACTAACTAAACTATAATCAAAACCAAGTCCTATAAACTAAGAAAAAGCTTCCCTCTAAAAAACCCCTCCTAAAGCCTGAAGTGGGATGAATTACAGTGCTACTGCACCCACAAACACCAAATATTTGAAAGACATTACAACGAAGACCAAATTCAACTACTCTGTAACATGAGAAACTGCTTAGGAAATAAAGATGACACAGGTTCAGAACCATCACCATTTATCACAGTATTAAATCTTTCATCATGAACTATAGCCATCTTTGTTAGAGCAACTCTTCTCTACAAGACATTTTCACCACTTTTTTCTTTATCCTCCCATAGTACCGCTGCTGTTACAGAGATATTCTTATTCTACATTGCCATTAGATAAAACAAGAATATTCAAGACATTGAAATTACAAACAAGTGGATTACATTCAATCACAATTTTCCCAAATCCCAAATTCTTATGTTGCTGCATGATTTTACTGTTAAGAATACAAAGTAGTAAAAAAAAAAAAAAAAAAAAAAAAAAAAGGAAGTCTAATTGTGTAAACAGAAGTATGTAAAAGCAAACAGGCGACTGGAGCTCAGCTCAACAGTTTCATCTTTCCTAGGAGTGCTATAAACCACAAATTACTCATGGGAATATTCAGCCCTACATCTTCTCTCTGCTCGGATAATATCTTCCAAAAATTGACATTTTGAGTACATTAGAAGATATGTAAAAAACAACTGTGAATATTAGTTTGGATCCATTAGAAAGCAGTTCACATTTCAAAATCCACACTGCAACAAATCTCAAAAGGGTTTTAATTTGTACAAAAGCATATAACTATCTCTTTCTTTCACAAATAACATCACAGGCAAACTTCAAAGAAAATTTAAATTCTTCAACTAAAAAAAGGATTGATAGCATGTAGCTCTTTAAATCATTGCTTTCCCTTCCCTGCTACCATTTACCCGGATGGGAAAATAAATCCTGCAACTTTTCACTTAAGGGCTAAATTTGCTTTTTAATTAAAGATGCTTGTGCTGATTCTGTTTTATTTAAAATGCAGAGATCCTCCAAAAATACTTAATAAATCATGACTTTAAAAAAAAGTACAGAATTAAGATAATTGAAATAAGTGAGGGGAAAGAAATCCAAGCCACTGAAGAGATCCTGAAGGTAAAAAAAAAAAAAAAAAAAAAAAAATCAACCAAACAAAAAAGCCAAACACCCAGCAACTTGTTCCCAACTAGAGGAAACATTTATGACTTCACAGACTTTCACAGAGGCTCAGACTTTTTTTGATCAAGAGCAAAAGTCAGATTACCTACATGCTGCTACTATCTTCAGTATGAGGACAATGGGATGAACCAGAAAGATTTAATCCCATGAGCACTCTTATTTTTTGGCATGTTCTCTGTATGTATCCAGTTACATCTCCTGACAGGTGAGACTTGGATGTTGGTCATATTTATTTATTTTTCAGTTTCATAAAGCATGCTTCTCTCCATTGTCTGGACAGATTACCAGAGGGAAGAATCTCAATGCACAAACGTATATTGTTTGAGAAAACAAATAAAACCCAACAAACCCTATTCATCCACCCAAACAGAGCTCCTGTCTCAGCCCCCTGGCACTATTAACAAGTCCAAGCATCAGAGTTCTATAATACAATAGGCAATACAACAAAGTTGTTACCTTCAGGTAGGCTAATAGGGAAAAAAAAAAACAAAACAAAACAAAACAAAACCAAGGAGCTGATCAATATTTGCAACTACCCAAGATGCACCATGCAGAAACACCATCCCAGGAATACAAACAACTTAATTTAAAATTGAGCTCAGTTTGTATATAAGATCATCTAGAACCTGTTCATTCTACATTAAGAAGTTGGCCCATCAAAAAGCACAACTTTAAGTGCTCATTGGTGACACCATCAGACAGCAACTATCACACATAAAGAGAAGCCATCAGGAAAGTTTTGAAAAACTAAACCCTGAATATCTGAGCTACCATGGCCCTTTGAAGAGATGAGCAACACCCCTTTACTAAAAATCTGCATCAGGGAAGTATGTTGTTCTGAACAAGTCAGAACAAGCCCTGCCTGGTTACAGAACTTAGCTCCTTCCTGCTACTGTCAGGCTGAACCCCTGTAATCATCCCTAGAAGTGCAAATACTAACCATGACTATTAATCACTTGACATTTAGGCACAGCAGACCAGCATCATCTGGTTTTCAAGGCAGGATGATTCTAGTCACAACTTAAGTGTTTTTAAAATGTCACCTCCCCGGTTCCTCAGCTCGAGCAAAAAAGGACAAGTATTTGCACAGATTAAATGATCATTCACTGATTCATGCCTGCCTGGCAAGTAGTGCTCCCTGGGCAGAACTCATCAGAAACAAAGTGCTGGCAGATTGGGAATTGAGATGCTTTGTCACACACAGAAACACAACTGCACATTTATCACCTACACAAAGTAAGAGCAGATACAAATAAAAGCAATATACAGCAAATAAATAGCAGTGATAATGGACAGCTAAGGAGATCATAAGACACAATGATTCAAAGAAATCGTGGAGATAAACATTCAAATTGAAAGACTATACACAAAACAACCATTATGTTTTACTGGCACATCTCGTGAGGGACTAGAATTTGCTTTGTGTTTTCAAAACAGAGTGGATCTTACAAAGCATCCCCCTTCTACTGGATGGGAAAAAACCCCCCAACTACTAGAATCAGTAGAAACAGGGTAAGGAAATCCACACTGCACTAGCAAAGTTATTCTTGGTCCATGAGGGCAATGGAAAGCAACAAACACACAAGATGCTCCCCTTAGTAGCAGAAGTCAGAGCCCTAAGGAACCTGCTGACTCCTGTACTAAACACATCTCTCCTATCTTTTTATCATCATCTTTCACAGCTTTCTGAGATACTCTTGATCTTCATACTGAAGCCAACTTCTATCATTTTCCTACTTTTAATTTTTTGTTTGTCTTAGCATGAAAAAGATTAAAAATTTGATTATTGTGGGGAGAGGGAGCTCTTATGATTTGTATTTTTGGGGAAGAGAATGAAAAGCTGTATTCTGAAAGCAAACAGACAAACATTTACAGGGCCAGAAACACCTTACCACGACCTTGGCTCCAAACACACATATGATAATCTTTCAAAACACACATCACCTCATCAACATCCCTGTCTCCTACCTAGATATCTAGTATTCTATTTTCAAAACCAGAAATCAGGTCTATCTCTTATACTTTTCAAGAAATGAGGTAAGGAAATGGTTTGGCTTTTTTTTTTTTTTTAATATAGAATACTGTACCTGAAGGATGTATGTTCATTAAGCAGAAAAAGCCTGAAGTCTTAACTGGCAACAAGAGGTGCACAAACACAGGTGGATTGCATATTTAATTCAATTTACCAAGGTGGGCTTTCTGTGTTATGAGTTAAACAAACAGCTGTCACTTGGAACAAATGACAACAATTTTCTGTTGCAAGCCTTGGCACAGAACAATAAGGCAGCTTGATTAATTTCTTTAAAACTAGATTTTTTAAAAAAATTAAGAATGTCACTGTTAATGCACAGAAGCAAGATTATGTTTAGGCTTATCTTCCCAAAACTATGATCTATTAAAAAAAAAAATTCCGACTCCTATACCTGAGGTCAAGATCAACAGTATCTTATACTAAGTGCTCTGGCCTACATTTACAAGAGCATGAATACAGATCTAGTGATGACTGAAAGCATTATTAGTGGTTTTAAAATTTCTGATTAAAATTTGTTAAAACACACCATGTCCATAGACTATACATGTATTGTTCTTCCCACAAACAATGAAAATAAAGAAGAAAGATAACAGATGGGGTTTCAACAGCCAGACATTTTAGCCAGCAATATTCAACATTAAAAAAAACAGAAATCAACATTAACAATTGTTAAATTACTGTTTATTTTTCCCAAAATTAATAGGAAGCAGAAAGCTTCCTGAGAAACAGAACACTCATAGTAGCTCAGTCTGTTCTCTAGTGGTCATCCATAAACCACTGCATTTTAGTGAGTGGCACAGGCATAGAAAAAGAGGATAAAGAATGGGGAATAGGGTATACAAAACACTACCATGCTAATTAACAGCAGGAATAGGTTTGGACAAAATGCTGTGGTGTGAAAGAAAATGTTCACCTATCATGGAGTAATACCCATGTTAACACATGCTTTAGTGTTTTGCTTCCTATGCCAAACTTCCAGGGCACTTGACACCTCCTGTGTCCCTGTGAATAGAAGGTCTAAGCACAGATGGCATCAAGTGAAAATAATGCAAAGAACAAGGGCAGGAGGGATAAGTAGGGAAGTTTTCTCGACTGCACTCTGAACTGTGTTGTGGCACACAAGCTCTCCAGCCTCTGTGATCTCCTTGTGACAGCTCATCCTGAAACACAGCTCCCAACTTCATACACCTACAACAAGAAGCAGGTATAGTATAAGAAAAATCCAGAAACCAAATCACAGTCATGTAAAATATGATAAATCTTTAAAAAGTTAACACCTTTTTCATGTAGTTTGGTATTAAGTCAAATTATGTTAACACCTAGACAAAAAAAAAACAATTTGAAAACCAAAAATTAATGCTAGCACATTGACTTTTTTCTACTAAAAAACTTCCAGCAAACTCAAACCAAAAGAATATCCTGGATAGAATGCCTACAGTTACAATGTAGTATGCATATGTTCTCTATGGGTCTAGTCAAGCAACACTAAAGCTCTAAAAGTGTGTTTTAAGAGAAGTAAGATTCATGACCCAGAAGCCCTAAACAACAAATCACAACTTTTGTTTTAAGAACCCCTGTTCCTTCTGTCCTGTGTTTAGTTGTCAACAGCAGAATATCTGCCAGCATGGCTTGTACACACAAAGAAAACCAGAATGACACAACCCACTCCTATTATCAAGACAGAAGCTCCAGTATGGCAGTACTGTGGTTGTTAAAAAGGCAGGCCAATAAAATTCTGCTTATTGTCTGAATGCAAATACTAAAGAGGAATGTTGCAAAAATTTTCTGAGAGGGATGCTGAAGAGCGCTTTTAAATTGCTGGACAAAGGGATGAAATTGAAAACCTGGAGAAACCTGATCTACAGTCGGAGCCAATGCTCATTTGTCTCAATATTCCTGTTTCTGCTCAAACAACAAATGCTATAATGTGAGACAGCAAAAGAAAAAAAATTACTTCCCACATAAATTCTATGTCTCACATAAATTAAGTTCTATATCAGTGAAGCAAACAGTAAAGGCACATTATCTCTATTGCTGTATTTCCCTGCAGACTGAAAAAGCTGCTGACCTCAAATCTTAGTCTTCACACCAAGCTGACAGAGATCCCCATTCTGTTCACTTTTCATCAAAACAGACAGAAGATCTCTTTATAACTTGCAGGAGACATAGGCTCCTCAGAAGCTGAGCCTCAGCACAGCGCCAGCAGAAGACAACTGCTGTGCACCATCTAATGCTTATTTTCGTCCTCAGGGACTTTTCTTTTGGTGTGGAATAAGAAGCTAATATGCAGGATGAAATGCTACTCATGTTTCCAAAACTATGAACCTTGTTACTTTATTGCAATTTGCTCATTTTGAAATCTGTTCTCACAACTGAAATACTACAGTAATTATTGCACCAGTTAAAGAACTGAGCATGTGTAATACTTCAGCTTCATACAGCCACTAAAAGCACAACGTCCTCTGTCAGAATGTCTTGCAGTGGTGTACATTACAGATGTGTCTAGGAACCTGTGTGTGTACGTATAGGTACAAAAAAATCTGGAAAATGTTTCAACATCAACTACACATCTCACTCTTCTAATTAAACGTATTGTTTAAAAAATAAGTTCAACTATGAATGACAGTTTCATAAAAAAGCAACACCTCCGAACTGCAGCCCCACTTATGCCTTCAGTACACCAGGTCTTCTGGAAGAGCCAGGAAAGCTTCAGAATTGATGATTTCAGCCATGCCCCATTTGACACAAACTATGCAGAACCAACATTGTGCCAATCAACTTATACAGCACAAACTATGGCACTCACTTCGTCTAAAATACAGGCTGCAGAACATCCAAAACACAGCAACTTCCCCCTGATTCTGCAGCTGCCACAGCTCAAGACTTACATACACTGCCAATACAAACTCTGCCATGGGATTTCCAGGAGAAGTTCCACAAGATTTTAAGACAAGGAATAAAATAATGGAGGGTGTGGGAAGGATGATACAGAAATGAAAAAACCACGTCTGAGTACAGTGACTCCCAAAACCTCTGTTCACATACAAGTCACTTGCAGAAAACCCTGATGTCCAAGCCAGATTTGCAACGCTTTCATTTTCCAGCCTCACCTGGTAGTAAGACTATATCCTCTGTACATGATGATAAATGGAGGAAGTTATAAATTGACACATCACACTTGCACACTCATTACTTCAACAGCACACTTACAAGGACCCTTCCCTTCTACCAAAATCTACATGACACATGTGGACCAATAACTTGCTTGAAATTTTTTTGACATGCCAGTTTAGCTCCTGGCAACCTGTTACCAGAAATCCCTTAGTTTGTCTCTAGAAAAGCTGACTGCCTGGGAAGCCACACAAGACCTGAAAAGTTATCCAACTGCTCCAGGTTCTATACAAAACTAAGAAGGCAATGTGGTTCAAGGAGAAATTACTTCTCAGCACATATATGGCAATGGAACATACATCCTGGGTTGGGAGGGACACAACCAAGACACACACTTGTCTCGGAAGGAAAAAAAATAATTCTTTTCTCCCACATTTTGCTTTTAATCAGTCTCCACACAAACACAGGAAGCCAAGGTTGTGGGGACTTGAGCTGAAGAACCTCCCATGCTGCTGAACACTGAAAGAGGGAAGTAGGTTTTGACACTACCACAACCAAACCACTAAAATGCTCTGATTTTGGTCACAGAATGTTTCACTTCTTCATGCTGCACAATTCTTAATATGAACCTTATAAAGCAAAAGCTGTATTGAATATTTGATTTTGATTTCTCAGTCAAAATATTTTTCCTTCTTTAAAGGAATTTTGGCAATTTATTTCCATTAGTTTCTGCTTGTAAACAGCAATTAGCTGTATTTTACAGCCAACTTACTCAAAAGAATGGCTGAAATAAATGTATTCACTGTTCATCTAACCACAGATAAATGCTACGAAAAATCAAATCCTTCAGAAAAGGAGAAGAGTAACATAAAAGAATTATAAAAGGAAAAAAGAAACATTACTCCAAATTTTTCACAACCTTCAACCATTTCCTTTCCAAAACCAAGCAGAAAGCCAGAGGAATACTAACAAAGAGCCCATAAAGATTCTCAACAGCAATGCAACCACTCAACTTTCCCATACCTTTCAGTGAAGCTTTACAGTAATGCATTTCTGCTTCTGCTCTCTTCCAACTCATCTTCCTTCTCAACTCCAAAGATTACAGGTTGATTCTACAGACAGTATCTCATATATGCTGCTCCCAAATCCTCCCAGCCAGGCTAAGCTTTGTCATTATCACGTTGTTATTGTCTTCCTCATCAAGTCCGTGTTCCACAAACAGGTCTCTGATTAAAGACAGACAAGTCTGCTTAATAACCATAGTCATTATCACCTGGTTTCAGGTGCTGTCTGCATAACACTTCATTTTCCTTATTTCTACTATGTTATAGCTATAATTGTATTTGTTCCCCTCTTCAGCATTGCTTTCGGGATGAATGAGATCAGCAAGCAAGCCCATAACGTGAAATAAGCCTTAAGCTTAAGTTAATGCAAGCTGGAAAACAAAAAGTTGGAATAAGAAACTAGGTAAAAAGCACACAGGAAGCATTATTACAAGCAAGCATATTACTTTTGCCAAGCACTGCATATGTACCAACACATATACTATAACTATGATCAAACAATTGAGCTCAGTCTCTGTGATTTAAAAATATAAGTTAATGCTGTGGTGTGGGGGCCTAAAGAAATTACAGTTCTGTATGCCCAACAACCAAGAATTACTGGAACACTGCAAGTCAAGCTTCAGAATGAATTTATATTAAAGTGGCAAGAAGCTATAAAATCAGCACTAACAATCCTAAGAGCAGTATCTGGATAAATAAAACACAAATTCATGTCTGCATGCCAATCAGTTTAGATACAGGTTCAAAATACTTCATGCACATCCTGGCACGGCAATATTCTTTTAAAGCAACATCTCTGTAATCACTCAGATTTTTGGTTCTCCAAACACTTGGAATCATGAGACAGTGTGTATGTATCAACATTTTTCTGTTAAAAAATTTATTCTTGATAGCAGAACATTTGTCAGCATAGGTCTGGAGAAGACATTCCAGCATTAGTTTTAACTGTAAATGAGTAGAAGTCTTTGCCCAAGAGCCGCTGAAGAGAAGCAGTAGGAAAAAAACCCAAAACAACAAAAACAACAAAAACCGCACCCCAACTAACCAGCCAAAGAAACCCAAACCACTTTCTAGTAAGCTTTTACACGAAACTCCACTGGTATAAACTGAAACATAAGCAGATTTCCCGCAATAGCACCAACTGGGAAGTCGGCTAAGTGCCCCCGAACCGACAGCCGCATTTGAGGCGCTCCAAGCCCGCGCAGAGCGGACCCCTTCCCGGCCGGGGCCCGGCAGAGCGCCCCGCAAACGCCGCCCGGCCTCGGCCCGGCCGTGGCAGCGCCGCCGCGGCTCCGTCCCGCGCGCAACAAAGGGCTCTTGTTCCACGGCAGCGGCGGGCGGCGGCTGAACCAGCTGGCCCAGGACCCTACCGCGCTCTGTGGCACATCAAAGGCTGGCTGTGACCTAAGCAGACAATTAGGATGTGTGGGTGTAGAGTTACAGAGTTCCAAGAGGTCACTCACGGATGAATTTTAGCGCCGCGGTACAACCCCTTTATAAAGCAGTATTACTGGCTTTGCGCAACCAGCCTTCGGGCTGACCCCAGATCTAGGCAAGGGACTGCAACGCTGCTTGATTTTTTTTTCTGTATAAAGTTTACTGCAAAATTAAAGTGCAAATCCTGAGATGAGCAAAGTAACTTAAACATATGTATAACAATTTTAGTTTGCAAAGATACTGTGTTACCTCCTCTTAAAGAACTATGTAACCAAGTTAGCCAAGGCACTGATGAGGGAAGGAGGGAGCAGCTGCAGAGCAATTAGCAAGTACAACAATCACACCCCATTGCCACACACTCAGGCACAGCAATAAGGCACAACACTCCAGCACAAACAGAGGCTTGTCAGTTCTGTACACATGGTACAAACATAAACTCAAGAGATACTTCCTCACAAAGAAACCCAGGCATGGATTGTTCTCTGCAGAGGACACCACCAGCATTAACACCATCTATCCCACCACACTGCACTGCCCTTCTCACCACCTCCATCCCAAGGTGCTGTCACAGGACTATTTCTCCGCTCAGTTCTGCTGCTCCCCCAAACACAACTCTCCTCATTTAACCACCAGTTCCAAACATGCATGCCAAACTAATAAAGACAGACTCGAAACAAGAAAAAATTGGGGCAAAAATCACAACACATCTATACCATGCCAGTAATTTAATCATGAAACGTCACAAAGTCGAAAAGTTCCTAGATGATGCAGTAATAAAAATATCAGAACAGATGCTTTCCTTCTTCACTCTTAGTATGGCTCTAGCAGTATGACTAAAAAAGATCACTTGCTAATCAGAGATGAGTTTGAGTCAGGTACTCTGAACAGTTACACAGCCTTGTGGCAGACCTTCATGCAGTCCTGTACTTGGGATCCACAGTGACAACAATCAGTACACAAATCTGCATATTTTTGTATTTTCAAAATACATTATGTTTGGGTTAAAAATCAACTTCGTTTAAAAATTGAGAAAATGATCTTAAAAATTATTATCCCATGATTCAGGTGCTTAACAAAATTTTTAAATAAAAGCAGTGAAATCCTGAGGTTTGAAAAAATATCTTAATGCTTTAGCTTCAGTCCAGCATCTCCTTTCCCATTTAAGATGATATCCGACAGCAGCAAGGAATCACCAAGCCGGGCATTTAACTTCCAAATGCTGCCAAACTGGAATGCAACTGACACTATGAGAAAGCAAATTTTGTTTGCAAATTATCATATCAGGAACTCAGGCACTGGTTTAACAACATTAGGGTCATACTTAATCATCTTAACTCATGCAAGCAGCAATATCTGAACACAACCCAAGAGACAAAGCGTTCTCTTGCTAAAGAGGAGCATATGCTTATGCACCTCGTTAAACTGAATTTTTCAAGTGATGCTGTTTAAGGAAGGTCTTTAGAACTTCCTCCTTTTTTTTTTCTTCTCCCTCTGTTTTTTTTTTTAAGACCTAAGAGATTAGTTTATAGAAACTCACTTCAGCTCAAGAAAAATCTCTAGGGACCAAACAACTGATTTTACAAGTTGAAAAAAATGAAGCAAACAAAACAAACAAAAATATCCAACACCAAAGTTACATTGTAGCACTTGACATGAAATTAATCAAAATGAAACATAAGCCTGTATTTTCCTGCTTTTTCTCTTACACAACTCATTGAACTGACAGAATTTTCTCTGTTTTCACCAAATTGCATCCCGAGAGCTCTCAGAACGTTGTAATCATTAATTCCTACACATTTAATTAACTACTTCCAAACCACAACTTTTAGGAACAGATCTATTTCAGTCAGGACACCATCAGAACATAAGAGTTAAGTGTAACAACCTTACCAAGGATAGTGCAATCCCTGTATGGTAGTTCAAGAACTGAACCATATATTTCTGAAAAACACTCTATTTTACAGAATAAAATTTGATTAATTACACTAATTAGAATATTATACACCCAAGTCAAAGGGATTTAGTATGTTCATGTCAGAGCTATGTTCAATAGCAGTGAAACCTCAAAACACAGAACAGCACTATTTTTCATAGCATTCAATAACCTTTGAAATGTTACTGTGATCACAAAAGTAATTTCTACTGCTTTTTCCTTTAATTAAAAAGCCAAAGAGCAATAAGCAAGATGACAGAAGCCAAGAGTAAGATGAAGAGAGAAATAAACCAGATGGCATAGGAATATATTTATATATACTTAAGTTATTCACAAATTAGGAAAAAAGAAATATCAAAATCTTTTCATTTGCCCTATAATCAGTGTTTTTTTAAAAGAGTTTTCAGATATTTTTATGTAAAGAGGATTGTGAATTCTAATTAAGATATAGCTTTAAGCCAGGCTCCTCCATCATACAATTAACCTTAAATCCAGCCTCTAGCCAAGCAGGGTACAGATGGAGATAGACAGATGTAATTACAAAGTCCATCAGCAGTAAGCCACTGGGAGAGGTTACAGGCTTTCCTGTATTTCTACTTTGTATTTGGTAGGCTATTTTTATCAAAATACGCCAGGAAGACACAGCTACTGTGATATACTCACAGCACTTTTATATTAGCTTAGGCGTGCATCATATACTTTACGGCACTAACTTTGAAAAAAATTACAGCTGCACTCTCATTTTTGCAGGCTGCACGTCTCACAGAGCACTGGAGAAGGTATTGCACTCCCAGCTTCATTTCTACCCTTCAGGATCAATTCCTCCCTCCTCTGCTTCAAACCTCTCCAATTGTAAAACCCTATTTTACCACCATTCTGAATCTCTAAAGTGAGATTAACTGTATAAAACACATGATTTTGAACCTAAATTCCAAAAAAAACCAAAAAAAGTTTGAAGTTGGACCTTGGCACATCATTTCTGGTTTTGTGATGCATGTTCTGCTCTGCCATGGTGTCTGGATGCACACCTTGGCTTCCTCCAAATAATGAGTTGAAGGCTTGTGGAGAGGTTTCCATCATTGTCACTAAAGCCATGCATTCATGGAAGTTCACAACTGTTGCCAATTTTGAGATAAGAGCCAGCAATATCACGATCCATTTAACAATCATCTAAGAATCAACTTTTCACGTGAATTTCGTAATCCTACATCTAAACATGGTATAGCAACTAGAACTCAACTATCATTCTATAGTTTCTTATACCAGGAGTATTGAAGAGGAATATCCAATAGCAAGGCATAAAGCATGTAGTTTGGCATTTTCCACTAATCACAAACCTACAGTTTCTGCTTCGTGTCTGAAAACAGTACTAAGATTGCACAATGTTACTAAGTTTCCATTTAAGATGTGCAAGTAGTATTTAAGCATAGCAAAAAAAGAATACTTTATCCTCACATAATGCAGAAAATTCACATCCCACCATAATACATGAACCATTTGTTTATCTGAAAGCAGCAGCAAAGATTAAATTTGCATTAACCATTTTACCAGTTATCCCATCCAAGCTGGGGAAATCAGCTACACCTCCCATGCACTGCAAAGGGCTTTCTTGAGGATTTTTACACAGGAATTGAGAAAGGAATCACAAAATAGACAGATGTAATGGTAAAGCGTTCAGACTCCAACTATTAACTCTAGGGTCATGAAGTGACACATTTAAGAACAGAAGACTTAAGGGTATTCATGCACATTTTTAATTATGGATCACTGACTATCTGACCATGCTAAGGACCTGGGCAACAAATATCCTGACCTTGATGTTCAAAATGATTTGTCAAAAGCAGACGTACTTCACTGGAGTGGCAACTATAACAGCAGCAGTGAGCAAAAAGCTTTTAAACATTTATAATGTGTGGCAAGGAGTTCTTTGTGCAAACTCTAACCTTTAGTGAGGACAACCTCAGCTATTTTAACTGCCTTCATAACAAAGCACCCAGGAAAAGCTCACAGCCACCACAGCAGAGGTGGCTGAGGTGCTCTCACTTCTCTCAGCCACGTTCTACACGTCAGCCCTGAATCCCGAGAAAGATCATGATCACTCCACTCCTGCCACAAAGCTGAGAGACCCTGAGCCCAGGCTGGCTGGTGTGCTCTCCTCTGACCCCAAGCTCACAAAACATCTGATTTGCAAGGCAAGTTGAAAACACTTAAATGCCACCCCAGCCTGAGCCCCTCAAAGGTCACTTAGGTCTGCCAACAAATTCAGAGCTTAAGCAAGCACACATAATTTCCCACTATATATTTTTTTTGCTCTTAGAGAACTCCACCTGATTTTTATCATTAAAGCAGTCCTTGTGATCAGTTGCCTCATGCTTCATTTACAACGCATTATTCACATCATGCTCTGAATACACATCCTTTCCCTCTTCTCCACAGCAGAGAAGTCCTTCAGAGACGATCCTTCCATGACCAACATTCTCACACTTACCTACATGATGTTCCTTCTTTACTTTTGCACTAGGAAACGAATGCAGAACAATTACCATCAGTAATGCTGAATGTTCAGCTCAGACATCCAGAAAATGGCTGAAAAAAAACCATCAGAAGGCAGCTGGCAAAAAAAGCTTCTCTCTGAAGTGCCATTTTTAAAGAGCATTATTTGAAGCTGAAATTGTTTTTTATGATGAGATGAAATGAGCATTTTTAACTTAAGCATTAGCAGGTTTGCTCTTAATGAAGTTCTTAATGAACACAGCCCTAGAGCTGCTTGGAATACTGAGAATGGCATCATTTCCCCATGATGCCACTTCCAGACAAAAATGAAGACACACACTATATTTTGTAGTGTGTACAGAATAAAACTGTCTAAGACTCCATGTTACTTTATTTAAATCCTAATCTTGATCTGAAAAAAAATTACAGGGAGAACTATATATTTTTCATTGTTTTCATTATGATAACTAGCCTATGCTTACTGAAAACTAGCCTTTGGGTAATTCCTCTTTAGACAAAAGTCTGTAAATTTCTTGAGGCTGATATAAAATTAAGACAAAAAAGCACCACAAAGCATTTTCTTTGACATGTTTTAAAAAAGAAGGAAAAAAATCCCTGAAAGTTCAGCAAGATCTCTGATAGGAATAAACACTTTGGCAAATCCAAATTTTATATTCAAAATGTTGCAGATACATGTATTTAAGATGCACTTATTAAAACACCCACACAACATGAAAAAACTGTTGGAGCAGAAAGGCTACCTTCCATAATTCACTTCTGTACTTTAATAAGAGAACTCAAGAGAAATTTTATTTCTTCAAGGACTTTCAAAATCCTTTCAGGAAATGCCTAGCCCCTGGTATACCCTGCAATCCAATCATCAGACACAGACAATTCATTTCCCCTTTCCAACATGTCACCTCATGTATTAGCTTTATTTATAAATGTTCAGAAAAACTGCATTAACCAAAATAAGTTTGTAACATGAACATCAGAAATTCATGTTTTAGGTAATTATAACTTCGGAGTCTCACTGAAGAAGCTGTGCTTATCATAAGGATCTCTCTTCAGAGTTATTTCTCCTATTAGGCTCTTTCTCATGTTTATCATCCACAAAGCACATAGGCAAACAGAGAGAACAGGTCCTCTACCACAGCCATCATGAACAGACACTGAGTACTCAGTGGGAAAGCTGAGAAGCCTGTCTTCACAACACACCACATGTGAACTGGAAAACACATGAGCACAGCAGAAAATCGAGAACAGAGATTAGCCAGCCAAATGAGATTCCACTCCATAAGCTAACAATGTTCTGTTGAAATCAAGCAAATGAAGCACGCTTTTGGTTATTTTCTGAAACAGATCATACAAAATGCAGACACTATCTACACTAGGCACTACTTAGAATTAAATCAAGGCCAAGGCTTCATGATCTATTCCATAAGGTCAGAAATCCTACAGCCTCAGTGATCCAAATTCACCTCCTCTTACTGTCATAAGACATTGGAATTATTCTGAATATTTATTATCTCTCAAAAGCTATTATTTTACTACAATGTGCAATAAAATGGCTTTAGCTATTGCTGTGCATTTGTGTCTTGCACAGTAACAAAAATGCATGCAACCACACTTCAGCAAAGCTTAATTTAGGGGTGCACTGTAGGAATAAGTCAAAATATTTTGATAGGGGAAAACTAGTCTTGAAAAATATAATCTACTTTCAATACATATTTTTTTAAAGTATTTCTCATTAAAAAAAAGCATGTACTAAAAATTTCCACACACAAATGTACCCATATAACACAATTGATGAGATGAATGCTTAGAACTTATAATGTGGATTTCCTCCATCAGCACCTACAACCCTCAGAAAGGATCTGGCTCATGTGCCCACGAGAAAGCTGAACAGATACAGGGCAAAACAAATCAACTCCAAATTGTATTGTTGCAATGCAGAGTTGCAGAAGAAAAAGAACTTTTCAGAGCAGTACCCTGAAATTCCTTACAAGAGAACACAGTGCAACAAAATGCTCATTACTGCAGCCAAGCAATAGCCACTACAATCCTTCCAGCTCCAGTCTGCCTTTACCTTCTGCTTATCACTGGTATGGAGGAAATCACAGGCCCCAAAAGACAAGCTCAGAATCAAAACCACGCTTACAACTTGGCATTTTACAGCACTGAAGAAATTTGCTATAGTTGGCTCTAAAATTAAATTGAGATTTGACATTCTAGACAATATAATGAGGTACTCCTTGACAAATGAAATTTTATGCAAGTCATGTATGCACAGCATATGACTGAAGATCAGCTCAGCCAGGGATAGAAAAACAGCTCAGCATTTACACTGTGCTTCCTTCCAGTCCAGCACACACCACACACAGGTTTCAGCCAAACATTGTTGTACAGAACAGGATTGCCCCCAGCCTTGACAGACAAGTTTTTCTTGTATGTTTTTACTGATTTTCATATTAATACCCATGCTCCTCATACTCTACCAAGTCCTAAAATTCTGAGGCAGAAAATACCTCTGACCCTAGGATCTGAAACTAGGACTCTGTGTTATCAAGGAAGGTTCTTTTCAGCCAAAACACTGCTCTGACACTTGCAGCATGCAGCCCCTGAAATACTCCTGATTACCTCAAAGGTGCCAGGAAAATAGGAAAGGTTCATGAACCAGGATAACAAATGAATATATCTGAAATACAGCATACTTTAAAGTGCTGGCCTACACATTTTCAAGGGCCGCAGTTCAGAAAAATATCTCACTACGTGTCTCTCAAAGTTCATGTCTTCAGTCTATATTAAGTCAGCCTTTGGTTATTCAACAGGGAGGGAAGCAGGGTTAAAGCCTTGAGGCAAACTAATCAGACCCCTAACCAAAAGTAGTCAATGCATCTTACACAAAGTGTCCTTTCCCAATATGCCCTAAAGGTAACTAGAAGCCTCAAAACTTTAAATTTCCCCATCAGAAAAGCAAAGATTGCTTGTGCACAGCAAAGGAAAGCTGTGAGAGAATACCTAAATACAGAGAGGAAAACAGGCAGCCTGAGCAGCCTATGGTTGATTGCCACAGAAAGCAGAAAAAGGATCGAACAAGTCAGATTTTCAGAATACCCTTTATTAAAAGAAGGGAAAAATACCAATACCTCAAGGTGAAAATAATAGAACTGAAAGTGAATGCCCTCTTGAGACTACCTCTTCTGTGATCTTGAGAGGATTTTGTACTGCTTTTTGTGCTTTCAGTATTACTAAAATTCAGGTACACCGACAGAGTTTGTTCAGAGTCCAGTCTTACATCAGAAGCACAGGATGGAACAGCTGATGACAATAACAAACCAGTTAATCAATTACAAAGGGAAGCCTACTGTTATGACTTGTTGTTTGGTGAGGAGTTTTTTGTTTGTTTTGTTTTTCTTTAAGGCCTTAGCATTTCATATTCTTTTTAACCACACCTACTTAAGTCAAATGGCCTTTAAACTGAAAGAGTAAAAACACATCCTACATTCAATTAAAGCTTAAGCAAGCTCTCAAATAACATTGCTCTCTCTCATCAAAGTGTTCAGAAAAGAAAAACCAGACTGGAAATTCCTGACTACTTTAGATATTGAGAAGTGAAGTTAATAACTGGGTATTTTTGTTGTGCTGATGTATTTAGCCTCAAATAAAACCTTTAGATAACCTGATTTCACCACCATTAAACACATACATTTGCTCACCACCTGAAAAACACATCATCATGACCTAAATGCGAATGAGACCTTCTTAAAAATCACTGCAAGTGTTCACAAGATTATGCATGAAGTGTTTAAGAGAACTTTAAAATTAAGTATCAAGATTTCCTGAAAGAAGTTATTAAAACAACATCTGTCAATCTTGTGTCACTTTCTAGTTGAAGAACTCCCAACAACTCAATCAACCGCTCTTTCTGCAAGAGGATCATAACTCTGGAAGGCAAACTCATATTATATAAGTGCTCCAAAAAGAGCTAGATCACATGGTTACCCAAGTCCCAAAATTCCCCCTACAATGATTTTTCCACAAAAGCATGCAACAGAGGAAAGCTAGCCACAAGAAAACCAAATACAAACAAGAAAAACAAACAATAAAGATAATAAATATAGTTTTGTGCTTATTAAAAACCCCCATGAACACCTATGCAACAATTCAGACAGATTGGTAATTGTCTACACCAGCTTTATTTCCCCAACCCACAAGTTCTGATTCTTCTACAGAAAACCATACTTATACTTGTCAGTTGGTCAGTCTCAGAAAAAGAGAACAGAGTTGAAAGAGGATTTTGGTGCACTGACATCAAAAGAACACAGTTCACTTATACCAAAAGTGAGTTCACAATTCCCACTAGATTTTACATCCATCCTCAAGGAAAATACCTTCCTACCTACACCCCAGCTATCTCTTCCCACACAAACTCCATTTTGAACACTACTGAACAGCAAACAACCATCAGCCTCACTTTCTAAGGTACAAGAAGTACTTTACTGATGACATTGTTCAACCCAGAGAGCTCAGCATGCAAGGCCTGGATTCTGCCAACATTTGCACATGCCCAACCTGATACATATAAATGGGGATTACTCACATGCTGGAAGGTAAGTACATGAATAATAAACATGTTTGTGAATCAGCAATTATGCGCAGGTAGAATAAAAAGCTAGAGCGAAAGGAGATTTTTTTTAGGAAAACTGATTTTGAAATTAGTTTAAAGAACATTGGCTTTGAGGGTTTGAAGGCGGGGAAGAAGTTTTTTGGTTCATATCTGATACATAATAAATTGTCAACGACATAAAAAGTCTCCGAAAATCCAACCCCTCAACTCTCCAGTTGAAACACTTAATGGTTTTACATTCTCACTTGATTCTTCTCTCCAGCTGCAGGTCAGCAAATCTTAATCAGGATGATACAGGCTATTTAAAATACATTGCCTTCATCAGCCAACTAGAAAAAAATTTATGATTTTCAAAAATACAAAGACCAGCTCACCAGAACAAACACATTAATGCTGTGAACAAGCAAACTGCTGAGCAGCTCAACCCATGAACGGTGAAATTAGAGGTTTTGAAAGCTGTGAGGAAGAAAGTGGTGTTATATATATGAAACAGGCTGCCTTTAACTTCCTCTGACACCAGTTTGGGTAAGAAGGGCTTTCCAGTTGTAGGATGTTATTCTGTATGCCCAGTAACTGTCTAGAAAAATGTCATTCAGCGTTCACCCCAAGTGGCCAAGTACTTCCATCAACTCCAAGGGCCATCAGTTCTTGCTATCATGAGCTCCTGATGCCTGGAAAGGGTGTCCCATGGAGATCACACTCTTGCACAACAGCTGGCAGCAGGAGCTCCCAGAGTTAACCTTATTTGTTAGCTACAAGAGGAGTGGATGCTGGAATTACCCCATCAGCATCAACACACCTGCTAGTACACCACAACCCATGACAGGCATATATTGCACATCACACTGTGCACTGGCTTTTTTGAATTAGTTTCTAAGTAATAGCACCATGGACCTCCTTCAATATTTTAGTAATTTTGTCTCCCATTGACAAGAATTAATATACCAGAGTATCACTGAGAACTCAAAAAAAATGGCCCTTCTGGAAGAGCCAGGCTCCAACATTTGAGACAGACTAACAACACCGGTCTCTTCAGAGGACAGCACCCTTCTTGTCTGCTTCTACTAGAAAAGCACCGCTAGCCTCAAGCCAAAGCTCAGCCACTGCAAACTTGCCAGCTCCTCCATCAGAATGATTCAGTTCCAAATTGCCACTGTTCCCAAAAAAGCAGCCAACGACTTGCATCTTGAAGGTCACAAACAATGTTTCACCATGAACTACTCAATATAGCTCCATAACCTAGATGTCTCACCTACGTGACTACAGCTCTTTTCACAAAAAGTTACATCCACTAACAACACGTTTTTCTGTCGCCATCAACACTATGAACGGCTTACATAAAGAAACGTTTTAGCATTACTATACATACAGCATTTTTCAATTCTTCTTATGAAAAGAATCCACAACAGGAACTAACTGCTTCACACTAAAACCCAATATGTGCTGGTGGCTTATCATGGTTTAACCCCAGCCAAAACCATGATAGGACTGACCAGCTCAGTCCTTGGGGTTTTACAGAGTAAGGAATCCTTACAAGCAGTTTATCAACACTTACTGATAGCTTTCTAATGACTGGAATTCTGAATAAGGAATTTTAATGCTATAAAATAATAATTAAAGTAACAATTGATAGGAGCAAGGAAAAATAAGAAGCAAAAATAAAGAAATGAAAGTAAAAAACCAGAAAGTGGCAACAGCAAGCAGCAAATGGGAGAAAAAAAAATACTTAGCTCATATTAGAGACTGCTGAGAGAACTGGAAAGCCCAAAGTCAATATCTGTGTGGTGGACTGATTTTCACTAGCTAGACAAGGGGTCCAAAAAATCTGACAAACTAGGATTGGTTACAGCTGCAAGAGAACAATGAGACTGAGAGCGGTAGTTAAAACCAGCTAAAGATCTGAAACCTCTGAAACAGGCAATCTTTAAGCTTTAACAAGTAAGTAAGAAGCAAGTTACAGAAAGCTGTTGGCTTTCCTTAATGATCATGTCTAATTTTTTAAGACACCAAGTCCTGTGTGTGTCCAAAGCAACTTGATAGCTGGACGCACCAGCACCACAAAAATGGTTATTATTCCCTTTACTCTGATGAAAACAATGTCCCTGGGAGTTTACTGTGGGCAGCTTTCTTTCCACTCCCTCCCTAAGCACAGCAAAAATGTAATTGAGAACTACCACCCTTGGGATTTATGAACTACTACAAGATGCATTTCCTTCTTTGGAATTGAGAGCCTACTTCCATGAACTTACCACTATTAGACATTTCATTGGGAATACCCATCCGGACACTTGCCAGAATCTCCCTGCATTTCTTCAGCCTGGCAATTCCACAAGATACCAAAAATCTGAGATCACCAAAAGACACAGGTACTGCTAAACTACTGCCAGGTGTTTTATCAAGGTTAATTGCTGCTCAGTGCTGCTGAGGAGCTGCACTGCTCCAAAGGTGACTTCTGAACACTGCCTGCTTTTTCATCAACACGATTTAAGAAATCCTGCAACACGACTTGCGTAGCTACCCTGGGAACTAATAACAGGTCTGGAAAAACCCAAACACACTGCTCTACTTCTCCCACTCTTCAATTTTCAGTGACAGAAGGGAGTATAAATTGTACTTAATTAAAAAATTGTCAGTTCAGTCCTTGAGTCAGTAAATGATGTTTTTACAATTTCTCCTCATTCTCCCCTCTCTCCGGGAACACACACTTACAGCACTAATTCTCATCTCCTGGAGAAGGGTATCTGCTCCCCTTTGTTCCACCTTGCTCCTACAGGAGTGTCACAGCACATGCCACAGTTGAGACAGCCACAATACACAGAGTGTCACCACACAGTATCAGAAAGCTTTAAGCATCACCATACAGAATAAGACCATACCACTTTAGAAGGCCTTAAGCTTCTACCTTTCTTGCTCTTCAGCCAACCTTTTATATTCCTCACCCTGCATGCTTTACACCTGTGTGCCCTCTGTTCCCTCTGGTGGTTGGTCAGCCCCTGTGGCTCATGGCTGTCAGTGCTGCTCACCTGCCTCTCACAGCTGTGCCCACTGGGATGAGGCTCAGCCCAGCCCCACCGCAATCACCACAAACTGCGTGCCTGCATGGAAAGCACATCCTGCCTCCCCACCTCACACCCTTCCTCCAGAGTCTCTCAGCTCTCAAACCCTCTCCTTTAGCCAGTCACCAGCCAATGCTTTGGGGGGGATCAGTCAAGACTTTGTGAGAGATGGGAAAGAAGAAACAAAATGTGGATGTCCCAGCACCAGGTCCAAGCAGCCATGATTCCAGCTCTTCAAGGTCAGCCCTGGAATTACTGCATTTCCTGTGGGTCTCCAGTGATGCTGTCAGAGAAGTGGGTTCCAGCTGCCTATCTCCTAAATTTCTACTTACAGAGCTTGCCTTTTGTGTTTGGTTTTAAATATGCTGAAAGGCTTTGAAATATCTAAAACTTTGTGATTTCAAATCCCATATTGTCCAAAACAATTTGGTTCATTTTTTCATATACAAAGCAGACAGAGGAAGTTGAGATAATCCCTCCTTTTTTCCCTAGTCTTAAACATATCCACATTTACTTTCTGACTGGGAATTAACATTTTATGTCCGACCAAACACAATTAGAAAAAAATAAACCTTAATAAATAAAAGAAGAAAAAATTTCAAAGTCAATCTACAACCATCTTCTTTCTTTCCTGCCCCTTTAAAGATCTTTTTAAATATGCAATCAATTTTGAGTTCTAAAACTTAAATTCTCATCTTGAAACTGTTAAAGAAAACACCTTTAAAGCCTAACACAGTCAGTCTGCAGCTGGAGGAATACAGAAGACCAACTGCTAATAGGAAAGAGAACTCTGAACCTAAAATTTTATTAACTGTGCAAGCCATAATGAAGCTTTTGAGTTCAGCAATTGACTCTGCTTCAAGATAAATTGCATCTCTGTAGCCCCACGTGTTCATCTTGGAAACAAATGCCAAGCTCAACAACCAAACCTGCCTTTTCCCATCTTTGTAGTACCACAAAAATGTAAGTACAAAGCTCTATGTTATCTGAAGCACTTTGAAGACTTACATAGGTTCCTCAGATTTCCATTCTGGTCTTTTAATTACACGTAAAGAAAATATATTTTCATAGCACTTGTCACAATGAAGCACCTTCCATTGCATTATTGTCATGGACTCTTTATATGACGTAAAATTCACATGCAGCAATAGTAAGAATGAGACATTTTTTGGTAACCAAGATCTCTAAGAGACAACTGAATGCTCAGAAGTCATTTATTTTCATATCATAAAGGATATGTACTTCTTTAATCAGGATAAGGATTTCCTAGATGTGTGATGGAGGTCATTTGCCAAATCAAGTATTTAATGGTAATCTATAAGTTGACCCCCAAGTAAATAAACAAAAAACATAGCACACTACTTAAAGAATTCATCCATGTGCAAAACACTAGGAGATTTCAAAACAGCCAAGCAACCATTCTCACGTGGGCAGAGTCAATTTCTCTCAAATGTTTACAAAGAAGTACAATGTAGTAATCAAAGGTTTTACTTAAGGAAGAACTAAAGTCTCCAAACATGATTAAATGAAACAGAAAATCCCACTTGGTTTTAGCTTCTGCTTTACAGAAGGTAATTTCCTGTTTGATCTTGCCCTCTTAACTAACATTAGTTTCGCATACTATGCTTTATTTCAAAATTGAGAAAACTTTAAAAACATACGTTTTATTGAAGAAACTATACAGTTTAAGGTTTAAAATCAGCAATTAGAAGTCCCCATAGAAGACAAATCTCTTTAAATGGTGACTGAACAGGGGGAAACTCTATAAAGATAAAAAAGCTCTTTGTAAAGTAGAGAAAGAATGAAAAAATCTTTCAGCAGCTACCAGGACCCCAGTTATTTCCCTTGAGCAGTCTGCCCAGCTGTTTACCTCCCTCTGTGTGGCACAGATAAATACTTATAAAAGTGTCAGCTCTACATTGTCCAGCCAGTCACAAGAACTGCTGGTATAAATAACAACCAGAGTTCCCAACAGAGTTCACACATCACCTTTAAAGCACAAAAGGAGGCAATATTTAAACTGAGAAGAAAGAAAACACCAAGTAATGGTACATGTTAACCACATCAAAATGGATGAAGAAACACTCATCCTACTGTAGTGAGTGGTGTGTAAGCTGATTTCTTAAACTTTGAACAAAATTATGTTGCTAAATTACCTTCTCACTTCCCTCACAACAGCAGCATACTGGAAAAAAGAAATTCGCAAACACCACTACAAGACATTATTGATTACAAATAGTTTTCATCTCCAACAAGCATTCAGGTGATATGCATTTTATTAGCCTCCTCTTCTAAACAATATTAAAATTACATCCACCACTGTAAGCTATCATTTTTACACACACTAATGTATGTTAAAAACTTATTCAACTCAAACTTATTCACCTCTACAGGTTTAATCAAAGGGATGTTTGATATATATATATTTTTTACTTGTAAGAATAAAGGCATTTTACGTGACATGGGCTGTTTCACTTTGGTATTTTAAATACATAATCCAGCACTTCTCACTGCCACATGTACATCTTACTTCTTGCCAAAAAACAAAAAGTAACTTGACTCATCCACCTCCAATATCTCCAGTGAAAAGGAGTAGAACTCCCAAATGGCACAAGAAGAGCAGAGGGGCGGTCAAACTTCCTAGACGGAGATATTGGAATAAAACTGATTACATGTTCAACATGAACCTTTCCATCACAGTTACCCTCAAATATGAACTCTTTGTGAAACACATCCAGGACAAACTCACAAAAAGACCGGGAATTACCAGAGATTTTCAGTGGACACAGAAGCAGTCTCATGACTAATTACCATAACACCTCTTCAGGGGGGTGCTGGAATATTTGCACCAATATTTGAAGGTTCAGGTCCACTACCTTTCTATGGTCTACTATTAAATAAGCTCACTGTAATCAATCTCCTGTGAACTAATTTTTAAACATGTTTATCACAAGAAAACTCTCAAAGTTAGCTTTTATTACCATTGATAAATGAAAGCAATAACATTTTAAAACTCATCACATTAGGAAACACTCTTCCCCACACACGTTAGTTTAACTCAGATTAAGCCTCCTGAACACAGTCAGTCAAACATGATATAGCTCACTTTGACAATCAAAGTA
Source organism: Melospiza melodia melodia (assembly GCF_035770615.1). NCBI lineage: Eukaryota > Metazoa > Chordata > Aves > Passeriformes > Passerellidae > Melospiza > Melospiza melodia. Next base: position 23,084,305 of record NC_086202.1, read on the forward strand.
CTTTTCCCTGGAAAATTCTGTGTTGTGAGACATTCTTCGATTCCAACTTGCATTTTAAAAATTAAGACTATTACTGCGTCCAACATACACTTCATTTTTTTTCTATTTTTCATACTTTACACCTTTGATTTTAAGCCTGGGGAGTGCTGGTAGCACAGTACCATCAATGCATCTTCTCAACGAGACAAGAATGAGCTTTACTCTAACCATACAAAGCCATCATGGGTGCCATTCTGGAAGGCAGCGAGTGCCCTCATCACCCATTGATGTCAGACCACATAATGTTTCAAGTATTGAGGTCTATTGTTCAGTCCATTTCTCCCCCATCTTGTGAGGTCCTGCCATATATTCATTAGAAAAGGCCATACACTACACTACACTGAAATAAAACAAAACCTAAGACCCCCAAGCATTTGCATTTACAGAACTCTTACCATCCACAGCATCATTCAAGCAAGGGCAGAGTACACAGTGCAACCACACATGCAAGGACTACTTTCCAGACAGAAGCAGCTCTTAAAGGGCTTTGTTTTCTTAAAGAAATTGTATAATTTGTAAGAGTCAGGAAGCCCTTTGAAAGCATTTCTTTATGTAAAATAGGTAGTGACACTGTAAATCCTGAACCCAGTAACAACAGTGGAGAGACCCCACATTTCTGAATCAGTCAACTCGGTCACGCTGGATAATGATACCTACACATCACTTTAACACAGAATTACCATTTACTCCAATTTTTTATTTAGAAACAGAGCTGCACTTGCAAGACCTTATATACTGTCAACTATTGTAATTTTAAAGCTTTGGTTTGTACACATGAAAGTAGGCTGTGACTTGTTTTGGAGGGAGGAGAACGGGGAAAGACCTGTGGATCAAACCCCAACTTACTTAAGGAGGTGTTTTACACCCAAAATCTTCTCGTCTGGATTTGCAGTTAAATCAATGTCCTAATCTGTTATAATCAATGTTCTTCCCTTTTCTAACCGCCAAGAAGAATTACTACAATATAGCCTCAAACAAACACATGTCTGTCCAGAGAAAGAGTTACGAGATTTACTCCAAGGCACATCTGCTGGAGCCCTGCCCGCCGGCCAACTCCGGCACAGTGGCTGCACGGGGCAGTTTCGGCTCTGCCCGGCCGAGAAGCGGCTGTGGAACACCACCGGCGTCGGTGCTAGGGGAGAATAGCCCCTCGGGGTTCGGGTTTCCCGAGTCCCCAGCCGACTTAGGGGAACAGCAGCAGCCCCAAGAACCGGGCTAGCCTGGCCTCTCCAAAGGGCAAAGAGCAGCATCCGCGGCACCTCTCGGGGACCAGTACCAGCGCTCCCGCCAGGACAGAAAGCGAAAGGGTCGGAAGCAGAAAACAAGCACCGAGAGCCCAAGAGCAAACACGGGAGAGTTTTATTCTCCACCGGAAAAGGAGGACCCCCGCCCGCTCCCTTCCCACCTTCGGGCGGGGGGCCCGAGGGGCCCGCGCTGCCCCGGCGGGGGTGGGCGGGGGCAGCCGCCGCCTCCTTCGGCTCCCGCCCCGCGCCCCCGGCCCCACTCACCGCCCGTCTCGGCCGCGGCCGGCGTCCCCGCCACGCCGTTCAGGTAGAGGATGGAGAGCAGGTGGGGCTGCGTCTTCTCCAGGGCCACCCGCAGGTCCTGGAAGTGGTCCCGTTCCTTGCCCAGCAGCAGGGCGATGAGCAGCTCGGCCTTCCCGCCGCCCGCCGCCTCCAGGTCGCGCAGGTCGCGGGGGCCGAGGGCGCCGGCGGCCTCCAGCAGCTCCACCACCTTGTCCACCTCGGTCATGGCCTGCGCCAGGCTCTGCCGGCACTGGGCGAGCAGCTCCTTGTGCTTGGGCTCCATGGCCGCTGCAGGGCCGCCGCCGCCGCCGGCCAAACTTCGCCCGCCCCCGGCCCCGCCGCTCCGCCACCGCCGCCCCCGGGGAGGCGCGGGCCGAGGCGGGGCGGGCGCCGCCGGCCGCCCTCCTCCGGCACCCCGCGCCCCCGCAGCGGCCCCCGGCGAAACTTCGTCCGGAGAGGAGGAGCGGAGCCGGGACAGGACCTGGGCCGAGGGCGGCTTTGCCTTCTCCTCTTCTTCCTCCTCCTCCTCCAGCAGGCGGGGGGCGAGCCGCCGTCAGGGGCTGCTGCTCCTCTTCCTCCTCCGTCTGGCGCCCCGCTCGCCTCCTTTCCGCCCCCCCGGGCGGCGAAACAACTTCTCCTCCTCCTGTCGCCTGTCCGCGGGAGGGGACCGCCGGGAGCGGGAGCCGCGGGGAGCGCCGCCGCTTCCCGGCACCCCGCACCCCCGCGGGGCAGTCGGGATAACTTCTCTCCGCCGCTCGCCGCAGCCACACGGCCGGGAGGGGGTGCGGGGAGACGGGCTCAGCTCCAGGCGCCTCCTTTCATCGGCGGGCGCACGCAGCCATATTGGCTACACAAAGCTGCCGCCTGCGCCGAGACGGGGCTGCGGCATCGCATCGCCCGCCCCGCGCCGCCCGCCCGCCGCAGCGGCCGCCGCTCCCCCGGCCCGCTCCGGCCCGGCCCGGCCGCCGCCCGCCCCCGGCCGTCAGTCAGAGGCGCCCCCGGCCCCCGTGCGGCGCCGAGCGGGGCGGGCCGGGGAGGGACCCGCGGCGCGGCCTGCCCGAGGTTCCGCCGCTCCTCCCTCCGGGGCTCCGCCGGGCCAGGACGGGGTGCCCGGGCCGGGTGTCTCGGCGGCGAGACAAAGGCGGCGCTGCCGCGCTGCTGACGGGCCGGGGCCGGGGCCGGGCGGGCCGTGCCGCTGCCCTCTCCCAAGGCGGGAGCGGCCGCCTGTTGAGGCTGCCGGAGTCGGCACCGGGCGGCAGCTCCAGGCGGCAAGGTTTATTTCGTCCTAAACCGGGAAAAGCTAAACGTCAACATAGTAACAGACTGCTTACGGGCTTTGTCCATTAGAATTTGCAAAAACAAAAGTTTGCAAAGGAGATCTAAACACTAGTAATAGCTGCCGGCTCCTCTCCCTTGTAAATTTCTTCAGCGTTTTATGAATGACCAGAGACCAGGCAAATGACGAATAGAGTACAGATGTGTCCGTAGTCAGCCGTAGCAGAGGGACACAATCGTTTATCAAAGAAATAGGAGAGTAACAACTTCTCTGTCTGAAAGTAAACGGGCTGCCAACTTCACTTGCACCATATGTTAGCTTAATTTGCAAACAGACTGCAGAATGACCACAAACAGTCCTCATCTTAAATTCACATTTCATACATTTCAGTTAAACTGAAAGGGCTTTACTGGTTGTGGTGGTAACCCAATTATATCAAGAAAGAACTGCAATTATCTGACAGTCTCCGGTCCAACCAACCCTGCGGTTTATTTAATGTCCAGAGACCTGGACTCAGTGAGGTACAAGGGACAGCCTTTGTTGCCTAAAATTTCCTGTCAACACACCTGGTGGGAGAATTCAGGTCCTGAACTGAGTTTCAAGCCACTTTATATAGCTCAGTAGATGATGATTTCTCTCATATGAAAACATGAGAGAAATGCAATTGTGCTAGGCATTCTACTTCTGGCAAAGGCAGACAGAGAATAAGAGGAGTTAGGGATTGTTTTCAACCTTAAGTCATTATTTACAACAATACTTGAAACTATGGGGTGATTTTGAAGTAAGTATCTTCACTTTTGGCCTATTCATTTTTATTTTTTTGGTCCATTCATTTTTATTTAATGCTCCTGTAAAGTAATTTCTAATTTTGCATCCATGTTTTTTTTCAACAACTTTCTTTGCTATACAAAATACACAGAGATTACCTTTGTTGTCTAATGACTAATGCTACAAATTCCTGCAAACTATGTTAGTTCTAGTCTATTTGAATTTATAAGAAAATCTGCCTATTTCTCTCTAGTTAAAGTTGGTCAGTTTTGCAGCTCAAGTAATTGCAGAATCCACAAGTGCTCACTAACCAGAGTGCATTAATTGCTGGCCTCACAGCACAGGTGAGAAGTGAAAGCTGCCTGGTGTCACCCACTAAGCACACCTCCCTTGGCCAGTGCCACAGCAGGGCCCTCTGTGCCTGCCTCAGGACACTGTGCAATGCAAAGCTTTTGGAAGGCACATGCACAGGGAGACTGAAGAAAGATTGCACAAGTTATTCAAATATGTCCTTTTTTAAAGACTTTCTAATCTCAGCTAATCTCCTTTAACAATATTATTGTACTGTGTATGTGCTTAAACAGTTTCCTGTAAAGGAAAGGAAACATGCCATCAAATTTCATTAAGAGGCATTATGTTAAGAGCCCTGCTCTAGGTCGATGCAGCTGTTCTCTGCTACTTGAAATAATGAAGACAATCTTGAGTTCCCTCCTCTTCCTGACTGGGCACTGAAGAGCACCTTTCACCAGGGGTTGCAGTAACACAGGAATGGCAGTGTTCAGGCAGGGCATAACTTGGCTATTTGAGTCTCATTTCAAAACCTAGAGGGAAGTGGTGGCTCTAGGTACTGCTGCTCCTGCCTCTCCCAGAAGTGTGTCTTAGTCCTTTGCCTTCTCTGCAAAATAAAACATTGATCTTTTCCTCACGCCTTGCCTGCCCCAGCTATTGCCTGCAGATGCATATGGCCTGTTGCCCTTCTCAGGCAGTGCCAGGTAGCAGGTAGATCTCTGTTGTACCAGGTTTCTTTCTTTCTTTTTGGAAATGCAGTTTCTACCCTTTTGTCGTATCTGAGTCTCTAACATTGCATTTGTCTTGCAAATGGTAAGTCTGCTCTCAGAAAAATGCAGATAAATTTCTCATTGCACAAATGTCTCTTCCATGGGTCCAGCTGTCAGAGCCTTGCCTGTCTAAGAGAGGGACCTTGCTGTTACCCAACTCAGTGTAGACCTTCTCTAGCAAGTGCAGGGAAAGTTTTCATAAAACATGGGTATATTTTGAAGACTCAAGTTATGAAATGGAGGCAAATTTATTATGCCAAAAGTTATACAGTGACCCAAATTCAGATTACTACAGTATGCCAGAATGCTGATATTTTCTGATAGGACACCCTTTAGATTTATCTAGGCTTTAAAACAGGCTTATTATACTCATTCTAATGGAACTTTTCATTGGACAGTAGTCTTCTGTGTAAAATTAGTTGTCACTCCTTAAACATTTCCTTCTTTGCTTGCTTACTGCTGCCCAAGTCGCAGCAGCAGCTCCGCTGCTGTAGGTTTCCTGGTAAATCCCCTCCTCAAAATCCTTAGTTTGAACCAATCACACATTCTAATGGCCAAAACCGGAGGATTTTCTTCAAGATTAGAGGATTTTAAAATTTAGTTTAAGTACATGGCAGACATTTCAGTTGCTTTTTGATATTGGAGCCCTTAGGATACAGGTCTTCAGGCTCCAGTGGCAGTTGTGCATCCCAGAAACGGCTTTGTAACAAAAGCCACACATGTAATCATGTGATTCAAACCATCAGATGAAGGTTTAGAGAAAAACATTGAGAAATTTACCATAAGTTAATGGAAGGAAGGTTATGCAATCTCCAAGACAGGCATATGAAAAATACAGGAAACCAGCAAGATTAGAGCTCTTTAGGTACAACGTGAACACCACAGAGACTTGGTCATGGGTGTAACACAAAACACTAGCAGCTAAGCAGCTCTCAACAGCAGCTTGATTTTTAATATTAATGTAACTGATAGACAATTAATTAGCACTTGCAGGATAGTAAGGTGCTGGTTTAATGTGCCAGCAGATCAAAGGATCTCATTTAGCCATTAAAAAAACCCCAAACCATAATGTGAGCAGTCTGAGCAGTGCCCAGGGAAAATATTTCACCAGGCAGTATCGTATCCAGGAATGGGCTATGCCCATAAATTCTGAGCTCCTCAGAGCTCCTGCTGCAGCTGCAGACTGAGGGAGCTGCTGTTGGACACTCACAGAAGCACAAGGATCATTTATCTTCCCAAAAACGTGTAACTGTGAACTTCAGGAAATGGTTTAGCTCTTTCTTCACTGAACATCCGTGACATACTATGAGGGAAAGCAGACCAGAGGATTATGTTGCCACTTTTTGCCCTTTTTTTTGTTTTGTTTTTGGGGGTTTTTTTGTGTTTTTTTTTTTTTTTTTTTTTTTTGGGTTTTTTTTTTGTTGTTTTTTTTTTTTTTTTTTTGGTTTTTTGTTTGTTTTTTTTTTTTTTTTTGTAGCTATAAAACCTACTAGTCACTTCATCTTGTACTGCACTAGGCAGTTTTCAGATAGAAATTGTTATGGTCTTTTCCCACTCTGGGCAAATGGAAATGAAGATGAGACAGTTATTTGAGTCAGCTTCAACAAGCTTCAACAGAAAGCAAACTCTGTTTGATGAAGGTTTTAGATTCCCCCCTGGGCTGCTCAAAAAGCAAATAAACTTGTTTTACTTAATCAACTTGTTAAAAGAGAAAGAAAAGGCCTTCCTCAAGGGCAGAATAGCTGGCAGGAAGGGTATTTGTTTGTTTGGAGTGAGGAGGGGAGAAGAAAATGGTAGGTAAATCATCTCCTCCTGGAGCTGTGAATACACGCAATCACTTCTGTTTTTCAGACAACTGTTTCCAAAAAGAGGCAGCAAAAGAAAACCAGAAACCCTGTGGTGGCAGTCCTGCAGGGGTGAAAGGATTTCAGCTTTTATAGGGAAGACACTCTGCAAGCAAATCCCCAGTACCCATCTGCTTAGAACAGACCAGGGGCATGATTTAATTTTCTTTGGAAGACTGGGCTGGCTTGTAATGTGGTTAACTTCTATAAGCAAGCAGATGTTAAACAGCTCCTTTGAAAGCTGTTGCTTGCAGCTTGTTATTGGTTCAGTTTCTAGGTCACTTTTCAAGTCAAGGCAAAAGATTATTTATACCAATCATTTGCTTTTACTTCTTTTAGCACTAACAGGGAGATAAAAGCAAATGGGTGCCCTAAACATCCATGGCAACTTCTATAAACAAGCCATGCAAAAACTGGGAGCTTGTAGGAAGAAAACCCAAACTGCAGTTGAAGAAGATAGTCAAATGTAATAGTAAAGATTCCAGAGAATGCCTCAGTGCATTTTCACCATCTTCATTGGTTTTGTCAGCAATGAGTATTTTCAAATGCAACTTCATTCTAAAGGCTCTTGAAGAAGCAAAAGCATTTCCTTATGTTCCATCTCTTAGCCCTAAGAATGACATTTGTACTTTTCACAGCAATAGCTGCCCTGCTCATTGACGTACAAGGGTTTAAGAGTTGAATCCATGTCAAATACAAGGTAAGTTTTCCAGGGACTCCAGGGGCAGTGCTTTGATCATGGCATAACTGAACTCAAACAAAATGGCTCCAGAAAAGTCAATATGCCTCCAAAATTCCAGGGTAGTCCAAGTGTGTCTAGTCCAAGCCCAAAGAGCTCCCTGAGACAACGGAGACAGGTGTGCATGCAAGTGTGATTCTCTCTCTAGATGCTGTGCAACACCTGTCTATCCACACATGCCTGAAGAGCCCGTCCCACAGCTCATCTATTTTGCAATGCTTAAGCCAAGGGGATAACAGAGGTGGCAGCCCATTTCTTAAAAAACCCCAGAACCCAGCACATCCACATTTGGGAACAGACCAATACTCAGATGGGGTTGAACTGCAAAAGCTCCTCATGTGTGGAAAAAGAGAAACAGGATTGTAGGGAGCTGGAGGGGATTTATTATTATTACTTCATAATAAATGCTCTAGCATTCTGAATTCACTTGGTTTATGACACAGGAGAAGCATTTCTAGTGTACTTTAATGGATTTTGTACAGTTTTACAAATGCTTGTGAAAGCCAGACAAAGGTAGATGGTCAGAACACTGAAAAATTTGCATCAAATCGTGTGTCATGCTCATGCTAAGACTTGAACTGCTACTTGACAGTGACACATGGATTTCTGTTTACAGAAATACCACATAAATTCGATATGCTTCTGATTGGAGAAGAAATTTTTACTTTTAATATTGCAGGACATTCCTTGGGCAGGAAAGGGAAAAGATTTTTGTAGGAGGAAAACAAAACATTGGGATGACAGTGAGAATAAAGTCAAAGAGAAACCCTTGTACAACTTGCTGTAGTCAATTTGCTCAGACAAAGCAGACCATGGACCAAGATGAAACTTAAAGACTGAAGGGTGGTTAAAATGACAAAAATACTGGACTTAACTGAAATCAGTTCTGCAAACAGTAACAAATGTGAAATGAAGTAACTCCTAAATTACACTCTCATTTGAAAGGCAAAATTACTCCAGTCGCTGCTTCAGCCTACGTGCCTTGGAGGGATGGGAAAGCCATCAGAGAGTTCCAGAATGAAATAATGTCTCAGCTTGGCACAGTGGCAGCTGCATTACCAGCTTCCACTAGGTTTGATCATCCGGCTTAAAACAAACTACAGATCTTCAACCTGTCTTGTATTTTTCCCACACATAACACAAATGTAAAAATTAAGCATTCAGCAATTCAAATTAGTTTTTTAAAAAGAAAAATAGCACAAAAATAATTTAGAACTTAAAATTTTATAAATACCAAGATTTGTCAAAATTGAACAACGAAAACAACTCCCCACACAAACAGAAAATGCACACCTCCATACAAAATGGAAAAGAGTATATTCAGCACAGCCCAGAATAAGGAGAAACATCTGAGACAAAGGCCTGAGTGGCATAGAAGCCTTAAAAAGAATTTAGGTTAAAATTATTCTTTTTTAATCAAGTCTGCAGCAATTTAGAGAAGTGTGGTTCAACTGTTTGAAACTTATAAAGATGGATTATCTGGTGGGAGTTTGATGGATAGAAATATTTAATATAATGCATATATCAAAGCTCATCCAGTTCTGCTGAGATCTCTAATTGGTTTCCAGGGGATTTGGATTAAGCCTCAGTTTGGTAATAAAAAGACTATGCATAAGAATAACCAAAATAAGAAGTCTCCAGATCTGCTAGGGATATTTCATAAAGCACAAATACACTTCATCAGCAAGGCAAGCCAAATATCATCCTTTTTACCATGGGCTATTTGTACTCCTAGAATTTTTTCCCCCTTAACTCGCCTTCAGAGCTGCCACCCTCCCCTTCCAAGATCATTAATGGCAGCCTAGAGCTTCACTGCTTTGCCCTCTCCTTTTCCAGCTCAAGTCAGTGTCTGCCTTGCAGCTGACTGCAACAGCACCAACTATTAACCTTTTTGACTTTCTTTGGAAGATGAAAGAATGAAAAGAACTACACACAGCAGATGCTAATCACATTCTTTAATCCCCACATCCTGTCAAGTAAGTACTCCTTATAACATGTGTGTTTTCACAAGCATAGTCCCTTCACTCACCTTGATGATTCTCTCATCTGCTCTCACAACCATAATGCTCAGGCAAGACTATTCTAATTTAACAGTCTTTCACAGACTGAATCTAAAGTACAGAGTCTAAAGATTTCCCCAGGTCTTCCTAAGTCTGTAGCAGCCAGAGTTCACTGATTCTGCATTTGCCAGCGACTTCCCAAGCTGCTGTGCTGCTCATCCTTCCCCACATTTATTTTCAACAGAACACATACAAACACACGCAAGGCAGAAGATATTTGTGCCAGCTAAGTAGGAAGGCTGAAGAAGAAAGAAACAGGCTAAAGACAAAAGTAAATGGAGATCTAAAGGCCTGAATACAGTTTTTAGCACTTATAAAGAGCCACATGAAGCAGGGATGCCTTTCATTTCAAAGTACAAATATATTACCTTATATAATAAGGTCATTTTTTTTCCAAAAGTTATTTGACCATAGCTGTAATTTTGATGGCAGTAGATTTCACATCCAGATGTGCTGAGGAGATGTTTCTTCCTTGAGTGGTTTAATTATCCTCCAGGCAAGTGTTCACAGTAACCTTGCATGGCTGAGCTGAATCCAGCCAGTGGCACAGTATGGTTGACACAGCACTGCTGCAGGGAAGCAGTGTCACCAGCAGTGACAGTCACTACGGGTCCAGAAGGGAGGAATCTGTGGGAGAAACAAGGACAAGGAGACAGAAATAAATGCAAAGGGAACTAGAAAATGCACAGCAGTAGCATTAGTCAGAAGAACTATGTATCTTCTGAAAAATAAAAGTTTAAAGAAAGTCTCTGATTTAACTGGAAAATATTTGCATGAGCGGAAGATCTGGAAGAATGGCATATGGGAAAGGGAGCAAATTACTGTGTGGGCTTGTCAAGGTACCTACAGATACAGCAGATATTTTAGCATCACTGAACTGGAAAAGTGCAGGGATCAGGGCAGAGTAAGGGGTGAGGTGTGTCCTTCCTACCCATGAAAGAGATTCCCTACCCACTGTGCCCTAGAGAAAGGAGTCACACACTATCCCTGCCTCAAGCCTGCACCATGGCATGGCCAGAGCCATCCTCATCACTCCAAACACCATCAGCAGTTTACCACGGGGGTGCTGTCAGTCAACCTGAGCCAAAGAATCCCCTCCCTGTGACACATCAGCATGAATCACACCACACTAATTAACTCCCAGAAACCAATGAACCTGGAATCATAAATCAAGAAAAGTAACTTCAAAGTCTCACAACTAATTCTGGCATTTTCTGGGACTCGTGACATTTACCAACACAATTTCATTATTGCTTTTGCATTTCTTGGCAGTTAATTTTCTTTATTTTGCTTCTAAAAATCTATATAATTTAACATATAAAAGAGATGCCCACTGAGAAAACTATCATATGTGTCAAAAGATTAAGCAACCAACCTACACTTTCACAAAAAGGAGAAAAATATGCCTGTGGTGAATAATCCAGGTACCTGCTGGTTTTGCAACAGCTTCATTTCAGGCCAACACTGTCTCCACCAGGCGAAACACCTCTGTCATGGAGAAGAACTTGGTATGAAATCTGAAGGGGTTCCCCAGCTTTCTGTGGATCCTAAAAGTCAAAGTGAGAAAGTGCAGAGGAATGGGTAAAAAAGGACATGTGGGTGCCTATCTGGTTCTAAAACCAACATTAAAATTAAGACAGCTTGCAATGAGTGTCTGCCACCACAGGGCTATGACCAACAGCAACACAGAATACATAGAAAAGCTTTGCTTCACAGATTTCCTTGAATTACCTGTCTGCTCTTCATATATATTGTCACCTCTCCTCTAGGAAGAGACACACGAAAGGAACTGATGTAATTCGTAATTGAAAGTAATTGATGTAATTTCTGTCTCTTGTCCCAGTAGCACAACTTACATCTTATTAAAAACACCTCAGCTAAGGATTTTCTAGGAATATTTCTGATCTAACTGCAGGTATTAACACATTTTAAAAGATTCCTATTTGCCTGCTAATTATAGTTACAATTTTCCACATGAGCTGTACCAGAACCCATCAGGAACAGCAGTTTTTACACTTAACAGTAGCAATCACTGTAGTTCAGCAGCTGTAATTATACACAGTTGGTTGAAAGAGCTTTATAACTAAACAGATACAATACCTGAAGGATTTAATTCAGGGTTACTGTTCATTATTAACAGTCATCTACAAAATTAGTGATGATTTAACTACCATTTGTCACAGCCACTCAGAGCAATCCCCAGGACAAATGACAGGAATGAATAAATACCTGCCCTTTTCTCAGCTATTTCCATTACTTCACTAGGACTTCATAAAGAGATTATGAGTATCTGTGTGTCACTTTACCCAGCTGCCATCTCTGTTTCTTCCCCAAGCAGACCTGAATTCCTACTCCATTTTCACACACACTTGCTTATTTCTGAACCTCCTGTCTTTTCAGTTTTCTTCCCTCTATCCTCAGCACTTGCAGAAACCACCATTTTTTGTGCAACATCAGTCCTATCTACTGTCTTAGGTTCTGAAAAGAGCATGCAATCATTCCTGATCCTGAAGGCTTGGACTCACAGGACAGACCCTTTGGATAAAGAAACACCTTTTACCATCTGATGCACACAGAAGTAAAGGTGGTGGTTAAAGCAATGCAGTATCAGAGCAGCTCAAGGCCCACAGAACTCCTAAGCACATCCAGCCACTGCCAGCTTCTCACAAATCCAATAGGAACTACCAAACTACAGGCATCCTTGTGGCTTTCAGATATTCATGTGGAAGTCATCTTCCATAAATCTTGCTGGTTGTAGCTGTCTATACACAAAGATCACCTGTTTAATGTTATTTCCAGTCCTAACCATTGGTCTCTTGCATCAATAGCATCACCTTCAAATGTTTTTAATGCAGCCTTGCCTTGGAGTTGTGCAGCAGCTGAAGGATGTGAGACACTCTGGAGGCAGCTGCCAGAACTTCACACTTCAGAGCAGCTCTGGGAGCTGCATTTCAGTGCCTGCTGGAGAGGCTGAATGCAGACTGGAACAAGCTCAGCTGCATGGAAAATGCTGCTGCAAAAGACATGTCCTCACTCAGTGCAGATGCCTGTGCTGTCACTTTACAGGAGTAGCTCATGACACACTTTTGGGAATGATTATAGCCTTTACTGAAATACTGCTTTTTGGGTGTTTGTTTTTTTAAGCCAGATAGACAAGTGATATGAAAGTGAAAATTCTACTAATTAATGAAAAAGCATATGTGGACTCTCTCTCTCTTATGAAAATACAGTCCCTTCATCTCCTTCCTTAGGTACATCACCTTAACAGATAAATGTAACTGTGATAGGGAAAGTTATGTCCTGATATTGCAAAAACCCCATTTTCAATAGAAAAAGAAAGCTACCCAATACCTCTTTCCTCAAAAGAAAACGCTGCTCTCTAGTGGAAGATGATAGTATGACCTAATTCCATTAGAAGGAATGTTACACAATTCTCATTTTAACAGTCACAAGAAATTTGGATTCATTTTCACAAGCACTGAAACACAAAAGTAGCAGGGCTTGTTTGCTTTCTATGACTCTTTTGGATTGGCCTGTGAGATTTTGGTACTCATTCTTCAAGATAAATTTGCTATGCATTTATATCAGAACCATAACAACATCTAAACCTGCCAAGAAGTGGTCCATTAAAATATTAACATATATTTTAATTTGGTCCCTTTCAGATTGTCTATTCTTAGACAATATAACAATATGCCAATTGCTTTTGATTTTTTGAACATACTGAATTACCAATAGACTTTCCTAGGTCTGAACTCAAAGCTTAGCCAACCACTTTGAAGATAGGTTAGTTACTGGCACAGAATAATTTAGGCAAAATATGCAAAAACTATGAAAAACTGTATCCTGCTGTATCCCATATCCTTGCTATGGGCTTCTAAAGACATTGCTGTCTACAGGCACAGTGATACAAAACTGAGGAATTCCTACTGCAGTGATTCCTTCAACTTCTACTGAAACAGTGACAAATGCTCAGACATCAAGGAGTCTTTGTCCTGAAACAAGCAATTTTTTTCTACTCGTAGTTAATTTATAAAACACAGCATTCACATGCTTTCCTTTGCTTTTTTTCTTTAAACATAGATAAGCAAAAAAGGGAATAGCCCTCTATACTGAATTTCTTCAAGTTATGGACCAAGGCAGCACAGTTCTGGATTTACTTCCAACTTTCCATAGTCATAACAGAAAACCTATTTAGCACACACAGCTGTTTTCTTCTCTCTCTGCAGATAAGAGATGTGTTTGAAGTAGTTTCCTGATAAACACACCAACAAAGTGCTTCATTTATTAAAAACGCTAAATTTGTTTTAAAACAGATGGAAAAAATTAAAGCAGGATACAGATATTCAAAATCAAAATTATTTCTTGAAAATTTACACTTAACTAATTTTAATTAGCACATTAATTGGAAAAGAGGGGAAAATATAAAAATAGTATTTATGTGTAAAAAAAAATTAAACCCAAACTAGGGCTAAAAACTTTATTCAAAACGCCAATTTTAATACTACAAAGTTCCATTTCTTGACTGTTAAAACTGATGCTTAAAAAAGCCGCTTATGAGTAAAATCCAACAGCTAATTTGTTTACTGACTGTACAGAGAGCTCAAACAATAATTACTAATTCAGAGTGCTCTTGTAAACAATCTATTTTTGGTTGAAACACGCATGAGGCTCAGAGCATGCTCTGAGGACAAGACATAGTGGCTTTATGCAAGATAGGTTTTATATTACTTATTCATTTATGTTATAAACACCTGAGATTTAAGCTGAATAATTCTCCACTGTCTAACTACACAAAGAAATGGACGTTAGCTCATTCATAAATAAATTATGCAAATAGAATATACCCATAAATAAACACAAGGGATACACATTCTTTACCTCTGCCTCTTTTTATTGTCATATTTAAGACAAGGATAAAAGATGTAATTTTAGTCTTAATTTTAAAATATACAAGAGAGTAAATCCAGCATTTAAGTAGCTCATTTTTCTATATTTACAAAAAACCAAACCAAAAATCCCCCCAAACCAACCAAACCCAAAAATCAAAACCAACCAAATAAAAAACCCAACCAATTAAAAAATGGAAAAAGGAAAGATGTGGTTATTTGTTCCAGTACAAACTGCACCCACTTAGACCTTGAATAGAATCTTAATTCACAAAAATGTCAAGCACTATCAGTAGAATTTCCCCTGATAAAACAAAGTACTTAACCCCAGGAAAGGTTTATGGGCTTTCTCTCCACGAAGCCTTTACCCATGTTAAATTTACATCTTGACAAAGAAATAGACAAATGAGTAAGTGGCAATCTCACTGAGATCACAAAGCAAACTTGAATTTATTCTGAAATTTCTATTGCTAAAACAGAGATAGTAAAATATATATAACTTTTACAGCAGATAGTAAATGCACTGCATTCTTCATTTTCACCCTGCCAAAATCTAGGCAAATGTAGATCTTAGCATCACACCAAAACCACAAAATAATTTGAGCATAGCTGTGTTGAACTTCATATGAGATCTTGTCTGCACGGAGGATGAATTAAAAAACAGACACAGTGGCACCTGAAGACTTAGACCAATAGATTTACAGTCTCTGAATGTAGACTTACACTTTTGGTGGACATAAAGAAAAACTGCAGCAAAACGTGTTCATTTTCAAATGCTAGAATACTCAGCAGCCTACTTTTTCTTCAAGAGGGGACAATTTCAACTTTTCCCTTTACTTATTTCTCTTCAACCTTGACCCATGTCATGAGCACCCTGAGTACCCAAACACTGCTGAGAAAACACTACTGAACTTTCCCTCCATAGCACCACAATAAATTTAAACATACTACACTGAAATGATTTGAGCTCTATATTCATTCTGATAACTGCTTCAGTGGACTACAGCTGAAAATACTTCCAAATTATTTCATGGCAATGCATAAAAACAGCATCCTTCAGTTTGTACTCCATATAATAAAATCAAAGTAGGTTGCTCAATGATCCTGCTCAATTAGGAAACCTTCCCAAAACTAGGACTGCTCTAAGTTACTGATTCCAACTTGCAATATTCTTACAACAGTCTTCTCAGAATTTAGTAGCATCCATAAAATACAGCTTCTTGTAGATACGGTCCCAAAACAGAATCCTGAAGAGGAAAATAATTTACTGGCTAATAACCTGGGAAAAAGAAAAACTCATTAAAGCTGCCAAAAGCACAGAGAACGATTTCAAACACTTTGAACTGTGCTCCTGAACTCACGATGAATTAATCACAGACTCCGTTCCAGCTTTCTGAAGTTTCTGTTCTTAAAAGCTGTAGACTGACCTCTGCAGCTCCTGCTGAAAGAACACTTCCAAAAGCATTCTGGGCAAGCTCACAGAACTCTCTTGCAAATCTCATTTGTTTTTTAATAAAATCTGAATGTACATTAAATAAATATTGAGTTAATAACAGCTTGCACCCACAGTGGGTAACTGCAAAAGCTAACACTGTCACATGAAAGAAAATGTTATCAGGTGAAAACCACTTGAAATTTGTTTCCACTCTCTGGGGCACTCTTTCTTTCAGGGTCAGTACTAACCACAGGTGGTGAACATTTGGGCAATTCTTTTGATATAATTTCACTTACCAATTCCCTATGAGAGACATAGAACCAATAATACACTTTGCTTAATTTAAATATTGTTTGCTGACTATTTCTCGGTTTGTTATCTTGTTTTCTGTCCAAGTGCTATGTAACAATGGGAATATGAAATTCATTATGATCAAATATCAGAGGCCTCCTGGGAGGAGTTGATTCTTTGTCTGCTTTGTGTAACAGTTTAAAGAGACCTGTCCCAATATTCATTGGAATTCCCATGATGATGCACTCAGAAACACCTAGGAAAAAACAAAACAAACACAGTGAACATTTGAACAGTAAGGATTTACAAAACTACTTTCATTTGCCCATTCTGTTTTGTATTACCTACAAAACAGAATGGGCAAGTGCTTGAACTTCACAGGTGAGGACCAATGCCTCTTCACTAGACAAAGTTAAATGTCATGGTCATCAAACCAGTATGTTACTTAACAGTGTTAAACTCTACAGGACAAACTCAACCTAACCTAAACATCTTGTCCAGTAATGAAAGCCCTTTAGAAGGTTTGTTTTTAGAGAAGACAGTGCTCATAGCAGAAGATGCAAGGCAAGCTTACTTCATGTTCATTCTCTGACTCAGTGCTAAGGCTTCAGTCAAACCTGGCAGGGCTCCCTTGAAACCTCCCCAAGTTCCCAGTGAGAAAGGCACAGAACTACTTGAGCTGTAACGCTCCTCGCATTTCCACCACTCAAAAAGTGCTTGTTTTGAAGTGCAAGATTGAATCTGTCCCAATGATTTTTGATGGTTATAACATTTCCAGTGCAATGTGCTGACACATGTATATTCCAGACCTACCAATGTGCACGACTTTTCCAAAGAATGAACGTTCCACACTCAAAGCAAGCTCTCAGATATCAGTGTTTCTCTCTCAGCATGCTGTTATGATCTAAATGACATTTTTGCACATTCTCAGGAGTATAACTCAACTGTCATTCACATAAATGTTTAGGAAGGTAACAAATAGCTGTACATTTGAATGCAGAAAGGATGAAATAAACTGAATTAAAATTCTGACTTGATTCATAGTTTGAATGTACACAAATGAAGATTCAGAAAACACTGTACACAGAGCACTGCTTGCAACTGGCTACACTAAGACCATCAAGATATATCTAGTTAACTAGTTAACTTTTGCGTAACACATGCATATTTCTTTATTTCATTAGTACCCAGAAACTCCCAATTCAGCTCCAGGAGGGTAGGTATTGCATAAACGGATCTTGAAAAGAGTGAAACCTGCTTTACTTCTTTTCTCCATTTAACCTATTAGACTGACTTTTTAATAATTCAGTCCCAAAATACATGTAGCTTAAAGGAGAAGAATACCTGAAAAGAATGGGGGCAAAGGCATTACAAAACCCCAAAATTATTTCAATTCCAAATATTTGAGCACATGACAAAAATACTAAAGAAAGAGATAAACAGAATGCCAGAACTCATTGACTGGCTTTTCTGTTTGCTGTATGTATATGGGCATGCATACACTTGAGCATATGTAGCTATATATTAGCCAAAATTTAGCAGATTCTTTCATGAACTCACTAAGATGATTCAGTGGCTGCTAATGTACTTAAACTTAAAACTCAGGAACACATATATTTAAAAAGAAATTTCTGACAAGTATCTTGTCTGCTGTTAAAGACGTGAATACTGATAAACAAGACTTCTGATTAAAAAAACAAAGACCCACAATATTAATCTCTTTAGAGTAGAAATAAATGAAGATATGAAGAACTTGGCCCTTCTGCTTATTACTAGGTACAAGTGCTAAATGACCTAAGCAATCAGGTAAGAGTATAATCTTCAGCTAGGCTGAGATGTACCTGTCCCCCTTCTTAGCAGGAATGAAAATGAAACCTAAATACTGAGTGAGGTACTAGATTTATTCAACAGCTCTAGGTGTTGAAGATAAAAAAATTTTCACAACTGGAAAACCAGAACTATTGATAGTAAGACAGATTTCCTGGTATTTTACTGAGATCTAGGGTGAGAAATAAAACCAAATTACTCAAAGCCTACTTCAAGAAACATCCAACAAATATCCAACTGACTTCAAGATCTCAGTCTGAGATCATGATAAGTAGAGGAACACAACAAACTTCCAGGACTTCTAGAATGAATTAGCCTCAAGTCTGAACTTAACCTGAAGTTTTTGACATACCAGCTGAACAGGAAGCTTAACAAAGACAGAACTCCAATGCTTTGAAGAGGTTTTACAGATGCTGGGTAAGGACCAAAAACTGTAACACACTTGGCAATACCTACCACAAACAGAATCCTTCTGTCCAAAGTAGGCAGCATCAAAGAGATGGTCTGCAGTCTTTTCAAAAGAAGCCAGCATCAACACACTTTCCTTCATTTTTGCCAGTCCAAACCTGGTAATGCCCAGAACTTCACCCTTGATTGATGGAAAAACCCAAAGAGTAAGCCTGAGTAAATAAATAAATAAATATGCTATCTACAATATAGTACTGTCATAATACACTGATTCACAGTTGAACATCCTGAAAGTTAGTAGTTTGGTTGTAATGAATACTTACATAAAACAAAAATCATACTTTCTATACAATAGAAGCTGGTATAAATGGTTAATAGCTCTTGAATAGATCTTGAGTATTGAACAAATTGAAAGAAACACGGCCATGAGAAAAAACTCGACAATTACAAAGTGGCTGCTGAACTACAAAATTCAGTGGGGTCTGAGAGTACTATGCTGAATCTACTGCCTATTACCTACAGATAAATCTGACCTCAGCTGCCAGGAGACTACAGAAGATGCTCAATCTTCATCTTTTTCAGTCTCCAGGAAAAAAGGTAATTAGCTTTCTAAACTAACTCAACTTGTTTGTTTCTTATTTCTTAGAAACATCCTGATTATATCAGATAGCACATAGAAGTCTAAGTACAGGCAAAAGAATGCATGGCAGGAGCCCACCAAGTTGAAAACATGGCACTCTGATCCCTTTTCTACTGCTGTGCTGCAGCTTCACAGGGTCACAGCCCTGGGGACTGCTGCTGCTCAGTACAACAAAGCTCTGCAGTTTGGGAACAAATCACGACTCCATCCATTTCACCCAAATTAAACCCTTGCACTCTGGCAGGCAAATTGCAAAATCTTACTTCACTAAGTGCAGTCAACTCTAAAAACCATATTGGATGTGAAAGAGAAAAATCAATCAGTAAAGAGCAGATGATTTTGTACTAACACGTTGAGTAAGACTTTTCATGTCAGCTGATTCTGCGTGTAATGTCTGCATCCTTTGCTTCACATATGGCGCAGCTGTTACAAACCACTCCCCATGGGGCTTTCTACACAGCAAGCCTTAAAGTGCATGCATGGCTACCCAAACAGTTGTTTTTCACATCACCATGCTTAGGATTCTTATTTTCCATTATCAAATTATCATTCCCTACTCATTATATCAATTAGTTTTCAGTCAAAATAGATCCACCCTCCCCCAAAGAACCAGAGTAATTAAGCATTTTGGGTAAAATACAAATAAGAGTATTAGGTCAGTACAACTTGGAATTCCTTAAGCCCAGAATGAATTTCCATCTCCTGAGCTCACCCACCATTCTCAAACATGACTAAATTAATTTGTTTAAACAGGCCAATGTAAGATTTAGAAAAACCATAGTACCAACCTTGTAAGTCATTAGATCAGACAACAACATGACATGTCTCCTGTCAATGCTCATGCCATGGTTCACCATCGTGTACTGAATCTCATTGATAATGGTTGTCCGAGCAGCTTCAATTCCCAGAGTTTTCTCTACCTACACAAGAGATTGTTGCATGTTACATGAATGAAGAATCAAGTGTTTGCAGCAAGTACACTCCTGGAATAAATACCATCTGACAGCATACTGATATTCCATTTCTATGGCTACTCTTTTAAACTTCTCCATTTAAAAAATATTAATAGAAGCAGCTTCTTTGTGGTGAACAGTGCTGCCAGTGAATTATTCTCTTGTGTTAATGCATTCTGACATGTATTAGTGGAATCAGGCTTCATTCCATATCAACTGCTGCATCTGAGCACAAACAAGCACTTGTAATAAAGATGCTACAGGGAAAACCCCACAGCACCCATTCAGACATTACCTCGTAAGTGTTGTTAGAGGATGTTTTTGTTCCTTTCACTCCATGAGTAGCCATAACAGCTCGTAGATTATCACCCTCAACCAGAAGCTTGTATTTTTCCTTTCCACTTTGTTCATCAACATGAATGACAGCTCTGGAAACCTCTGGTATGCCTTGCACTACAACCTTCAAAAACAAAAAAAGCCCTAGTAACTTTGATATATGCAGTAACACAGTAAAAAGGGTAAC
This sequence comes from Melospiza melodia melodia, assembly GCF_035770615.1. NCBI lineage: Eukaryota > Metazoa > Chordata > Aves > Passeriformes > Passerellidae > Melospiza > Melospiza melodia. The sequence continues at coordinate 23,104,581 of NC_086202.1, forward strand.
ACTTAGCAGCACTCAAGCCTATTGAGAAGATCTAGTACATGGAGTAAAGATTAACTCAAAACACATACGAGTAAGATTTCCTGCTCTTAAATACTCTAGTGCAAAACTGACATTGTAGTACAAACCTTACTCACTAGCTACATTTTCTATTTTATGTCTGACATTGCCACACTCTGGTTTGCGTGTCTGAATGGTGGCAGACCCATTCTATTTACAAATATTAGTAAAGGATGGCTTAGTTTCAACAGCAAGGCAGTACCATCACAATCTGCGTTACTGACCCGGCCTATCATCACTGTCAATACTAACAAGAATTATTTCATCTTGCCACCATGGAACAAATTATTACTACTGATTACCTCCTACAAAAGCATGAGACAGCCTTGGCTTTTACCTTTGGTAGCTCTTCCTTGAGAGACTGCAATACATAATACATGGAACTCTTGCTATTTTCACGAGGGGTCACACACACAACTGCTTCTCCATGCACAGCAACATCCCCAGGCTTCACTCTGAGCTTGGAGACGCAAATCGAGTAGCGCACGGTCTCGGCATTCACCTGTGCCAAAAGGCAGCCAGCAAACATCGGGGTTATCAGCAGGTATCAACGTGCTCAAATAAATGGAGCCATCTTTCAACAGGTTATAAAAAGGAAAAATGTAGGGGGAAAATCCCCAAATATTCTCTTCTCATTTAGTCTTATAAATTGCATGAAATAGTATCCTAGGCTGAAGGTTACCAGCCTGTACATTAACCAATGGACAGAAATGGCATCCCTGTGTTTAGCAAAACACCATACCAGAGTATGTTCTCTCACTTCCAAACAAACGGGAAATGATCCACTTTGCAAGGAAAAAATACAAGAGACCCTTCCAGATGTAATGTGGAATTACACAACATCTATCATTCACTTCCTTTTTGTTAGCTTCCCCTGGTGTGATTACTGACACAGGATTAAGACACCCTGTGTAATGTATCCAAGGTATAAGAACTGAACTGTAAGAACTGAACAACTCACCTCTAATCTCAGCAGTCTGATGCGCTCTAAAGACAGCTTCACTAGGATGAAACAGTCGTCTGGAAGAAACACTTCCTCAATATATTCAGAAATCTTTAAGAGACAAGGACAAAACAATTAGCATGCATAAATGGCTAAAAGGCTAAAATTGCCATTGGCAGTTGCATTGCAATTGGCTAATGCATCCATTTAAAGCATTAGCAATAATACAATTTTCTTACCTCTCCTAACAAAGTTTTCTCAATTCTTCCTTTAACCAGACGGGCAAAATCAGGATCATCATCTTTGTCCAACTGTGCTGTTATAATAGGGGTGCTACAAGAATAAACACACACACATGAAAACCCAGGTAGGAAATTGCTCAGCTAGAGTAGAGATGGCAACTTGAATTAGAGCCTGCCTTATGGAATTTCTCTCTTATCTAGAGCAGTATTTAGTAAAATAAAGAGATCTACAGCTTCCTCAGGTGTATTTCAGAACAATTACTGTTCAGGTACTTCAGGCTGGTAAAAACAAGCAAACACACAAGTACTAGTGACTGTTTTCATGGCATGTGTTATTCTAGTATTATTTAAGCATGGCTTCATGCACACCTAGAAATAGGTATGCCTCAAGTACTGCTAAGCACCAGAGCACTTCACAATAAGTAAGAAGTCTAAGGAAATATTATACTTAAATAATCATTTTCCTTTATTTGATTTTTCTCTGTGGGCTTAAATATCACAGTTGGGCAGACATATTTTTGTTTAGGTATTTGCATTGAATGGTGTCTAGTATATTGCTCAGGACAGGAAAATGCTATCATGTATTGCAAATTTACCCAGTAGGTTTCACTTGGGCAAAGGGAAAAAAAACCTCAACAGATCAAGACAATATTTGTACCTAATAGCCTTTGAAGCATTAATGATTTCTTTGATTCTTGGCACACCCAAAGTAATGTTCATTGAAGCAACACCAGCGAAATGGAAAGTCTTCAGAGTCATCTGTGTGCCAGGCTCACCAATGCTCTGTGCACAAAGAGCTCCTACTGCAGAACCAGGCTCCATCTGTGCCCTGATTAAAAAAAAAAAAAACATAGAGATATGGAACTGAATAAGGTATAAGATCCTAAGCAAACAGCAACAGAAACTATTCTGGTAGATATATGAGAAGTTTGCTAACATAGTTTAGTAAAAAATAAACAAGAGCAGTTAAAAGGCCACCAATACTTTAAGACTGATCTCATACAAAGCAAGAAGATGCCCTGTCATATAATCACTCCACAGATTCAGTATAACTAGATTCAGTATAACTTCAATAACAGATTACAAAATGCTTGTCTTCTTCCTCCTATGCATCAAGCACTAGATCCAGCATTTTCCCTTCAGGGAAATACCATATGCTAACATTTACTTATTATAGTAAAAGTGATAATTCACATATAAAAACACTTAAGACAAATGTAAACAAGTACTCCTAATAAGGGAAAGCAAAAAACTGGTAATTGCTTTAAAATAGTTAAGAACTTAATATATACATGAATTTTCCAGAAGAATAAATCATTAGGAAACAATTGATGCAGGTAGGCCACAAAGGAGAGATCACCAAATCCAAAAGTCTAAGGAAATGAAATTAATCTCAATGGATAAAGAGATTAGAACATCAACACCAGCATTATCTTGGTAGAAGCCAAGAATAACAAACAAAAGGATCCAATGAGTGCATAAGAGATCAAAGAACATTTTAAGAATAAAGTGTGATATAACTCCTCAGACTGTGTAGATCAAGAATAGCTATCAAGATTCATTTGAATTTGAAACTCATCTATTTAGACTTTGTTCTGCATGGACTCATTGAAGGTTTTCAAAAACCTCCTGCAAGAGGGGGAGGAAAACATGTCTGGCAGTGGGTGTAAGAATGTGAAGTGTTTAAACAATATCCTTCCTTACTCTGAATCCTATCACTTTTGGCTTTTACCAGAATCTGCTGTCAAAACACAGTCTGTGGGTATAAGTAATGAGTAGCTAAATGCTAAAACTGCTTGTTAGTATGATTACTATTACTTCAGAAGGAAGGTGCTGCTTAAAAACAAGCAGGTAGCTTTGCATGCTCAAGAAACAAAATGAAACATAAAGCATTTTTTACAATGTAAAAGGATACCAAAGTTTGTTAATGAAAGGATCTGATTTTGACTCAAGACAGACGTAAAAGTCCCACCTGTTACATCTCTATAACTTTTGTGCAAAACCACCTCAACAAGCCCACCCATAGACAGTGATGCCTTTTTTTTGCATCCTACCTTTGTCTTGCAATGCTTATGTCATTGGAGCCAATTGTTTCTAATTCTTTGTACTGCATTCATAACAGAACCAACATTCAGACAGTAAAAACAGCAAAATACGCCCAGATGTTACCAACAAAACAGCAGCAGTGAGAACACAGCAGGGTAAACACTCACCTCATATATTTGTCTCTACAAGTCTCTAGAAACTTCTCTAGTTGTGTTGGAGTAATCCTATCCAACTGATATAAAACTCTTGGCTGAAAAGAGAATGGAATAGTTGGAAAAGCATCAACTTATGGAGATGGAAAAGAATGACATCATTACAACACTGAAGTTATTTACCTCTGTTGTGCCATTGTCATTAATTCCATACTTGTCCCTAGTTTTTTTTATCTTCTCAGAAACAGCTTTGATGAATTTTTTAATTTCCTGAAATCACATTAAAATCATAGTGAGCAAAGACATGGTGTCCATATTGAAGTCTTGAACAGTAAGTTATTTACTTTAAGCTCCAAATATTTACAATAAATTAATAATGCACAGTATGAAGAAAAGAACATAAAAATTCAGACAAACACATACATTAGAGTTTAGCAATCCAGATCCACTTTGGTGTAGCCACAAATCAGTAGCGGGACATGAAGACTGTGGTCCACGCTGAATAAAAGCATCCTTCCTGAGCACACACTGACTGGTGAAGATAGCTGACTTGGGCTGACCCTTCCTACTCCCCACTTACTGGAAGTGATTTAAAAACTCAAACACCAACTCAAAATTCTTATTTCTTGGCACTACTGACACAAACACATTCTCACTCAACCCTCACTATTCAAAATAGTCAAAATGGAAAGACTGTGGCAAGAGAAGAAGTATATGAAGTATATCTGCTGGATATATATCAGAGATCTGAGGTGCACTTTCTTTGATAGAAGAAACCTCAAACCTCAGAACTATTATATACACATGTATATAATATGATTCCCTAATATGATTCAAATAACTCCTCCAAGCTGTGGAGAGGTCTTGAAGATAATTGCATTCAACACGTCATACTACATAGACCTTTCACTCTCTTACCAGGCTTACCCAAAAGAAGTTCTAATAGTCTTCACTGGAACACAAACTGAAACAATACTAGAATAATATCCAACATGTATTCTATAAAAGATTATTTGGTCATTACACATTGGACATATACATTTACACTAGAAGTCATGAAATATGAGATCCATGATTAAACTCTTGCACAAACATGGACTTGGTGCAAGTCATGACCATTAACACAGGTTATCAAAACCAAAATATAAACAAAAAGCAAGAGGAAATCCTTGCCATCTATTTCAACCAACATTTTAGGAAAGCCTCTATAGAGAAACAAATACTTGGATTTTTTAGAGTCCTTTTAACCCTTTTCTATCCCATTAGTCCTACCTAACAAACAGAGTGATGGTCACACAGCATTGCCGCTTCTGCACTAGGTACTGGACCCCTTGCAACCAGCACAGTCAGCTAAGCACTGGCAATTAATTGCAAAAACGAGTAAGTATCTGAGGGACTGCCATTTGTTTTTTCCACAGCCGAGTTCATAGAAACATTATGAAAACATTTCTATTACATTCTAACAGAATTCTCTCTCAAAAATAACATTCTTACTGACATTCAAGATACTTCCATAAAGTACATTTTTTTCTGTGAGTACCAGAACCAAGTTCAAAAGGAAGAACAGGCAACAGAAGTGCTGCTGGAATGGACGCTCCAAAGCTGCTTCCCCACTTGGATGACAGGATGTATTCTTATGTTTTTGCCCCTTTTTTCTGCCCTGCAGTAAGTAGCATTATTCACAAATATACTTGGACATTTTAAAGGCTTTTGACCCCAACATATTAGCAAAAAATTCATAATGTGATTTTTTTTCTAAAATAAATGTTTAGGCAATAATACGGAATTAGACAGGTTAATCTTTTCATTACACATGCATAAAAAAAGCAATGTTGCAGGACTTGCAGAAGACTTTTCCTCTTTGACAATGCCCGAGTTCCAAAGTACTTTAAAAAATCCAAACCACTCCAACACAATAAATCAGCTATTACATATAATTCTGAATAGGGTAATCAAATTATATGTTATTTCCATAGACCAGAGTAAAAAATGGTAGAAGATAAATCTCTGAAAACTTATTTTTTATTGACAAATTTTTATTCATGCAGAAGACCTAAAAGAGGAAATTACTTATTATTCTCAAGTATATGTTGGCAGTTTACCCAAACTATGGATTAATTTTTGCTACAAATGGAATGAAAATGTAGCTCACTCTTTGCTGAGCCTAGCTCTGTCTCTCTCTGGATTTATTATCTTTAGTGCAATACTGTACTCTATGAGCATAGCTATGTAACTTCCAGAGTGGACTCAAAAAAACACTGATTTTTTTTTTCACAGCTTCTAAATCCATGAAGTCTTAGTCTGGACCAGATTAATGAAGAGGCACCAAACAGGCTCAGTAAAATGTGGCTCAACACAGGCCTTGCCAGCTCCTCCTTGCTGCCTAGGCCAAAGGGCAGTTCAGGGTTTGCATCAGGTGTCCAGCAGCCAAGTTAGTGGGGTCACACACTCACACACCAGAAGCACTGCTTGCATGGCAATCTGTGCAGGGAAGAAGCCTCTGGAATGCACAGAGGCACAGACAGTGCCACGAGACTCAGCAAAATCTTCTCCAGATCAGGCAGACCCAGTAGGCCAACTCTGCATAGGGCAGCACTGACTGGCTGTGTGCTGAGCTTTTGGTGTGTTTGCATCACATTCACAGCACTTTTATTCCATCATCTCAAAAAAAGCACAGAAAAATGACTTTTTTTAGACACACAATGTTCTGGACTGGAGTGGATAAGCCCATTACAGGAACCTCTGGCTAAAATAACAGCACTAAGCAGCATCTCTGTTCTGGAATGGAAAAGTGAAGGAAGGGAAAGGGAAACACCAGAAAAACATGCTCATATTCCTAGAGAGTAAATTAATGACTTCCAGAAAAAAGTGTCAAGTACTGAAAGAAAGCTCCCTCAAAATCCTTGAATTCAGCAATGGGTATTAACATGTCACAATATTCACATTAAGTTAAATAATTGTGATGATCATTATGTCTTAATTTAACAAGCAGTAATGTATATATGCTAATCAATTACTTTAGCACTATACACACATCTCTAGCTAAAAAGCACTAACATTAATGCTCACACAGGGCACACACATGCTACAATTACCTCATTATATTTTTCATAACCTGTCTCAGTTAATGTCTTCAAGGATGAACAAAAAAAAAAGGAAAGAAGAAAACGTAACTATCTAAAACTTAAAAAATCTTAGGCTAATTATCACTAAGGTGATGTAGCCATATCTGTACTTCTGAAATTAATAACAATTATTTAAATTTTCATTATATTATTTACAATACGTATACTTAAAAACCAGCTTTATCCACAAACTCTAATATTAAATTATTTGATTTCTTTTCCTTCAGACTTACAGTTAAGATTTACAGCATATTTCAAATACAGATGTCATTTGACTCTATCAATGGAAGTGCAACTCAGGTTTACCTTGTGCTCTGAAACACTCTGATCTATTAAAAAGCACCCCTTCAAATACAGGTCATGAAATGAATTTTTTCTCATCACTGCCAGTAATCAGAAGGTTCATCAAGGTAACAGCTTTATATAGCTGCAAGGTTAATTCTACAGGCAGGTTAATTCTACAGCTTTGATCACTGATTCTCAAGGAAGTCTTGAGAGTGGCTGCTCTCATAAATATTAAAATTGCCCAATGCTCTTTCAAACAGATTGAATTTTACAATTCAAAGTATAAGCAGCCATGCGAACCTTCACTCACCCTTAAAAGCCATGTAAGTAGTCTCCTGACAGGCTAAAGTCCTGTGCTTAAATCCTAAAGAAAAGTTAATCACAGTGTGATAAGGAAGTGAGATAATTACCTGCAGAAAACTGTCTTGGCAGCAAAGAAATTCATTCTTCTTCATGATGGACTCAGATGTTAACACCAATTCATTTTTGCTAAGGGCTGGCTCACTTCGGCATGGATAGACAGCCTTCACAGGAAAAAACCTGAGTTATCCACAGACAGCACATGCACAAAAACTCCATTGCAAAGACACAGAACACAGATATGGAGAACTGAATAACAGCATTCTTTATTTCTGGTTGTGTCTTTTTGTAGTTTGTTTAATGGGTTTTTTTTGGTTGGTTTTGGTTTTCTACACTATATATCAGACTACTGTGGGAAGAAGAACCACATCCACTCTTCCTTATTTCTGCAAATTTGAAGGTATACACCCAGACATTTCTAGTTCTACCCATTTTTTACACCCATATTACAGAAATCTAAACAGTTACTTCAGCAAAAGGCATTTTTCTGGGGGAAGGGGGTCACGACACACCAACCAACCACAAAACCAAAACTGAACAATACAAGTCTTCAAACATGACAATATTATTGACCAACCGCCTGCCAGCTGAACTCAAGGAACATCTAAGTCTTGATTTAATAGAGAACTAATCTGTGCAATGTACCAAACTAGTGTCCAAATAAGCCAGCAGTAATTATCTACTGAGCTGGATATCAGGCCACAAAACTATTTTCGAGCACAGAAAGAAATTTTACTTGTCACAGCTTATACACGGTTTGGTCTCTATACACAAATTGCTGTTCCACTGGAAAAAAACATCCATTACTCTTAGAACACACATCCTGAAAGACTGACCAGGATCATTCAAAAAAGGCAGTTTGAAAGTAAGTCTTTCCACTGAAACAATTTTCCCTATTATTTACTACTTTCTTCTCCATGCTTAACAGTATTTTCACACTTTGAATAAGGATTTCAGCAATCCTTACCCTGATATTGTCTAGAACTCTCTTGAATTCCAGTGGTTCATCCTTCCCTTCCATAGCTGCAGGATCCAAGCCATCCCCTCCATAAATAAACTGTATAATGTCACCAGTAGAACTTCTGACTGTTAAATCATATTGTGAGCAAAGATCTTCAAGGGATTTTACCAGACGTCTCTGAAGGGAAAAAAAAAGTACAAGGAAAGTAAAACTGATCTTTTTAAAAACAGCTGTTGATTTGCAATACAAGAAGCACAGAAACAGACTTGGGAAATAAATCTGACACAGTGATCAGCAGGCATGAAAACCTACTTAAAATCAACTATTACCCCTCAGGCCTTACTGTACATTCTACAGAAGATTCAAGTCAAGAAAATTTCATGCAACAACACAATACTCCACATTTACAATTCCATTATATAGAAAAGCTAATGATTTAAGGCTAAGCTGCAAAAACCTATTGTAGTCTGAGGGATTTATTTGGGTGGGTTTTTTGACATAACACTCATATTCTTCCAAGCAGATTTATTTCTCAAGGGATACAATACTTTTTGTATATGAAAGCAGAGCCTCTCAATGATTCTTGTCACTGAGAAAAAAACAAAGAGGTCACGTGCTAAAACCATTTTTCTATCTGGGTTATCTGCTTCTCCTACATTAACTCCTTATATTGGGAAATCCCTTAACTATCATATTCCTTGGCATTCCCCAAAAGAAAGCATGCTATCAAACATTTTAGGTTAAAACATTTCTACTTGAAAGATGGACTTCATTGTTCCATGAAAGCACATTAGATCACCTAAACTAGACTATGAATTGGTACTTTTTTTCTCACTGGTGAGAAAAAAGCTAAGATAAAATGTTAAGATTTTTTTTTTTACATTTCAAAGTCCAAGTGCTACAATTCATTGATATAGGAAGAGAATTGAAGAGGAAAAATATTTTGCAGATTGCTTATTATATTTATATATACGCAAATACCTGCAGACATGCCAAGATTATTCCATTAGTTTTGGAGACAAATGGTCTAATAGACACCTACTCCAAAAGGTGGGTTTTTTTCTGTCTTTATACACTTAATTGTCTATCTTGGAATGTGTTTCCAGCCCCAACTTATCTTGGCTTTTCTGCTCTCTGTTACACTGGGACAAGGACTATAATTCACATACTACTTAAATGTTGGAACACAAATCTTAAGACTGCACATAAAAGCAAGAAGCTTTGTTGGAAGGACATATATTTACAACCAAAGACACTAAAATCTTACAGAACCAGTCTAAGCCTATATGACCACGGTCCCTCTTACCTAGAGAGCAGACATTGAAAGGGAGCTTTAGCTGCATTTCTGTCATCACTCACATCAGGTTCAGGAACACACTACACAGAAAGTAGTGCTCAACAATTGCATGGAAAAAGGACTTTTACCCATACTCAGGAAGAAACAGCTTAATACAAGCATATTCTTGTACCACTAGCTGAGGTCTTGTTTACAAACTTCACACCTCCTGGAGAAGACCAAGCCATGTATTTCATAGTATAAATTACTCTGTTTACATTGAAAACACACAAGGTTTGCAGTTCTCCCTGATCCATCACCTCAACAGGCACAAGAGAAATATCCACGTTTGCAGACTGATAAAACCCTCACTCTGCTGACCATTACCTGCATATACCCAGTTTCAGCTGTTTTTACAGCTGTATCAACCAGACCTTCTCGACCAGCCATTGTGTGGAAAAAGAATTCTGTGGGAGTCAAGCCAGAATAGAAGCTGTTGGCAACAAAGCCTTTTGCTGCAGGGAGCTGCAGGGAAGAGTGGGAAACACACAGTTAAAATGCAATGCATGTTCTGTATGTTACAGAAAGACATGGTGCATGTCATTTAAATGCTTTCTGCAAGTTAGCCAATGCCCCCACCAACACAGGACAATGACCTCAGCTCTGCTTAGCTCTCAAGTTCCATATTCGCATTTTAGACCTGAATAAAGGTTTCAGAAACCTTGCCTAGTTCTCCCAAACTAATTGATCACAGTTGCTCCTTCCTCCTTGCCACATGTCCAGCTATTCCTTCCCAAAACTACACCAACACTTCCATTAAATATGCAAAAATAGAAACTGCAATTAAGAATGTTCATTTTGCTATAGTAGTGCAAAGGTATTTGCTGAAGACTAAGGAAGCTAGGAAAAATACAACTGGAGATATGTACATAATTAATTTTTTTGAATGGTTTCCCTCACCCCTGAGGAAAGCTCTTGACAATGAAATTTACACAGGCATCCCTTCAAGTCAAAAATCACTGTTTATTGTTATTTAACAACAGGTAATGCTTTATAAATCAGAAAAACAGCTAGAGCTACATTTTACCTTCCCATTGAAACCATTAAATATTGTTTCCTTTTCTACTTATTCAGTATGTTACAGAACTCAGAAGTTGCAATTTGGACATTTAGTCACATATGTGTCATAGCTACCATCTGACACTTAGCTAGCACACAAACTAGACTATGGGCTCATACCCAGAACCTTCACTAGTGTTCATTAGATTTCAAACAGCACTTGAAAGAAATTCATCTCACTGGATTATATTAACAAGTGCATGAGAGTCACTTGCTTCATGTAGGACCAAAACATGAAACACAGAGTAACCCATGGTAGCCATCCTGGTGGAAAAAGAGAAAAACCAGAATGATTGATCTGGCATGTTCTCACCTGTTTTTAAAGACACCAGACACATTCAGCAGTTTTCCTGGAAAGTATTCGTGCAGTCAAATGTAACACCAGTGAGAAACTTTAGCTAATTATTTTTAGGATTATCAAGAGAACCAAAATTGTATCCTCACCTCACTTTAACTTTACTAAATTAGAAAGGTCAAAGCAAAGATTAGCTGTAAAAAGTCAAGCTAACTAGACATCCTGTGGCAATTCAGAGCACTGTTGTTAACTCCCAAATCACACAAAACATTTTACATTGACCGTATATGATCCTTCAGCATATCATGGCAGCATGTTTCATCACACAGTCTCCTCAAAAATGTTTAAAGAAACTTGTTCCACTTTCCTTCACAGTCTGTTGTAAACCCCCAGAATTACCTTAGAATGCTTCTCAAAGTGAGGCAAGGATCTGTTCTCAAACCCATCAGGAACACGGGACCCACTGATAGCCTGCTGCCCTACACAAGCAATCATCTGGGATATGTTAATGAAGGAGCCTGAAAAGACAAGGAAAAGAAAGCTCATCAGGGAAGCAGTATATTCCTCATTTGAGGGTGAAGGGCTATCTTCACTTCCATGAAGGTGAATTATTTAGCCTCATAGCTGCTCAGCAAATCAGAACCGCAAGACTTAGAGAAGCTTTGCTGTTACTCGTCCTGGTAATTTCAGAATTTATGCAAACTCTTAAGTGCATTTATGCACTGAAGTCTATGACACAGGCAACAATTTTTCATTTTTTTTCCTTTGAGTCATAGACATTCATGCCTTTATTTGGCTACCATCCTTTTATTATCCTGGGTTGTATCACAGATTGTGTTGTACACAGCCCATGATCCTAACCTACATATTTTGCTTCCCAATTTCTTCAATAAACAATAAACATACTTCAACAATATTTTTCATAAAGAGTTCAGTCTACCAGGACTCCTAGAACAAATTAAGTCCTAGAGAATTAAGTCACTAACTCAGAAGTTTTAATTGCTGAATATGTTTGCAAACAATGCCCCCCCAAAACCCCCACAAAAATGATACACTTAATCTACTTCTTGTCTTAGATTTCAGTATTTCTTTAGAATACAACATGCCCCTGTGAGCCTTTCCACAAAAAGCCTCGCAGTGACATGCTGTTAGAAATAAAATAAAAAAATTTATTAGACAGCCAAAAAAAGCAAAAGTGACTTCTTCAAATTCTTAAAAGAAACAAATGAAACAAATGAAAACTCCCTCAAGAATTCAAGACCTTATAGCATCTTCTAAAGAGGGGCTACAAGAAAGACACAGAGGGACTTGACACAAGGGCATGTAGTGATAGAACAGGAGGAATGACTTCAAACTGTCAGAGGGCAGGTTTAGATTGGACATCAGGAAGAAACTCTTTATAACGAGGTTGCTGAGAGAAGCTGTGGATGCCCTATCTTGGTCTGGTAGAAGGTCCAACCCATGGCAGGGGGTTGGAACCAGATGATCTTTAAAGCCCCTTCCAAATAATTCCATGATTCTACAAAATGTTGGTTCCCATTCTGAGTGTACCATTTACTGTTGATTTTTCTATGTGATATAAATACTTGAAGTAGAAACACAACTGAAAACCTTTAACTGATTAATTAGTAAGTCTTAAGAACAAGATATTTTGCAACTAGCACTAAAAATCAAGACACAAGAATAGCAGAACATCTCCTTGACTTTAACTATATCCAACTGTACTTAACCACTTGAAACACCTATGACATGAACTCGCAAACTGACAGTATAAAACAAACTATAAAGATGGAAGAACAAAGTTCCACCTAAGTGAAGGAGTGAGCAACCTACATGCCAAGTTCAGCTGTCCCTACCTTTAGAACCACAGAGAGCCATGATCAGGGGACTGTTGCTCTTGTCCAGTTCTCTGAGACAGGCACTGCCAGCATGATCTCTGATAACAGACAGTTCTTTAAGGATTAAAGCCTGAAATACAGTATTTCAGAGGTTCAGAATTTGCTAAAAAACACACAAACAGAACTCTATCACTCCCATCAACACCTTCAATAGTTAAAGGGAGTGCAAAACACAGTGAAGACAAAGAAACCCAGTTGTTCCTTCAGGTAAAACTATTTTAAATTTCAGCTTGCCTAACTTCCAGTTTGCTGAAGAAAATGTCTTTGTTTGGATAAGACAGGGGTATCCAAGAACATGACAATCTCTTATCAGCATCAGAAATATCAGCTAAATTGAGCATTGCACTAAGCTCTAAGTCACACAGTGCTGCACAGAAGATAACCACAAAAATCTTGATCAATGTAATTAACTCATTCCAATTACCTGTGTAATTTTATTCTCCAGTATCACCCCAATACACCCTGGAGGATTTCTGTTGTTCTGTGTTAAGCTAGCTTTTTTAGATGCATACAAACACCTAAAGCCTGTACAGACTCAGCTCAAGTTACATGCCTAGGGACTGTATTTGCTTGTATTTTAAGGTTTGAGAAGACAACCATAGACTTTCAATGTACAAGAACGTATTTGTGAAGCCTCTACTGCATATGGAGAGTTAATTTAATTAAAAATTGTACCTCTAGTGTCTCTTCTGCAGTACAACCAGGTTGCTGCTGTAGCTTGCCAGTGTTCAGAGCTTCAATATACTCATCACATTTCTTATAGCCAGCATTCAGGAGCTCATACTTAGCTTTTAGCAGGCCCTGCCCAGGGGTTACATCACCAATTCCAATTGAAAAGCCACGATTAGCTATTATTAAAAAGAAAAAAAAAATTTAGAGTTCAATCTCATATAGAGAAAAAAAATTAAACCCAGGAAATACTATTGGGAACTTTCAATTTTGCCTCCCATCATGTGACCATCACAAGCAGTTCATAAACACAACAATAATTGTTTCACTGTCTCCCACCTTCAAAACAAGCATACTTTTTTACAAGCACAGCATGTCACATGAAGCAAAAATCTTGCTTGCTCTCTATTTCTGTATTGAAGTATTATTTTACAAGGAAACGTACTTACAAAGATAGACTGGAGCAAGTCTGGCCAGACGTGACATGGCATCTGCAGCTTCCACCTGGCCCCAGTCTCTCAGCAAGATGTAGAAGATGTTGTTCTTGGATCCTGACCCCAGGGTTCCTTTGTCCATACTGCCACTCATTAACTCACTGTTTTGAATTGTGACATCTAGAAATGAAAAAGCAAAAAGAATTCACCAGTTTTCTAAAACACTCACCACCCATTAGTAATCACTTATGGAGAGAATTTTTAAATAGAAGCTCTGTCTATGCTCAGAATTTTCAATGTGAATTTAGGCATCATCTTCTTGAAGTACAAGTCACTGCTCTATCACTTATAATATCAAATCAAAATACGATTCAGGTTTTCTTGAGACTTTTGAGAAATTGCAGAGGACTTTCAGAATTACTCCGTCTGCAGAAATGCATTTTTTTCAGAGAACTGAAAACAGCCAACAAAAAAACCTGCAAGTTTTCAACATCATGTGCTCCTGTGTAACTCAGAAAATGGACTCTTCCCGTATTTTATGAAATTAATAGACTGTGAAAGTCAATGTCTTTTGTTCACAGGAGTGTGAGCAGGATTGCTTTGTGGCCTTTTGTCCTACAATATTTAGAAGCTTAAAAAATTGTTCCACAATGTTTACAACCGACTTCATAGCACAGAGTTTTCCTTTCATCTGCAGAAACCACTCAGTCATCTGTAGAGAGAGCTTGAGTGCTAACTGGGAAATTCTTTCTTGAGGCAACATTGCATGACAGAATTAGTGTAAATCAATGCTTCCTCAACTTACACTTGTGAGCAGCAAGGAACCAGCCTAAGCCTGCCTGCTCAAGTTCCTTTCCAACAGTCACCACATGCATATTAAAGTAATCCTAAGAAAAGTCTTCCTCTACAGCCTTTTCAACCATGGTGGTTTTTGCATTCCATCTGCCACAGACATCCCTAAGTGGAAGGACATGGATGGTTTGATATCCTAGGGATTTATCTTCCCTGCATGTTCTATCTCCTTACAGTGTTTGACTTCTAATCCCTGCATTAGTACCCCCCATCAAGAGACTAAATTTTTTCACTTGCCCTCTGAACAACCACTTCCTAAGCTTTGCTTTCCTCTCTCTCACCTTCAAACAGTAAAGCACCACGACAAACTGAGCATCATACAAAACTTTTCTTTCAGTTTAAGAAAACAGACTTCAAGTCTAGAGAAAAACTGCAAGATCTTATTTTCATTTCAAGAACACTTATGTCAAGCACAGCTTCAATGCCTACAGGAAGCTCAATAATTTCCAAGATTTCTTTGACAACTTGCAAAACACTGCTTTAGAAGTGTCACTCACAAGAATCATTGTAGCACAGGTCCTCCCCTTTGCCACAATACTGTTTGCCCTTGGTTCGTAGGTTGGCTTTTACAGGACAATCATCACTGGGTTTGAGGATGAGGCTGAAAACCTGTTTTCCTGTCCAGAGTGTTACAGGCTGAGAGAAACAGAAGAATAAAGATTACAAGTTTATGCTAAGACTACAGGAAAAGAGCAAGCAAGAATTTAATTGTAAAATTGCCTGACATACAGAACAAGTCTACAGAGAATCATACTTGTAGAAATGCATGGTAGCATTCCTTTGAAACACATCCCCTTTCATAGATTTGAACCTCCTTGGTGCTGAATGGTTATCCTTGACAACAGGGTATGAGCATGCACTCAGAGAAACATGCCCTACTGCTCCCTCTAACTAGAGGGAGGGAGTTCCCCTTTCTAACTAGAAAAGGCAAAAAACCTCAAAGATGCTGCTGTCATTTCATTTCTGAAAGAGGGTGCAACATTCATAATTCTTCTTTATAAAGTACCTTTGATTTCAAACTTGAGGAGTTGAAAGATTCATGTAGCATCACTATGGGTCAAGAACACACAATAAAGAAAACCTTAGTAACATGAAAAAAATAGTTTGACACACCTTCAGAATTGCTGGGGGTGGAAGGCGAACTTTGACCTTTTCATCCTTGCCAACCAGGATAGATGCAATAATTTGACAGGCTTTGGCTCGATCAAAAAAGGTATCTTTTAATGTAAGAAGGTAAGCACCTGGAATGAAAAAAGTATCATGACAGACTGAATTTAGATTCCATTTAAAAGTCATTGCATACTCAGTGTTAATTATTTCATTCTTATATGAATCAGCTACTTACTGTGCAAAACAACAATAGTTTAGACAGCTTTAGTTGTAAATCCTTTCCAGAATTTTGTTGAATTGCTCCACACTAAATGTCTAAAAATTACGAAGAGTCTATTTATATAACTTACTCTCTTGATCTCAGACTCTATTTCCTAAATAAAACAAAGCCTCAGTATTTATTTTTGTAAACCTTCTTCCTTATATTCATTGAACATTTCCTAACACATTAAAGACATTGAAGGTACATACTGGAGGTTAAAGCTAATAGTTATTGAATGAAATTAATTCCTCTACCATAATCATAAGCAGTTTACATTGTCTACTGAATGCAGACAAAGATCTCAAACATTCATTTGCAGAAAAACACACTCAAAGGTAGTAATAATAGCAGCTATAAAGGTAGACAACATCAGAAATTACTCTGAGGGCATCATTATCTTCCAGGAAAACATGGGCCTTATTTAATAATGTTACTTTGACTTGTGAAAGGTGGAAGTTTTTAATTAATATAGAAAATCTCTGAAAAAGGGAAGTGATTCTGAAGGAACAACTGTTAGATCACACAGCTCTGAAACCAGCTCATACACACCTGTGAGGAAATCTTGAATAGCAGCAATAAGAGGCTCTCCATTTCTAGGTGTCACCAAGTTTGCTTTAGTCTGCATGACACAAAAAGATGTTATGCATTTGAAGACACTGATATTCCATTGGCTATTTAAAATGGAATCTATCATTTAAGACATTTATTTTATGGTGAGATGGTCAAAGCTTATTCTAAATGGAACTACAGCTTTCTTCAAAAAGATGGAAAAAAGAAGTCAGAAGTTTCAGTTCACTTTCATCCATGCACATCTACTGACAGCTAAGGAATAGTCTGAGAAAAGTTACTGGAAATAGCATATTCTGTTTCCAAACAGAAGTGGCAAACAACTTGATGTGTTTTGGTAGGACAGGGAAGGGAAGACAAGCTAGCTTTGAGAACAGGGGAAAGGACAAGAGGTGTTACATTCACTATAGGGATCAACTGCAATACTGCAAGTGGTGTAATCCCTCCTGATGGGTAACAATAAGGCCACCTCTAGCCCCATGATCTTCTGTTTTACTCAAACTACGGCTCCAGTTCATCACCCCCACCCATGGAGCAGTTTTGCCTGAACCCATTTCTCACACAGACCTGAATCACACACTTGGGGGTGTTCTTTTTAAGCTCACAAGTCAGTTCAGTGAGCTCCAACAGGCTGCAGCCAACAATTGTATGGGTACACCTGAACTGAGAATAGCATTTGGTATTGCTAAAGGAGCAATGGATTTGTAAACCCTCAGCTACTGACTCATACCACAGATCAAAGATTGCAACCATCAGATCCTTATTTATCTTCCCTCCCTTCTCCCTTTCTGACCTGCTCTATGAGCCCACTCCCTCCTGCCTTCTCTGGGAAGCTGCACTCTCCAGTGCAAGCCCAGTATCACCACCTCATCTCCAGCTGGTCCATCCAACTGCAATTCCCAGGCTGTCAGACCAGAAGCAAATGATGGATCTGCTGGTAACAGAGTCACCCTGGTAGCCATCTCTAAGGACAGTCAGGCAGAAGCATACTCATGACATCTACACTGCAATTTCCCCAAAGGCTAGTTGATTACCAGGTTGTAACAGTCCTAATTTATTCTGAAGTGGTTTTTGCAGAGTTTTCAAGCAGCTTCAAAGTTGGAAAATATCCACACCCAGCAATCTTGACAGTACTTCAGATTTCACATGCAAGTTAATAACTAAAGGACTCAGCCCATCTGTCACCAGCAAAATCCCAACATGAGCATTTTATCTACCCACCCCCATTAAAACAAGTGCTTCTGCTTTTGCTTCTTCAGTCTGAGGAAGGTGAAGGTTCATCTCATCTCCATCAAAGTCAGCATTGTATGGTGTACAGACACACTCATTGAACCTGAATGTCCTATGAGGTTTTACTCTAGCCTGGAAAAGGAAAAAAAAGATTAGGTACACACAGTCAATCATGGCTAAAAAAAAGCCATGCTCAAGTGCTTCCTTTTTATATTACAAAAATGAATCAAAATTCCTGATTATAGGATTTGACTCAGCAGGAACTGACAGAAATTGTGTTCAGATTATATTATAGAAATGTAGCTAATAATTTTCATTATGAAATATTTATTAAAAGCACACAAGACAACATGCTTTGTAGAGATCACATCAACTCCACAAAAATGAAATGCTCACAGAAGAAGACATGGCAAGGTCAACTATGGCTGTTGGAAGAAGTGTGCATACAGAATCCTGTCTGGGTACACATCAATTCCCATACACAGGCACAACTGCACTGCATTCATCCTTGCCTCACACACTGTTTCAGCAGGAGCTGTTGATTTTTGCTTGTGTAAGACAGAAACACCATAAAGGCCAAGTGCCTGGCATTGCAGGCTGCACTGTCTGTGCCAGCCTGTGTGCACTCACAATGTGGGCCATGATGCTCAGCTTGTGCAGAGAGGGCTGCCTGTTGAACAGGACAATGTCACCATCGATCAGATGACGCTCCACAATGTCACCAAACTTCAGCTCCTGGGCCATCTTCTCTCGGTTCCCGTACTTCAAAAACCTTCATAGGAAGGGAGAACAATGCAGTCAGAAGATACACAGACACTAAACAAAGACAACTAAAAATTAATTCTGTGTTTATAATGCCAACTTTTCCATTAAACACTGGAGTATTTGTATTACAATACCTAGAAAACAAAACTGGTATGGACTGAACATCAGTCACTGCTATTCTAAGCAATGAACCTATTTTGGCATTAGTCAACAAAGCTACAGTGATTAGGCATTAAGTAAGAAAAAAGTCCATTTTTAAGTGCACAGAATTTATTTCAATTCTATCAGAGTATAGGAAGTTTCATTCATGTATTACCCCTCCTTCCTACATATAAACTGACTTTAGATTAGCTCTCACATGAAAACAGCCAGTACAACTTGCCCAAAACCACCTGTTTTCACTTGTGTCTGTTCTACACCCTCCATTTCAGCTAAGATCAACTCAGACATAAAATAATCTAACTGCACTTCAACGTCATTAGTACATGTGCACTTTAGTTTAAATGCAAGAAACTATTTTAAAAACTGGTACAATAAACCTGAGAACATAAAGACATATCTTTCTCTACTGCCCTGTATGAAAGGTTCTAAAAATAAATTTTAATCCCTGCAGATATAACTGCCTTCATATACCAACAAGAACAAGGTGATAGGGAGAAATAAAAAGTGAATCATTACAGATAAGCACAATACCTTTTCATTTGAGTGTGCCTTTGTTGTATAAAGTTTGCTCCAGGATGAACATCAGGACCATTGCAGACAAGTTTCCTCATAAAATTAATATTTGCTTTGTTCACCTGTTGCATAAAGACTTCAATCAGAAACAAGCAGTACATGTTTCAGGATCTTGTTTTTACTGATGGCTTTTGTATTCTCAAATTTTAGGCTCAACTGACAACCCCCTTACACAGCCTCCAGTGCCGAGGGGAACTCGCAGGATGGAATAGAGGAGAAAAACACCAGCCTATCTTAGAGCAGGATATCAGAGGGAAATTAAATTAAAAATCTGGGAGGGAAACTTAGAAATAAAAGCACCCATCCACTCCTTTGCAAAAATCTGTGAATGAATTGAAAAAACATGAAGCAAAAGTCTTAGTTGTAGACATGTCACTCCTTACACCACACCTTGCCAGCACTTGCCTACATCCAATACCACAGATCTTTATTTGCCAGCAGCAAGAGAACTGGCAAAGCATCAATGAATGGCATTTCCAACATAATGCAGTACATTCCCTCCCTTTTACAGTGAGTAAAGAAACATCATCAAGGTCTGACTTAGGGAAAAAAATAGAATAGAAAAAGTTTTTGAGTCCTATACTACTTACCTTTTCAGGAAAGG
This sequence comes from Melospiza melodia melodia, assembly GCF_035770615.1. Lineage (NCBI taxonomy): Eukaryota > Metazoa > Chordata > Aves > Passeriformes > Passerellidae > Melospiza > Melospiza melodia. Next base: position 23,124,568 of record NC_086202.1, read on the forward strand.
TCAATATTTTAGCAACATGAATAGGCACTGCTACTTCATCTATTCTCAAGTTAGGATCAGGTGAAATGACTGTTCTGCCAGAAAAATCCACTCTCTTTCCAGACAGATTGCCTCTAAACCGACCTAGCAAAATAAAACAGTTGAAACTCTTTAAATAAAAAGTTGTCAAAATGTTATGTGTTAAGACAGTACATTAGAACATCATTTAAGGAACAGCACTGAGGTGCTACACAGCAGTAGCAGAAGGAGACTTGGCAACAGGAAAGATTTGTGGTTCAATTATAAAAAAATTATTAAAAGCAATTTTTAGACAAACCTTGCTTTCCCTTAAGTCTCTGAACAAAACCTCTGGTCCATTTTTTAGGTGCCATGTTGAGGGGTATGCCAGAGAGCTCACTATTAATGTACAGGGCACACTGCAGTTGAAGAAAATCCCAGTCTTCCATAATCATCTGTGTTTTGGCTCCTGATATCCTATGCTAAACAAAATAGTAATCCAATTCAGAAAATAAATGTAACAACATATATTAAACTAGACAAGTTTTCTGTATGAGTACAACTCTTCCTTTGCAAAAAATATCATGAAACTTCCATCAATTGGAATGAAAAAGGGAAAATAACTTCGTGAGAAGATGCATATTACTATAGCATAAGGCACATCACAAGGGAACCCAGCAAAAAAGAAAAATCTTTTGACTAATATGGGCTTTGAACAAATGCTCACAAAATTAGGTATTTCTTTCAGTTACATTTTTCCCAATCAACTTAAGCTAATATAACTTAACTGACAGGAAAATCAGTAGTTAATAGTTTTTCCATCACAGAAGAATTAGTATTCAATTCATTTTGTCTGCCTGACAAAGGAACAGTTTTGCCAAGTGTGAAAAGTATTATTCTGGTAGAAGCCCTCTTCTAAGCAAATGATAAAATGTCAAATCATCTTTTAGTCTCAATTTGACAGCTATGCTAAATGAAACCTGATTTCTCAAGATCAGATGGTGGAATAAATAAAGCACAAAAATGTAAGAAAAGAGGAAGGTCTACAAGAAAAAAATCAAACCCAAATCAATAGGTGTAATATTTTCATTGTAAGTAACTATGCAAAAAGTGTGACAGTCATGGGAGAGGGAAAAAAAAGAAAAGATTAAAAAAAAGTAAATGGATCAGAGCTGAAATGAAGAAACATTTCTCATAAGAACCCAGCAGACCTTCAGCAGATCCTACACTGCAAGCAGCCACTCAGCCAGTCCCATCTGAAGTAAGCTGCTCCTGTCTCTCAGTAAAATGCCCAACATCATAGAAATACAGCACCAGACTGTAAGCACTAAACCCATTTGCTATATTCAATCCCACACAAATCCTTCTGAAGGCAGCAGTCTCAGAGGGTGAAGGCTGACTCACCTTTTTTATCACATCATTGAGGAAAATGATCTCTGTCAGTTTCATTGTCAAATCATCCTCATTGGTGCCAGACTTCAAATCGCTCACCACAGAGGGTCTGATACACAGTGGAGGCACCAGGAGCCGTGTGAGGATCAGATCTGAAGGTTTACCTGCTTGTGGGTTCATTAGAAGTAGAGGGATGTCTTCCACTGGGATTCTTTTAAAGAGGTTCAATACTACCAAAGGATTCAAGTTTTCCTACAAAATCCATTGGGAAAATGGGGAGAAGAAGCCATCGTATCAAGTTCCAATGCCTCCCTCCCCCCCTTATTTTATTGATGCTCAGAAATAGTCATTTTCAAAGGCAAATACAGAACTATTCATGCAAACATGGTTTATTTATTCTGAACCAATGTTTTTAGCATCTCAAATGTTAGCTTGCTATATAGTCTTTCATTCCATTTTTCCCCTGTATCTGCATGTTTACTTCCTAGTGTGTTGCTCTGTTGTCTCAAGAGTTAATGGAGACTATCTCACTGTCAATAGAGAAAGCAACTCAATTAATATCCTACAACAAACTTACAGTACATTGCAGTCATTTTATTAGTAAAAAAATCACATGATCACAGTACTACCTAGATATTTCTCTCGTCTTAGTACATCTACTGCTGTGTTCATTACTTTTTCCATCCAAGTATGTACCTGGAGATTTTTCCAGCTTGCTACGAGCAGAAGGAAACAAAACTGAATACAATGGACAGCTAATGAAACAAATAGCAAATTAAGTCTGCTCTTTCTCAACATTAAGAACTTCTGATGAAAAAAACGCATGCATGGGAATTAATACCTGTCTTACAGTAAACCTATATATACATGCAAACTTTATATGGACCTGTGTTTCTTCTTCCTGTTCTAGTTTATAGAAGCACAACACACTGAGAACATTATTTACAGGCAGATGATGGTGTACCAGAACATGCTAATATACTAAATTTCTCATTTTAGGAAATTAACATTATTGCACTGGATACAAACATTCTTCATCCATCTTTTGATATACAAAATTCTTGGGTCATTACAAGACTTGAGCTGACACATTGCAAGGCTTTAAGAAGTTTTATTTCATGCACAAAAAAGAGCAAAAAATGTAGGTAAATAATAAAATTCACCTGAGCTCTTCCCAGTAAGGGCTCCACTTCTTTGTTATATTCAATGGCAGTTTCAAAGGACTGGAGAAAAGTAGATACTACTGGATCTACAACTTTCTTATTTGTCTTGTACTTTTCATGTATTATCTTCAACAAACCACACTTCTTCACAGTTCCTGCAAGAAATTAAATATAGATTGCCTTGGGGTTTTATTTCAAAAAAAACAAAAACACAAAACACCACCAAAACTTAAGTTACAGTTCTAAAACAAGCTAAACCTTCAGTGAACATAAGAAAAAGTTAAAACTTTATCAGCTTTATTAAGCAGCTTCCTAAACTCAGAAAAACAAAAGGACAATCAAGTTATACCTTTTCATATGAATGGCTTGGTATACCTACATGATGGTGCAGCCTCTGAGGCTGAAAGTAGGTGGTTTAGCCCACACCTTTAATTCAGCTTCCTCTCATTCACAGCAGATATTTTTAAAGTAGAAGTTTCCACACTAAAAACAGGATTAAGAAGTGCCATTTAGGTATCTTACCAGTATCTTCTGAAGTAATTTTGGAAGTGGATTACCAGAAAAATCTGATAAATATTTTCATGTCACACAGCTAACATGATTCATCAAACTTCCACAGACAAATCCAAATGCTCAATTTGTTTCACTGAAGTATTCTGACCCATCATATAACTTCTCTAAATGCCCACTGTTTATGCCCCCTATGTGTAGACAGGGCACCTATGATAAAATAGCTCTACTTTTATTGAGTTGCTTAACATTTCAGCAAAGAACCCACAATTTTCATGAGTTAGAAGTTAAGTTATGGACTAACCATCTACTATAAACCTGTAATAGACCAAGTCCTTAAACAGCAGTAGCAGGTGATCAGTAAAAATGAAAAAAAACAAGACCTATTTCGAAAACCACATACAAACTCTTACAAAAATACTCTGCCCTGAAGAAGGAATAATCTTAAGGTAATTTACTTCGGTGATGAAAAATGATACTCACTCAAAATTACAAATGCTATCAATGCTTCTGTATGAACATATTCATCATTGCCAATAGCTCCCAATATTTTTAAAAACACATTAAATGGGGTGTTTTTGTCATGACTGAAGTATCAAATATTGGTTACAACATGAAACATGAAATACTACAAGCAACTAGGAAAATGTCAGTATCCACACAAATGAGGTTAACAAGGATGTGCCTGGCTCTAAAAATGCAATTACCTGTTTCTTAATGAAGGCCAGAGAGAACACCCACTAGCTGTGCAATGAACAAACATATTCAAGATTTGGATCCTACCACAAGGTGAAAACCACCAAAGCAGATAACATCACAAACTGCTCATGCTGATACTCACCATTAAAGGCCCCACAGTAGGGACAAGTGTTTTTCTTTCGGCACTTCTCAGACACTTTCTTTTTCAGCCCTCTCTTCTGAAGATATGTAAGGCCAGGTCGTTTTAGGTAATCTAAAAACTGCTTTTTTTCTTCCACTGACAGCATGATGCGGCAACAGGTTTTGCAGATCATCTTAAAGGTAAACATATATAAACACAGTTGTTTCAGAGACACATTCAGAGATGTAACCTCTTGAACTACAGCTTAAGTTCTTCAACACAGTGCATTTCTTTGAATGAGATACCACTGTCTTGATTAGAAGACCAAATCACATACTGGAATATACACTAACAAGCACATGAAAAAATACAGTCAATAAGGCAAATAATTACCTAAGCTCTGCAGGGCATTAAATCCATATAAAGCAAACAGAGCTTTGATTTACTTGGATGTTCTGAAAGCCAAATTATCCTGCATATATTTAATTCAAACTGCAGAAAAATAATATAATTTTTCAATCTGAGATTACATAGAACATCACTAAGACTGGTCTTTAAATACATGTATTTTACAGAAGAAAATGTACACAAACATAGGTTCCTAATGCAACCTTATTTTGGCCTTCTCAACTACTTTCAAGCATCATCTTTACTGAAAATGTCCTTTTTTAGACCAGAAACTGACAGGAAATCACGATCATGTTTACCTGCAAGATACCTATCACAGCTTTGAAGTACCCAACGTGAAAGCATGGTAGTTCTAAGTCAATGTACCCATAATGCCCTAAGCAGTCAGCCAGACTTTTGCCACAGGTTTCACAGGGACGGTCTTTTTCACTGGTTCCCTTTGGGAGAAAGACAACACACATGCAGAGGAAAAGTTAGCTGTAACTGATAGGATAGATACAGAACACAGCAGTTTATAAACTGGTCAGGAATCCTAGTAGCAAAGCCACTCCTTTTCCCCAGCATCAGAAGCACAGCAATAGCATTACAGTCACTCTGACCCTTAAGAAAAATGGCTTTTACACACAGCCCCTGCTGACAACAATGACCTGGACTCGGGCAGCTCTTACAAATTATTTACAGACTGTTACTTAGAAATTATTTACAGATTACTACAATCTACACTGTGGCATTTAAATCACACATGCCTCTGGGTATCCCAGCAGTTTGGGAGAAAAGTAACTTACTTCCTGCCTACCAAAACTGTAAAAATAGTAACTGGCATTGCAACTAATAGTCTATGAACTTCAAGTAAAGACTCATTTGAACTTACTTTGGACAAACAGTATGTTTCAGTGACCCCAACCTTTTTTTAACCACTTGAGCAACTCCCCAGAAAGAGATTGGAAAGCCAAAGAAAGGTCCTCACCATGCGATGGTCCAGCACTCCATACTGCAGCGGAGAGTGATGGTTGTCCTGACTATACAAATTCTTGCTGACCACTTGAATGTGAGCTTGCTGACGCATCTCTTCTGGAGACTTCATTCCAAAACAGATGTGGCTTCTGGGATAGGAAATTTCAAATATATGTACGGGTACATACATATAGGCATATAGATATATATACACACACATGCAAAACTACTTATAATGACAAGCACACCTACATGCAAGTTATCACAGAAACAACTGGGTTGAAAAACACCTCAGAGATCACTGAACCCAACCTATAACCAAACACCACCTTGTCAATTAGACCACAGCGTTGAGTACCACATCTGAGCTTTCCTTAAACACTTCCAGGGACAGCGACTCCACCCCTCCCTGGGCTGACCATTCAATGCTTCAACATCCCTTCTGTGACAACGTTCTCTCTCATTCCCAATCTAAACCTTCCCTAGTGCAACTTAAGGCATTCTCATTCAGTCACGGGTTGCCTGGGAGAAGAAAGCAATTCCAAGCTGCCAACAGCCTCCTTTCAGGTGGTTTTAAAAAAGAGATAAACTCTGCCCTAAGCCTCCTCTTCTCCAAGCAGAACACCACAGCTCCCTCAGACGCTCCCCCCTAGGGCTGGTGTTCTTTCAGCAGCCTCGCTGCCCTTCTTAGGACCCCAAAGCATTCTAAAACAATGCAAAGGTAGCTAGGTTGAGTCAAAACATTGCTGAAACAGGATCTTTTCAAATAACTATAAAAAATAAAGCTGTTTTACGGTGAGTTGGTGGTTTTTATCTGAGAGACTTATCGACCTTCCTGGGCATCCCCCTAGCTGTACACAGGCACAGTCACCCATGTGGGAGAGCCCAGCCTGCGGCAGCGCTCCGATGAGCGGAGCAGCCGTGTCACGAGCCGTTCACCACGGCCCTCCACACCAACACTGCCAGCTCCGGCTACAGCGGTTCTATTCCCCGCAACTCTGCCGCTCCCCGCCACAGCCCGCTGGCACCGGACGATCCCACTCACATTTTCTTGGCCACATCGGTCTCCCTGAACTGCTCCTTCACCATCGCGGCGGCTGCAGCGGCGCCCGGGCGGCTGCACGCGGGGCCTGGGCCGGGGCGGTCAGCGCGGCCTCCGCCCGCAGCGCCCCCTGCCGGCACCGGGGGACACCTCCACGGAGGGAACCTCCACAGCCGCTCCGGTGCTCAGTGCGCAGCAAAGAAACTACTCCCCGTGTTCAGGGGGAACTTCCCGAGCATCGCCGGCACACCGCCCCTTGGCCTGTTAGCCGGCACCACGGAGCCGAGCCCAGCCCCGCTCTCTGACACCCCTCCTTTTCTATGCACACGAATGAGGCTCTCTGTCAGCTATCTCTTCCCGAGGCTAAAAAAGCCCAACTCCCGGAGCCCCACGCAACTCCCCAACCAGGCTGCGCCGCCACATTCAGTCCGTGGTTCTGCGTGTCCCCACAGCAGCCCTAAGTCACCAGCGGCGGGACCCCCAGCGGGCACAGCCCGACAACAGGGACAGCACACAGCGGGGCTGAGCTCGGCCAAAAGCGATACGCGGCACACAGGAAGTTCACCCTTTTCCCATCAGGACATTACGCGCTTTCTACCACCGCTTTTATAGGGCACACGAAAGCCACGCCCATCGCTATTTCGGGCCAGGACCGACGCTAAAAAGGGCGGCGCCACGCTCAGTTCTACTACTGGTGGAAGCACGTCTGTGCCTCCTTATAATTGGCCTGGGAGGGGTTGTCGGTCTCTTTCTCTTCCGGTTGCAGGAACGGCGGTGGCAGCCATGGTGAGTGCCTGGTTTGAGCCGCGCCATCCGCCCTGTACCGGCGCCATCCGTGCCTCGCCGCGCCCCCGCACCGCCGCGCTCTGCCGGCCCGGCCCGCCCGCACCCGCCCGCGGGGGTATGGCGGACACCGAGCCCCCGCTCCTGTGGCTGGGCCGCCGCGCGTCTGTGCCTGCCGGCCGCAGCGACCTGCGGGGTGAGGGCGGTGCTGCGGGTTGGGCCGCTCTGTGTCCGTACTCTGATAGCGAAGCACCCGTGTGCTGCCGCTCTCTGGGGGCTGCCGTGGGTCACATCCGCGATTATTGCGGCTGTTCCTCTCTGGAAGCCTTGTGGAAGCAGTGATGTGCAGGGTTTTTAGAGAAACTTGTACATTGTGTCAGGAAGAACATAGCTGGCAGCTCGAGGGAGCTGATCTGTTTTCTCAGCCGTGGTGCGGCTGTACCTGGAGAGGAATGTCCAGTTTTGGCCTCCTCAGTCCAGGACAGACATGAAGCTCCTGGAGCGGTTCCAGTGGAAGGGGACTGGAGCATTTCTCCTGTGAAGAAAGGCTGAGAGAGCTGAACGTCTTCAGCACAAGAAGAGGTGATGGAAAGGCTGCCTTATCAGTGTTTGGAGGGGGGTATCAGAGGATGCAGCCAGACTCTGTTTATTGGTGCTAGGCAGTAGTACTGGAGCCCAGGTAATTTGACGTGAGGATTAGGAAGAGTTTCTTTACTGTTGCAGTGCATGGTCAATCATTCTGTTCTATATCCTTACTTCCCTTTCACCCTGTGCTTTACCCCCCACCCACTTCATGTCCTTACTTTGAGGTCCAGTGCTAACACAGCAAGTGCCATGCTGAGCATGTAATTTACTGAAAAAACTGGCTAAGTTTTTCTGGACCTACTGACCTGTTTTTCTTTTCAAGCAAGAACATCCAGGAATCTTGGGTGCTCCCTTGTGCTTAGAGGTGGGAAGCCATAGAGGCAGTAACATTTGGGCTTAGGAGGAAGCTTCTGTTGTATTGTTAGAGTACTTGGGATTGAAATCCATGTCCTTTACTGAAAGCTGTGTCAGCTTTTCATGGTAGTGAAGGTGTGTTTGTTGCTGTTCTGTTTGGACGCTGGGGATGAGTTTGTCAGTTTCTCGCTGTATTTATTACTTCAAGGTGTTTTCTGTGGCCCAAGACAAGCCCACGTACATTGTGAGGTCACTGTCAATATCTGAGGCTCCTAAACATTGTGGTAGTGTGCATTATTTGTGCTCATATTCAGCTTCTGTTGCATTTGTAGCTATTGTTTTGTTTTATTGCATGTTTTCTCTTGCAGAATGACACAGTGACCATCCGAACCAGGAAGTTCATGACCAATAGACTTCTGCAGCGCAAGCAGATGGTAAAAGACTACAGAAAATTGCATTTATTTTTTTGGTGGTTCTGGGCTGGAAGAAGGCTTAGCTGCTATAAATATGGGGCCCTTAAAATCTCTGGGGTTCTTAAGTAAGGAATTGTAAGAGCGTATGGGTTTAAATGTGTTGATGTATGCTCAAGGTAAATTGTGATGGTGGAGTTGTACCAGCTTGTGACTGGATGTTGAGGAAAATTTCTGCACCAAAAGGATTATTAAGCATTGGAGTAGGCTCCTCTTGGAAGTGGTTAAAACATCTCTGGAGGTATTTAAATGACATGTAGATGTAGCACTTGAGAACATGGCTTAGTGACATTGAGACAAGTTTGCATCTACTGTTGGATTTAATAATTTTAAAGGTATTTTTCAGTTGAAATAACTCAGTGAAGCAAGAAACTTCTGAATGCTTTTGTGTCAAATGAATTATAGCTTGTGCTCCTCAAGTGCCTTAGTTTAAATGCTGAGCTCATGGTGTGACTGTAGCACCTGGTGGGGCTGTGTACTGGACATTGACCTTTTATCAAATTGTTTAAATTCTTTCTCAGGTCATTGATGTTCTTCATCCTGGAAAGGCCACAGTCCCCAAAACAGAAATCAGGGAAAAGCTGGCAAAAATGTACAAGACAACCCCTGATGTAATTTTCGTCTTTGGCTTCAGAACTCACTTTGGTGGTGGCAAGACAACTGGTTTTGGCATGATCTATGATTCCCTGGACTATGCAAAGAAAAACGAACCCAAGCACAGGCTTGCCAGGGTATGTTGTTTTCTCATGTCTGGAAATCAGGATTTGCACGTGTAAAAACTCAGGTTTTGTAAAGTACAGTTGTATGAGAGCTCGTAAAATAGCACATGTTAACTTCTGCACTTGCAAAATAGGCTGAGTGTGTTTTTATTCTCTATTGCTAGGGAATTGGGAAGGCAAAACTGATAATACCAGAGATGTTTAGCAGTAACTTTTAACAAAGCTGTATTTGGAGTATAAAATAAGCATAAGAAATGGGGCTGATCCATGTGCCTCTGCGATGTTTATGTTCTATGTTGAATCATTCATTAGTTAATGATCTCACTACTTAGTTAATATTTCATATGTAAACTTTTTTTGAACATTTCAGAAATTCTAGAACTATTAAAGAGTTGTTAGTAGAGAAACAATGTTAAAAGCAACTTTCAACTGTTTCTAATAGCACGGCTTGTATGAAAAGAAGAAGACTTCCAGGAAGCAGCGAAAAGAGCGTAAGAACAGAATGAAGAAAGTCAGGGGCACAGCCAAGGCAAATGTTGGTGCTGGCAAGAAGGTAGGATGAGAATATCTTTTAAGGCAGAGTGAACATATGCCATTGAAATGTTGATTATGAGTTCTACAACAGAATAACATTGTTTTTCTTCCATTTTTTCACCTGTTCTACTGGATAACAGAAGGTAAACTCTGTATTGTATAGCTTGTCATCAGCTCAGTAGCTTAGTTTTGCTCCTCACTGCTGCCAGCCTAGCTGATATGACATGAAACAATGCTTCCTAAATTACTGTTTCCTCTGTGTCACTGTTAAACTTCATCAATCTAACAGTGTTGCTCTAATCACATAACTCAGTCTCGCAATACACACTTGAGATAATTTTAACACTTGTTAATCAGACTGCCTAAACCCCTAATGCTTACTCCACCAAGTTACTGTTGGTATGGTGTTCCTTACCCAGGTAAGTTTGTTAAGGATGTGTGGTGTAGGCAGTGAGGACAGTATGTAAGAAAGATAAGGTAGAATGCCTTGGGGTTTCAGGGACTGATGCCCAAGGTGGTGGAGTCTTCCTCTGCTGAGGCTAGACCCCTGGGCTGTGGCTGTGACCTGATAAAGGCAGGTTAGGGGGAGGCAGACTTCTATCATAAAACAAAACCAAAGCTGAGGAACAGGTTGGGTGGGAAGCCAGTCACTTTCCCTCACAGTGTTCCATCTTCTGATAAAAATTAAATAAGCTGTGCAGGCCAGTGAGTTTTTTTTCAGGTGTTTTAACAAGGGGAGAGAGGGTAATGGGTTGTGATGCTTAGTTCTGTAGCTGTGAAAATACCTTGATATCTTGAACTGTAGTAATCTTCACTTTTGCTTTTTTCCTACTTTCTTGGAACTCTCCATCAGAAATGAAGTATCTGCAGGTACTGGAAATGAGCATGGATTTGGTGCCTGAATTACACATCACTGAAATGTGTCTGTTCTTTTAATGGAAGCACTGTACTGCCTTGTATGCATGTTTGATTTGAACTTACATCTGTCATGTGAGGGTTCACTTAATGACATAATGAATTTTATTTGTGTGACATGGAAGTAAAATTTGGCTACTAGCAAACCAGACCTTTTGAAATTAGTGTATCAGCTTTATAATAATTCCCAGTGAGAATAAATCCAAGTAACTCAATGTTGTTGACTTGAGACATTGGATCAGCCACCACAGGATCTGATTCAAAGCAGTACAGTGCACTTGCATGTGTAACCTGACCATTGTGTGAAAGTAGTGGTGTACGTGAAAGCTAAGTCACATCACACCTGCTACGTTTGAGATGGTGCTTGGAAATGGCACAGTTGTCAGCATTAAACTTTATTTACTATTGCCCAGCAATATTCCAAGTTAACACACAAATTACAGTGCAATTGGAAATCTTAGTGAAGTTACATTTTGTAGTTAGTGGAGGTAACTACACAAGTTAAGTTCTTGTTACCCCTGGGTGGAAGGGAACAAGTGTTACTGACAGTTAGTAGATCAGGGAACTACTCTGCTGGAAAACATTAAGAGCCTTCTTCCTTTGTGCTTTAATGCTGTTTTAATCATGAAGTCCTACAGTGGTTTATGGCACAAAATTAGCATTTGATGTAGTAGTAACACCTAATGTTACTACTAGTAGTAAAACCTAATGTTACACACTTCTGTCAGTGCCAAGGGAGCCATTTTGTGTTGCACCTATCCCAGTAGTATGGAGGAACTTTTTTCTTTTAAGATTTTTGCACCTGAAGGTAGCTGGTTTTGAGTGTTAATGAAAAGTGAGCAGATGACTTGCTTGAATTATTAATGGTGTCCAGTTCATAGAAGCTCCTACAGCATATCAGCAGTTCAGAAATTGAAGGCAGGGATTGTGCCTTGTAGCAGTTACATGGGAGATGTGACTTCTGTATCAAGTGCTTGTCAAACTAACATGTAGTCGTAGTGGCAGGCAAACTGTGCTTTTGATTAGAGATATTTTGATGTCTTTTAAAATGATCTTTCAGTTGATGAGTATGCATGGGTTAGATTTGACTTGTTTACCAGATTTGCTAATCTTTGTGTTGTCACTTAAGATGAATTATTTTGTTCACTTCCCAAACAATGTACTTGAGAAGAATTCTGTGCTGCATTATAGAAAACCATTTGTGAAATACACTGAGCTTTGTCTTCAGAAATGTATGTTCAGAGATCATGATGTGGTATGGTTCATCATCATTATCACAGCTCTGTGGAAGAATTTTTAATAGGAGCCCTGGAACACATTTCTGAGTCCACCTACAGAATCTGTGAGAATTATTTTACCTTGTAACTCTGTCAGTACTTGATTCTGAGAAATATTTAGGCAAGTGTATATTCTAGAAGTTACATATGACGTAGTCATGAAAAATCAGACATAACTATGCTGATGACTTGTTTTCTTTGATGCTTCTTTTCACTTCTTACTCCTTTAGCATTCCCATTCTATTTTCCCTGCAGTTTCAAGAGAAGAATTTTCAAATATTTTGTGTTACTTAATACATTCTGTGGCTCTAGAGCTGGCTGAGCTTGCTAAAATTGGGAACAAGAATATGTGGATGTGCCTCTCCTGGCCTTTGCATTCAAAATAGTGATACTGAAATGCAAAATAATCTCCTCCCTCCCTTTAATGTCACAGCTGTAGCTGTGACAGCCTTTGACAGGTGGGGCTGTCAAACAGAAGTGTGGATGGGTAAGCACTTGGAAGCCATTGTGGCCTGTAGGTGTAATTGAACAGGCAGTTGCATTCTGAGCATTAGTTAAGCTCTAAATAGCTGTTGAGTTTAAGGGAGTGAGTGAAATCTAAGTCTTCTGTCTCTGCAGTAGTCACAACTTCGAGGGTTTCCTATCACATTTTAATGTGGTTAATTGAAAACAGTACATGAATGTCAGTAAAAACCCTCAAAGCTCAGTTTTCTACAGTAGTAGAATTTAGATAAAATTGTTACTAATTGATGCTTTCTTTTTTTCAGTAAATGAACATTCTTCAGGTGGAAAACAGATAACAGGTATGCCTTCAGAATGCTTTGTAAGGGCAGCCATTCAGCAGTGCGGTCATTATGATAACAACTCTGAGGTTTATTTTTGCAAAGACTCTGGTACCTGTGCAGACATAGAACCCAGTGCAAGAGTTTAAGGCTAAGAATATTTACAAACCACTTTTGCACTTACTACTGATTTGGTATCTTATGTGACTTGACTTGCATGAAATACCTGATCAGTATAAAGACTGAAATAGTACATTAGTTACTTCAGATTTACTGTTACCACAGTTGCTGATTCTTTAGTGTTACTGTTTTTAATTTGTAGGTATGCTGAAGAGGATAGATGTTTGGGTTTTATTGTCTAAAAGAGATTGAAGTAGCATGATACCTATGTTTGGAAGAGATGTATGTTGTTTTCTTACAGGTACTCATTTTGAGGTAAATACTTAGAAACGGGATGCTCTTACAGACAAGTCAGACTACATTTTTATATCTTTGCTGCAGGAGAACCTAAGTGCTGTGGTCAATGACTGCTCCAGAAAAAAACTGGTTTTATTACAAATGGTCTGAGTGACTCAGTTGGAAGGAACTTAAACATTAAACAGTCTGTCTGGGAGCTGATATAGTGAGTGTAATGTCTTAAACGGAAATCTGTCAAAGCAGTTGTAGCTTGTTGATCTCTTCTGCAAAATTGCTATAATTTAGGCTCATTTATTGCCATGGCAGTGCTAGGAAATTTTGAGCTTTATGCTCTTACAAGAAGAGCAGTGTGGTTCACCTTACTTATTTGGGAAACAGTCCTTCAGGCTTTATAAAAGCACAAGTGTAAAAATTGTTTTTGTCTGTTAGTGATCTGTTTTTTCCTTTACAGGCAGCATCATTCTATGAAGAAATAGAGAATGGATAACTCTGGAAAGCAGAGAATGCTCATCTAAATTTAACATCAATAAATTCTGTCAATAAAATACTGGTTTGCCTTTTAATTTTGATCCAAAAGCTACCATTTTGTAATGTTTGAGAAATTCATTATAGGTGTATGGTTTGCACTGGATTAAAATCTGTTCATAATTAAACAAGTCTTGTTTTGAGTATCAATTTAAAGTGAACCACAGCATCCTACAGGTAGTAGTAGGAGCTAATTCCAAGCAGGCAGTGTTGGAGGTAGGCATGGTCTTGTTCAAACTGTGTTTACAAAGTCCTTTTGTTTGGCTGCCTGTTTTATATAGACCTCTAGAACATAGAGCAAGGGAGAACCAAACATGCACACAGAGGCACTCAGAGCTGCCTACTTCCACAGTTAAGATTTTGGCTAATGAAGGCATTAGGAAGGATTTGTCTTGTATTCCTGAGTTATCAGGACAGGCTCTGCTGTCTGTCTCTGGCCTGCAAGCTGTGTGTCAGCTTAATTCTCCTAATAAGGCCTAATTTTTGATCTGATAGTGTTACAAGAGCCATTTAAGATAGAAGTGTGGGCAGTCTGGTGTGCAGGTATTTTGAGGAGTATGGAAAGCAGAAATTCTGTACTTTAAGTAGGACTGAAACAGACTGGGCAGCTCTAGCAACTGTGTTGAATAAGGCTCTGACTTTTTACCTAAATGCATTGGTTTTGAGTTGCACTACCTTTTTACTGGGCAGCACATTGTCAAACAGGTAAAGTGCTTTTAGTGTTTGAGGGAGAAAACCAGTGCTACCACAGCTAAGAGTTGTTAAAGAGTTTGAAAGGGGATGTTGTACAGGATCTGCTAAGTATAGAAGAAGCACTGAATGCCTCTTGTAGTACCTTCAGTTCGAGTCTTGAGCTGGTGGAGTTGCTGTCTGTGTTGAGCAGCATCACACTGTTAGCTGTGCAGCTCATACAGCTGTGATGCTGTATGCAGTAAACACTTCCCATATATAATGCTCAGCATGAAAGGAGAGAGGAGTGACACTGTTTAGTGTGATAGAACAATCACTAGGGGGTGGTGTGAACACAGCAATACAAATACAAGGAAGACACACAGCAATTTTTCATAGAATAGGCTGAAAGGAGGCCAAATTGTCCCCTGCCAAAGAGGTCAATTTCTTTGAAGACATGCATTAAAAATAGTTGTGTGAAGGAGCTGGGAAGTCAAGTGATATGCTTGTTTCACTCTTGGTTTGAATTCAATGGAAACCATCTGTTTCAGTGAAGACTGTAGAGTTAGTGTTTTTCAAATGTTTACTACTTGAAAGCTCTAGTCTGCTGGCACAAATTCTAGTTGCTCTTTTCAGAGGCCTCCTTACCTTAATGCTATGCAATCAAGAAAGGATCTGTAAATAAGTGCTTGCATAAAGGTATGTGGCACAGTGCCTTGTGTGGGATTGATGTTTTGAGTTTACATAGTTAACAGTACTGTTCTGGAGGGGGATGTCTGCCTCCAGAAGAAATTGTTTCTGGAATTTGAGTACTGAAGGTTTTCTTCCTCAGCTTTGTAATGTCTTACATTTTATTTAATACAGATTTGTTTATGTGGGTAGTACAGTAACGCTGCAAAGCAGATGGATTGAAATGGTTACAGCTTGGTGCCATATTATTGCAATCATCGTGCTTCAGCAGTTGTGGGTTTGCTCTGCCAGTGTTTGCCTCTGCACTCCAGTCTAAGCAAGGTGTAGCAGGTTGTCTGTAACTCAGAGGTTTAATGCACATGTCATGCTGTGAACACTAGGTTAATCCCCTTTCCTGTGGGAGATAAAACAATTAAGTGGAACTGGAATTTTCGCTTTTTTCCCTACTGTGTGCTGAAGGAACCCTTTTATTTCCTGCTGAACTTGGCACATCCCATCATTTAGAGATAGTGTAGCTTTGTCACTGTTGCCTGCTTGGCCTGGCCCTGATATTTCAGGATCTCAGTAATTTTGTCTATTTAACAACAGTCTGAAATCTGGATTAGAAGATGAAGGAATTTTGGAGAACAACTTCTAAATTAATCAGGTGGCAAGCAATCTCAAATTTATATATGTGGAAAGACTTGTAATAATCACTGTTTACAACGGCCAGGGCTTGTTGGAGTTGCACACACAAAAAATGTTGGTGTTTTCCTGTAGGTAGGAATCAAAATTGTATAGCAGCAGAGATTATGGTCCTGGCCGCACAGAAGAAGAGAGCTTTGGTAAGGGCAAAATTTGGCACCACCTGGGTGCAATGATGTGGTTTTGTCTAAGGACCAGCTTGTAACAAGTTTGACAAGAAATATTGAAGGGAAGAAATGAAGCTGACGAACAGTGGCCTGAAATAAATGAGGCATAGTATGCTTTGAGAAGACTACAGTCCCAACAGTCAGCTGAATGGGCAATGTCAGTTCTTTCTATTGATAGAAAATATGTCATTTAGGAACTGAAGTATATAGGTCACTATCAAATCTGTTTGCAGCAGTCCGAAGAAATTAACTTGTTAATATTGTTTTGGTCAGTTCCTATAAAAAATTCATTTTATTGTCATTGGTTTCTTACAGAAAGGAAATAGAATGTCTAGTAACAGCTACTGATGACACTAGATTAATATAATAAGTTTGAAATACCTGTTGTCAATGTTTCCTGCTCATGTGCTTCTATTTGAGCAAAACAAGATCTAGTGAACCTTTTTTTGGATGGGATTTTTGGTACTGCTAAGAGATGAGATTAGAGTAGTTAATTATTTTTTGTACGAATGCTGGTCAAATTGCGTCTGAGCAGGTAAATTTTCCAATAAGTAAACTTTTACAAATCAGTGTCAGGAGTAGGCACGTCTAATTATATTCATGTCTTTGGACACTTTTATTATGAAGGCATTAAATGAAAACTTGAGTTTGTTGCTAACATTTTTGAATTCTTGTTACGTCTTAAAAATATGCGCTGGGAAATTTCGTCCACATCTCGAATTCCATAAATTTCCTCTTAATTTATTGCTCTCTGTAAGGACTGTGGCTAATGAAGCAGCTGCAGAAGTGACTAAAAGACATCCTGTGTGGTAACTGTGATTCCTACAGCTGGCCATTGGCAGCCAGTGCTTCTGACAAAGCTCCATCTTCTTTCTGTGGCTGCTGTTCATACACAGATCTTAGGTGAAGTCCAGCAATGTGCTGGGGCAGAGGATTCAGAGCACCTGTGCCTTCTCCTAACACAGTAGTTGCACAACCAGCAAAAACAACGAGTGCAGTGCTTCACTGGGGTGGATGATAACAGTTTGTACTTGTGTTCACTGGGTTAAAATACAGCTGTTATTTAATGAAGCTGGCCAGGCTGCACACTGACCCCCATTAGGAGAAACATGCTTCGCTGCCTTTCATGATGATCTGATTTGATTGCACTGGAGCTGCTACCCTGCTATCATTTTCTGTCAATTTTTGCTAGCCTGTTTGTTAAGCCAGGCATCATTTGTGTTGATTTGATAACAGGTTTCAATCACTGATAATAAAACTTTTCTGTGACAGATGACCTCAGATCCATATCTCCTGCACAGTGTTGGCTGCAAGTAGAAAATTGGGACTGACATTTTGCTTTTTCAATGTTTTCTGTCTGGTTCAACAGCCAATGTAAAAATAACAATCAAAACAGCTTAATGTTTTTAAATTAAAAGAGTGGAAACAGTTGAATTCCTTAAATGTTGGTCAATACTTCTTGCATAGCTTGTTTCCCTGTTCTCTTGATACTGTGATGGATCCTGCCACAGACAAGAGGTGAAATTAAGTTTTTGTTTTGTTTTTTCAGGCAAGTAGAAGGATATCAGAAAATATGAGAGCTGAGAGATTTTATGTTTGAAGTATTTATTTTAATTGATCAATTCCAGTTATTGTAGAGAGGTTGATTGAGGCCCTACTTCAGGGCATTACAAAAGGAAAAAATCATGTAAGGACCTAGGACTGGGAGAGGCTGCTTCCTATTCACACACTAATACTAAACTTGTATGTTTTTGAGGAGTTAATTAAACTGAGGGTTATTCCTAGCATTGAACTGCATGGTGCTTGTAAAAACAAGCTCTGAAGGACTGTACTCATGCGTAAACCACAGAAAACAGAGTGAAATTGAAGTGTCCAGGGTCAAAGAAATGCTGAAAAATAAACATCTGTCATTAAACACTAAGTGCAATATGCATCTTTTTTTTTTTCATTTTTATTAAGCATGAAAATCTTCATTTGTGTTAATTG
This sequence comes from Melospiza melodia melodia, assembly GCF_035770615.1. NCBI lineage: Eukaryota > Metazoa > Chordata > Aves > Passeriformes > Passerellidae > Melospiza > Melospiza melodia. Next base: position 23,142,411 of record NC_086202.1, read on the forward strand.
CCTTTTGTCACTCGGATTTGTGCTTTTGAAAAAAAAAAAATAAATGTCCCCTCAGCATGGTGAATACTTTATTTTGGTGTGACCATGTTTTGGCTCCTGGCAATACTTTGTTGGTATGAAGTGTCTGATGACCTGGGTGGAAGCCTCAGTGTAGGAGTAAAAAATAGTTTTACAGGAGCTTTAATGTGGTGTGCTGCACAGACAGAGCTGGGGGAGCCTCCTGAGAAAATCCTGTCCTGCTGAAGACAAGTGAGGCGCTCCTGCAGACCTGGCAGGATGTCACTGGATGACCTTACAATTCCCTGGACAATGCCCTTTATATCTGCTTTAAGGGCAGCCCTGACTCAGTCACATCATTGGACAGAATGATAATTGTAGTTCCCTTCCAACTGAAATAGTCTATTCTATGTATTTGTACAGAAGTATATTTGCACTTATGCCTTTAAAAGAGTGAGGTACTTAAAATATCCTGCTACTTTATTCCTCTGTGGTGTGTGTGACATGGGAACACTGGAACATTCTAGACTTACTGTGTGGGGATGAACTCCTGTCAGTGATGATAGATAAACATAATTTTGTACCCTTTTAGTCTCACAACTGAGCTGTTCCCATATCTGGCAGCCTAACTAGGGGCGTTCTCTAAGGTTTGTAACTTGAATCCCCATGTTCAGTAGCAAAGTTCATTGGCCCATAGCATAAACACCTTGTCCTTTAAATACTTTGTGTGATTACTACTGATTTTTATGTTTTAGAAGTGGGGAAGCTAGTTAGTTCTTCAATCTTTGATCTTTTTCTGTCCCCTTAAGGACTCCTGACGTTTCTTTAACCCACAAGCCTGCTTAGCCAAGAGAATGTCTTGTCTCTGTTCAAGCTGCCTGTTGCATATGGACCCAGTGGTTTTTTGTTTCTTTTATTTGTTCAGCTTGCAGGTGCTTTTTCTATCTTTATGTTCCCATAGACCCTGTAAGAATTATAATAATCACAAAGTTCATACAAAGCAATTTATTTATCACTCTCTTTCCTAGTGGTTTATCAGTACTCCACTGGAACCCCTGTGCGTACAAGTGCCAAAAAAACCTGGCAGAAACCTGAGGGTGCTGTCTGCAGGGTCAAGGGAAGTTTGCAAAGCATTTTATATTGCTGTTATGTGGATGAAAGGGGATAGACTTCCCAGGTGTATCAAGATTCTACACTTCTTCAGTCCTACATTATAACTGTATTATTTAGCAAAGATACAAAATAATTGCTTTTGTAGTGAATCTTCTCTTGCTTAGTTCAGCTTAGTTCTCCCAGACTTTTTTTTTTTTTTTTCTTTTAATTGTTTTACCCCTTAAGTAGCTATCTTGGGATATGAAGTGCAGGAGCATGTGCAAAATTTTTTCATGGACCTTGCTGAGTAATCAAAATGTTTTTATCCAGCCATTTTTAATCTATGCAAACTTCAAGAGCAAATATCTTTCTTTTTAGTAAAGGCACATATAAGAAGACAACTAGATTCAGAAAGGGATTGTGCAAGTAATCCTTTAGCCAGCAGAGGACTGTAGAACCACGTATCACACAGTTATGCAAAAATGTTCCATCACAAAGAGTAGGAGAAAAACCCCTGTACCAAACTATGAAGTCGAGATAGTCTTTTAAATATGGTAAAATACTGAAAAGGGAAGGCTCTTTTCATTGTTTGTTTCTTATTAAGGAATTTAATTTGCCTCAGGTTCCCCTTGTCGATGAAAATCTATGGGAATTTTGTTTACATTTGGAAGCACATTGCCAAGAATAGTACTTCATATGGTAAGTATACTGAACCTTTTGGGGGAATGACAACACTACAGAAATGGTGGTGCATTCCCTAAAGGAAAACATACTTCATTTGTAATGAACATTATGTCTGCAGAAACTAATGGCACAACCTCCTATTCAGCTTATGTAAAATAAAACAGGCCCATATGTTGCTGCTTTTAGGGTTTGGGTGTTTAAATTAAATGTTGTTTAATGAATATTCAAGTCCATTTGCTCAGAAGTTATGCACAGCGTAGCGTATTTTTCCTCTGTCTTTGGTCTTACCTAGAGTACTAAGCCATTACAAGAGTATGCTAAAGCTGAGGCATCTGTTTCTAACTAAAACTTGGGTATTTAAAACACCAGAGCAGATGAGAGGGTGAAGAAAGACATACAGTGAGAGGATCATATTATTTTTTTGTTTTGTAATTAAGACTGAGAATGGCACCCTCTAAGAAACGGGAGCATTGACTGTGCTATTACAGCAGCTGCAGTTTGGGTGTGTTATTGTGGCATACTCACTCCCTCCCACTTCCCACAGGGCTTCATTCAACTTCTCCTGTATGTGGGGCAGGTGCCTGAGCTGTGCTGGGATGCTCAGCAAAGTGTTTTTGGGCAGGGACATTGGTGTCTGTGTGGGGCTCCAGGTCTCCACGCCTGGGCTGGGCAGGTTAGATAGGGGCATTCCATAAGCCTGGAGTTCCCATGCTGGCAGTAACAAGGTCACACCTTGGATCATCTATCCCCTGCCCAAAGTCAAGGAGAAATATTAGTAGTCTGGAAGAATTCCTCTGGAAGCCAGATCTGTCCTTTTGACTGCCCCAAAATACATTGGGTATTTATCATCAAAGGTGAGCAGTTCCTGTGAGTTGGGAAGGGACAATGGCTATAAAGGGGTGGCTGAGTTCACTCTCATTGTGCAGTTATTTGCTTCTATTTAATCGATTTTTTAATTCATAATGGCACTCCTGGATATGTTTAAATTAATATCTTTTCAGGAAAATTTCTCAATAAGACAAAATGTGAAATAGATACTTAAATGTTTTCATGAACTTTATCTCTGAGTCCAGAAATTGACAGCACTATCCTCTTTTTATAATGGCATGGAAAAAATCTCATTAGAAGACAGCTGGAATGTAAACACAAATCACAATAATTGGCTTTTATGTATTTTCATGAGGGTTCTTCAGATGCTTGTTTTTACTGCACAAGTGCAATATTGTAGATATACAGTGAAGCCCTCTTCAGAGAATAATTGATACATGGATAAAATACTTAAAAACATTCCCTAATGCTGTAAATCTAAATGAAGGCTGAGAAAAACAAATACACCAACTCTCAAATTCTTTAAAATTATGTTATTTCCTACATCTTCCCTGGCCTAAGGAATTCCAAGGTCTCCTCTGAGCTGGGCTGTTAAGCATTAGTGCAAAAGAAAACAAGAAATTACCTGTCCAAGGATGTGTCACCTAAAGATATTTAACCTGGGCATGTTCTGGGCATGTCTGTACACAAAAATTCACCACATACATGTCTCTTTTAGTGTGTTTGTTAGGGATCTCCAATTAGAAAAAGAAAGCTCTACATAGATTACAAAAAACTGGAGTTAACAATACCATCACTTGTCTGCATTGAGAGTTTCTGAGACGAGCCATACTTTAATTTTTGTTTAATTTCTAATTTCAACAGGAAATTACTCTGTTCTGGCTACTGAACAATAAGCAGTGAGACACAGTTCTACCTTGAAATACTGATTTTATTTAGCATCTCAATTCTGAAGTACATAGAAGTATATTTGAAGTACATAGAAGAATATCTCTTTCATTTAAAAACGTGATATGGTACTAGGCTAAGTAGGCTAAGTACTTACTTTTAAAATGTATCTATATGTTAAATATTTTTAATACAGTCTTTCTATGTATATTCAGTGAGTATATTGAGTCACTGTATTGAAAGAGTTCTTTTTGATTTTGGCAATTGTTGTCTTTGGAGCCAACCCAGGACCACAAAGGGAAATGAACTGTCCCAGGTTTATTATCAGTGGGACTGTTCAGTGGTTCCCATCAGCTATTATCTTCTAAACCCTCTATGTGCACAGGGCTAACCAAAAATCCCTAGACTGCTGGGATATTTTTTGACCCAAACTGCACTGCAGGTGAGTATGTGTGCATATTTATTGAGTATATATATGTATATATATATATGATGAGTATATGTGCATGCTGAAATTTCAGGTGATCTGCTCCTTTTAGCAGTAAGATAAATACAGTCTAGGTATATGTAGGATAAATAAAGTCTGGGCCATTTTATATTAGATTGATAAGATCAGGAAGTACACATGTCCTGTTTGACTTCAAGTTTCTAGACCCCTCTACCCTACACCATCTTGGTGAATTCAGATTCAGGATTTAACTGACAATTTCCATTTTGTTTTCTCATGTTCCTTCTTTTGAAGGACTCCCACCCTTCACCAGCTACAATCTGTTAAAATTGCAGAGCAAAATATTCTCCAAACACCAGGAAAATTTGAAAGACTTGCCTTTTTTTTTTCTTCTTCTCCTATCCTGCTTTAAAACAGACTGTCTCTTTCTTCCTCACCTTTCTTCTTGTCAGCTATAGTAAACACAAACTGTCCCTAAGGAGAAAACAAACACTTGCTGTGGTATGCAAACACTCCATGACTTCATGACATCAGTGCTAACATGGCTTGTTTCAGCACCAATTTAAAACTCTTTCTACTGCACCTTATGTCATCTCTTCCTGGCTATCTATCCAGCTTCTTGCAGGTTTGTCACATTAATCTGGCACCTACCCCTTTGAATGCTAAAATGCATTATCTCCCCTTTCTATAGTAGTCTGCATGTTAAAACATTGAAATTTCTCTGCATCCTCCTTTGCTCCATAGGAAAGATGAAAGAGGCCGTGGAGAACAATTGTACATCATGGATCTAGCCCTCAGGATAGGGATGGTACTAATGACAACCTGTCAAAATGTTGAACTTGTGGTGTTGTTTGGATGAAAGAGAGAATGCAAATGAGGGATAAAGAGAAAATAAAAGCTTCAGGATAGGCAAGGGGGATTTTCCAGCAACAGAATAGCAAACACTGTCAGAGCACTTGTGATTACAAGTCATATAGCCTCCACAGTTGGGAACCTGAAATGTCTCCTCCTCATTTACACTTCTTCCCAAAGACTTTGTAATGCCTGAAAGAAAATAAATCTAGACAGATTCTACAAGCTACAGAAGGAAAATTTGCTTCTGAGAAAAGACTCTTGGAGCCTGTTGTATACTACCTGCCAGGTACTCTCCAGTGTAGACTATGAAAGTTTATTAATTTCCAAGATATTTGGGTTTCTATGTATGGCAAATTCACATAATTAAAAATTAAATAAATTGGTAAAGAGGTGTAACACCTTCATGTTGGTGCTCTCACTTGCTTTCAGATCAACTGTTTTCTGTAATAATCAACACGGTTTTCTGTAATAACTGTGACCTTTAGGACTGTAACTGACAGTAGTAGTAAGGCTACAGCTGACTGCTTTTGAAGACTAAAAGATATAATAATGCCTAAATTTGTTACATGTGTTTCCATGCTTCACTGTAGACAAGAACAAATATGCTGTAAAATCTATACTGTTTTCTGAAATATTGTCAGTAATTCTGCTATGTCTGAAGAAACTCATTCCCTCAGGTCTCATGGGTGTTCTGAGGGAGGGAATAATTCCGTTTCCCACCCAGTTTTTAGAGCAAATAGAATAAAAAAAGGGTAAGCAGCACTAGGTAGAATCACTACAAAAAGAAGAGCTGATTCTCTCCAGGCCTGTCTTCTTCTGTGCTATTTCTCCCCATTGCCTTGTAGGTAGGACATTAAAAGAAGCTGTATACAAGGAACTGAGAATAATCAGAGCACAGCAGTCTTTCTTGATTTATTATTTCATTCATTAATCCATATATAAAAAACAATCTAAGACAAGGTTCAGAAATCCTCACTCCTGACAGGTTCTCACATATTTAATAAATGATTTCGCTGTAAGAGACTTGTAGGGCATCTGCAGTAAGTTCTGCTGAGATCTATTTCTCGAAACATTTTTACAGTTTCTTATCAGATTAGAGGATATCTCATAAATGGGTGATTGAATTTCTATCACTTGGATACAGGTGGAGTAGTATAAACAGCCAGGACCATAAGAAACCCTCAACTTCAGGACAGTCCATTTGAAAATGATCTTTGGAATAGTTTCCTGTTTCCTTTCAGCCCAAAGCAGTCAACTGCCATTGAGAGGTTTGAAGGCATTGATATGAATGTTGTTTCCTCTAACTGTTCAAAAGGAAGAAGCACTGTGATTTATGCATTCCATTTGAGTTACTCCAGGCAGAATGTGGATTCTTAAAATTAACTTGAGACAGCTGAACTGAACTTTTGTGGCAGTCACACAATCTTATTGGAGAAACACAACTTTCTTAGAGAAGCTGTGGATGCTCCATTACTGGAAGTGCTCAAGGCCAGGTTGGGTGGGGATTTAAGCAATTTGGTGTAGTGGAAGGTGTCCCTCCCCATGGCAGGGGTGTTGGAACAAGATGATGTTTAAGGTTGCTTCCAACCCAAACTATTCTGTGATGATTCTAAAATCTGAACTTTAAAAAGAAGAGTTACATTCATCTTCTAAGTATATAAGACCCAGAAGCTCTATTTTCTCTCTTTATTTTGATTGTTTTGTTGAGGCAGTAAAAGTTAAATTAGACAATTCCAATAACTGATTCTTTCTCTTATTCTTGCCAACCTTTTAGTTCAAACATCCCTTGTCTCTTTCTCCAAAAATGTAATATAAAATACCTTCCTGAAGATGAGATGTCAATTCAGGGATGCTGGTTTCTAATACAAGCTTAGCTGCAACATCTCCACCTCTGCAGTGAACATGGTGTGCTGTAGATCTCAATCATGTGTTTAAATTCTCTCAGAATATACAGATTATTGATGCTGTGCAAAGGAAATATTTTTACTCCCCTTGAGTAATATCCCACAGTCTTATGCAGCCAGGCAGTATTTATCAGAAAGTCATTACAGCTGTTTTGTTTGCACATAGCTTTCACTCCTCATCTTTTAATGTCTGAACAGTATTAGCTCAATTAGTTTAATGAACAAGTAGGTCTTCTGATATTTACTATCTAATTAGTTTATTGGCCTAGATGTAACATACTAGGTCTGTCTGTGCAATGTCTCTAGCCAAGTCTCTTCTGATGGACTTTTCTATTTTGGCTCAGCACTTTTTGGAAAATAAAGAATGGGCTACATTCTGCATCTCTTTTCCTAAAGGATGTCAAAGCAATAAATTCCATTACAAAAGATGATACTTTTACCCTTGTAAACTGTCAACCAGACAACTCTGAATCCCTTCTGTGTAAGGCAACCTGAGAGAGAAACTAAAATAAAGAGCCATCTTTATTTTAGCATGCAGCATGCAGCAACAGAAATGGAGGACAACACCATCAAATATGTATCAAGCATCATAAAATGCTTTACTATATTTTCCTCTTTCTCCAAATGGAATAAAAGAATTAATGTTTGATAGGTGTTAGTTGTATTGCTTATTATTTACTTGAAAGTGCTGAGATCATACCAAGAGGAGCTCATATCAAGACACATGCAGTGTAGATGGAAACAATTATAAAAAGAGAGATGTGAAACTAGAGTACCTCTACTGTGTCTTAACATGTAGAACAACAAATTCAACCACACCTTTTTTTCCCCCCTCCCTCTTTGTTCTATGAAAAAAAAAGATAAGTATTTTATCAATAAAGGCCTCCTCCTGCCAGCAGGCTGAAGAGCCTCACAAAATGGCCAGTGCCAGCCCAGAGGAGAAGGGTGGTGACTCCAGGCAGGTGCTGGGGCTGTGCCAGGCCCAGCTGATGCCCATTCCCTGTGCCCCAGGGTTGGCGGGGTGCTGATGCAGCACAGCTGCTGCCCATCAGGGCCAGGTGAGCCAGGGAGCTTTTCTTGCTGCCTGGGGGAGGACCTGGCCTTCCTCCCCCCATGGCTGCTCAGAGCAATGAGGAGCAGGAGTGGGAGGCTGAACATCTGCTGGTTCACTTCTTCTGGGTGTGAAGGTGCAAGAGTGACTGCTTAACTAAGATATTTCTGAGTGCTCTGGGGATTCATCACTTATCCTGAAATTCAAGGAGAGCAGCCCTAAGAAGTCCTGAGTGCAGATAAAGGTAGGAAAACTCTGGGATTTCTGTTTAAGACTGCAGAAGCTTAATTGCTTTTATTCAGATGTTGGAAATGCTTAAAACAAAGAGCAGGAAGTTACATGTGTGAGTACAGCAGTGTCTCTCCTTTTAAGCTAAAAGAGGCAGTTTGCCTTGCCTCTAAACTTGAAGTTGTTCTTTACAATATCAAAAGTGAGCAAACCAGCAGGTAGTAAAGTAAAAAAGGACATGATGTTAAGTGGGTGAAGTGACTACATTAGGAAAAAACTATTTATAAGTAAGGCTGGTTTTTGTCATTATATCTAATTATTCACTCCTTAGTTTTTGACCTTAAAGGTGACTTTATATAAAGATCTTCTTTGGTTCAGTCAATATTGAAAACAAAAATTTGAGCTGGTAAAATCTCTTTAGTAAGAAAAAGTATAACATGGCTCACAATTTGGAGGCTGTGTAGCTTTGCTTCTTTCAGGTTGTTTTACTTGGTGATGCCCTCCACAGCTGTAGGGTGTAAACTGAAGACATGTAAGAATTGATAGCTTAGTGCATATATGATGGTAAAAATTCTGGTTCCTTTCTTTTTATTGATTTATTTTTTGTCAGTGTTACAAGGGGTGTTGTGAATTCCAGGGCAATCTCAGGGTTTGCTATATGATATCAGCGTTTTTAGTTCAAGGAGTTTGCCTTGAAGAAAATTTTAGTTGCCTTCTGCTCCTGGTTTACTCAAACAATAAATGCTATCAAGGTTTCTGAATATGGGCACAGGATTTTCTTGTTAGTGAGGTCTTGTGATCATAGGGGCTAAAGCTGTGGGTAGGCCCTATAATAAGTACAAGGATCTGTTCACAGAGCTTGGAAGTGTAGTCTGAAAGGGGCTCTGAGCATGGGATGCACTGCCTATTTTCCTGTTAAAATATTTGCTGGAGCAGTTCAGTGACCCACCCCTAAGAGGAAATGGGCACAATGGGCTGTTCTAGCCTTGGGGCCTTTTTCTCCTCTACAGCAGCATCCCTGCTAATGATGCTGAATGGGCCATCCCAATAACTAGCTACTGGAAGTCAAAGCAATTTGTGAAGCTTCTCAGAAATGTTTGTGGAAACCTCAGAAAGATGTGTAAATTGAGATGAGAGAAAAAGCAGCCTCTTATTATTTCATATATTATTTACATTCATAGCATATCAAATTGATTGATATGGTGTCATAATTACTTGTTTGTGCCACAGAGAGAGGGCTGGCCTTTCATATGCCCAAGTCTGAGAAGTCTTGACATTAATTATAAGTCAGGTCTCTGATTCACTGAACTGTTAGCTGCTGTTGTATTTCACAGAAATGGATAATATGTAGTGAATGCCTCTGCTGTTATGGGTAGGGATATGGTACTGATGTTCAAATATCAGTGCTGTGTTTCAGGATTAGCATATCATAGTAAGTGGTAAAAAAACCAACAAGCCACTGTTTAAAATTTTCTTGTAATATTTCAGGGATCTAATTCTGTCATGATACACAGTTGGAAATTCAATCAGTGAACTGAACATTTGTGAACGGATGGAAGGGAAAGTTTTATCCTGGTGATAAAACTTTGTGAAGTTGTATGATGTCCTTAAGTGGACAGTCTGTATTGTTAGGTACTTCTGATGTACTTGAACATCTGGTGCTGTGTTTCATTCTTGTACAAGCACTCATTTTTATGGTGTGCCAGCATGTCAATGTGTTGGAAAGCTGTTCTGATTGCTGCACTGGTAGTATTGACTGACTGGGATCAATAATGGTACAATCAAATATACTACAAGCACTGCTTACCCTTCAGCTTTGCATCTGGCCTTGGCGAAGTTGGGAGCATTTCTCTTTCTGAAATTTTCATTTTCAGTGCATTTCATTCTCTGCTAATGCTGCTTGTGCTTTCCTCCTGGAGTTCTGTGTCAGCTATAATGATATACCTCTAAACCAAGTTTGAATCCTGCTTTGTAAACATTTATAAATGTTTATGAGTTTGCCCCAACATTTGCTGTTGTCTCTGTGTGTTAATAGAATAATTTCTGATTCCTTCTACTTCATCAATATACGCTCACATAAATTCATGTTGCAGTTTAGAGCCAATTAAAATTTATAAGGCACAAATAGTGAGTGAAATTCTGAGGATTAATTTACTCAGTGAAGTATTAATCTGTGTAATGTAGTAGGTTATCCTTCAGTAAACCTGGTTATATGGAGATGGGGAGATAGATTTCCTTGCATGTTTTACTGTAAATGCAGTAATTGGTCCCACTGGGCTGTTGAGCTTGAATGGTTACAGCCAACAGTACCACTGCAGCCTTGGTGTGAATCCTGGGAACAAGAACCCAGTTGTATTTATCTAGCAGCATCCATCTTGCTTTCCATTCCCTGCTCAGACTTGGAGATGGGGAAAGAAAAAAAGTCAAATGAATAAAATTAATTAAACTTTAGAGAAAGAAAGTCTTGGATGTGAGTATCAGGAAGTACAACCTATTATCTTTACCTGCCCCAAATCTCTGCTTTTAAAGAAGCCATGGAGAAGGGTTTGGAAAAGGGCAGTAGTGATCAAAAATTGCATAATACATTTGGCAGAAGCAAGTTCCTCCATAAGGCTTGTGAATTAGGATCCTCTTACACTTGGAAAACCTAATTGATCAAGCCTAGCAAATCTGACTTTTGTTAATGGGTTTTTAACTATCATTTATTCAGCTAATGATCTTGCTGATAGGGAGCAGGGGCAGAAAGAGGCTGTGGCTTGTGAAGGCCCACAGGAAAAGCTAGTGCCTGATCCAATGCTTTAATTTAGATCCTGTCCTTTCTGCTTCAATATGTGCTTCCTTTCATCAACTTCTGCCTTCTTCCTGAGTTATTAACTGTGAGCTTCCAGTGGTAAACCCACTGGAACTCATGTGCTTAAAAAAATATAAGCTGGGGAAAAAAATGTGACAAGGGAGTTGGGGAAGATTTTTTTTTTTCTGTAAAGACCCATCCAGGGAAAGCAAATAAATAAGTGTGCTGTAGGAACTTGTGTTTTGGAAGCACTGAGGTTTCAGGATTGACTTGCAGTAGAGGTTCCCCTCATAAAAGAGGGTGAGCCTGGTGTTCAGTCCTGTTTTCATTGCTGTTGCTGGCTGTGATTTGGAAAGCCAGCATCCCTGTGTTCTCACTTTATTGGGTTTACCTGCCATATTCCCTCTCAGAGGGATGATGCTGAAAGACCAAAACCTGCTGAATTGCCTTTATCTGAATGAAATGTCAATTATCCCTGTCCAATCCCATAGTTCAAATTCTGATGTGTGTCGGTTCATGTAGAGCAGAAATACAGGTGTAAAAAGAAAATGGCTGTCTGCAGATAACTCTAAGAGCTTGTGTCCCATGTCAGCTGGGACACAAGTTCTTGGTGAGCCCTGCCCTGTTTCCTAAGATGTGCTTCCTAGCAAACCCTCCTTCCCAGGCCCCAAATGTCAGATCCTTGGGGAACCTCTCAACAACTTGAATCTCCAAGGAGGCAAAAATCACAGTCTGGGCTTACCAGTCCCTCATGGTCAGGTGAAAAATCCTTATTAATGATGCGTATCAAGAAAGTGGGCAAGAACTTATTTTTTTGGTATCTTTTCAGGATGCACACTGAAACAGAGCCCAAAATAATGGTGTAGGATTTAAAGGGGTTTCTTTACTGAAAATTATTGCACTGCACTCTCACTGGAAGACCCTTGATAATGCTGTCCAACTCTAGAAAGTTTTAAGAATGATGAAAATAGGATCATATATAACAGAGGTACTTTTGGGGGAAAAAACAGCAGCTTGGTAAGGTGTACCACAGAATCTGCTGTTAGGAATGGAAATTACCTCTTGGGTTTCATATATATATATGGTAGAATTGGTAACTTCTGTGCTTCTGGTATGTACTAGTGCTTTGTTTTGTACTGAAGTGGGTTGACCCTGGCTGACTGCCAAGTGCTCTCCAAAGCTGCTCTCTCTCCCCCTCTCAGCTGGACAGGAGAGAAAATATAACAAAAGTTCATGGGTTGAGATAATAATTCACTGATTACTGTCATGGAAAAACAGATCCAGCTTGGGGAAAACTGATTTATTGCCAGTCAAATCAGAGTAGGTTAATGAGGAAATAAAACCGAAATATTCAAATGCCTTCCCTCACTGGTGACATCTTCCTGGGCCCGGCATTACTGCTGGTTTTCTCTGCCTCTGAAGTGAATTGTTTTTCTCACATCCTCACTCCTCTTTCCAGCTGCACTGTCCATTTCCCCTCTTCCCGTTTTAGGATGTGCTAACTCAGAGGTGCTACCAGGTGCTTCTTGGAGTTTCTTGGCCTTGGCTCTGTCAGACACAGGCATCTTCTCACAGAAACCACCTCTGGAGTCCCCGTGTGACCAAAACCTTGCCACACAAACACAATATTGTAGAGCATTTTCAAGTAATTTGGAGGAGAAAGGTACCTTGTTTCATACCATGCTATTTCTAAATTGTTAACAGTAATTCTTTGTCCCACCTTCTTTGTCTCCGGTTACTGAAGCTTGCACATATATTTTTGTGTGCACGGCTTTATAATTATCTGCTATGAGCTATTACTATGATATTCCTACAGAGAATAATAGACGTTGGTAGAGATTAATAAAATGCATTTAAAAACCCTCTAATGAATGTGGGGAGAACAGTGAATTTCTTCTTTTTGCTTTTAGATGTCTACCTCAATTCAAATAGTAGCATTCAGGAGGAGGGGATTTGATTAGCATAGTTCTGTCCCATGGCATTACTTTCATGGGAGAGAGTCTGGTAAGAGTTGTCATCTCCAAAGATTGTCATCATAAACACTAATGCTGCTTGTTCTCACATTTCTTGGTAATTTCTAATTGTTGTTGATTTTCTTTTTTTGTTACTCAAATTAAGTCACTTATATAGATTTTTATCTTGAGTATCAAAAACGGATCCTCACTTGCAGAAAATAAAAATGGAAGGAAATAGCAAGTATGCAAATGCAATTGTGAATAAAATTATAATTTACCCTTGCAATTATTTACTATGGTCACTTTGTATTTGAATGAATCATATTTTTTTTTCTTGATGACCTGAACTGAAATATTCTCATACCAAGGACTTTGCAAGACTTTTACTATGAAGTAAACTATGAAATGAAGATGGTTGCACTTCTAACATTGAGCCTGAGTGGTTGGTTGGATTCTTCATTGGTGAATAACTTTTTTCATTTGGTTTAGATTTTCACTCAGATGCAGCAGGGTAAGGGACCATGACTCTGAAAGCCTTTGCTGGCCTTAAAGGTATTTGCTGTGGATGAAGATGCAGGATGATCTGGCTGATATCACTCTTGGCAAACATTGCTCTAGTTACCAGGGTGGGGAACGCATGGAATAATGAGCTTTAATCCTTGTTAATAATAAAAATGAAAGATGCAGGTCAGCCAGCCTTGCTTGTTAGAAGAGCCTGATTAATCAAGCCTTACCTTTTAGGAAGTAAGTGTTGAAGACTGATTACTGCATTTTGTCCACTGAAGTTTGTTTCCCATTTATTTTGTCGTGAGCTTCCTTAGATGTTAGCAGACCTCTAATATCTGGTGGTGTTTTCCATGTCAGAGGACTGGGTTGTCAGGCAGGATTTCCTCCTCCTTTTTAGCTTGTAATTCCTGTTTGTGCCCCAGCACCAAGCCTGTGCTTTGATTTGTGTAAGGAGGCATTGGTTGCAGGCATTGGTGTGTCTGTGTCCGTGTGTTGGAGAAGTTGGCACAGCTGGTGCCCATAGTGTGAGGCTCTGAGGCAGTGGGGTTTGCCTGTACCCACTGGTCAGTGGAAGCTGACATCCCAGGCTTCTTTCCAGGACCCTGTCTGGGTTGCAGAACAAAGGTCCTCACTTGGCAATTTCATGTATGCTTTCTTATTGCTGAGGGAGATGCTGTAGATGATGGCCCCATTGCAGCTGGCTCCTGCCTCTCAGCTGCAGGCTGGTGTTAAGTAGTGGGAGCAGGACACACCAATGCCTGAAGCTCTGGCAGTCAATTATCATCATGGTGTTTTTGCTGCTGTGTCCTTTGCTCTCCTGGGGCAGAGAAGATGGTGCATTAACCAGCTGTTTGGGGCTCCTCTGTTGTCCCTGGGCTCTGCCTCGCTCAGCTGCTGCCCACAGGTTTGCTGTGAGGCAGGAGAGAAACCCTCAGAGCACTGTCAGACTCTGTGTGGTTCTGTGTTCCTGCAGTTTGGCTCCTCTGCCATCTGCTGTAGGATACAGGTGAAGATCATACGATACTCTGTACTGTGGTAACAAACATCTTCTGGTATTTAACATCTACCAAGGACATTTATGTGTATGCACATGGGAAAATGTATTTTATTGGAGTTTTCCAGGCAGTATCTGTAGAATTATCTTAATAAAGGTATCTTTTAAAAGGCTTTTAAATGAGATTTCTGTAGTATTTTCAAGGTATTCAAGCGCAGTGGTCTTCATCTTTTGCAAACTGAGTTCATACAACAATATACTCTGGTACCAGACTTGTACTGAAGAGGGGGAAGGCCAGCTTTGCTTTTAGTACTTGTATTTCAAGCTAGAGCTGCTTCTGTTTATAGCCAACACAGAGTTTAAAGGGCTTATTTTACAGGCGGAGTCATGAGTTGCTGCTATTGGTGATATTTACCAGGTCCTAATTTCTTGTATCATAGAGATCTACCCATCTTTACACTTTTTATAATTGTCTAGGTGACTTCTAGGAAGAACAAAATCCAACAACAACAAAAACCTCCAAACCAAAACCCAAAAAGACCTAACAAAACAAGTCCCAACCTAAAGCTGCTTTGGGAAAAAGAAACAATGAACTCCTAAAGCTTTTATTCTTGATGAATGATAATTGAATTGTATATTTAATGTGAACAAATTACTTGGATTTGCTTCTTTAAGTCTGCATGCAGGGATGAAATGAATATATTGCAGTGGGATTACTTCAAAAGTTTTGCTTTAACAAAACCCAACTTGTTTGTACCCATGAGTGTATGACGACTTCTACCACAAGGCCATATAAGGCCTTTCAAAACCATTGGTAACTTGAGTTAGATGCTGGCTTTTTAGTTCAATTCCTGCCCTCCATGTAAAGTACAAATATGACCAGTAGCCTACCAAATATGTAGAATGGCAGGCATTTTTCTGTAAGGACTTGTGCATTTAGGTGCTGTCAGCTTATATCAGGAAGTGATACAATAGAGGTCTGGCACCTGGGTAAGTGCAGAATTCACTACATTTGAGCCTCAGGCTGCTAGTAGCCTCAGGCTCAAACATCTTGCAATTGTAACAATTTATAGATTTATTTATTTTGGTACAGGTGTATGTAATGGTAAAAGAGAATTCATTTACTTTTGACTTTTTTAATAAGATGCTGGAAAGGCCCAATGCCAGAATAGTGAAAGCCTTTTTCCATGGAAAGCAAGGCATGGGTGTAGGCCTTTCCAGGCTCCTTGTAAAGGCCAAGCCATGATGACCCTGATGGCCACCAACTAGGAGCTCTAATTGGTCAGTGGCATGCTGGCACGTGGGTGCTCTATGTTGCATGCTCCAGCAAGGCTTAGCTCTGTGATCCAGGTGGCTCTGGAGAAATCATGTCTTGAGTAAGAAAAATGTGTCTGTGAGTTCTGTAGAGACCCTACAACACGGTCAAGTCTTAGTAGCTTAGTTTAAGGAGTTTAAGCTGGTGGTTTTTAGCGGGATTGAAGTGTTATCATCCAGTAGCTTCTATATTTGAGTAACTATTTATGTGTATAAGTTGACATCATTGCATTTGATCAGGTATTATGAATATGCATGAGTGATAGTGGCTCTGCATGAAGGATGCAGAGCTTCACACAGCTCAGGCTCAAGCTCTTGACACATCCTTCACAAATAGAAATGCATTTGGTAAGGTGTGAGAGTGTCTTGTTCATTGATTGCTCCATGGGGCCTTCAAGGAGTCAGTCTCGCATGCAACACAGGAGAACTATACCGCTCTGAGTCCTTGCAGATGAACTCTGTGCTGAGCAAAGGACCCAGAGATACTCTGGCATCCAGCTTTCAGTGACTCTTTAAACACTGCAAGTTGAAGCTCTACCCACCAAAACTGGAGTTCATGGTGCATTGCATTTCTGGTGAATCTTGGGTGCAATTTGAGCTTGAAAAGTGAGATGTGTCCTTTCCTGTGCTGCCTGTCCCAGTGCTAGCCATGATTTCTTAGCTAAATCCTCTGTGGAGAGAATCACTACCCCATCTGCTCCTCAAGCTGTTTGTTTATTTTTGGGTTCATGCTGCACTTGGGCCCCTTCCCCTGCAGCAGGAACACACTTTGCCTCTGTGACGGAGACATAAAACATGAGAATGGCTGGCTGGCTCACACCAGGCAATGGCAGCACTGCTCTTTCCCCTGGCTGTGGTCTCTATATTCTGGTGGCCTGAAACACTGCCTTGCTCAGACAAAATTATTTTATGTATCACATGTAGATCATGGTAAATACTTTGTTTTGTCCTTATTCAGGGAAAGCCAGATTGATACCAGTCAAAGAGATTTAGGTTTTTAACTTTTTTAAACCCTCTGTTCTGAGCAGACAGAAGTGGACAACTTTCAATCTACTAGGAAAAATAATTAATATTTTTTCGTTTTTGATATAGTGGCAAATTATGGTGCCATATTTGTCTGTCTTTTTGATTAACTTTTTTAAAAAAATCAGTAATATGGTATGCTGCTCTGATGCTCAAACTTTACAGCATGTTAGATAAGAAAATAAATATGAATGTGTTGTAATCATAAGGATTCAGCATGTTTAGGTGTCAAATGATTGTCCAGTATTTATCTCTCTGGGTATATGTTAAGAAATATAGAGAATTCTCATAGTGATACTTCTTGGATTCATTGTTGTTTTGGTGTTATTATGGAGGGGCTAATTCACTATTTAGAACAACCCTAAGGAGACCGTGATGTAAATGTGAATTTTTTAAAACTCTCCATTACATGATTTGGTAAAATTAATATTTAATGAAGTCAAAAGTTTAATGCCAGTGTTTATTTTTAAAAAGGCAAAGATGCTGCAGGACAGCCTTTGACTTTGCTACTTCAGAAAATATTCATGCTTACAAATATTTCTTTGCTTTCCCTTGCCTCTCCTGAAACCTTTCTATTCTCTCATTCCTTATTCCTAAAAAAAAGCCATAGGGCTCTAATAGAGACACTGATTAAATATGCTGCTCTGTAATTTATGCAAAAGTGAATCCCAACAGGAATCAGAGACTCTGAAAATCTGTTGTGAAATAATTATCCTGAATGACATTGTAGAAATGGTCCATGAAGATGTTGTCAATAATGCATTACATAAAATTTGTTTGAAATAAACCTTGAAAATTACATGATATTCATAGGAACCTGAAAGAATTATCAGTAAACAAATTTAATCAGCCTGATGTTATGCATACCACTCAACCTCTTATTATCTGATCATCTAGGTTTTAGAATGCTATGGGGAATTGAATGACAATTAATAGAGAGAGTTGTAGGAGCTCATGTGGTGGTTGCAGGACTACCTTATTTTCTCCATTTTTGCTCTTCTCTGTTTATCTGCATTAATTTCTTGCTGCCACAGTCTTCAGTGATGCCCACTGGTAGTGTTCTGGCTGCTGTTGCACCTGTTCCACTAACAAGAATGCACTTGTAAACAAAGAATTAACCCACTTTACAGTGAAATTCTGATTTTCCCCACTTATGCAGGAGTGATTATACCAATGTCCAGACACTTCTGGTGGTGATATCCTAACTGCATTGGGAGCATGGAACTCAAACTCTGAAGTCAAGTGCAGGATGCACTAGATTATGTAGAGGTTTATTGATGCTTCTTTCAGGAAAATGCAAGACCATGATCAGCTCCATTGCATGTCAGTTCAGAAGAAGTGATGCCACTTCTGCTTGCTGAATGCAGTAGCAATTTTGCCACTGGTTTCACAAGGAGAAATAGGAGTAGAATTGGATTCACCTGAACTCTGGTGTATCAAGCTACTGCTTGCATCTAGCAAGTTCTCTATAAGGCAAAAAAATATGCCGGAGGACTTGATAGGAGCTTCAAATCTTCCTTTCAGTGAATGGGAAAACAGTGCAGAGTTCTTTAGCCTGTCTTTGTTATTTAAGGTCATTTGCTAGCCTGTAGGACAGAGCTGTGGGTATTTGCTTTCAGTTTTACATATGCATTGCTTAAAGGGATCTTCTGTTCTGTCAATGTCTTTCGATGAAATAATTAGAACTGTGCAATGAGGTACCTGTTCAAGATAGTGTTTCACTTAATCCATGAGTTTGGAATATGCTGGCGAGAATGTTGCTAAGGAAAGCAACATCCTTTCACAGAGAAGCTATAAGATTTTAATGAGAAATTATTCCTTCAGAGTCCTTTATGTCAAGATGGCAGAAATGCAGCCAGGTGCACTTGTAAAAGAGCTTGAAGATCAGCAGTAGGCAAACCAGCTATTACACTCTTGTTCTGTCACTTGTTCAATGAATGACATAAAGCAATCCTACCAGTATGATGATTTTATAAGTGATTGTGAAAGTTCTTGCAGTGATTTGGCCAGTTATCAGTTTAGGTAATTGTATTAGGATTATTTATGATCACTTTATTTATGGCTGTTGTTTTTAGTACCTGAGAAATTTGCAACCAACTGCTAAATGTTTTTCCACTTATGGGAAACGTGAGTACTTGGTTTTCCTACCAGATGTACGATGCTCAAGCTACATAAAAATAGTGTATTTATTAAGGTGAAACAAGACAAGTTGGAAGAAGGTGCAACAGCCAAGAAAGTGGATGCTGTGGACACAGAGCACATCTTGCCTCTAATTTCAGATCCTAGAAGTGAGGTGAAATGTCCAGGGAGTTCAACCTAATTTGAATGCTTACTGTAAATAGCGCTTGTGTAAGATGCATTTTATTATGGCACAATGAAAACAAAATTAAAATCTTCTAGAAATTAGGACTCTTTGTGCTTTGAGGCAAAATAAATACACTGGGGAGGAATAAAAACCCCTGTTAGAGCAATTGGAGATAGTACATCAGTCTGATTCTGCAACTCAGTTCTTTGTTATTTCTTTCAAATAGCAAATCCTCTTTCAGACTTTCTTTTTCTTGTACAGGTTCAAAAGCAGGGACTGATTGTGTACAATCTTTATTAAGTCCCAGAAGCTGGGGTGTCGCAGACATTTTTTCACAGAAATCCTTTCTTTGGGATTTGTGCATCTTCTGGGAAGCGAGGGCCCCAGAAGAAGAATGTAAACAATTGTTATCGGCTGCTGCGAAATGTAGCAGGTGCTCCTGTGATTGGATCATGCTCCGTGTTTACAATTGGGGGCCAATCACAGGACCAAGCTCGGGGACAGATTCCCTGGATACAGAAATTTGTTATTCGTTCTTTCTGTTCTATTCTTAGGTTAGCAGCCTCTGCAACTTCTCTCCTTATTCTTTTTAATATAGTTATAATGTATTATAAATCATATATCAATAAATCCAGCCTTCTGATCATCAAACAAGATTCTCGTCCCTCTCTGTCACCATGAAGACCTCCTCAGGTCGCTGTAATACTGGGGGTCCCGTATCTCATTGCTGTATTGATGAAATCTGTGCCTTATCCATGTTCTTGTAGGCGGAAAGACAAACTTAGTTATGTACCTGGGAAAAACAGAATGCAAGGAAAAAATCACTAACATCCTCTGGAATGTTAAAGCA
Source organism: Melospiza melodia melodia (assembly GCF_035770615.1). Lineage (NCBI taxonomy): Eukaryota > Metazoa > Chordata > Aves > Passeriformes > Passerellidae > Melospiza > Melospiza melodia. The sequence continues at coordinate 23,162,125 of NC_086202.1, forward strand.
CTCCAAGTGCTTTGGAGATGCTATGTGACTGAATGGTGTTTTTATCATCTAGCTTGCTGTTCTGTGGAGACATGTTTCTGTGTGTAATGTGTGTTACGTACTCAAATATACATAGATGCATGTCTGAATAGATGTTTATCTGCACTCATTTGAGCTGTTAGTGATAGTGACTATATTTTTCATTAAATTAAAGCCTGTCAGTGTAATTAATAGATTTTGCAAGGACTTTACACAAGATGATGTCAGGATTGAAAAATATTTGGGGTGAAACATGCATAAAGACGTAAATTTTTCTTTGAATTCCCATATCATATATCCTCTCTAGACATTCTCTCAAACATGAACTGTAATTGGATTCCTTGGTTGTGCCTTTTGGAGAAAGCAATATGTTAGATTAATGGTACTTTTTAAACTAGAGTGCATCAGGAACAACTCTGAAGACTTTGAAATGCAATACCCTTTAGTGAAAGCAGTGGTTGGGTGGCAGAACAGCAAGATTGTTAGTGTGTGTTTGCTCATGTCTTTCTACTTGAATGATAATTCCACTGATTTGTGTTTTGTTTTTTTTCTCTTTTCCTCCTCTGTCAAATAGCAGTAAGTAGGTGTTTATATTTCAAGAAGTAGTTGGGAGACTGACAATCCTGTATCTTCAGTCAAAATCCCTGTAGGAAAATAATCCACCACGAAGTTAAAGCAAGTGGAGATGAAGGTTGGGTCATGTTTCGTAGAGTGAGGTAGAGTTAGCATGTTAGAACTGGGAAACAGAATGGAGTGTGAGCCATCATCAACAACAAACACCAATGAAGAATATAGGAACTGCAAGAAAAATTTATCAATAAAAGGATAAGAGAGCTGCTGAGGCAGAAAAAACTAAAGAAAATTAGTTATAAATAAGGATTTAGAATGGGTGGGGTATTAGAACAAAAAAAGCCTAATAATTGTTTTATTTTCAGTTATTAAATTTAAAGTAAATGAATTTCTTGGTGTGGTGTGTGTAGGATGGTAGAAAAATAGAAATAACAAGTCTTGTCCGATTTCCAGTTGGTATTACCTGTTTTGATTACTTCCCACATTGATCAAGCTCTTGACTAGGCCATTACACTGCTGATAAAATAGTTGAAGATTTCTTCTGTTTCCCACTAGGTATAAGAGAACCTTTTTACCTTCAGAATTGCTTAGGAGCTCTTGCTTTGGAAATAAGTCTCCACTTCTCAGGACTGGCTCTGGAGGAAAGTTGTTTATCAATCTAACAGTGCTTTGGGAATTGTTCTGGGCCCCAGAATAGAGTGTACACATCACCATGGACTTCTTGATCTCACAGGCCGAATTCTGCAAGACAGCAAGGGAATGCAGATGCTTAAAACTCTGTGTATTTGTGTATCTTGTTCAGCATCTTGCTGACCTGGCGTTCTGGTTCATTCCCACAGGTGGTTCTGATTCACTAAGCAAAGAAAATTAGAAGGTGAATAGTAGAGCAAAGTAAATAGTTGTCTGACATCTTGAAGTTGTCCTTGTATGCAACAAAGCTGCAGGAGGAATACATCCTTTATGAAAAAGATATTGATAATTCTAAAGGGCCGGAAGTCTGTGATGCCTCAGAAAATGAATTGGTTAAAAAGGAAACAACAAAATAGTTGGTGGTTGAAGTTCACTCTTGCCTCTGAAATGTCAGGTTAGATGCTTACTACAACCAACTGTTCTGGCTTTTGTTTGTAATTGAAAAAAGCTGAGACCCTGTTTTTTTAGGTAAACATAAGCTTTATGATTCTAACATTTGTAATCAAAGTACAAAAAATTGTCCATCTTAAAAGCTGAAATGTAAGCTGAAAAATTGAACCACAATGTTGTCAAAATCAGTCTTGGCAGTCTTTGATCTTGATCTGGTTTGATGGTTTTCAAGTATGGAATCTTCCAATCAAACGTGACAGGGAAATATTTTTATGCACTGGTGGCTCACTTAGCATATAGAAACATTTTCAGTGAAATATGCTATTTGTGATGCATATTCTCAATAGAATTGGGATGAGAATCTAACTGAGCATGGGCCTCTTGTCCCCCTTGCCATATCCATACCTTTTTAGGCCACTGCTCTGGGTTGGAGGTTCCAGCTCTGCTCTGTGCTTGAGTCAAATTATTCGAAGCCTGAGGAAGGTACCTTTTCTTCAACCCCAATTGTGTTAAATAATTCTATAATCTTACTCAAAGAAAAGCTGGAAAACTGTATTCTAGTGGTTAAGACCTTGCCTGGCATATAGGAAAAACGTGAATTCAACTCCAGAACTGGTATATATACTACATCCATGGAAAACTAGTTGCTGATCTGTTTGTTATCCACAGATGATTCTGCCTGTCCCTGTTTCTGTCTGTAAAAACACTTCAGAAGGTCCTGGAGCTGATCAAAGACTGAAGAAATCAGGTGAAAGGGGTCCAGAATTTTTGGCAAAATGCAACCCTGTTATCACAGTTAGCCCTTCTGGCAGTACTGGGTTTGTTGGTTTAAAACCATGCTGGACTTGATGCTCCCATCACTGCTGATAAATGCATTGCTCCTGAGTGCCAACAGCTTGCAATCTCTCGTGATTGTTACATTCTCCATTGTGTTTTCAGAGATTATTTAGATATGCATACCAATTCTAATAAGTCATTAATCCATGTACTTGCATTCCAATGTACATTTTCGACACTAACATCTACTTATGAAGCTGTGAAGGTGTTTGTTTACCTATGAGTTAAGAATCATTCTCTTGTCTCTGCTGCTCAACTGCTGTGAGTGAGAACTCAGATGATGGGTGGATTTAAATAAAATGGGGAAGTTGTCACTATGTTACAGTGGTGCAAACAAGTTAATTTGATTTCCTCTGCTCTGCCACAGAGGTTGGTTGAGTGCAGCTGCCCAGAAGCTGTGTGGGATGGGGGCTGTAGTTGAGCTGCCACAATAATCTATGCTTTCAGGGCAGATCTCAGACTCTTTTGCTGTCTTGAAATGGTACTTTAGCAGTGCTAAAACCCTACAAGTCAGTTGCAGTCCGTGTCTCCTGCATCCAAGATGCACCTAAGTGGAGCTTCATGTTGAGTTTCATAATAGTTCAATCTGTCCTGCAGAGCAATTTTGCTCCTCAAATAGTGGAAGGCCAGTCGGTTTTTCTGTGAGATGTAGAGGTTTTTGCCACTTGGTATATAGCAAGTGAGATGGTAAAATCTGGGGGAGGGTATTAAGATAAAGAGAAAAAGCTTCCAAGTAGCTCTTGACAGATGGTGCTTGAAAATGAGTATCTCTTTGGCACCATGAATGCTCCCTGAGGGGTTCTTCATTCTCCAATTCTTTCCCCTTTCTTTTTTCCCTTCGCTTGCTCCCTGACACTTCCCTTCATTTGCTGTAATTTAAATGAAAGCGCAGAAAAGGCATATTTGGTTTTAATATGTAAAGAGCTACTCCTGGGTTTGAAGCAGCCATTTAACATGCAGGTTGAGTGAAAAAAGAAATGGAGGCTGGGGCTGCTGGCTGTCAGTTCCTGCCACAGCAGTTGCTGCCATTGCTTGGCTGCTATCAAAGATTCATCAGGGGGAAGTTGCTGCTTTGCAGACAAAAATAACAGATGGTCGTTCGTGTTTGCCTTACTCCGGGGGCCTCACCACAATACACCAGGTCCAAGAGAATTTGAATTACTGGGGGTGGCTGCTTTCTCTGTGTGTGTTCATGCATATTTGAACAGATTTTTTGTTTTTGGATTTTATAAACTTGCTAATGAATTTAATGATGAACCTATAGATTTCCTGAGATGCTTACACGATGTGTTGGTTTTGAAGTGAGTTTTAATTAAATTTTCCAACCCTCATCCACAATTTAGCACTGTTCTGTTGCAAAACAAGCTTCTTGCCACAGGTGGCAGGGCATGGATGTGACTCAGAAAAAAAGCTCTCCCTGCTGCCAACCCAAGTAAACATGGTTCATTTTGGAAAACTACTGATCATGTTTTTGTCTCCAGTAAACTAAATACTGTATAGGCAAAATAAATGTCTGTTTCTGTATGAGGTAAGTAGAACAGAGTAGGATAATTAAGTTTTGAGAGATCTTACTTTTATCTCTTTAAATTTGGATAATTTTTTTTCTTGAAACTTACTGGCTTTATCTTTACAGAGAAATTCTGTTATGTAAAATTTAATATTAAACTCCTCAAAAAGGTACCTCAAGTACTCTGTATGGCCAAGGAGGGTGACCTTTAGCCTTTTTGCCTGAAGTTTTTTCAACATTATTGCTTCCAATTAAGTGACTTATTTGGTGTTCATTCTGAGGTTTAAAAACCAATCAGAGTGCATATGTGTGCTTATATTGATCAAGTGCAAAGTTCATGAATGGCAGGAGTGCTGATAAGAAGTCAACCCCAGATCTAGACCCAGTCTATTGCTTGGTTCCAGAAAGATTCTGTCTGAGACTCAAATACCATCTATGTGTGCTTGGCCAACTTGTGTGCGCCACGCTGGCAGTTCATGTTTGGTACCCCCACACAGCTGGGTGTGATGGTCATGTGAGGGACACGTCTCACACTGAGGTGCTGTGTGCCAAGGCAGTGGTTCTCACTTAATGCCTAAAGAGCTCTGAGCAGTGGTTGGTAGTCACAGAATATGCTGCCTTGGAAGGGACCTACAAGGATTGAGTTCAGCTCATGGCCCTGCACAGGACCACATCCAAGAGTCACATCGCATGCCTGGAGTGCTGTTCAAACACTCCTTGAACTCTGTGGGGCTTGGTTAAAACCCTTTAGTAAAAATGTGAGTTTGTTGTTACTGAACACCAGCAATAAGGCTCAGTAGCCTGTTTGGGTTCTGTGAGTCCTGAGTTCATTTGTCTGCTTTTGCAGTCACCTGGGTCTGGGAAACATGCACAAAGAGCTGGATGAGCAAGCCCAGGATACAGCATACTGCAGGCTTTTGGGATGGTGTTTTCTTCTCTCAACTGGCCACCACACTTGTTTTCTTCAAGGCAGAAGAGGAGATAGATGCATAGATAAATAGGTAGTGGTTGGCTTGCTTGATTTTAGAGGCAAATTTTATGTTAATGTAGTGGCTATTCAAGCATGACTGAAAATGCATGTAATTTGGCTTAGATTCTTTAGGATGGTTGGCTGATTCTCAAGTGAATTTTGCTAGATGAACTGTGTAATCAAGTTGTACTACACTATGAGATGTGTACTCTGTGTATAGATGTTTGGTAAATTAAAGTTATTACTGTCATTTTGAACTCTGTAGACCTTCTAATGTTAGAAGGAGAAAGAAGCTGGTTCTGTGGTGATTGTTGTGATGATGGCCAAGACAATCTAACAAAGGTCTTTGGGTTTTCATTTTAGATTTGCAGAAACATGGCCAACTGGTGAAATGTTTGTTTTGTTTAGTCAAACTTTTTGAAATCTGCGAACAGACAAATTAGAAGACAACACAAAATAGCAGAGTTGAAGCCTTGTTTGCCCAGTGATGAAATTAAATACTCTTCATAACAATGCTGATATACAGAATTTTCTCAGTAATCCTTCTCAAAATCCTGCTTCTGGCTTGCACAGTGATGGTCAAACAGAAAAATTTGATTAATAATCAAACTGATGTTTTGTAGCATTTAAAAAGTTAAACATTTCAACAAATATTTTCTGGCAAAATTCTAGCTTTGAGTTTTAGACGACTAAGAAGCTTTCCCAACTGTTATGCTGATGAAAAAAAAAAATTACTAACATCCTGAATCCCAGAAAAATTCAAGTAACCTTAGTGTCAATACCCATTTGATCCAAACATGAAGACAAAATATTCCACAGCAGACAAAAACATGGGTACAGTTTAGAATTCAGACACCTGGATTTCATGTCTCCCTTCAAAAAAGGCAAATTTTCTTTTTTGTGCATGTGTGTAGAAACACTTCAAGGAAGCGTCTGGGGTTTAGTATTTTTTTTCCTATAAAAATGCCTATGCTTTTTGGTCTCCAATTGGAAAATAGACTAAAACCATCTGCACACAGGTGATGATTCTTCATGCATTTCCTTGTCCTTATCAAAGCATTGTTGGCTGTCTTAGTATTTAAGTGCTTGTAGAGTATTTAGAGACCCTGAGATGAGAGGATTCTAAGTGTAGTTTGGAGTAACTTGGCCACTTATGCTGTGGTTGGAGATGAATGCTTCAGGAGTCTACAGCCATCACTGGTTTACTATTTAATTTTTTTCTTATCCTATGTAGGAAAAAAACCAACCCCAAACAACAAAATCCCCAACCAACAAATTGATCAGTTCACAGAACTCAAATCAGGCAAAAAGTGTTTGGGGGTAGGAAAACTCTTGGTTCATGTGTTTTCATGTGCCAGCTCTACAATTTCTCTTTTGAGAGCCTTGAGGAGGTGTGTTTGTGTACTGCTGACAGACTGCTCTGGATTCAAGTACCAGCAAACAGCATTCATTGATCTGTTATTTGGGGATGTTATTTGACACAGTATATTTTGAGAAGTCCAGTTTGTAATGTTGATAATTTGAATGCATGGTGGTGAAAGGGTCTGGCAGAAGTAGTTAAAGGCTTCAAGTTCCTCTCTCTAGACCACCAGATGATTTCCAATGTGCTAACAAGGATGGATAGATTAGAAGGTGGTTCATGCAGGAAAAACGCTTGTGGTGTCATGATGTACTGTGTGTGAAGATATATTCCCTCTGACTGGAAATCTGCCACTCCCCCGCCAGTACAACTAGGAGAGAATTGGAAGGGTAAAAGAGAACTCATGGACTGAGATCAAGACAGTTTAACAGGGAAAGCAAAACCACAAGAAAAACAATCAGCTGTCCCTTTGGGTGGGCCAGCAGGTGTTCAACCATCTCTGGGAGAGTAGAGCCCCATCACACTGAAGCTGCACAAACACCATCATCCCAAATGTCCCCCCTTCATACCTCTTCCATCCACTTTATCTATAGAGCAAGATGTCACATGGTCTGGAATGTCACCCTGGGTCACCTGTCCGGGCTGTGTCTCCTCCCAGGCTCCCATGCACCCTCAACTTCATCACTGGTGTGTCGGTATGGAAAGAGGAAAGGCCTTGGCTCTGTGCAAGCCCTGCTCAGCAATAACAACCATCTCTGTGTTTTTAACCCTGTGCTCTGCACAAAGCCAAAACATAGCCCCACACCAGACACTGATGAAAATTAACTGTACCCCACTGACACCAGCAGAGATGTCTTCCAGGAAAAATATCTTGTTCAAATGGAGCTGTGGTTCCTCAGACTCAGGTCTAGGGATGCAAGATCTTACAGAACTTTGTGGTTATTGTTGAGGTACATAAGGTCCTTGGGTTAGTCTGAAGACTTGTTGGATTTTTATGTTTGTTCTGGAATGGGCAGAGTTATTTAGGCTGGGATTTAATACAGCTACCTGCTTCTGGGCCAGAGTTTGTTGTGTGGTTCAGATTGCTGACATGACCCAAAAGGATGGGAGTTAGCAATGTGGAGGAAATAAAGATGACTTATGTGACCCATCTGGTTCAAGTGACTGGAACCTCTGTGCTACATGGCCTGAATATAGAAACTATGTAGACATATAAGGTTGATGATGTTAATGAAAAGTGGCAGTTCCACATCTCCAGTGCCAAGTGCATTACTGAATAATTCAGTCCCTTGTACTGTACATTTCACTTCATTTCTCTTGTAAAGGGATTTATTTTTTGGCACAATAATTCTACTGCTGTCCTTGTCACAGTTTGGCCATAGGAATGCAACAGGGTGTGCATGGAAGCAGGAAAGATTTATAGGAGATTATAGCTACTCTGTTCTCATCTGTTGTAGGCCCTATGATACATCCTTGGAGCTAGTCTAGTTTATAATTGAGAATGGAAAAAGTGAGAATGCCTATTTAAATCAGCACCTCACAGAACAGTACTTCTTAATGCATATTACTCAGATTATGAACTCTTGTAAGGAGAAGTTCTTTTGAGTGTGAAAAATTTTCTCCAGTTTTTCTTGGTATGGAATATGAGCTCAGATTTTCACCTACCTAACTCTTTCTGTAGTCTTCAGGTTTTGCAATAAATTTGGGCCAATTAATATGGGAACCCACGTGTCTGAATGCAGAATAATCTCACAGTTGTTTTGAAGCACAGTTGACAGGTTAAACTTACTGGGTTCCAGCTTGGGAAAAAGCACAGTAGATTCCACAGTTGAAAATGTCATGCAAGACCTTTGAAGACCTATCAGGTGCTTCTTCCAAGTGCTGAACACCTATTGGAAATACACTGTTGTTTTTCTCTTCAATGCGACTTACTGAGATACTTTTGCGTCATGGAGGAGAGCAGTGCTTGTGTTAAAAGTCATGGCTTTAATTCTTATCCTTTATTGGCCACAGACTTAAATGCAGCAGATCATGGGATCTTATTTGTACTCTATTGCACTTGACGGAGGGCCTTTGCAAGACTCTATGTTCATTTAACTGCATTACAAAAGTACATGCTGCTGCTTTAGAAGGTATTGATGCATTGCTGTTTTGGTGCATTGCTGTTTTGCACAGTAAGCACAAATGATAGTTAAAATTCATGGAAGGAGGTCCAGGGAAGTACCTCAAGGTGCTTGTGACCATAGTAGTGAGATAATATTGTCTTGCAGCAATTCTTAAGCTTTACCAAAAATTAAACAAATTATTGAAGTGTTTTGATGCTTCAGCACTTGAGAAGAGGGGAGCAGTGCTCTTTTTGTTTTCTTTGTCAATAGTGATAGGCTGTTACCTGCCTTTTGCACTGCTAATGGCAATGGTTTTATCTGTAAGTGTATAGGTTCCCACAATTACTTTGATGATGGATTAACACCAAAACTGCTCAAATTTCCCTCACTTTTTTTTCTGTTACTGTCTTTTCCTGGCTCCACATATCCAACTTCCAGGCTGTATCTCTGCCTTTGTTTAGTAAACAAGTGAGGAGATTAATCTGAGTTAGCCTGGGTGGCATTCAGCCATCTGTTCAACAGGATCCCTGGCTTGCAGAGTTGCTCTTTGATTATATGGGTGGTTTGTTTTTCAGATGAATTTTTTTGGTAATAGGGAGCATTTTGCAGTAGACAGTCTCATGTTTTTCCTTATATTACAAAACATGGAGGGAAGTGTATGGCAGTAAGTATAAGGGAGTCAAGGCAACACATGAAATGGTTGTAAGAACTTATGAAGTACAGTAGCATGTGGAAAAGGGAACAGGGTGTCCTCAGAGCTAGATGAGAAATGGCTGAGGACTGGGGAGGAGGGTTATACTGCTCAGCTATAACCCTCAGCCAGACTCCCTACAGCCAAGGTCAAAGTAGTGTCTCTTATGTGGGAAAGAGCTTTAAATCTTACTGTGTTCAATTGCTTCCGGCTGCTGGGGTTAGCAGAGCTAACCTGATAGTTTTGAATGAGTGAGCTCAGGTATTGGAAACGACTGAGGCACAGAAGCACAGAGCATCAGACCTATGGAGAACAACCTTGTTTCTGGTACTAAGCTGAAATACAGCTTCTTAAATGTAAGTTTGTGTTTCCCCATTCAAGCACATTTTGTAGTTTAGACAAATACTCAGACACCTGCTTAATTATATATTTACATATGAGACAAGCAGCATAATGAACAGTCAAGAAGAAAGGAAAGCATTCTAGAGTAGTTGACACCGTGTGGTGACCCATGTCTGTTGAAATAACTGTTTTTTTATGCTGCTGGCAAAGTCAGATATTGAGGGTGAGCTAACCCATGGTTAGTGAATAAGGAGCTGTCTCACATAGAGCAGTGGCTCTGTGGACACTGAATTGGGAGCTGTGTCCTGTGCAGCAGTGGCTCTGTGGACATTGAATTGGGAGCTGTGTCCTGTGCAGCAGTGGCTCTGTGATCTTGGTAATGGGTTAGTGACTTGGTATGAGCTCCAAGTGTGCTGCAGTGGAAGATGTCCAGTCTGAACCTTCATGTTCAATCTTCCCTCAAATAGGGGAGAACATAAATAAGGGATGACCCTGTGTCTTTAAGCACAGTTTGCCAGTACTGGAATGCTTTGCACTCAATCCAAATTTGCAATATACTGAGGGGAGGAAGGAGGAAAAAGAAACCATGATTTATTTGAAGTCTGTTCTTTACTGATTGATTTAAGGATATGTTTGGGTGGGCCGAAGGGTTAAGCAGTACCTTGGTGGCGATGTTATGGTACCTCCAGTTGAAGGAAATGATTATAGAAAAATACTTATTTCATCTAAATAAGCATAGATATCTGAAAGCTGAACCCAGAAAAATTCAAATTAAATGGGAAATTTTTGCTAGGTGAAGTTGATTAACTGTTGAATCGAAGTGTCAAGAGAACTGTTTGCCTTAATTCCCTCAGGTAGAGACTAGAAAGTCTAATTTGATCAAACAAGTTTCTGGCTTGAACACACAGGCAATTGGTTAACATTTTAAGTGCTATCTCAAGCAGAAAATTATATTACTCTGTAATGGCATTCTTTGGTTTTAATATGTCTGATCAGCTGGTGGAAAAAAGAACAGAGCATTTTTCTCTGTCACTGAAAAATTAAAATTCATTAGGATTTGATCTAGAGAATAAAATAATTTTTGTAGCTTTTCTTGTAGCATTTTGTTGCTGAAGAAAAACAGATTTTTTGCATTTGTGCAAAGACAGTCCTATATCATCAAAAGCTAATGTCCAAGTATAAATATCTTGTGCATGCATGCATCCTCTGTATTTTGAAAATGCATTTAAAGAAATGATGTGGTACAGTGGATTGTTGCATATCTGGTAGCTTAAGATCAGGAAGAGATGACTGAAGCTCCTTGGTGAAAGGTGTATGGTGTTTGTTTACCACCTACTGCTGTTATTTTGAAACACATCTGTGAGCAGAATATTCTCAAGGGATGTTTACAAAATAAGCCAGGAGCCTGTCAGCCTTTTCTCTGTGTTGTGGTGAATATGTTAAATTTCCTCTGTTTTCTCCTTTCCCTCTTGTAACATAAAAAAAAATCTGAAATCCACAGCAATTCAGACAGCTGGGAACATCGCAGCCCAAGTATTCTTTTAGGAAGAAAACTGGGCTTGGAGAAAATCTTGTCGTGCTGGGAAACTCTGTGCTGTCTTGCTACTAGAGTGCTGGGAGCCTCTTGCAATGCTTTCCCATGCAACACCTAGATAACATCTGCTTATTGCTAGAGAGTCCTTCCTTAAGTCCTCAGCTTTGTGCAGAGGCTTTTTTTGTAACATGTTTCATCTTGTTAGCCTTAGAGGTTTTTACTGACTCTGTCTTTATTGAAGCACACAATGAGTAAACTGCTTCTGCTTACATGTGATTCCTTCCTTGCTAGTTCTGCTTTCAGGAGCTTTTCTGTTCCTGCTTCAGGAAAAGTCCCTGTTTTAAAGATCAACAATGGAGTTCCTCATTGGAAATTAAAAAGTTGTTTCTTAAAAAGAAAATATAATATCAAACAATCATCTGATACCTTGTGTGGTGCCAGCTTTAATGGCACCTCCTGCCTAATTGAAATAGCATTAATTATGGGCATTTGAGTTTAAAAATAACAGTCTGGAGATCACTTTTCAACTCTGGACTTAGTTACATAGAGGCTTTATATTGCATTTAATTTGAATTTCATTTTTTTAGTAAATTTCTGTTTGAAAATTATAAATTACTCAATTAAAAACATTTGTCTCTGAACTTCTGAATTACTTCAGTTTTAGACATGGATCATCTGCTTTACTATAGCCTTTATTACTGAAAGATGACAACAAAGGATCTGCTTCCTTCATTCTGAATAAAATGGATGTAGGTGCAATAATTTTCATGTAGTGTTCTCTTAGGCAAATGATAAATTCAATTTACCCATATTGTTTATCAGTGCTGTTTCGTAACTTGCTGAGTATTTTCTGCATCAAGGGTATAAAAAAGGCAAAAAAAGCCACAAGAACCAAACAAACAAACCTGCAACAAACCTCCAAACAAATGAGCAAAAATTGTGAAAACCTTGATCTGGAGTAGAAACACTGAAACTTACCGAAGTGTTGTGTGAAGTGGAAGTTGCAAACCCAGAAGAGTGGAGTTTAAGCTTTTTGATATCTTAAGTCAGTACAGGGCTATGTTTTTTAAAAAAACCAAAACGTCTCAACCGAACAAGCAAATGATATGAAATAACCCTCAGAGCAAAGAAAAAAAAAATCCCCAGCACCACAGAACCACCAGCTGGCTCACACAGGTGTCTGTCAGGCACTGTCACTCCACTCTGATCACCTTTGGTCCATGAGATGCATTGGGCACTCCTGTGTCCTGCCCTGGCCTCGGGTCCCTGAGCTGCACTGGGCACTCCCGTGTCCTCCTCAGGTCCCTGAGCTGCACCGGGCACTCCCGTGTCCTGCCCTGGCCTTGGGTCCATGAGCTGCATGGGGCACTCCTGTGTCCTGCCTTGGCCTTGGGTCCCTCAGCTGCACTGGGCACTCCCGTGTCTTGCTCGGGTCCCTGAGCAGCATGGGGCACTCCCATGTCCTGCCCTGGCCTTGGGTCCCTGAGCTGCACCGGGCACTCCGGTGTCCTGCTCCCACCGCAGCAGTGGTCACTGCAGTCAGGTGTTTGACGGAGCCTACGCCCGGCCTGGGCAGGGCGCACTGGACTACAAGTCTGGGCCATGCCAGGATGAAAAGGTGCAGAGATGAGCAATGGAGGAGGACAGGTGAGGGTCCATCCCCAGCAGGAGCAGTGCAGGGAGGCTGAGGGTCCCTCCTCCATACAGCGTTTGGGCGGCTGAGGCCTGGAGCAGATGGGGGCTGACTGGGCCTGTGGGCGCCCACAGCGCGCTGGTGGTCTCAGGGATGTGCCAGGATCCGCTGTGTATGTGGGGATGTGCTGATAAAAGTTGGCTGAGCCGTTCTGAAAAACTGAAATGGGGGCCAAACTGTGGTGTCCCCATGAGCTGGGTGGGCTGGGGGCTGCCTGATGCTGCTTTGTACTGTGGCAGAGCCCTGCCCGGCCTCACCTGTGCCCGGCCGACTGAGGCTGGAGCATCTCTGGGTTTCCACTGACTCCTGTGCTGCAAAGAGGAGCATCAAGCAGACTTATGTTCAGCTGTGTAAGTAAGTTTGATCATGCTTCTTTTATGCTGTTTGTTAATGAATAATCCTCTGTTAGGGTGTCCTCTGTCTCACTAGAGTTTTCCATCATCTGGGAAAGGATGAGCATGAAGGCAGCGTGCTCAAGTCCTTCGTACACGTGTATTGAAAATGTGCCATTGTTTGCCTGACGTTAGCACAGATATGGTTCATGAATCAGGTTTCAACCACTGCAGATGTAAAGGTAGCTTTTGTCAGAAAAACAAGGCAAATGGGTATTAACCATGTTGCACAGAGTGTAGCACTTTAAATTAACTTCTGAATGTTTCTGTGAGGGTTTTTTGCAAAGGCTTGGCAGGATTCTATGTCTCGTGGCAACTGTTGTGTGAAGCTTCATCCTGCAGTTGTCCATGTGAATGTATGCTGTATTTAGTGCTATGAGTCCCAGCTAGGTACTTACTGGACAATGAACAGTACCAGCACTTACTAAGGTGTTGCACTTCGTGAAGTGTCTATTTAGTGCATTGGTATCAGAGTTTTTAGCTCCATTTCTTTTGTGGTAACACATTAGCAGCAACTCAAATGAAATGACTGAACTCTCAAGTTTTGCAGAAACTCTGGGGCAAAATTACGGTTATCTGTTATTATCTTTATCCCATAAAAAAAAAAAAAGTAGACTATTAAGCATTCAGTGTCTTTTAGGACAGAATGAGATGTGACTGCAGGGTCATCAAAAAGTTTATCAGACACCTTTCACAAGAAATGTTGGGTGCAGGAACACTATCAGTGGCCTTAGGCTTCCGTGCATCTCAGTTCTTTCGAATTTATTCACCCAGGACCTTGATTTTGTGCAACCAAAGAATTTGAGGACTGTGTTAAGGTGGTGTATCTAAACTACTGTTGAGCATGGCCTTCAGGGTTCTTTTTCAGTTCTGCAAATACTGAAGGGAGGTATATAAGTTTACAAAGGTTCACTTGGAAGGAAGCAGTGCATCAGCCCCAGGTTTGCTGGCTTAGCCCAGCCCTGATGCTTCCTTGCAGCTATGAACCACGTTACCACACTGTAATCTCTGACAGAGTAGAAAACTGCATGATGCAATTTTTACCATTGGAGTATGGAAAACATTGTTTCTCGGACCTTGAAAAGGCTTGTACTAGTGGTACATACTTGGAACAATGAGACTCAGATTTATGTTCTCTTTATGTACCTGGTGTTCTTTGTGTACAGAAAAGCTCCAAACAGAAATTGCATAGGCAATGTGGAGATGGGGATTTGTGACAAAACTCAAGGTCAAGAAGTTATTTTTTGATCAGTAATCAGTTTAAATGTGTTTGACAGAACTTTTTTTTTTTTAAGTTCAGTGCTTCAAGGCTGTTGGGCAAGTTTTCACATGGTGGCAAAGATGATGAGAAAACCCATCACCTGCAGTAAGCAGTAGAGCCACAGTACTGAAAACACAGTAGTGATTGAATAGTGTTTGTTCTCACAACTCCCTCTTTGCAGCACTCTTTCATTTATTTATTTGATGTGTCACACAATGCCATTGCTCAGCTGGAGGCTAAGAGGGAATGTAGGTAGACTGCATACCTGCAAGAGAAGCAAGAGGCCTGGAATGCTGCATCTGGAGAGCAGTATTTGCAATAATACAAAGCCAGGCTCCTGTGTCTTGTGGCCCTGGTGTCCTTGTGTTGGCATCAAGGCAGCAGCGTGGATCAGCTCACTGCGGCAGCAGTCCAGCTGATGTGACTTGCATTGCTATCAGGTACCTGATTGCAGTCTCTGGATGGAGGGAGGCTGGGACGTGAGCAGCATAGCAATGTGTGTGTGCTGCTGCTGCTGTGTGATGGTAATCTGTGATGAGGACAGAGGCTCCTCAGCACTGCAGAAAAGTTTTATAAGGACATCATGAAACTGCCTGGTGAGATTTTGGTTGTTACTGGGATCTTGAACTCTGATGTACTACCAGCTTGTCCAGAAGGTGTTTTAACAAACATGTTTAGCCTGTGCAGAACAAGGACATTAGAGGGCTTTAGTTCTGAAATTGAAGTTTTCTTCTGACAGAGATATACTCTATAGTTTGGGACAAATTTGGAGATTCCAAGGCTAAAGTAGTCCAAGTTTTGGATTCCAATGTGGTATTTAATGATTTTTCTTTTCAAAAATTTTTTAATTTCTTGCATAACCATGTCAATAAAATTTTATGACAACACTTCTGATTTTTCACATGCTGTGGTAAATTGTTCCGACATAGGATTTTGATCTATTTATTGATGGCAAATCGCTGTGGTCTTTTCAGTGGAGCAATTCCTGGCCCATGCTGGTTGCAGACTGAGCAGTGTGGTATTCAGAGAAATACTTTTCTAAACTGAATGTAATTGCCAAAACATATTTTTTGAGCACTTAGGGGTTAGTAGAAGAAAAATCCTGACATAAGGTCTTTGCCTTAATTTTCCTTTTGGAAATGAAGACAACTGGATAAGTAAAGAAAACTAACAAAGAGAGAAGGAAAAGAGAAGAAAATATGTCATAGCCTTTATATTCAGAGCAGAAGAAGCTTTTCATAAATGTTCTGCAACAGAGCAATGCCTCAAACTCAGACGTATAGAAGTCCTCACTATAGTGGAGTGCTGCCTGTACTCTATACTGGGGGAGCCAGTCAATGAAGGACATTGCTGGCTTCTAAATTGGTCCCTCAAACACCTATTGAAATCAGAAATCATTCACTGAGCAGAGGGAGGGAAAAAAAAAACAACCACTGTAGTGGCAAACCACTTGAAAAATTTCTCTGAGCTGCTAAATTTACATTGCAAATCCCCTGGTATCTCTTGTATGAGCTGATACGAGAAATTATGTTAAATATTCAAAATGCGAAACAGTCATCTGGTGGGAGAAAATAAACTTTTTAATGGTTTATTCTACTGTCTGAGACTTCTGTAAATTATTCAAGTGCATCTTTTGTAATGATATGCTCTAAGACAGTTTTATTGCTGTTTGAGTGCAGCACAATAGGTGACAAGTTTTCAACCATTTTGCCTGGTTCAAACTTTTTCTTACATTATGTTAAAGTGCTGTCTGGGCCTGTGTACCCAAGAGCAGTGTCTTACCTGCTAGCCTGACAATGTCAAGGAGAAACAGAATTGGTAATAAGAAGAATATGAAACAAATGGCATGGATCATGAGTTAGGACATTGTCAAAGACGCTAAGTGTTGGAGATGGTGTGCTAATGAGCAAGACTTAGAGCCCTTCTACTGAGATGAGAAAATTGTAATGGGACTATGAAGTTACAGCAGTCACACTACAAGGGGTCCTTGTTGGGCTTATAATCAATTGATTACCATTATTTTAAGCAAGACTTTTTTTTTCCGCTCAGACTCGTTTCCCCTCTGTTTCCAATTCTGTCATTTTCATTTTCGTAGTTGCCACTTGATGAATATGAGTGTTTGGCCTGTGTTACAGCAGGAAAAGGAGAAAGCAGTCATGTAAAGGTGTTTCTGTCATGAAAACTAAATGACTGGTTTGGTCTGCTGTATAAAGTTTGCAGGTCCATTTGATAGTGTGTATTTAACATTAGTTTGGTTCTCTGATAAAACTGGAATTTTCACTTCTACAGGTGGAGCAGAAAAGACCATATCCATAGGCCTTAGGAAAGAGGTTTTTCTCTTATAGATTTGAGTCTGAACAAAACTTCACTTAATTTTGGAGGAGTTAATTTCAGGTCTGTTTTCAAGTGCAGCTTCTGTAAGACTACAGTGGCTAGATTTTTGAACTCCTCTGATGATTGATTGTACTGCATTTTGAGTAGTATGTAGAAAACACAAAGCTATATTCCTTTGAACAGGTGCAGAACTAGCACACCTTTTGTACTTGTAGGAGGATACTCTATCGTAGTGAGCTCCCTGGATCATCCATTATCTGAACTGTCCTTTGTGAGCCACTCTCTGATTCTTTGCTGAATTATTTATATTTTGATTTCAGCATGCCCCTTGGATGAGGCACTGTAAACTCCAGGACTTCTGTTGTCAAGTTCATAGTAACAAAGTGCAGGATAAAACCAAGTGAAGCCTTTGTAGTAAAATGTGAGTTCGCATTCTAGTAAAAGACAAATGGCAATGTTTTAGGGATATGAAGAAAACCACATTCAATGGAAGAAATTTTAAATTTCTCTGTGTTGGAAAAAGCCCTATTTTATTTGTAAAAACCATCTAGTTTGTCGAGATAATGTTTCAGTAGAAAGTCTTATTCAAAAGTAAGATGGGGCATTCAGACATTGTTCCTGGTGTTTGCTCTTTCTCAGTTTTTACTTAGTGAATTATTTGTGCTGGTTCTCAATGCTTCTGTCTATGCTGATGAGGCAACGTTGAAAAATAAGCTTAGAAATGTCTTCAAACTGGATGAAAATACACCCAGGTCTAGTAAAGTTCTCAAAAGGTGGTCCCAAGCATGGGCACAGACTTAACCTTAGATCTAAATTAATCTGGTAATCAGTAGATATATCATGCTGATAGCTGATGAGAAATCAGGTGCAATTGATTGTTTTGCATTGTCAATGTAGACTTCGTGTCCTCTGTTCTTAACTTATACGCAAAGGGAACTTCTATCTGTAGTAAGAGTAAAGCTCTGATATTTCAGAAATTCAATACTATGCTTGATCAGTGTTAGATACTTTTGCACATGGTATTCCTAATGTTACAATGTCAGTGTTTGCAGAGATTTTTGAGTACATTACCTTTGCTGCAATGTACATTACTGTTCCTATGTTTTAAACAAGTTACTGATTGGTACAGTTAGATAAATTCCTATTTATTTAGTTAGCATGATAATAAGTACCTTTCTGTAACTCACTATGTTAACTGACAGGCAAAAAGCAAGACCTCATTAAGTAACTGAAACATTTTTCAGTTGCAAAGTAATTTTTAATGAGGTATATTTTGTCTGCTAGGAAGAGGAGTGAGGAAGGAAAAATAGCAAGTACAATATACAAAAGGATCTTTGTGTTCCTAATACTGGCTGACACAAGAAGCTTGCCAAACAAAACCATTTCTTTTGCAATGGTAATGAAGTGCATGTACAAAGAAGAGACCAAGGGTGAAATGGAAAGCAAATGAAGTCGGTCATGTAGTTTCATTTGTACCTGCTAAAAATGAATCCTTTTACTTGAGAGTTAGTAACAAGTTGTACGCCTCAAGAATTACAACTAAACTGTCGTGGTCTGTTTGCATTGGGAAAGCCAAGAGTAGGAAAAGCAGTCTCCTCAGTAGTAGTATTTCAAATCTGGGTGTTAGTTGGGGTGTTTGGGAGAGCAAGCCAAGTTGTAGCAGAACAAGACCAGTAGTACTGGCTCCTCACAGGGATTAGAACAGATTTGTCTGCTATCACACTACAGATATACTTTAGGCAGCTGAAGCTTTGCTAAGTCATGGGTAGTTGTCCTGTATCTTGGTGCTGTACTGCATTGTTCCCAGCACAGCAGTATGTGGAAAAACAGGCTAAGAAAAGCTAGTGTCCATAAAGGGGATTATATTCGAATAAAGGGAAAGAGTCCACTAGGGCACATTGCACTAGGATTTTCTCACCTGAGATTTCAGAGGGCCCAGCCTCCATTTCTCCTTAACTCCTGGCTGCATGTTGCCCTCTTCCTTTCCCCTTTGGCTGGTGTACCAGGAAGATACAGCCTTCCCAAACTGCCTACCATATATTCTCCCTTCAGCCCGTCATTTTACCCCAAAGTTCTAAAATTCAGGATTGTGCAGACCCACTTCTTTCAGGAGACAACCTGCTGCTTGAACTTAGTAGAGACATTAAGCCTCATTTAAAAAATGTTAACTCCCATACCTTTACCCATAGAATTGTTTGTAAACACATCTTCCCTATTGCAGTGAACAAGGACTGTTTGCTACTTTGCCTGTTTTTTGGCTGTGAGACAGAGATGAAGCTGTCTGTGTTTTGTTTGAAAAAACAGTTTCAAATTTGCACAAAAAGAGGCTGTGTAAGTTCTCGGTTTCTATCACTTGCTTTTAGGCAGTGTACTAGAGAGAGACTTCTCCCAACTGTGGTCTTGTATTTTGCCTTGAATTGAGCAGTACCTTCTGCAGCACTTAGCTAGGTTTTGGGAAAGCATTCTGTCTTTGTGTGCGTATGTGGTGTTCATGTTTGATTTGGGCTTTTAAATGATGCTCATCTTGACAGCAAATTAGCGTGGCAGATACACATCCTGGTTTGTGAAGAAATAAACTTTTTAAATTTGGCTCTACCGGATTTTAAAAGCTCCTTATTTCTTTTGGACAAAAAAAAAAAGTAATTGGGTCAACTGAAATGTGGCTTAGATGTGTGTTTTTTCAAGTGCAAAGTCTTTTATTAACACAAGGTGAGATTTGTGAAGCAACCACAGTAATTCAGTCAAGCAGTATCTACATAATCTGTTTCAGTGGTTTCAGGTCTTTTGTGACCCAGTTTTCTTGCATAAAAATTCTAGGAGTACTGATGAAGCTCAGTGCTCTTATTTTGACACAACTCTACCTTCTTGAAATTGCTCCTTTTATCTCTACCTAGTAATAACATGGCTATTTGTGGGGTGTATCTGGATTGGTCTGCACTGTCTCTTTTGAATGCTGTTTCCTTTTTGGTGTGCTGTGCTTTTGGATGCTGCAGCTGCTGGCCTTTCCTTAAGTTGTGCATTTTAATTCCTCTTTGTCATGTAATGACCTCGAATGCAGCCAGCATCAAGTTCTTTAGACAAGTTGCAAAAATGAACAGATTCTTTGCACAATTTGTCTCTTATACTTACCAGAAACAAAGTGTGTTACTGCCTTTTCTGTTTCTTGTTTAGCACTTGTGCTTCAGTGTGCTGTATTTTTCTGATGAGTTTGTTTTTGTTTAGTTTTGGGCGCTTTTTTTGTTCTAAAACCTATCCTATTGGGCAATGTCTGCCATCCTAAATGAGGGCTAAAGTTGGGTTGTTTCTCATATTTCCTATATTTCTAAGTGATTAATTTTCCAAATGGTTTTGCTCAGAAAACAGCAGCTGGTTCCTGTGTCTCAGAACATTAGTTTCTAACTGCTGAGCACAGATGCATTGAATAAAAATATTAAAGCTTTCTGCAGCTGTCTGTGAAGTGAGAGTTTAACTTGGTAGATGAAATTTAGTAGGAATCCCAGAGAGTAAGGTTTACTTCTACAGAATATTTGAGGTCAGTAAGAACAATCAGATAATGAATTAAAAATGTTTATTTCAAGGTATTGGAGTATTAAACAAGGATATTCTGTGATATTAATTACTACCCAAAATATAATTTCATTTTTCTATAAACTACTTCCATTACTGTGCTCTAGGCCCCAACTTCTCTTCACAGTATTGCTACATGGCTTGTTGACCAAGCTGTTAAACCCCATGCCTTATATTGTAACTGAGGTTTCTTGGGCTGCAAGTAGATACTCAAGAAACACTTTCTGCGTCACCTTACAGCACGATGTCTAGATCTGATTCTATCTTGTAACTGGATAGTTAAGAAAAATGGTTGTAGTACCCTCCTTTGAAAAGCCTTTCATCGCTGAAATTAGTGTTGAAGAGTGAGCTAATATGGTGTGAAAACTCTGACACTTAATGGTTTAAGACTTGATGTCATCAGCTGTGTCTGTCTAATTCTAGGCTGCTACTTTTGGTTCTTTTAATGTTTTTTAAATTGCAAACAGCAGATTGTTTGCTTGAACAGGAGCATTTCATGGTAAGTAGAGGTGATGTCTCCAGGAGATAGGAGCTTAACAAGTGTGGTGGATACTTGTTTACTTTTGGTTGTGAATGCATGAAAATAAATAGCCAACATAGTGGGAGAAAATCTTAGAAAGTATTAAAGACATCATAAGATACAGTAACTTAAAAAAGGAATAGCTTATAGTTGTATTAAGAAGTATTGCTTAAACTACGTGAGCACATTTGAAGAAAATGCTACCAAATCTTTCCAACAAGTATCTTGCTGAGGTTTTCCTGAGTTGAATAGAGATGATTTTTAGTGTTTTTATTTTCATAGAGAAATGTCTTCGTGATGGAATTTTTTCTGAGGCTATGGCACCTTACGGTAGATAGTAGGCTTGCCTTGAAGCAGAAGTAAATAACCCTAAATAGAGGATATAAAGCATTAAATTGTTGAGTGTCAGTCCTTCACCACAAGAACACAAAAATCCATCTTGCATGCTGTAGATAAAACACTGAAGCAATAAGCTGGGCTTTTTTGGACACATGCACACCAGACTGAACTGGAAATAAAGAATTCTTCGGAGTTGTTTTATCGTTTATCTTGGGGAACAAATAATTCACTGCAGAGGAGAATGAACTTCAGATAAGAGCCCTGACAGTGATGTAGTATGATATAGTGTAGTAACACTTTATTTTATAGCATCTTTGTTGAAAATGATATCTCAAAGTCTATGTGTGGTTAGATAATACAGATATAAAGTTAAATGGTAGCAAGGAGACAGAAATTAAGACTTCTTAAGGAAAGAGAGGACAATCTGTTTCCAGACAGCATTTAGAAGATAGATGGCAGTATGATTGCAGACGCTCTTCTTTTTTTTTTTCTGGGAAATGTTTTTCTAGATGTGGCAGGTAGAGTGGGAAAATATCTATTTAAAGAATGGCAGACAGAGATGTGCATGTGTAAACAGACTGCTGAAATTTACTCTTACTTTCTAGTACCCACTTGGTAATGCACAAGCTGACTTTGGCATTATTTACATGAGTTTCTTCCCTTAGACCTGACTTCATTGCGTTTTATTTGTGCTTAATGTAGTTAAATAATTCCTGGCTTGTGCTGATTGAAGTGAAGTAAAAGCAGACTGTTTTATTCATATGCCTCACTCTTCGTCGTCAGTTTTTTTAGCTTCCCTTCCTCAGCTTTTTGGTGAATTTCCCTACAAGATTGTCCTGGGCAAAATAGTCTTGTCTTGGAACTTCTTTTTTTACTCCATGTGTGCTGGTTAACATGATACGCACTTTACACCCGATAGACTATTCTGTTCCTGACCTGGAGATGCTTTTCAGAAGATTTGGTTCACCATGATATTCCACTGCATTTTGGAGAGCCTCTTCAAAACTGAAGCTGGATTGAGCTGTGGAACCTGACTTGGAGAAAAATGAGAACATGTTAGAGAGGAATTTATTTACCCTGCTGTTTCTTGCCCTTGAATTTGATCCTAGCTCGCTGGAGTATACACAACAAAGGGCACTGTGAATGTGATATTAGCCTTTCAAGCTGTTCAAATGTGTGAAGGGAATGCAAGGTGTGCACGGTCAGGATGTGCACAGCATTGCTTTCTGTGGTGTGGTCAGCTGGTCTGTGGCTGCAGCTGCCTAGGGGTCTGCTGCTCACTTAGCTGCAGAGTTTGTTTTGTGGGTACCCTCAGCATTGTATGTCTACTTCCCTGCTTTACACTGGGTAGGAGCTTCCCTGCTTTTGTCCGTAAACTTCCATCTGGAAGACTTGTCCCAGAATGGGTTCTTTCACCCAGTGCACGAGAGGCCAATCCCCACACAGGTGAGGTATTTGAACAGAGATTGACCAACTTCTGCTCATGAAGTATCTTTGTGAACCTGCTTGCATGAGCCGCAGCCTTTCTGTTAACGCAAGTCTTTGGAATGGATGCTTATTTGAAAAAATTTCTGGAAAAGTTTGTCTTCTCCATACCTTAATGTTCCAGCTGCTCATTTCTTGAGTGTTTTATGAGAATTCCAGGACTCTGCACTTCAACACCGTAAAGAGTTCTTATGTGTGTTAGTGGTAGAGAGAGTGAAGCCCAGAGCTAGGGTGTATGAAAGAAAATTGTCTCTGCTATTTTAAGAGAAGTACGATATTGTGCTATTTCAAAGCTCTAAATCACTGTTAAATATCCATGACTGTTCATTTCTCACTGAAGGCTCAGTTTTGATAATTGGATGTTGAAAGTTGTTAATGAAGAAATTCAGTACCTAAAATTTTGGGTTGATAATTACAGTATTATGGCTGTTTCCCAATGTTCTAATGTCTTAATAATGCAAAGGATATAGCTAATATTGTTTGTTCATTTTCCTGTGTTTACTCAATCCAATTCCTATTGAACCCTCAAGAAACTTACTAGCATGTCAGTCTTGACATAAAAACTTATTCAGCAAGTTCTATTTGAATATGAATATCCCATTCACTCAAATTCAGTACTGTTACTGCTACAAAATGAATCCCCAGAGCCAAGCTGGGAAAGGATACCTGGGAGACATGAAGCCAGGGTTTAAGTGGGGCTGATCTTAACCACCTCTGTACTCTTTGGCATCCGAGTTCCACAGCCCTTGGGAGATACTGGTAAGAGCGTGAACATGGCACAGGTTTTGTGGAGGTGATTAAATCAAACCTCTTGATGACAGACTTGATAAACTAATAATGGGACAAAAAATAAGGTCTTTTTCCTTTTACCTCTTATTTTAGTTTATAGTAAGTCTGTCTAGATTTGAAAAGCAGAATGCAGTTTAAAATTAAATTATTATGGAAGGATTTTTCTCCTGCAATTTCTTTTTAAAAATAACTTTAGAGTAAAGTAATCTTTAATGACAAATGGATAGAAATGACACCAAGATCTTCTTGTAACTAAAAGATACCTATGCAGTATTTAGCTATAAATCTTCAGTGCTCCTAGGTTCTCTTTAGGTAATCAGCTGTTAATCTACCTAAACATGAGCGTTCTGGTGATGGCTGGGCAGAGGGGGAGCCAAGTCACTGAGAAACCATTAGCAGAAGATAACAATAGCAGATTGCTCGGTATATTCTGTTAAATATTTTCTGATTTGAATAACACAAGACAGAGTTTGAGTGCTTTACCAAAATGAGTGAACATGTGAAGGATTATAACTTTTTTTTGGTAGTGCCTGATGAATATGCTTTGAATATGTGCTTTCTTTAATACCCTTTATATATTAGTACCATTCATATCCTGCAGTCTGGATCATGTAGGAAACTTTTAGATAATCTGTCACTGTTGCAGTAACTCTGCTGATGCTGGGATGAGTGTGAGAAGTGAATGTAGTAGCTGTTGGCACGTGAATTATTATGCATTTCAGATCCATCTCCACGCTTCAGTGGGGCACTGGAATTACCTTAACTCATGTTAACACTTCTTTATGGACTGTGCAGTTGTACCAATAAGGCTAGTACAGCCTCAGGAAGTTTTTCTACAAATGTCAGGGTTTCATCCAGCTTCATGAACCATTAGGGGATCCCTTGAAATAGTATTTTTACGTTTGTCTTGACTTAACTGGTAACAAATCCTAGAAGCACGTGTGTTTTCTACATAGAAAAGCAGCTGCTCCCAGTGTTGGAAATAATACAAAGTCTACCTCCACATCTTCCATTAGGATTACCTTTGTTCTCTGTTTAAAGTTCTTATTGTCTTCTGGACCTCATGCAGGCAAATGACTCATGCTTCTAAAGATGAAGGAAAGACAACATTGCCAAAGGATGCAGAGAGGAAAAAAAAAATGAATGGTTGAGGAGAGCCACCTTGGAGTAGAATGCAGAGGGAGTTTTGTTAGGGGAAAAGAATGGCAAGTTTTGATCACAAGGATGATAAATACAAACGGTAACATCTTCAGTAAGCCCAGAGGGAAAGTTGGACTTGTAATATAGAGGTACTGAGTAGAACAGGTTTGCCTATAAGTCAATAGGGTCTTGCCAGAATAGCTTGATTATACATTATTTCAAACATATAATTCCCTACTTCCCCTAATAAATTAAGTTAATAATAGTTGGCTGACATAAACCCATAAAACTCAAGATTCCCCCTTAACAGGCAGATGAGGGACTTAGAAACAGCATGTAGCCCATCTCCATTTTTGACCTTGTGCCTTAAACAAAGACCAGCGACAAGGAGGAGGGGAGTAAGCACTTTGGGACACTAATTCAACTTAATGCTGAGTATGATTGAAGCTGTCTCTGTTGGCAGTAAAGTATATTCTCCATAAGGTCTAGGAATAATGACATGTTGTAAATTCATTTAATTTTAATTTTAAAGCTTGCTCAAAGGTAGAATTACTAGAAGCACTTCAGGTCTAGTGTGGATCTTGGGTTGGATTTTTTTTTTAACCTACAGACTCACCAGGCACCAGTTATTCAATTAGAGCTCTGGCTTTAAATGTATAATGACCTGAATACAGATTGTGTTACTAATGTGGAATCACCTAGAGCAGAAAGCATGGGAGTTATTTCAGTGGTTTGTAATTTTCTTCTGTCAGAATTTTGCGTTTAAAAACCCCTAATTAAAAAAAAATATATATAGAGTCCTGTGCACTTATATCTCTTTAGTATGGAGTCAAAATGCTACCCATACAATGGGTGTGCGGGGCAGTAGTAGAAAAATGAAATGTAACCCATTGTCATAGCAGGCATGAGTTTGCAGCCTGTGTAATTACCTATCTCTAGCCAGGCTGAAAAAAATATGTAACCTCAGAGTGAACTCTAGCCCTGGACCTCTACAGTAAGAGTAGAGAAATGCCATGCTCCAGCAGTCACTTAGATGAAACACATCAGAATGTACTCTCATAGGCTGATTTCCTCCTGAAGGCATGGACACTGGTTCTTAGCTTATATTGGAAACGCAGTTTACTACAGATTAATTTTTGCAATGGGTGCCTCAAGGCTTTAAAGGTTATTATTATGCTGTTTTGAAAAAAACACTGAAGCATAATTTGCTATTAAAGGCAATTATGATAGCTGCTGTCTGAGAACAGTCTTTCTTGGAGCCTACCAGCACATTAGATATTGCTGCTAATGCTGCATTTCCACTGTCAGAACTCACCCATCCTATTTGTGCTGTACTCCAGTCTTATGTATGTCCCTCTATGCCATTTTGATACAGATACTATAAAATGTTTGTCATTAACTTTGCCTTGGTTTTGGGTAGACTTTTGTGCATCATGTTTCTGTACCAGACTCCAGTGGTCAATAGCTTTGACTAGTGCCAAAATGTGTTTTCCCCATCCAGTAATCAAGCCTTTGTATTCTCTGCAGTTCCTAAGGTGTGAAGGAGTTAAGATGTAGCAGTAAATAACTCTTTGGATATTCTTACAGGATCAGATGTGCAACTAGGCATATTTGCCACCAGCAGTGGCCTCAGGAATATAGAGAAATTTGGGTAGCCTCAATCAAAAGGGGAGACAGCTGTCCACCTTCCATCAGGGACAGGTTTCTTAGGACCTTCTCTGTGTAAGCCATAATGCTGGAGAGGCTATGAATATGCTGTTATCAATTCTTGGCAGTTCAGCTGGGTGGTTGCCACGAGACAGCATGGAATCCTCAGGTTTAAGGGGACCGAGATTTGGGATGGCTCTGCCTTCCTTTTGACCTTACTGTTTGTGAGCGTCCTTTCCTTGCACTCAGGGAAATGCAAATATCTGCTGAGCTTCTGTGGTCTATACATAACTGCGTTGTGAAGCAACACTGAGTAATTTTCTTGTAAGTAATAGGAAAATGTCTTGGTGGAAGTACTAATTCTTCATCTGATTCACCCCTGATTAGGCCTTTAGTTAGCACTTACAAGGTGTTTTTCTCCAGATAGTCTTAGAACAAAAAACATTGTGTGGGTTTTCACACAGACAGTTTGCATTCAATCTGATGTACAGCCATGATTACAGTTAAATCCAAACTCTTTTTAGAAGAGTGAGCTACACAGGCCAAAGTTTTATGGCTGATAAATGCTGAAAGTTAAAATCAGGAGAAAATTCACATGCAGATGACAGCTCACTGTACCTACCATGGAGAGGAGTAGTGATGATGAGATAACTCACAGATTAAGCACTTAGGTGTTTAACATGTTTCCTGAACAGAGATCAACTTATTGATGCACTTTTGCTAACCATCCACAGGGACAAGTGTGTCACAAGGAGTGTAGTTTAATGGTGGCATATAAAGCTATTTGTTCAGGAAGGACCAGGGGGCAGCTTTCCTTTAAATGCAGGAGATGCTGCAGTAAGGAAATGTATCTGAACGTAATGCAATAGTTCTTCTACTTCTAGCACCAACCTCTGCTATAAATGCACTGCTGGAATGTAGAAGGTTAGTTTTTTTAAGAAAGCATTTATTAAAATACTGTTTTATGTAAGGATTCTGATGATGTTATACACTGGTAGATCTTTCCTTTAATGTGTTCTAAATGCAAGAAAAATTTGCATTCATCAGCAGTTAGATTTTAAAAGCAGGTAAGAAGTTGTTCTGTTAGTCTCTTAAATAAAATCACTGCATCTCTAAGAGCTTGGACAAACATTCAGCCCAATCTTGCATTTCAATGGGAGCTATGCTCCTACTCTGCTTCATTAGCCTGCTCCCAGCCAGAGAAACACAGGGTATTGGCTGCCTGGGAAAGGCCCCTGCCACCTACGGCGAGAGAGGAGCCACCATAGATAGCTGGTGAGGGGCAGCTGGTGTATGTGTCATTCTGTGCCAAGAAGTGGTTCTGTTTTTCATTAAAAGCTATTTTGAGACCTGCAAGTGTCTTGTGTTGCTGTTTTGCAAAAAGACAAAAAAAAAAATCTTTTTTTATACAAATTTAACCTAACAGTGACCCAATGACCACACTTACTTTGTCCTAAGAGCCATAATTAATTGTGTTAGTGGTTACTGGAAATATATTCGAAAATATTTTTTTTCTTGAGTAGAAAATCCTTGCTTCTCTGTTTAAAATATCAGTCCCTCCTGAGGCCTAAGGACTCCATAATGAGGAAGTCTGTCATTTTTTTTCCCCTCATTTTTTTTTCTTTTAGTCCTGTCTGTATAGCTGTGAAGAGTAAGTACACCTACACCGTTCCACAGCATGCCTTTCATGGAAGTGACTCAGCAGGGATGTTCAATTCTTTGACCTCTGACAATCCCTTAAACTTGTGTAAAAGAAGAAAAAAATTCCAAATACGAATGTTCTCGTGGTGGATTTTTGTAGCTGCTACTCTACATGTTTCAAAATGGCAAGTTCAGTTCTTAATTCTAAGGAGAGGATCAAGTGACAACAGAAGTGAACTCTGTACTTAACTCAGAGCTACCTTCTGGAATAGTTTTTCCACAGCTTGACATTTCCCTTATTGTAAAATATATCACTGCTCATACATTAGGCTCTTTTAATTTCAGAAGCCTGCTGGGATTGATGTTTCGTAAATCCATCTACATGTGTAATCCTTTCCTATTACTTGGATAAATACTTTGACTCTCCTGCTCCAAGCCAGAGAACTAGAAAAAAATGGATCAGTTCTTTCATGGGGAAGGAAAAAGTCAGTCTACAGACAGAATCAGTCATCTCTTTCTAATCTTTTAAAACTATACAACTGAGTAACACACTTGGGTTTGTTTGGGTTCCTTTAGCAGAACTGAGGCAGAATTGAGAAATTATTTCTTGGAAAATGCCCAGCCTATAAAGTTACAGGGTATTTTGCTCCAGCTTCAAGGGATTTTACATCTGTAATGTAATTTTAATATGCAGACATCCTTGTCTAGTCGTCTCACTGTTGCTACGGGTGTTCTATGCTTTCATCAGAAAGCTAACATGCTTTACACCTGCCTGAGCTTGTACATTTGAATTTCAGAGTGACTTTGGGGTAGCTATGTATGCAGGTTGCCAACTGATGTACCAGGGCTGTGGTAAATAGTCTTGTCTGTAAGTGCTCACTAATTTGTCCTTATCTAAATATGAATGGAAAGCAGTCCCATAGCGTGTTGGAGTATAATTTGTGAGACCATTTTGTTCACAGCTATTTTAATACAGGATAATTTAAAAAAATCCTGTCCTTATCAGTACTGCTTTCTACAGAATGTGTTTATGTGAACCCTACCCAAGAAAAAGAATGCCAGAGACAAAGACTGCTCCATCACCTTCTTAACATGTTTATGTAGTTAGAATTTTCTTCAAATAACTCTAGTTAGAGGGGATAAAAGTACTTTTCTGTTTGGGCTGCCTTTGTTTTAAGGCTTCTTTACCCATACATGTACAGATTTGGTTTATCCCAGGAAAATTTATATTATTATTTGCATGCTAGTAGATGTGTGGCTGGAGCCTCTCTTTGCTAGGCTCTGGACAAGCCTATATTAGAAGAGAATTGAGGCCACAGCTGAAAAAATCCACAACTAGGCCCATCAACCTCATTTTTCAAGTAGCAGATTCAGGTGGCCCCTTTCTCCTTGATGGGTGGCAGCAATACTTTGTGTACTTTTAGCATGATGTGAATGCTAGCTGGGAGAAGTACAGGAATGCTAGAAGCCAGCTAAGGTAGAACTTTGCACCTGTTCCACTATGTAAGGGAATAGATGAGTGACTGGGTGGTGTTTAGTGTCGTGGGGGACACTGGGGTTAAACCACAACAAATTTTATGAAATAAAAATACCCTAAATGTTAGTAGTTAGGGAGGATGCAATTTTTTGCTGAAGGATGATACATTCCATTTAGTCTTAGGAGATGTTATAAACCAAAGAAAATCCAAGATGAATGAAAATATACTTTTTATATTTATTGTGTACAACACCCTTGCCAAAAGGTGCTGCTTCTCTAGTCAACTTTCTATGCCTCAAACCGACAGTAGTTAGGATTACTGTAATAAAGGGAACCCTGAAGAATATTAAAAATAAGCTTATGCTAAAATATGCCTAAGCTTTATAGATCAGACCTAGCTAGCACTTTGAATATCTTTTTGGAATGAGAAGAGTCCTGTAATATATAAAGAATCAGCTTAACAATTGCCCTCTGGGGAGAGAATAAGTTTGGTTGTTTTGGTTTTGATTTGAATTTCTGTAAGGCAAAATGCTATGGGCAAATATGGAATCTGAAGTTCTGCTCTGGGAGATAGCACTGTACTATTTTATAAAAAATTGACTGGTTTTTTGTCTGTTGTGTCCACACGTCACAGCGCCCTGCCCATGACACTTGGAGTTCGGTGAGAATGTTTTCCCAGAATTCATGAAATTGGAAGTAATGATTTCAAAATCAAGATGTGGCTTTATCACAGAAGAATTATTCATCTCAAGATTGCCCATGTTTTTCCCTTGCAAACAAGGGGTTAAACTTCATAGGAAGTTTGGCTCTGAATTTGGAGGCTGTAGTCTAATTGGGTTTCATTTCATGTGCACATTAACATAAGCTGTAAGTGGGTCTGAAGCAGTCTAGCTGATGGATGGCTTTTCTTCCGAAGGTGGCACATTGCCACTGGTGCCAGAGACTGCTTAATGCACTAGAGGAGATGGAGCAGGTGCAGTGCTCTTGCCAAGGGCTTGGAGTACCTGCTCTGTCTGGCTGAAAAAGGATAATGCATCCACGTTGTTTTGTTTCTAGCATCAGTTCTGTGACAATTATGTTTTTGAAGTACAACTTAGACCAGATATAATTTTTTACCAGGTACTGAATTTTCTTCTAAAGTACAACTAACGGCTGAAGCTACTCATTCCTGTCTAGATTTTATTTGCTATCAGCATTTTCCACTTGGCTGGCTTAGTCACAAAATAGGCAGAGAGAATAAAGCCAGGAAATAGTAGCCAAATTGGCAAATAGCCTGAATCCACTGCCTGCATCTTTTACATCAGCCTTGAACTTTCATGAAATCAAAAGTTGTATGTGTGCTTTTGGAAGAAATATGCCCTTTTCAAAGAAAAAAAAAAAAGATTAAAACCCTCCTGGAGCTTATTGGAAGGCATGTGCTTATAAAAGGTCCTCGGGCCTGACTTGATACTATTCCAGTTTGAAAACAAACCCACAAACACACTCCCCCTCCCCAAAACAAAAAACAACTGGAAAAACACCCTCCCCCATCTCCCAACCCCCCACTTGTTTTTTTTTTCTTTGTTATTTTAGGCATACTCATATGGCATCAGTTGCTAGTTTCAGTATTTTCAGGAGCAGGAAGGCAAAACTGTAAAAATTGTCACTTATATTACTATTGGAAGCAAATTTCAGCTTACCATCACTCTTGGCTGATAACTGAATTTCCACTAGCTGCTGATAACTGAATTTCCACTTGTGGTAATTTACTCTAGCTACTTACTAATGCAAAACCAGTGAGCCCCTAGATTTATTGACCTGTTGGTGTAAACCTCTTATACAAACATAGGAAACATAATGTAATGCTAATTTTTGCATCCTATTTTATCGTGCACATAAGGTTAACATAATTTTCCTTCTTGCTGTCTGCTGAGCAAGAGGGAGAATACCAGAGATGTGGTTAGGCATTCATAGCTAATGTAGATGTGTTACAGTCACAACTTGTAATTTGACTATCTGTGCACTTCTGGCTTGAAGATATGCTGACGTTTTTTCCATGGAATGGGTGTGTGTTTTTTTTTTTTTTTTGTCTGGATCCATAGACAGTAAAATGGTTTGATAATGATTTAGACTTGAGACATGATGTTCCCATTTATTTTCTGGATCACTTAGCTGAACAGAGGAATGTGATCTTGATGTGGACTGTTACCTTCAGAGGATACACAAAGCTCATTGCATGGAAAACACGAAGAAAAA
Source organism: Melospiza melodia melodia (assembly GCF_035770615.1). Lineage (NCBI taxonomy): Eukaryota > Metazoa > Chordata > Aves > Passeriformes > Passerellidae > Melospiza > Melospiza melodia. Next base: position 23,193,659 of record NC_086202.1, read on the forward strand.
GAACTTGGGAAGGTTGGAAGGAAGAGAATGGGTCAATGAATTGAGATAGAGGTGTTAAGTGAGAAAGTTTGCTAAAGGTGAAGGTGAGGAAAAATTGAAATGGGAAGAGGAAGAGAAGAGCTGAGATAGGAGTACCAAAGGGACAGGGAGGATTGACAAGAAAAAGATGTTTGTGCCCAGTATACCAGTCTCTGCCCCAGGCAGAGAGCAAGGCAGCAGTGTGGTGATGTAAATTAAGTCTTATATTTCTCTGGTACAGACACTGACTGCCCCATAGGCTGTTTCGTAAAATTTTCATATCCATAGTCTTAAAACACAGTAAGTGGTCAGAATATGCTTTTAGAACTCACTATGGAGTGATGTTGTTTCTGTTCATTATCTTGCAAGTTGTTTTCCAAGTAGTTTGAAGAAGCATAGAGCCTTGCAAAGGGTACACAAACCCTCATGGTCTTAATTTTTTTCTTAAAGCAGAATTTCTGCTCAATTCCTTTTCTTTTTACTTGTCCTTTGAAGAAAGCAGTTGTTGGAGTATGTGTTCCCAAGCTGCTTTGTAAAGAGTCAGGAATTGAAGTAGCTTCTGACATGCATAAAAGTATTCATGAGTGCAGTAATTGTCACTGTTGTAACAGAGAAATAAAAATTAACAGGTTGTTTGTGGTTTTAAGACCATAATCAGAAATATTGATTTGTAGCAACTGAATATGAGTTTGCAATTAAAATCAACTAAAACTATGTTTTTATATCTGGAAACATATATTTGTGTTTGTTAATAAATTCTTTTCTTTGAACTGCTATTTACAGTCAAGATGAACATTTTTAACAATTGTAGTACAAATCATACATGTGAACCATGGCTTAAATGGTGGTTTACTGCAGTTGGTGATGCCCCTTTGCTGCCAATTAGTCAACTGCCAACTCATAGGATTTTAAATTTATTTTCCACATAGTGCCTCAGCAGTGAGAGAAAGAAGCTTAGCCACAAGCAAATTGAATGGGCCAATCTTGGACAAACACTGTACATTTTTTTTCTCTGAGAAATCTGGAGATAGTTTGCCAACTGGAGGCAGGAATTATTTCAGCTTGCTAGTTGTCTTTGAAGTTACCTGCCAGGTAGTTTCCCTACTAGAGCATGGATATCTTGCAGGAGTGCACTAAAAGTACTATCCTCCATAACAACTCTCTTGTAAGCTGACTATTGAATAATTAAGCAAGTTTTGGGAAAGACTTTCAGACTGGTTCACCAAGCAGCTGCCTAGTAATTTTAAGTAATGTTGAAGTGGGCATCTACTTTAGAGGAATCCACAGAGTATCTTTTGCATGCATAGATAGCTGCATACACATAAATGTGTGTATATAGTACATAGTTTCCCTATGATACGACAGTAAGAAATATGTTATCAAGACTTAAAATATGTCTGTGTATGTAAGACATAGAAGGGCAGTAGCATACATCAGTGATCCTGTAGTGACAATGGGGCTCAATGGATTTATTAATTTAGTTCCTAGATGATTCTTTGGATTGCAGCACTGCAAAACCAAGAGCAAAATAAAAAGCACCGAACAACAAACAAACCTCAAAAATCCTCAACACCAAAATAAAGTGCAAATGATCTCTTGAAATCTAAGCTTGACAAAGAATATTATAGATAGAATAGTCTAGAAAAATTAAATTTTAGGTGTAATAGAAATATGTTACTGTCATTAGAAACATCAGTACCCAAATTCTTTAATGAGCTGCATGCAGTTTCCACTTGTTTAGCGGAAGTGTTTTTCTTCCTCTTTTATTCTTTCATGCAGAATTGAGGCTGTGCTGACTGTGGGAAAAGTGTCTCCTCTCCAGGTTTCTGTAGGTAGCCATTACTGTCCTGATGTAGGGGATTCATAGGTAAAATAATGAAAAAGAAATCATAATCTAGTTGCATTTTAAGTGCTCTCTTTGAGAGACCACATCAGATACATGTGGATTTGAATATGGAGATAATTTCTCTCTTCAGCTTAAAAACAGTGTTATATTTCTTGTACTAGCTACTCTGAAAGAGTACTCTTGTAGGACTAGTTGGGATAATATGTGTGACTATTTGTAATGTAAAGCCATTTGATCTGTAATCTGTCCTAAGTGGTTTTTATCCCTCCTTGATAATTATACTATGAAGTCAGATATTCTTTCTCAGCATTTATTTTTCTAGCAGAATAAAGCTGTTTGCTCTTATCTACACTTTGCTGACACTCCCATTTTCCTAATCACTGTAATAGGTCCTCTTTGAATGTATTCCAATTGAAATTGGTTTTCGTGCAGAAGTGTGACAAAAGCTATTTACTGTTTTAAGTGACATCTTAGTGAAGATGCTTAAAATAGTGTTCATTGGATAGGTTCTGAAGTCAGAGTATCAACCTGCACATCTCTGAGCCATCTTTATATTCCTAGGCTGCAGATGAATACATATACTTTAAGATTGATCCTAGGTTGCATCCAAGAATCTCTTGTATTTAACTGTTGAATACAAATGGATATTTTTAGAAGTGGTGCAGAGATGGTGGCCATGTGGATTATATGCAGCTGTACAGCTTTTATGTCTCTGCTCTCTTGACAGTCTTGATAAAGGAGTTAAGCATGTGGCTTATGATACTATGGGTAATGGCTTAGTGAAATATTCAGAAATTTTAGCTGAAATTTTTCATGTTTTTTGACTTGGGTGTATCTGATATATGTTTATAAAAAGGGGTCTTTCAATTTTTTTTCAAATTTGGAGGCATGTAATAGTCAGGAAAAATGTCTGCTACTTATGCCAGTAGTAATTTTGTTTGAATGGATGTTGCAAAATTTATTGTAGTTTGGAACTTTTCCCTTGAAATCCAGTTACCTTGTATAGTAAGAACTAATATATTTTCATTACAACTTGCAGGGTTTGTCTACTTAAGTTTTCTAAGTAACACTGTTTGCAACACACACATAAAATTTCATTCCCTTGTACAAGCCATAGAAAGCAGCCTTTTCACTAAATACTCTTCAAGTTTTTTGCTTTTTTTCTAGATGGTTGGCTGGAAGTGACTTCAGTGTGACAATGAAGGTACCAATAAACTTTTATATAGGGGGTGAGACCCCAAGAAAATGTTTGAAGCACCATTTTGTATTTGTTCTATGAAGTTGGGATAAGGAAGGGTTTAAGTACCCGTATCAGTTTCAGTCCTGTTGGCACACACTAAGCAGGAGAAAAATGCTCAAAGTTTCTCTGCTGGATTTGTACACACATAGTTAAATAGGTATATGTAATAATATATGCTAATATGAAACTGGTGTCTACCTTGGACAGTTTTAATAATTGCATTAGATTACACTTCAGCACTCCTGAATACGGGAGGCTGTGGCAATTGCCAAGTGAGTCGTCTTTCACTACAGCATGGTGTGATTTCTGGGTCACTAGTGCCATCAAAAAGAAAAACAAAACTTGACATTTGTCTTTTCGAGGTAACCTGAAAGCTGTATTTATGTAACTGTTTTTTTGGACTATTTTTAATTATTTCTTTCATTTAATTGATGCTTCAGACAGAATGTTGAAATGTTTTTTTAATTGGGGGTTTGGATTTAGCACTGGATTTAGAAACTTTTTCGCCACATTTTGATCTGTAAGGTCATGTGTTCAGTTCCTCTCTCAAATGCATGAATTAGGAGTTGTATGCTTTACCTTACCTGAAGTTAAGAATGTTTTCCTTAATGTTTCAATGCCTCATCAGTTCATCCATCTGTATTAAGACATTAGAACTTTCTTATTTTGCGAGGATGTTTTCAGTTTTAATTCCTTTAGTGTCTAAAAAATACTTCCATAATCTTATGTGAAGGAGCTAATCAGTGCCCGGTGTTAACAAGCCCAAGTGCTCTGAACCTGTCTAGTACTGAACTCCAAGTATGAACAATATGAATTTTTGATCACATGAGTTTCCAGGGAAATAGTTTACCTGCAATTGCCGTATGTTGGTATTTTTTGATGTTAGTGGAAAGGCTAATTTCTGTGCAAACACTTTTGTATCATAGCAGCATGAAGTTTTATACTTGGTCACAGCAATAGGGCTTGAAAGAGTGCAGAGACATGGAAAGCCTGAAGGCTTAGATCTCACCTAGTGAAAAGATATGAGAGCTTAGAGCTTAGTTTTTCAGAATATGAATAACTGTGCAGGGGATACTGTAGCAGCCTTCAGTTCAGTATCTACTTGATTTAGAGTTCCTTTGCAGTGAGCCAAGGAGAAGGGCTCCTTAGGGATATATGAAAAATCTGTCTCTCCAGTGTTTTCACCTGATCTATCTTTATTGAGTGAAGCCAGTTCACAAGACTGAAAAGCAGTGCCTTAAAAAAAAATAAATTACATGATAAGCATACAAGGAATTAATGGATACTTTTTCATTACTGTCATTACTACTGTGGCTTTTCAATTTTACCTGTGACATGACACTTTGAACTGAAATTTCATCATGATTTAGAAAATACAAATCAATCAGCACTTAATATATTTTTTCCAAATTAAAAGTCATGTAGAGATGTGCTTCAAACATTAGTGATAGAAGTAGCACTGAAATATCCTTGGTTCTGTTAATAAAAATTTACATTAATGCAGCATTTTCTATTCATTTTGACTAATTTCACCCACATTGTGTTTGGTTAACTGCTGGGTGGAAATGCTTCTACTGAGCAACTTGATTAACTTCTGAGGTGGTGATGATCAAATGGCTTGTAGCAATTGTAAAGCTTGGCAGAGGTGGAGCTCTTGGCCCCAGGTAAAGGATCCAAATGGTGAAAGACAGTGCTGAGTACTACTCTGCTCTAAGATGGGATGCCAGCCTGATCATTTTGACCAGCTTCAAGTGTAAGACATTTATGAAAGTGTAGAAAGCTTGTTCTATCCACATGTTGGCTGAATATGTTGTTTCAATACGTTTAGCTTACTTTACTTGTGTTAGGGTGGATTTTATCATCGTGGGCATGAAGAAACCTAGTTTTGTTTTTGACTCTGTGAATTCAACTACATCAGTTCATCTTCTGCTGTGTGAACTGCTATGCTTGTTTCTCAGCATTCTGTGAAAATTGTAGGAAGACCACCTTAAAAATAAAGTCTCTCTCATGAGCTGTGGCTATTTTAGGAATTAATCATGTTGTCTTTTGGACACACTCAGGTTCAGGTATCTCCTGAGTATATTGTAATATTTTGACTAATTATTTTTCTCATTGTCATCACCACAAAATATATATACTCAGGTTAAGGTTTCCTACCACCCTATCTTATAGTTCACAGTGAAATTATATCTTAGTTACTTTTAAGTACTGAAGAAACATCTTGGGAATTTTGCTGTTGATTTCTGTGACACACAGGTTGTGGCAGTGCAATTTGTTCTGTCTCTTCAACTGCAAAATCATTAATCTGGAACCTGTAGGAGGTTCTTGTTAGAATCTCAGTAGTAACATATCACACTTATTAATGAGATGTTCATAAATTAAGCTCCTAAAGCCATTTACTTGAGCCTATCAGTATCAGCCTATGAGGATCAGGGTTTTTATGAGGATTTTTTTAAGCAGATTGCTGCCTATTCACTGATCTGGGTGGCACTAAAAAACAGACACTGGAACAACAGACTATTTATATCACTCTGAATCCAGCAGAGCCCTGTTAAATGATGTTTGTTTGTTTGTTTGTTTCTTTGTTCCTTTCTCTCTATAGCTGTTTAGTCTCTCCTTTGAATGAAGGTGTTTGGCTGTGCAGTACTTGATTTCAGGAGGTGGAGAAGAGGCCTGTTGGCTGGCACTGTTGGGCAGGTTACAGCAGGTGGCACTGTTTGGTGACTTTTGCTTAACACCATTAATTATTTCAGTGCACAGGTATATGTTGATATATGATGATTTTTTTCAATTGGGTTTTTATGGAAACACTAAATAAGGTACCCAGTCTGAAGAAGCAGGTATATATGTCCTTTCTCCTAAGGAATAGTAACAACTCCTGTATACTTCAATATATATGAAATGTGTCTAAGGCTGTTCTGTGTTATATCGATAATAAAGAAAAAGACCTATGGAACTAATTTTTCAACTGACACTTGGAGTAGGTGTGCTGGACTCGTGTGAAAAATTCTGGAGAAGTAATCATGTTTAAATTGTATGTATCAAGGGTTAATTATTTTTAAAGGGCTTAGAGCTCTCTACAAAAAAAAAAAAAAAAAATCCGTTTTTAACATATAGCTTTGTTTCCACGTTCACTTTAATTTTTTCATCTTGTCCTAAGAGGTAAAACAAAACATGGTCTTGTGAAGATGATATCTCTGTTTATGGGGAGGGGAGAGTCATTGTTGCATTGCTTTTCCAGTGTGGTAACTTATACAATAAATGCATATTCTTATTAGGTCTCTTCCAACCTAGAATTTCTGTGATTCTGTGAAATTCACAGATGAAAAAAATGTCTAGGTGTGTGCACATATGTATTCACTTTTCAAGTCACTCTACCCTCATTAGTTTTGCAGCTGGGAGATTTCTTTCAGCCCCTTGATAAACAGGGATGTCAGTAAAAGCAGAATTGATGTGATGAGATCTACACAAGACAAAATAAATACAGTTTTCTGCTTATTTCATATTAAATATGGCCATTCAACAGCTGTGTTAAATGTGTCTGAAAAGCTACAGATAAATTGTGTCTATCAAAAATAAAGAATGGTGTGTTTGGGGGAGAGAAAGCCAGCAAAGCACTGGTTTCTGACACTGCTCTTTTTCTAATGTAACAGTTATTTTTAGCTCTAGAAAGTGCAAAACATGTTTAAGAGAAATAGGCTGGAAAATGTGACATTGCACAACCCATCTTTGTGGGTGGATGAGGTTTCTCTGGATTGTGCTGTTTGCTCTCATTTGCATCCTCTCGCTGAAGTGTCACGCTCTTATGAATTACATATATTTGTGGCTCAGAAGCCCTATGCAAGCATATTGATGTGACTGGAAAATATATTTAAATGGTATGACATACAAGCCAGTGATGTTGTTAAAATCAATATTGTAAGAAATAATTTCTCATGTTTTGACTCAATAGTTATATTTTGTTTATCAACCTTACACTAATAGCAGAGTTAGACTGAGAAGGATGGATTTTACAAGGTATTAAAATAACTTTATATTTAGTAGGAGTGGGAAAAAAGCAGGTGCTTCATGTTTATTTCTAAGGATGAACAGAATCATTTGGAAGAGAACAGGGAAAGGAGGACTGGAGATGTGCATTTCCTTGCTGCCTCTATTCTCAGTTCTGTTGCTGGCCTCCTGGGATAAGTGTTTTCATTTCTGTATGAGTTGCATGCCTTAACCTTTAAGATCGGAATAGTGATTATGAACTTTCTGTTTACCCACTTGCACGTGTTTGGATGAAAAGCATTGTGTAATGGTTTATTAATTCTCATCTGTGTTGCTCCTGCCATCTGCCTATTTGCTGGCCTGCTTATTCAAATGGAAAGGCCTGGGCTGCACCCTGAATTTTTTTCTTCTCTTTCCTGTGTCCAAAATCAAGAGCTTGGATGATGTTGATCAACTTGTGACTGGGTAACTTGGGTGGAAGAAAGCAGTTTCTCTGACGATTATGTATAATTAGCAGTGGTCAGAAGACTAGGGAGTACATAAAAGGTCTCTACTCCAGACACACAGTAAAGAGAAAGTTGAGAGGGAATATTTTTGTGTGTGTGGCATCTGCAGCTCCTATGGTCGTCTGGTCAAAAAGGGAGAATTTGCCTTATAGTTGCAGATAGAGCTCCTTGCCTCATTTACTGATTCACACTCAATTAATTTACATGTCTTCCAGCTTATTCTTATGGTTATTCTTACCAGGTAGAAAATGGACTCCTGGTTTGAATACTGAATGTTGTCAGTATTTTTCTTCTTGGCTTGTACCATAAGCAAATCAGGCTGGTATCAGTGCTGATGTAGACAATATGCAGTATTAGAAAACTAATGCAAAAGGTTTTCCAGCAGGGAAAATCTTGAATTAATTGAAGGCAACATTGAGTGATTTTTTTTTCCCCTGGAAGCCTAATCTTCAGAACTAAGAGGAAGAGTGAAGTTTAATTACCACTACTCACATAAAAGATGTTTCATCAACAGTTCTCCTTAAAAAGGGATTGAAGAAAAAAAAAAATCATCTGCTTTATGTGCTTTTTAGTCTGTGTGGCATTTTGCACCCAAATTTGCCCATTAACCAGTGACAGAACAAAAATGCCTAAGTGTCCCCTTAAAAACTCTCATAAAATCATATAAGCTCAATCTAACATAGCTCTGCAAGTGCAATTTTTAGTACTGAACTGTTGAAAGATTTTAATTTCAAGATTTTAATTTCAAGAGGATAACAGGGTATGTACAGAAAGAATTAATCTCGACTTTGTGTGTAGAATAATTCAGATTATCTGAACCTAAATTATTTCAAACTTTGTCCAATTATTAACTGTGCTGAAGCCATCCTTGAGTATCTGAAATCTAGTCTCTAAATGTGTCTCTTGGTTCCGGTGACTGAGATAATCAAGATTGTGACCTTTATGTAAGTTAGACACCTAGCATTTGGGGTAATTCCTTGTGATATCTCAAGATCTTCACATAAAAAACTCTTAAGGGTTTTGAAAGACACTCTGGCAATGAACTTACACAGCCTTGATTAACAAGACTCAGGTTTCAAGTGTGCAAGTTGACAAAGCCATCTGAAAAGGTGAAGGTCTCTGGAGCAAGAGCCACAGTGTGTTTTCCAGGCTGACTAGGTCCCGTTATCATTTGTTCACATTTGGGCCAAGTGATGCCTTTCCATTTGGTGGTTTTGTCCAGATGCTGCGTAACATTTAGCATAGTTAACTAAAATCAGGATAAAGGTACCTTTGAGGGAAGTGGGTAAATACAGGTAAAAAAAAAAGTTGCACACCTCAGAAGATAAAAATGATTTTTTGGATTTAAATTCACACCGTGTTACTTCTTTTAACATGCAGAATGTTTTGGGTATTTAAGTGGTTTGTTTTGTCAGCTTTAGGTGCCTTAATACCCATCCTTGTCAGTTTCTCAAGGACAGGTTTTTAGATCTTACTGCAAAATTAATGCCTCCAGTTGGGTGCTCAGATATGCTTCCAAATGTATAGGCCATATGATGTTGCTTATTGCCCATTTTTCAGTTTCCTATTTTCACAGCTTTTATGAGAATATGAATGATTAAAGCTCAAAAGAATAAACTGACAGAGCTTTTTTTATCTTAGAGCCATTTGTAAAATAACCACTTTGAGATGCTTTATGGTTTACATAGTGTTGTGAATATTAGTATGAATTTCTCTTTGCTTCTGCAGGTGCTGGTTTGCAGAGACAAATATAACCTCCAATTCCCAGCACACTGATCTGTCTAAACACAATTTGACATGCATTGCTATTAGCTTAGCACCTTATCAAATAATGTGCCCTGATAGAGATAAAAGGTTTTACAACCTTACCGCCTTTGTTTCTGTGTGCGTTCACCCACAGAGACAGCTCTGCAGCAGCTAATAATTAACACAAAAGACAAAGACAAATCTATATGGCTCAGTGTTGGAGGGTCCAATGTGCATGTTAAGTAGCTGGGGAAGTGAAATCTACAGCAAGAGGGTCTAAAATGGGATCTTCAAATGAGGCTTTCAAATGAATTGAAGTTGGGCTTTGTAAAGTCTCATTTTTACATGATGGAGCAGGTATCATAGTGTTTTCTGGAAATCACCATGGTTCTCTGTGTCAGAGCATTTACTCAAGTCTTCAAAGAGGCTCTCACTGCTCTGTTAGCTGTAACTCCGTGTTGCTTCGCATTCCAAAGGCAAGCAAAGTATCTGAGGAAGGAATTAAGTGTGCTGAAAAAAAATCACCAGGGTGATGATATGAAATGTTCACTGAACTGAATCTTTCCTTGCTAACTTTTGTGTCTTTGGGAGTGCACACAGTTTTAAGTGGTAGCTTGGGGGACTAAAGACAAGGCCATGCTGGCTTGTTCTGACTGTTTCCTATTCAGAGGCCAGTGAGGGCCCCTCTCATTTTCTTGAGTCATCCAGCATCTTTAACCTGCCTGGCAATAGAAATGTCATCTTAGCTGGACTAGATACTCAAAATGGGAGCTGTTTTGGCATGAACAACAAGGTGACTGGTCCAGCATTATAAAGGACAGTGAAACTATTTGTTTCCCCTGTCCTTTCAAAATCTAGTTAAGTACTTAAAAATAAGAATCTTCCTCATGACTGCTAAAGCTCTATTTCATCATCTGAATAAATCTCCAGCCCAAATTATCTGAGAACAATGGGATCTTTAGTAGTTTTAAAAATGAGATCAAAATTCTAGCTACCCATAAATATTGTTGTATTTTCAGAAAAATCAATTCTAGTCAGACTTCAAGATATTTGACAACACAAGTACGAAGAGATGCCACGAGGGATCTTCAGAATTCAGTGTCTTCAGGTGCTTTTGAAACTCAATAACCATCCATCTATGTTTTAATGCTTATGAATATCTCTGCAGCTTGAATCTGGGTTCAACTCAGAATTTTCTTGACTATGAATTCAGAGGCACAATATTCTTATTTCTATGTAAGGTGAGCTGTCAAAGAAAATGATCCTTAAGTTAGAGGATAATGCTGAAGTGAAAATATTTAGGAACAAGAGTAACTTTGAAATACGTGACTTTTATTTCCTAACAAAATGTTTAGGAGAAACTTCAGTTTGTTATCAATTGTATTGCTATACTGAGTTTTAATTTATCGCCCCATCAAAATAATAAAATGAAGCCAGAAAATCCAAATGAGTTAAAGTTCAAAATGCCCACAGAGAGAGTAGGAAGAGTAAGTCAGAGAACAAACAGTGATACTTGGAGGATGTTTATAGAATAGATGTTTCACTTGGAAGCATTATGGTGTCATGCTGATCCAAACATCCAAAGCAGATTTGCATAATTACAATTTGGCTGAAATTTATATAGGAAGCCTATGGAATTTTGGTGATAATTTGCCATTGAGTTTCCGTGAGGCTTTCTAGTACTTTGGAAGTCTTATTGATGCTGGTTTTTAATTCAAATTTTCCTGTAAGGTGTCGCTGAACATCTTAAGGTAAATTTGCATGCTGACATAGGTTTCCAAAGGGATATTTTTTCCTGGTATTTAGTGTTTGATGTCTGAGAAAGCTGCTTAGGGATGTCTCATCTTATGTCCTGACTTGATTGGCAGTGATGACAATTAGTTTTAATTTTGTGAGCCAGCACAATGTCAAGCACATTTTGTGTGCAGTAAACATGTAATGGTAGGACCCAATTCCAATTCCTAATTTCTGTGGATCTGACAAATGTGCAGTGGAAGCAGGCTGTGTTACTGCTCATGGCCTGATGAAAACTTTGATTTTTTTTTTTTTTTTTTTTGGTGTGTTTGAATGCCTTAGTAGTACAACAAATGTGCCAAGCCTTATAAATTCCCCATCCCTCTGAGTGCAATGGTCTGTGTTTATCAGCAAACTAGGCAAAATGGTGAAAAAAATGCTTCTTACAGAGTTCTTTTTATCTGTCTGAAATACAACAGTTCACCCTCTGCTTGCTTTCTAAACCATTGAACAAGATTCAAAAGATTACCCAGCTACCAAAACCTACGTATTAGTCTTGCCTGAGTTGAAAAGAAAAGTAGTAGAAGACTATGTGGGCCTGAGTAGCTGCTTCCCTGTGACTTGTGGGCTCAGCAGCTGTCTCTTCCCAAGCACTGAAGTTATAGTGCAACAAAGTCAGGGAGGGAAGATCCCCTCATAAGATCAGTGTGAAACACAATCTGTGTCCCTGTTCTTTGAGCATGCTGGTAAAACCAAGCAAGGGAAGAGGATGGAGAACAGGAAGAAACCTGAAAGAGCAGTGTTGGGCTGGGCTGATGACAGGATACGGTCTTGCACCTTCTCTATCTAATTTTCTTAGCTTCACAATCACTAAAATTTTCCTAACTCTACAGCAGTGAACAGAGGCCAAGTGTCTGAAGCCTCAACTGTTTTTAGTCTCAGTGAGTTTCTTTATTTGCAAAAAGAAAGCTTATAGACTAATATCAATTTTCAGGAAAATTTTATTAATAGTCATTATTGAGATGGTTGTGCATCTAAATTAATATTTTATTAATACGACGTATTTGTGTTTTAGAATTTTCTGTTCCATTAGCTGGTGAGAAAACTGTGGGATTTTCTATTTCTGTCATGACCAACCTGAGAACCTTCTCATCTTTCTTCCTGATTTATAGCTCACAGAATAAGGACAGATAAGTTGCTGAGTTGTGTTTGTTCCTCTGCCTGACCCTGCTCTGGCAACTTACCTTTATTTGAAGGCTTTTATTTTGCATGTGAAGCTTTTTGGGAAGGATGCTAGCAAGGTGCAGCATGACATTCTGGTAAATCAAGCAGTCCTGTCACCTGGTTTCACACTGCAGAGCAAGTTCTGCATTGGAAGCATTCAGTCCTGAGAAGATTAATATAAAACACCTATTTTTATTTGCATTGTAACAACTTTGAATTGTTTTTCAAGTACAGGAGCCCTTTTGTGAACTACACATATCTGAGAGTAACTCCAGCATCTGATGATACATAGAGGCCATAGTAGGTGAGTGCAGAGTGCTAGAAGAGAAATGCAACATAAACCAGAGGTGATAAAAACGACAGTAACAGCAAGGAAGAGTGCATCTTGTTGCCTGAAAGTAGCAAGCAGTGGGAACCAAAATAGAGCCTCAAGACCCTCCCTGAAAATTGCTAAATGAAATCTGAAGCAACAGCTGTGTTGCTATCTCTCGTGGAAAGTAGAGATGAGGACTGATGCAGAGGAACATCATGTATCTTTTGACATCAAGTCTTTCTTGGCAAACAGCCAGATCAAACACATATGGGTCTATGTCCCAAGATATTCAGGTTCCTCTGTGACCTTCAAAACCTCCCTGGAGGATTTTGGGATAGTTCTTACTTGGAAGAACTAAGGGAGGAAATTGCACACACTGTAGCTTTCTTACTCCTTTGTCACTCATATTTTGTTTTGGTTTGTTTTTCATTCAGGAATTGTTAGGATTTTTATCTTGTGAGCTTTTTGGTGGATGCCCAGAACCATCTTGAGCAGTGAATTTTTGGCTGATAAAAGTAACTGTATTAAGGCAGCACACAAGCAGAGGTGAAATAATAGGAAGTAATAGTAACTCTAACTTGGATGTTCCTGCTAAGTTTTAAAAACTATTATGTTGAGCAAGGACGCTTTTGATTAAATTATGAAAGACATGATCTCTGTGCAAATTTTGATTTGTTGCATTTCAAATCAAGGTAATTCATTGCGATGAATGCTTCTCCCTTTAGTGTCTTGGAGTTTCACAGACATAGTTTTGTGACCATTTGCATAATTATCTAAATGGGCAACTCTTTGTCCTTCATCATACTTTCCCCCTCAGGATTTCTTGATTTTTTTTTTTTCCTGCAATCTTTTGAAGTCCAGCCCAGGATTTCTGAAGTGTAGGTATTGGCTTGATTAACTTCAAAGCGACACACCGCTGACTATCATATTAGCTTGTCACTTGGCCTCCAGCAGACGCTGCAGTTGTGAATGGAATTGAGCAGCTTTACTGGAGCTATATACATTTTTTTTTTCTTCCATAGCAATGGGAAAATTATTTAATATGAAGATTCAGCAATGTCACTCAAGTGTATGTTCATATGTTAGCTAATAGTGTCTGCTGCAACTTTAAATGTAGAGATGTATATAATGTCAAAATATTTTTTTTCATGTTTACTCTTTTGCTGCCCCAAGAAGAACCCAGAGGAAATGTGGAGATTTGGCAGAATTGTAATCAAGTCCCTTTCCCAGGACTTTGGAATTTGAAATAGCATGAGATGCAGATATATTTTCATAGTTTTTAATTTTCTTGGTAAACTAAATTTTGATGGACATCTAATAAACTACTATGTCCCTGTTTTCTGTGCAGTACTACAGCTCCAAAGGTCAATGCCATGTATCTCATTATGACAAAACAGTAAATTTTCAGTTGCACAAAATCATTTTTATAAACTACATCCTCCTAATGTTAGCTCTATGATGCAATTGCATTTCTTCCTGAACTAGTTTCCCTGCCTTATTGTTGTAATTAGAGATCTCAAGATATCATCTGGCCCTGGTAATAGTTATGTCCTAATGATTAAATAGTTGTGGTAATCTGTGGGAGGTGAAAAATTTTCCTGAGATGTTGACAAATATAACTTTTAGGGAGTGAGTTTTTAGGGAATGGAGAAATTTTCTTGGTAGAGACTATGTCTGTATGCTGTTCTGAGATTATATGGCTGCATCTTATTTTGCCTAAGAAACCTCCTTTTCTGTCTTTAATTTCTCTATGCAAATGAAAGATTGCCAAATGCAAGCATGACTAGATTGAAAGTCAAAATGCACAAACTGTGAGAAAGGCTGGTTTTTCTGAGATCCAAAGCAGACTTGCTAGTGAGCAGCATTAGGTTTAATTATTCTTTGTAATGTGAAAGACTATATATAAAGACAATAAGGGAAAACATATATTTAGAGTTCCATGCAACTGAATATGTGGCGTGCTTGCTGGGATGCTAAATGCAGAAACCTTTAGAAGTTCTATGTATGTTGGACAAGAGACATGCATAGGTACTCTCAGAAGGGTTTATTTTGTTGGTAATTAGAAATCTGAGTCAGAATAATAGGTCACAAATGATCTAAGGATATGAACAAATTTGACCAATGAGTTTCTGTAGGGTACTTAAGGTATTTTGATGATACAGATAGACCATACCTGCCTTTCTGTCAGCCTGTTACTCATTTGATATATTTCAGTGATTTTGGAAAGGTTGTCTCTTACAGTGCAGTTCCATGCCCTCCATCTTTTGTGGCTTTCTGTATGAAGGAAACTGTACATGTTATGCAATACAACCTTGTAACTGGCATCTGTAATGAAAGGGGAAATGAGAAATTAAGAATTCAGTCCTAGAAAAGCTCTTGCCTGTGTTATTCCAGAAACCAGGGCTAACATAAAACACTCCAATTAATACTGAATACTGCATATTATTTCATTACAATTCTGAAAACTTTTTTTGGTAGGTCCCAGTAGGGTGGCTTGATTTAAATCACCAATTTTAATCATGATGTAAGTCAGCAGGCAGGAGCTCTGTATTTAGATAATTAATTTTAATCTGTACTTAATTATTTTCTTAAAGAAATTTCAGTCCTGTTGGTAGGTATAAACAATTAAAACACACTGATTTGCAAACAGATGCAATCTTATGTTATTAATTAATAATATATTTTGTTAATAGAGAAAGATCTATAAAAACACATATGTGAGTAATTGCATCACTCAATATGCATTTATTTATATTGTTAATTTTTGCATTTTCTGACATTAGAGAATGGTGAATTGTTTGTCTGCTATGAGGATACTTTCTCATGCAGGGTTTTTCAAGAAGCATACCTTGGTTCATGGAATGTAAATTAAGTGATTGGTTAGGTTACTTAAGGAAAAAACATATAAGGAGATGAGTACATGATTGTAAAAAACACACACTGAGGAAGTGTAACTTAGCTCTCTCATTCAGTAACTACTGAAAGTACATGAGCTGTAGTGAATATCTATGCTCAGCACACTCTATTTTCAAAGGTATAGATAGCAAAAGGTCCATCAACCTATTTTTAGGTGTCTAAACAACTTTGTCTTTTCCCACATATTTCAGAATTGTAGAGCTTCCAGTTTTGTAGTCTTTTGTATCTAAATTTACAGATGGAAGAGAACACAATCTCTTTTGAAAGTAACATTTACTTTCTCAATAAGTTTAACCCAGTGAAGAAAATATTATTGCCAATTTTAGTAGACATTGAGAATAAATATGACTTTAAGTAAAAATCTGGCTTTGATATGACTGATTAAGAAGGTTGAAATTATTTACCCCTGCTTATTAAAAAAATAAAATCAGGAACACCAAGAAAGCAGCATGTGTTTGGAAAATACCAAAAAACCCCAAACATTCATTCAAGAAAAGAACTCTTCTACAGCTGTGTGTCTTATGGCGGTAGCAAAATGGATATAGTAAAAAAGCTTCTAAGGGGAGCTATACCAGGTTAGATCAAGAATTTGTTTCATAAAGATTCCTGTTTGCAAGGGAGACAGTGGCACCTAAAACATTGTCATGGTTTAATGATGTACTTGGCAGTTATATACGGTGATTGTACTTAAGTGAGGAAAGAATACTCTCTCTGAAGTCTACATTTGTGCATTTATTGCATGTCTAATTAAGGAAATTTCAAGATATGTATAATATACTGTAGAAACTTTTAAACAAAATATTCTGTGCTTATTTAATAGCCAATGTTAAATTAGCAACCACTAAAGTAAGGAAATGAAACAGATTTTAAACCCCAGTATTGCTGCAGATCACAGCTTTGAAGAAAAGTAGTGGCAGAATCTGAGAGGTGCTGTATGAGGTAGGCTGAATGGTGTGATGAAATGCTTTTTTGATCTTGTTAGATGACATCAAAAGAAACAATTTCTTACTGCTTTGATCTTGATAAGAGAACAGTAACTGAGTTCCTTCTAGACCCACAGATACTCTAGATCCTAGAGAGGGTTGCACTGAGATGGCACTGATTTTCCAGCACGTGTGTACTTTTTCTGCAGCAATTGGCTCCAAGAGAAGTCCTTCCTACGTGTACCCAGGAGGAAGGGTTTTCATCAGGGCCCACTGCTGTCACCCATCACGTCTGCATCTTTCACCTTGTCAGCTCTGCAGCCTTGGGTGGAATGCAAGCTGATCCATGACACTTAGCTAACCCTTCAAGTATTGCTCCTGCTACTCAATGCCCTCTCCCCAGCTCAATTTTATCACTATTACCTGCTAAACAGGACTGCCTGGGGGTTTTAGGCAAAGCTGTGCATCTGCACAGTAAGAGAGCCTTTCCTGAGGCTGGTGGTATTTACTATCCCAAAGGAATTGCACCTTGTCCATGGAGCAGTGTATTTGAAGGGTGTGGTGTGGGAATATTTTTATCCTTCTTCCCTATAATTGACTTCATGAGAAGCCAGACCACCTGGTGCTGATTTGAACAGTCTTGTGAGGTTGGGAGGAAGGCAAATCTGCATTCCCTGCACTAGGACCCAGGGAATGATTTCAACTGTCATGTCAGATGAAAATTCATGAGGCTGTTCTGTCACAGTGTGAGGCAGCATAATAGAATATGGTCTCATTCGTAAAAATGTCTGTTTTCTTCCCCTGCCACTTGTCTTTTTAGCTATTAAACAGGGTTAAGGGTCCTCTTGTCACTTTTATTAATGTGGAGAATCTACATCAAGGAGATTTTTTGCCCTTCTATTCCTTGGAAAGTTTCTCTCAATGCTAGAATTAGAAGTGAAGATGAAAGCAGAAAAAATAGACTTTGAGAAAAGGATAGATACCCAGCAGCTCTTTTTCAGGAAAGAAAACTCAATGGACATGATATATGTCATCAGATAGTTTAGAGATACTTCTCTTTCCTGCTGATTTAAGGGAGGGAAGTGAGATGTAAACAATAGATCAGTGGCCTCACCATGGAGCATGTTAGAATAGGCTACAGCCTAAATCCTTATCAAATCATCTTGAATATTAGGAACTTGTTGATTTTAGCAGCTAAATGATTGCAGCTACTGCAGGGATTTGCTCTTTAGATTTCCTAGCTCAGGGAGCTGAACTTTCCTTTCAGGAGGATTACCATTAGGTCTATAGGACCTAATCAGCATAAACCTTCAGCCCAGCAGGCAGGTGTCACAGTAGCTGTTCGTTTGCAAGGTAAGTAGGTACAAAATGTGAGAAGTTCAGAATTAGTAATGCAAGTCTTCTGTCATTTTTATCATTGGACCCTGCAGGGAGGATCTGATTAAATGGATATTCAACTCTTTGCATTAATGTGAACCCAATTTTAATTTGCATATAATTAACAGCACAGAAAGTATAATTTTATTATTTGCTGTTGGAAAGCAGATCTGTGGTGGCAAGGAGCTACATACAGTTGCTGAACTGTGATATAAATGACTTCATCTCATACCTCTTCTTTCCTTCCATTTCTGCTTCCTGCAGCATATTAATTTCAACATCTGTTTTGTTTGGTAAAAAATGCAACATCCAGATTTTTCCGGAATTAAGTTGTTTCACATGTTCCGTTGTTTTGTAGGTCCTCTATGTAAAAATAGCGATGCTGTAGACCTGCAAATCTTCAAATGCCCTATATAGTTTCACAGAGCTGTGTTTCAAGTTCTGTGCTACAAAACACAAAAGCAATCTGATTTGGATTTCTAAGGGCATTGATTCTGTCCACGACTTCTGACATGCATTTGGGAAGTGACAGGGAGCAAATCAGTTCACCTTACTGCACCTTGGTTTCCTGTCTCACCTGTGGCCTAGCTGGTCAATTTAGACTCTTTAGAGCCGGGTAAGAGTAAGAAAGGAAGAATAGCTCCTCTTATGCTCACTAGATGGGCCTCTGGCTCTTGTTGGGCATTAACTGTAGTAATTGAGAATTCAGTTTTCTACTAAAATGGTTTATTTATGAATCAATAAGTTACATTTGTACCTAAATGTGAAATATGCCATTATCTTTTAAAAGTTATTATTATTATTTGTTTTACAATGCATACTCCTGTGTCTGCAGTAGATAAGATAGAGCTTTATTTCAGTCTAGTATGGCAGTTTTCATAATCTTAAATTAACAGCTATAGGTCCTTCTACTTGCTGACTCATGGGTATGACCTTTCTGCTTAAAAATCCTGCTCCAGAAATCCATACCATCAAGAGTTCTTTAATGGGCAGCTGTAGTAGCGCCCTGAAACATCGTGTGCTTTGCTCTTCCAGTAGCTGGAAATGCTGTACTTCATCAGATAGCTGGAATGGAATGAGAGAATGCAAAATCATTTGGTATATGCTGACTAGATGTGAAAAAGAACACATCCCACATGTTCTGATATGTTGAACTGACATGCACACGTATGTTAAACCAACACATGAGCCAACATGTAGCAGAGAACTGGATGTTTTAGGAATCAAAGTCTTACTAGATTGAAGATATTATAGAGAAACTGTAACTTAGATTAATTGAATTTTCTAGAAGAAAATTCTTCCACAAAAGTTTATTGCAACTGATTTACAGCAAAAATTTAGTCAAAAGTTTACATGTTGTCATGTCCGCCCGGATTCAGTGAAATCCATCACAAGAAGTATCTTCCTGTAAGATTGTGTTGAAGCGAACTATCTGGGGAGTGAAACACACAAATACATGGAATAAATGCTAACTGCTGAACTGCACAACTTTGATTCCAAGCTTACATTTTTCTTAATACCTCATTTGAACAATGCTCATGGATGTATCTTTCCCTTCCATTTACTTTTATGTCATACAGAAGGGAGTAGATTCTAGTCCAGTAATTAGCATTTAAAATAGCATTTAGAGTCTGGAATCTGGTGATCCTGTGCTCTTTTTAGCTAACTCTGGATAAAAATATAAGTACATAGTGTCTCTTTACTTAGCTCCATTCTTTTGTGACTATTTTCCCAACAGAGTAAGATGGATACAAGCCATCAGCCATATGAGCGTTTTGCCATGAGACTGGAATATTTATACTTTGCAAAACATAAGTTGTGTAGTGTCTTAGAGGCTGAGAAGCCTTAGGCCATCCACTTTCTAGGCAGTTAGAAAGCAAGAAGCTCTTTGGAAGGTTGAGGGTTTAGTTCAGCAGCTGTTGCTTATGTAATTGTACTGGGATGCTGAAGCTAATTATGGCACTGTGATGTGAAACTGTTCTAATCTGGTTGCATTGATTATTTTAAGAAACCTCTGTAACACTAGAAAGAATTTTTAGGAATTATTGAAGCACTTGCAGTTTTAATTTGAGCTGTCTCTCCCCAGTTTGGATACCCAGTACATCTTTCATTTATTAGCATATGATCCTTGTATCCTGCTTAGTGTATCTTTCCTTGGGCCTGTGTGTGCCAGGCTCTAAGCAGAAGCAGCAGATCACTGCTGGAAAGGAATTACAGTAATTGACTTGTGGGGTCACAAACAGTTAACTCTGTGGGAGAGATGTTAATGCTAAATGATGCTATAATGACATTTCTGCTCCAATAAATGATGCCAGCACAGAAAGGTTTAGAAGTAGTTTCCAAATGACCGGGAAATGTGGGTAAGCAAGTCATGAGCTAAAGCGTGCATTCTCTTAGCAACGAAAAAAAAATGAATAAGCTGTGTCATGTGCTGCCAGTGGGGCTTCAGCAGTGAGCAAAGGGGATGGCTGGATTTAGGAGGGATGCAAGTTTCAAGCTTGAAACTTGAATTTAGGGGCTTCTCTAAATGTGTAGGCTGAAAGCATATACAGAAGGGAGGTCTTCTGGTTGTGCAGTGTCCTTTAAGTAGATTATAGGCAACAAAGGGTGTCCCTGATTACACTGATGATAAACTGTTCCTCTGATGGCTTTTTCCAGCAGGTACATTCCTCATCCAGGTCCCCAGTGCCTCTTATTATTGGTATAACAAGGTATGTTATAGACTGTGTTGTCTCGTGTGTCTCATAGTCCGATGCATGTACATGCTTTATACCCATCGGTGCAGTCCATGGTGGGATTCTCTCCCATGGAAAGGCATGGGGCACAACTGGAGAATTTCTTCTTGTGTGGATGTCAACGGATGCTGTAGTTTTTCATCCAAGCAATTTCCATGTTCCTCTGTAAACTAAAGAAAGATTTCTACTTCTGTGTGCTGCTGCTCCTAGGTTACCATGTGTATGAAACTGAAGGTGGAAGAGGTAGAGAATTGTAATTTCCTGTTGTCTTCACTAGCTCATTACTTTGTCTGATGTGACTGGGATCAAGTTGTAACTGGACATGCTGGACATGACAGCCTTTTCTTTGTCTAGTTTTGGTAGGATACTGGCAAATTTATGTACCCAAGACTTGTCTGGTTCATGACTTGTTAACATAATTTGAGCCTAGTGATTAATAGGTGGTAGTAATTATCATATTAGACTAGTATTCAGAAAGTATATCTTTCCTGAAGCACAAAAAGCTTAAGAATGTATTGAACACAAATTTCAATATAATAAAGAGGTAACCCTCCTATCCCTTTGTCCAAGAAGTAGGTGGACTGGGCTGGATTATCATACTAATATACTGTTTTAAGGTATTTCTGAATAAGTGGTAACTAAATAATGTAAGATTTTCCTAGTGGCTGGCTACACTGAATGAAAGCAAGAACAAGATGAGTAATTTACGCCATTATAAGGCCGAATATAATAAAAATTGGTAGGTGTACTTTGTATCTGAGAGATTAATTGTAAACTTCGAATCTCTTGAAGGCACTGGGAAACCTGTGGGATCCTAGAAAGATATGACTTATGAACAAGACTTTATGGGCTTTGCCTGTATACATTGTGCAAAATGTGGGAATGCTGGATTCATCAGTGATGCCTGATCAAATATCCACTGTGTCCTTGAGGTTTCTTGCTTTCCTCCTCTGGTACACTGAGCTGTGACTTTTGGTCTTTTGTCAACAATCAAAAATTTGCTAACTTTTTGGAAGTATTTTGTGTCTCACATTGTAGCACATGTGATAAGAATGTTCTATAGACTCTTCTAGCTGAAAAGGGAACATATTTGCTTTTGGCCAAGGATGGCCTGGGCAAATTCTCCCAGGCATACATTCTTTAGCTGTATGTGACACAGGACTTTCATAAGCAGAAAAGTAATTTGGAAATATGGAAATCCTTTAGTTGAAGCTGTGTTTTTGAAACAGCAATTCTTTGGAAATGTTCTGTGTAATGGAAATATATTTTTCTTATTAACAGGTTCTTATGTGTGGCTTTATTTTTAAAAGCTATTTGTTAAACCCTGCAAAAATATTTATTTTATATATGTTTGCTGCATGTAGAATATCTGCAGCTGCAGACAATGGTGGCAAATTCAGTCCATTTAAATACCTGCAGCTTTATTTGAATAAGAAATTTATTGAATTTGGAAATCAATATAAGCCAAATACTATGAAAGTTCTATGTATTAGAACTTTGAAGGTACATGGGATAAAGCAGGTGTAGTTTAACTGCAAAAAGTCCGAGGCTCTGAAAAATCTATAAATGAAATATAATAACTTATTTTCAAAATCTGACTGAGGAAAAACATATTTTCTCCAATAGTCACTACTGTAATTTAGTAGAAGGAAGCTTTTCAAGGTTGTTGTTGCCAAGGTAACGACTTCGTTCCCATCCATGTGTTGAGCATATGCGTATCACTTTATCTCAGCCCTCAGAGGCAATAGCATGGCGCTGCATTTGGGAAATGATTTTTTTTTTTAAAGTGTATAAAACCTCTTAACATCTAGAAGACTCATTAAATGTACTCACTCAAGACAGATTCAAATTACTCTTTTGGGCTTCTTTTGTTCTGTATGTGACTGCGTCCTGTTATAGCTTCAAACTCCACACAGATGAAATTTACAAAGTAAACAAGTTTTCAATATTACTTTCAAATGCATATATTCAATGACTTATGGGTTATATCTACACACAGACATATATACATATATATATATATATATATATAAAATGGATTGTGTTTATATTTGTGTGTGGAAAGGATTGTGACAAAAAGGAACTGGAAGAAATCTCATCATCTTAATCTTTATTATGGTTAATATATGTTTGAGCTGATTTTTTTATGATTTTAGGGAAACTAAGATTTGTTTTGTGTAGATTGCAACCTGACCAGCAAAGAACAAGTGCTTTTGCAAATCTCACTATTTGCTGGTAATTTCCAAAGTGCTCAGCAACAGAGTTAATGTGGAGGCTAAAAAAACCAAACAAGGATAGGGGGAGCAGACTGACTAAAAACTATGGCCTAGACAGGTGTATTGAATGCCTCATTTGAAAGATCAACAGTATCATTACAGTTCCTAGAACATTAACACCAGTTCCTAGATATGTAATAATATCCTTTTGGTACTGTGAATTATACTGGGAAAAATTGCTGTATGATACTGCCTGTGTTTTTTGCTGCTGTCCAATACTGAAGTTGTGTCAAATTTTGCATTACTTAAAACATCTGGAAGCTTTGCCTTATGTTTAGCTTTTGACTACATTTCCCATCCTTAACTTAAAGACTTAAAGTAGTCTTTTTTTTTTTTTTTTTTTTAGTAAAGACAGCCACGTTGTACTATTTTTGAAAGTGGTCAAGGTGGCTTTTTGGCTACTGGTTGGGTTTATTATATGGGGAAACTCTCTATGATCAGTAACATTTTGCAGACGGACACTGTAGACAGTAGAGTGTGACAGTGTAAAACCAATTTGAGGTAGATTTGCTGGAAGATGTCTGGCAGAGCCTCAAATTTTTGTGATTTATCTTAAAGGCCAGAGGAAGACTTTAGGTTTTTCCTAGAGCCTCAGAATGTTGGTAAAACATTCTGAAATGCTTCTGTTGAGCACAAAGTCAGCTATTGGTAAATTGTGCAAAGTAGGTTGGTTGGTTTTTTCCTGCTGTTGTTTTGAGATTTGGAGGGGAAAGTAAAAGCCTATTCTGGACAGATCTTGCTGAACAAGACAATGAAGGGAAACAAGTTGTTTTTATTCCTGTAAATAGTGTTTCTAAGTGTATTTTAATAATATTTTTGTGTGAGGAATGTGTGCCATCAGAACTGTCTTTTAACTCTGAAGGTATCAATTGGAAGGAAATTTGTATGGCTTAAGGAAAGACTAAATAGAAAGGAAAAACCATGAAAGCTTTTATTTCAGAAATATCTTGTTGCTATCTTTTGTTTAAAACAAAACAAATTGAGTTCACAATTATATTCATGCCAGAGTAGAAATAAGCTACCACTTTTTGTAACAACTACTGCTTGGTAGTTCACTGTTTGGCTCTCACAGTCAATTCCAGACCAGCTTCCCCCCACTTTGCCTATTCAGCTGGTACTTGGCAACTTGTTGAATTGCATGGCTGGCATCCAGAAGTCTCAGCAAATCTTACTCTGCCACTACCACCCTGCTCATGCTCACTGTGCCCTCTGAAGTTACAAGAGTTTTTTTCAATCTCACATGACCATGTGGGTTTGTACTGCGAGGTTCAGTACTTAATCTGAGGTTTATTTGCACATGAAAGCGTATGAGATCCCTGCTCAACCCACAGGTAGATCCTTTAGTAAAGAGAATACTCAGGGGGATGGCAAAGTATTCTCTAATGGAAATGGGAATAAGATATGCTGGTATAAAGCAAGATTGCACTTATATATCTTCAACTACATAGGGGACAAGGGCTGAAGAGTGAAATAATTCAGAGACCTTGGTCCAGGATCTGTGTCCAGACAACATTTATGGACCCAGATCTCAATGCAGTGATCTAAGTGCAGCCATATGAATGGGGGTGTTCCACTGGCTTGTACAGATTTGGTCTTGAGAACTTGTGTGAAGCTCAGGGCATACAAACACACACCAAAAAATTGCGAAGATCAAGCAAATGTTTATTTTTAAAAGATGATGACCATCCGTTTGAGGGTTTATTTTCTTTTTTTATGATGATGCTCTTTGGAGTTGCCCATTTTCTCCCAAGCTGCCTCATTATGGTAAATCATTACTTATAGATCATTCTTTTCTTTTCTTCTTTTATATTTCAGAATTTCTAGGGCATATTCCATTTGAGCAAAAATCCCTCTACTGGGTAATCCCAGACTTATATTCTAATACAGTTAGCTAAATAACTCATGATGTTTCTATAGTTTTAATTACCTAAGATACTAAGTGATTATTAGCTTAAAACTAATACCGCTTGGGATGAAGAATTTCAAAGTGGGGATCCTTAAGGCCAATATGTAAATACATAACCCTTAGTCCCCAGTCATATCTCCCCATTTGCCACTTCATCATGGAGAAGCCCCCAAAGGATCTCTAAAGAGCTCTAACCAGGCATCTGCACAGATCTGCCTGCAGTACAAAGGGTGGTAATCAAGGTTAGGCAAACAGTTTGCAAGTAACTTAGTAAAAGCGTTTCCCTTCCCTCACTTGCTTTCCTCCTTCTTTTATGGCATCTTTAATAACAGGAGATTTCCATAGCATTTTATATTTAAGAAAATTTCGCTTGGTTTTTCAGTGGAGCAGGTTTAGAATGCAGTTAAAGGCAAACTTTCTATTGAGTGTTCATTTGAATATTTTTATTTTAATTGGCAATTAAATGTTTTGGATGGAAAATCTACTACATTGGAGGACAGTGGAAGTCCCTGATCTAATTTTCTCTTAGCACTGGGGACTCGATAAACAGGAGACTTGTAGTGGTTCCTCACTAGTGGAATAACAGGAAAAATAATTTAATTTCATCCTTGAGAAGGACATTTCAAGATAGCTATAAATCTCTTTGTGCAGTGATTCTCTGTAAATAATCATGAAACAAGGTATCACCAATTCTATCTAAAATGAAAACAGGTGTATTGAGAGGACTAGTATTTGGAATACTGTCATATCATATTTGGGAAAATGGAGAGCTCTTTCCCAGGTTCTTTAAGGACTCTTTCTCTGACAAATCAAGCTTTCAGAAAACATAACTTTTGATAAGATGTAATTATAGAGTTAACTGGCCATTAACAGTGTTCTGTATTTGGATTGTTGTGTTTGTGTCTTGACTTATTTGTTCAAAAAAGATGCATTAGTTTTTTCAAAGTAATGGCAGGCTGTGTTTGCCTAAGCTGTATGGAAATTGTAAGGTTTTAGTACAAATAGGTTCTACATTTGATAAACATTGGTTTTTGTGGCTTTGGAAGAAAAAATATGGTCTCGGCAACAAAAAAATATTGACCATTGAATGTTATTTTTTCTAACTCAACAGCTTTCCTTTGAATTTTAGTTTAGTCTAAGAATCTTATGCATTAATTGAAGAGGTTAGGTTTGTACCTGCTCACTTCATTACCAGCTGTTACTAATTAGTGGAGCTTAGTCATTAAGGAACCTGCTGGGGTTTGAGGAGAACAATTTATATTTTTTCATGGCATTTAAGCACACAATATGCTTGTGAGTGGAAAAGTTTCATTTGGGAGCACTCAGTTTGAGCGGCATTAGCATATCTATGGTGGGCTAGACTTGAGCTAATATCCCCGGGGCAGGGAGCACGGGAGAGCCCCAGTGCTTGAGTAGGTGCTCCAGGAGGGGTTCAGAGCAGCCTTTTGGGCTGTAGCTGCGCCTGCAGCAGGGCGAGTCATGGGGCCTGTGCTCTTTGTGCATGGTGAGGCTGCAGCATTGCGAGCTTTAGCCTCAAGCCGTCTCTGAAAAACAGTTTTTGTTAAGCCTCAGTATATGGACAACATGATGTGTCATAAGGGTATGGGGGAACAGAGTTGCCTCTTCATGGGTTGTTCAGGTCATGGCAGGCTGGGCACACATGCTGTAATCCATTAGAAAGGTGTAGGCTGATTTCCCTAATTAATTATTTTTGTTATGTGAAGCAGAACCATTTTCTCCCCTTCCTTAATCTAGTCCTTGCTTCCCATAGGTAGTGGTATGTTTTGTGTCTGTTTCCAGAGCCTTTATTAATAAATCCCAGTATTAATTCCAGGAGCTTGGAGATTTTTTGGTGTATGTTGCTGTCATACTTTTCTGCACAAGTTCTGGTGCAAATTACCCTGTGAAGTGTGAGGACAATAGTTTTGATTAGTTTCTCTGCTGGGGACAGATCAGAGAGGAAGCCTTCCTGCTCTTTCCTCCCCTTGAGCTGTGTAGGACAAGTTGTCCCCTATTGGGCTGATGTCAAGATTCATGTTTTGCTATTATGATGTCTCTCTAATGGGACCATTTAATGTACTAGATGACATTACTGGGTTAGTTTTCAAGTTTTTGCTGACAGACTTCCAAATCTATCTGGCTACATTGGATTTAAACTTTAAACACACTCCTAACTTATGCTGTTGCATGTCTTCACTGGTGGAATGCATGTAATCACAGAATCACTGGGTTGGAAGAGATCATTGAGTTCAACCCAGCCCTAACACCTCACCTAGACTATGGCACCAAGTGCCACATCCAATCTTTTTCTAACCACGTCCAGAGATGGTGACTCCACCATCTCCCCAGGCAGACCATTCCAGTACTTTATCACCCTTTCTGTAAAAAAATTTTTCCTAATATCCAACACATATTTTCCCTTGGCACAGCTTAAGACTGTGTCCTCTGGGTCTGTCAGCTGCTGCCTGGAGGAGACCAACCCTACCTGGCTACAGCCACCTTTCAGGGAATTGTAGAGTGTGATAAGGGCACCTCTGAGTCTCCTTTTCTCCAGGCTAAACACCCCCAGCTCCCTCAGTCCTTCCTCACAGGGCTTGTTTTTCCAAGCCCCTCACCAGCCTTGTTGCCCTTCTCTGGACACTCTCAAGCATCTCAACATCCTTCCTAAACTGAGGGGCCCAGAACTGGACACAGTTAGTTGAGTTTTCCTTTGTACAGTTTTGTTTAATTAGAAGCTGCCTGTAGTTCTATTGAAGTATTTCAGCTCCATGTAATATAAATGTACTGCAGCTAGGTACAGCTCCTAGATGAATACTGGAATTCTCTCTGGGTAGAGGCAGTATTCATATTCCCAGCTACCTAGTTAGACTTTAAACTACCAATTAAAAAAAAAATCAACATGACCAGAGCTGAGCTTGGGATTGAACACATCCATTAACAATAAAGTAATTGGAAAAAAAGGAATTAACATTTTTGTGGTTGTGCCTCTAATACTAACAGCAGATTGCAGTTTTCTCCTCTGCCCCAACTTGCAATCAGGCTAATCTCTTCCTAGCTAAGCCTCTGCAGTGTATGGCCATGTAGAAGTGACAGCTTGCTGCTGTTTCTTGGCTCGCATAAAGGGCTGCTGGAGGTCACAACAAGAAGGTGAGTCCAGTGCTGTCCCATAAGCTGCAGGAGGGCAAAGCTGGACAGCAGAGAGCATTTCTGTTGAAAGAAGCGCTTCACAAAGCAAACCAAAATAAAAGGTTATTGCTAACTAAAAATTTGGCCTATTTCAATCTGGAATGTGTCAAAATATTTTGACAGCATGGGAAAACTCTCTTCTCCCCTCTTTGCAATGTGTTCCAAAAAAACCCCTTCTGACTGAAGGAAATTGATTTTGCCAATTATTTCTGCTTTTATGGGAAACCACAGAGGCTATTTAAATTTCTGAAACTGGCTCTTATGGGAAGTAAGTTGGGACCGAGGAGCTAAAGGATAATAGGATTTACCAGTGGTGAGAAGAAATAGGTGTCTGTTCTCATTTGTGCCACATGAACCCCTAGCCCCTTGTCTCCAGCCACACAGCTGCTGCTCAGGTCAGGTACAGGAGTGCCAGGTGATTTCTTTGCTAGGAGTAGGGCCTGTGGACTTACCTTCTGTCATTATCCTCTATTTCATCTCCTTAAGAGTTGCCTCATATGTCTTGTGGAGGACTTCAGCTGTCTGGAGTTACAGATTTGCTACAAACTGCACACTGGTCATTTTGATAAGGATGCCTTGACAGGAGCATTTTCTTCAAGCATAAAATTTCAAGGACAGAGTTGGTTTCATTGGTAGTTAAACCTGACTGTCAGATTGTTTGATTGTTTTGGAAATGTATTATGGAAAGGAGCTGTAATTCTCCTTGCCATTTTATATTGCTGAGTCTCTTGGACTACTGTCTGGTTCTCACGTTTTGTATCTTAGAGGGAAAGTCAGAGAAACATTGGTGCTCTCTAGGATATCACCTTTTTTTTTTTTTTCCCTTTTTCTATTTTGTTAAGAATTATTTCAAGTCTAAAGTTAATAGTAAGAATGAAAACCTGATCTTATGGAAATAATTGGGAACTCTGTCTTTATGGGCAGACTTTCCCAGAAGGAGTTTCTTCATAAATCATGTGTTTGGCGCTCAGTTATCTCTGGAGGATTGTCCAAGGTTGCAAAGTATCCTTCCCACGTATTAAATACATGCACAAACAAAAAACCTGAAGAAAACCCAAACCCTTTCATCAGAACTATCAACAACAACTCAAGCATGAATCCTTAACTGAAGTACTTGCCCTTGTCTTTGTATAGTCACTGATGACATAGCAGCAGCTCAAGTTAACCTAGTGGTAAGAATGATTCACTTGGAGATGAGAGGTTCTTCACATGCTGTATAGCACTTTAAAATGCTAAGTACTTCCATATTTGGAAGTACTTATCTTTTATTTTCTACAATATCTTAATTTTTTTAAATGCCACCAAAATAATATTAGGGTTCTCTTAAGTGTTTGCTTTTATATTAATAAATCTTCAGAAAACCACATAATTTTTTCTGATTGATTTTATAATTTGACACCTGCTTCTTATGAATTTATTTCAAACATTTAAAGACAGTACTAAGCCATCTCTTTCATTTCTGCTATCATGTGACAGTAACAGATTACTGCCTGCCAGTAATTTCATTAACATTTCAAATTAAAGAATATAAGGACACACACTTGATAATGGGACTTTTTTTCCTGGTATTCTTTTCTTCCTTTCCCTTTTTAGGGTACTCTAAAAGTAATCTGTGATTTATCATGTTGCTAATCTTCCTGTTATGAGGGTGAACTTCCTCTTCAGGACTTCAGAAAGGAAATGGCTCCTGATGAAATGTGCAAGATTCACAGAAATGTAAAGAAAATAATGGCATTGCATGTCAGAACAGGCAAAACAGAGGCGTCAGAAGTACAGAATTCTCTTTTAATTTGCCTTGGTCTGATCTGATGGGGGAAAGGAGGTAGCTGAGCCTCCCCTCAGTTGAGACTCGTTGCTCTTTGCTGAAGCTGATAGTACAGAAATTCTCACAGCAAATTTGACAGTGTTTTGTGTGCTGTGTGACTTGCGCTCAATTCATTTCAAGTCCTGCACCAGCAGCCTCCAGAGGTGTTGAAACTTTGTAATCTGAAGTAATCATAAATCTTAGAGCTGTTTCTTTGCAGCTAAGCACTGGTAGAGTAATACTGCATCACACTGAACAGACATCAATTCCTCGAGCTTAAGAATTAACAGATATGTGATACTGAATTTAGAAAAAAAGGTTGAACAGTCAAAATTTCTTTAAACAGACTGAGTGGGTGTGCTCAAGTACCTGCTCCTCACAATTCTGTTCTGGAATCAGCTGAGACCTGCTGGCAACTTCAGTGCTCTGTGAATTCTCACATAGTGATATAGATATGAGAATTTAAAATGTATGAATCTGGTGTGAATCAGCTGAGAGCTGGTTCAAGTTAGTTTTTTTAACTTTAAAATGAGCTAAGTTCATCAAATTCAGATTTTGAGCATTCCTTTTCCTAGACCCTGCATTTCATGCTGTCTTTACCCTTTTTTTTTTTTTTTTTTGAGTAAGAACTTGCAAAAGAAAAATGTGCATTCTGCACCTGTTTTTCTTGGACTTTATATTTCAGGGTTGCAAATTACTTTGGGATGTTTAAGGGAAAAAAGTCACTTTAAATATGCACTAAACTCAATCGTGACAGAAAAATGCATCTGCTTTATTGATGCGTCACTGCAATTAGCATGTGGGAACAGCCAAAAAGAAAAAAGAAGAGTTTAGTGTTATGCAGTTGCTCTATTAATTAATTGGAGAAAGCCTTGGTTTAAAAATACCTTTTTATAGGAAATGGAGGTCAAAGTGTGCAGTATTGTAAGATCTTATTTACCAAATGTAAATGAACTGTTAAACTGTGTAGGGAGGAAAAGAAGAAAACACATGTGCAGTTGAATTTCATGGCAAATTATTGTCTTCAAAATGAGTTTTATAATGTGTTTATTCTGTTTTACTGTGATAAAAATATTCCTAACAATCATAGCTTAGCAAATACCCATCTATTCCAGCAGAACTGCAGATTTTTCTGGCTTTGCTCTTGAAACACTTTATCTAAAAGGATTTTCTTTAAGTGGTGCACTGCTCCCCAGGTTTCCATATCTTTGAAGATTACTGGTATATTTTCTAGTTTAAAAAAAAAAAGGTTTTTGGGTTTAGCTGAACAGCGATCACATCTAATTAATCCATTTAAAAGGAGTGAGTTCTGATTTAAGACAAGTGTTTTGATTGCACATAACCTGGAAGATGGTGTTTAACAGAGATGTAAATGACTTCTTGAGGGAAAAGTCCTTATTTTTGGGCTAAACAGTCATATTTGAGAAATACTCTAAAATAGGTAATCATCATAGAAATGAATGTTCTTTGAACATGAAGGCTTTTGAATTATTTTATAAGGTTTCAAATGAAGATCTTTTAGAGATTTGTAGTGAGTTACATCAGTTTCCCAAGCGATGCCATTCAGGTCCTGCTCTTTGTACCTTGAATCTTAGTCCCATCAAAATTCTTTAAATGCAATTGGTAGCAGTGTGCTGAGATTCTCACTCATCCCCATGGAAAACCCTGTGGTATCCCAGCAGAGCATGAGGAAGAAGAGCTGTATAATGCTTCCTCTGACACAAACAGTTCAAGAGTTCTAAGAGAGGGTTCCACACATGTTCACTTAGTTGAGTTTTCATGTCTGAATCATTTACTGAAATAAACTGAGAATGAAATAGCACCTGTTGTTACCAGATGATAAATTTGTGGGATTCTATCAGATGCTGAAGCTGTGTGTTTTGTACAAGCAGAGATAGAGATGATCACTTTTCCTTTATGCTGAAGGAATAAATGCAATATTTATTCCTTCAGCATAAATACTGTATAGGGTTGAGGAGCTTATTAAACATATGCCTAGCATATTATTAAGTTTTTTTCACTCAATCCAGTCAATTACATGTCAGGATTGCTGTTAGTCTGTTTGGTCTGGTCTTTGTGTTTGACTTTGTAAAATTCATGAATAATGGGATGGACTTTTAATTAGGTGCATTAACATGACTTTAGAACCTTGTACTGTTTCTGATTAGCAGGATGCTTATGTAGCCAGTCTGTCTCATCTCTGACCGTGGCCAGAAGTGCATGCCCTGGGACGAGTAACAATGTGGCAAATGGATGTCCTGTGTTATAGGGACTTTTGATCTTACAGCCTGTTCAGATGTTTGGATCTTCATTTTGTACTGGTACTTTGGTACTTTTTTCCTCTCTGAAGTTGTGTAGTTTTCCCCTGAGTTGGATCTTCCTGGTTCCTCTTTGTCTAGGAGTCACATTTGCTACTAATTGGTCTTCAAGTGTTACAACTGCTCATAGCAAAACTGTTAATGCTACTGCTAGTGATTAAACTTCCACTCTGAGTTCCTTTTGAATCCTTAGCTGAGTATAACCTAGTCCTGGGAATTGGACACTTTGTCTAGTTTTCCCTTATTTTCTTCAGAGGATTTTAATTTTAAAGAAACCCTTAGAATTCCTCCAAAATTAAGGACCACAGCATGGGAATCTCTCTTGTCTTTTCCATGATCAGCACTGATTCAAATGATTTTGATTTTTTTGCTGCACCTTTGAAACCTTCATGTGTATTGTGATCATCACCAGCCCTTCAGATTATCTGTTATTATTTGTGTTCCTACGGTTTCTCTTATAATATTTATGTTCTTGATGTGTACGGAGAATAACTTATTTGCAGTTATGAGTCCTGATAATCTGTATTTGAATTTGTTTTTGGTATACCTTGGGGGGTTTTGTTTAACTTCTTCTTTTAGTTCTGAAAGGGTTTTTAAGTTGATGACAGCCCCAGCTTTCTGAATGATATCTTGCTCCAAAGATGCTTCCTTACTCTTCTGATGAGCTGTGCTTGTTTCATTCTGTCATTTTGATTTGCTGATAGTGAGATTCTTCATTGATAAGCTTCTGAACCACACTAAGCCTTTTGAATTTGCTACAACATTAGGTTTGCATCTCTGATTTTTTGGGAGACCTCATGAAATATTTCTTTTTAAGGCTTAAATTTAATCTCTGAATTCTATCCTGATGGGTCATTTTCCTGTGGTGTTTTCCTGTTTACCACAGAATGGATCAGTAGTGTTCCAAGGGCAAAGGAATTTGATTCTATACAGTTCCTTTAGAATGCACCAAAATACTGCAAAGATATGTAAGAGGCAGTTAACAATGAATTTTCCCTTGTGATTTAGAACTCAGATTGTCAGCCTCAGAGTTTGCAGTTTTATGAGAAAGACACAATGCATTCAGTTGGAGATGAACTCCACTGTACACACCTCCTAAGAGTTGTAGGATAGCCTATAGGAACAGGGTTCTTTGGTGTTCAGGCTATTTCTTTTTGCAGTGTCTTAGGTGCAAAGGTTTGGGACAGTCAGTCTCCTGATGTGCTCAGTTCCACATTTCCTGTTATTCCTGTTCAAATGAAGGAAAAAAAATATAACAAGACGTGTAGCTGTAACACATAAAAGTACTCCTCATTTAAGTAGGAATAAGTTGCCTGCCAGGTGGTTACCCTAGTATTTTTGTATGATTTATAAATAAAAGGCTACTTTAATATTTTTACTGGAATGCTTAAAAGGATATATAATTCATTTCTTATCCTTTCAAGACATTATATTCTTCCTCTCTTCATCCTTGAGAAACTTTATAAACCCTCAAAACTAGAAGCAAAATTACCTCATGGTGATCTCATTTTTTTTTCTAGGCATGAAGTTATGAAGTTGCTAATCCAGTCTTTTATCTTGAATTCACCATTATAATGTCAAGATTGAATAATCTGCCTTTATCTCCAGGGTGACAGCTATGTAGAAACTTCAAAAGGGACAGTTTTGCCAGCATCTAAAGCCTCTTGTTAATTACTACATCTTGAAGTAAAGTGAAATAAAGGAGGATGAAAATTATATTTCTCTTTGACAACCTTGTAAAAATATCAGTGATGAAGCAGTACATTATAAGTACTTTAAAAATGCATTTACTGAGATCAAGACCATTCTGATCATGGTTCAGGTTAAAGTCTACGAGATACATTATAGGAGATGCGTGTGTGTCACTGATGGTTTAGAAATTTCTTAACTGGGAATTAAATATTTTGCCTCTAATTTCTTATTTAAATTGATTGAGATGATTTTGTTATGGTGTTGCTTTACAGCTGGCAGAAGGGCTTGTATTGTTCTCTTCCAAGTAGAAATAAACTTGTTCTGTTTCATATCCCAGCTTTACCCTGTTTTCACTGCTGCTGGCCTTACATGACCTTATTATGTAAAGCCAGATAGAGTGTAAATATTATGACCTGTAGCAAGCACTGTGTTATCAGCAGAGAATGCTAATAGTGAACTAACTACGTGTGTTTTCAGGAGTGGGGTTTGAGGTGTTGTGCATTGTGTCAGTTTGTCTATGCCCTCCCTCTGGAGATCAGGCTGTGTGGGTGGGTCAATGGAGGGATATTTGCTCCATAGGAAACAAGTCCTCATATCAAACCTGTAGGCCAGGCAGGAAAAGTTGTGGATCAGTCATTTTCTTTTAAAGGGTTGTTATACTAATTGTCTCTAAAAATCTGAGGGAGGTTCATGCAAACAAGAAACCAAGTAATCCCTTCTTAGTACCAAGTTGTAAGTAAGTACATAGTATGGACTAATGAGAAATAAAATTAGGCTCAGGTTTTTAGGAAATTTGTAGTGTTTTATATTTTTTTAATGTGGTTTAATATGAAGTAATTTATATCACAAAATACATAATATAAACCACTGGATAACAAAGTTGACTGAGCTGATGGTGCTAGAACAGTGCTTGTTTAATTAATATTAACTACTTGAGGAATTGTAGCATTGTGGATTTAATACTACATCAATAATGGCTGGTTGTCAATCCAATGTCCTTGCATTACTGGTAGCCACTAGATGATGTTTCTAAGGAAGGAAAAGCTTACCAGTAGTGTGAAGGCTTAAGTAATTCCAGAGGCTTTGGCTGGATAAGGGGGTTGGATGACCCCTCTTTGTATTAGGTGGTCATTCCTACTAACATTTGATTTCAGCAGTGCTGTTTGCCATGGGTATTTAGCTTTTGGGCTGTATTGGTTCAATGTGATAGTATTAAAATAAAAAATAATGACAAATAAGGGAATTCTATACTATTCAAGTGAGATAATATTCCTTCTTTGCAATGCAATGCAAGCAAACATGATGTTCCTGTTGTTAGCATAAGTTTCCAATGGTGTCATCCATAAAAAACTGCAGTTATAAAATCCCTAATCCAGGGTTTCAGCCTGGGTGTCTCCCCATGTAACAGAAGGGAATGCAGTGAGTGTAGCTTGGTCCTTGTGTATAGATTTCCTCATTCCTTTTACATTTGTGGGAGACAGACCTCTGAAGTGGAAGTTCTTAACTGGATAATTGTGGCTAAATGAGCGGCCCTGAGGGTTTTAGGACTGTTTTAACAAATTACTGTGGTGCCATCAAGAAATCTGTGTGGGTAAAATGAGGCAAATGTGGTACAGGGACATGGCAGTGTTTGCACATTTCAGAAAATTAAAGGTGACAATTAGTGTGGACGTTGTAATACATAAAGTAGGATTTCATGTTAAATACAATGTGATGTGTGGGGTATGTTTCAGTAATATCTAAAACTGAGACTCCTGGTGATTGCTTGATGTTGTGATGGAGTTACTGTTTACTCTGTTATTATCAGCTTCTCTTTTAAAAATGCTGAGAAAGTTTCAATGAGGTGCTAAAGCCCAGGGGTTTTTAAGGCAATTCTAGTACGTAAAAAGCTTTCAAAAGTGAAAGTTTGTACCTGGAGGACATCAGCTTTGTAGTGCAAGTGTTCTTTCTGAAAGATGATGTGGAGACTTATATCACTTGACATATCCACAGTGGTGTCATAATCTCGAGAATCTTGCAAAGCTAGTCCTGGCACTAACCTGAATGAAGCATATCTGTGTTAATCTGCAGCAAAACAGTGCCTGCAGTATTTCCAACAACATTTATTTTTGGAAGAATTTCAAAATTTCTGTTGTTACAAGAATTGTCATAATATATCAGTATCAAATCTAAAAAGTATTGTTAATATGTCTTCAACTAGTTCAACATTTTAAATGCTTGATATCTGGTACTTTCCTGAGCCAAAACAGTCTAGTCACTCCTGAAAATCACAGTGGTGCAAAAATTACAGTGGTGACTTGAACAGATTTCTCTACTGCCACCTTTTCTGGCACTTTTCAAACTAATTTATCTCATTCTAGGGAGAAGAAAAAATACTCTATTATCTTTTCTGAAATTTCATTCAGATCTTAAATTAATGAGCAGAATATAAGCTTATTTCTGAACATAAGTCTGGGAGGGATAGTGAGTGAAGCATGAAAAACAATCAAATAATATGAATGGAAGCAATTCCCAGAGTATGCATTAATAATTCATAATACTGCATTTTGAGGAAAATCTGTGGGTTTTCAGTTGCTGTACTTTTGGGTATCTGACACAGGACGATGGTAACAGCACTGCATTTTCACTCAACAGTGCCTCCAGGTCTGGAGTGGTTTCAGCTGAGGATTTTAGGGAGAAATTTGCTTGTTGTGTGGTCCTGTGTAAAATTTTATCTGCTCTAAATATCCAGGCACCTCATAATCCAAAAAGCAAGATTGTTTTTTTTTCTCTTCCATTCCTTTGTCTGTATGAATTGATTCATAGTTTTAATTAACCTGCCTTTTTTCACCCAAAATACTCTTTTGAAAAACAAAACGTGTAAGTATTTACAAGATCCTTTTTTGCTAGGTACATCCTTTGGTTTCCAAAATTTTCTTTTTACATATGTTTCCTTTCCTCTAGAAATGTTGTTAGCTCATTGAGTATTTCTAAATGTAAAATAACCAAAATAAACTGTTTCTAAACTATTGGGGGAGGGGTATGCTTGGTATAGACAAGTATTTTCTTTCAAAATCAGTCTCACTTTCTTTTTAAGCGTCTCAGGAGAAGATCTGTGTAGAGAGCTCTGTGTATTTCAGACTCCAAATGCATCGCAAACAGTTGTCAACTCAGTTCTGCTCATCTGCTATCAGAAAATCTGTTGCAGGCTTACTGTTTCTCTTGAATAGTTCAACAAAAACTATTGTACTGGCAGATCCTAGCCTGAATGTTTAAATGCCGAAATGTTTATTGTAGTAATTAACATATAGTAATTAGATCAGTTCAACAGTGCTGGCTATACATAAATTTAGTCCACGGATACTCAAATCCAGCGCAACACTTCGACGTAATCCCACTGAAGTCAATGTAATGGAAGTTACATCCATCCTTAAGAGCTTTTTTGGATTAGGGCCTAAATATTTTTTATTATGAAAGAAAATGCTGTCCAGCTCCTGGTTCTTAGATGTTCTTGCTCATAAAAATCAAAGTTGTAAACTAAGTAAGTGGATAAAAATGAGGAGGTCACCACTCCCAGCTCTTTGTGGAGCTGGGATTTGCCTAAGCCCATATGTCTTGGGTCAAGCAGCACATGATGATGGAGCTGAGAGTCTGGGGAGAAGATGACTCCATGAGACAGGTGCTGGTGGGAGAACAGTCAGCTCTCCTTGACAGAAAGAGAAGTACAGATCAACTGTGTGCACACAAGTTTTAGGTAAATACGTGCAATTTTAGAATGACTTCTATTTTACCTTCCTTTTTTGGCTGATACCATGTTGCAGTTAAGAGTCAGCAAAACTTTAAGTGCTTACATTTCCTGCAGGAAAATGCTTCCAACTTGGATATGAGCAGCTATTCTAGAAAATGAAATGGAAATGAAAAATAGAGAATTAAACACTCCCTTCCTCTCTTGAAAGCAATACTGTGGGTGCGATGCTATCACAGCTAGGTGTGAGTGTCCTGCTTTGGAAAGGGACTCCTGAATAAGGAAAGCACTGCTAAGAGTGGTAGCTGAGAATAGAATGTTGTGTGGATTACAGGGATTAGACAGTGGACAAATGAGTTGTCTTTTTTGTTTTTACAGGCTTATTCTTGATGTTTTTCTCTTTCTCCTCCTAAACCTCTCCTTTTTTTTATGTGTATGACATACAAATTTAACATGAATTACAAAAATAAATCTTTTAGACCTTTATATTCTATCTGGTATGTACAAGGGCCTCTAACTAGACTGTCGTCACTGTAGACCATAGGACCTTGCAGAAATATTAAAGCATAAGGAAAGACAAATACAATAAATGTAGTTGATGGTCTCCAAGATGTATTTCACCTCAAGCATTTTGCATTTAGTTCATTAAAAGTAGCTGCTTTGCCTGCAGGACAAATGTATTTAGCATTCATGTCCTGTTCCCTCTATATTTTTCAAAATATTTTTATCTCTTTGGTTAAAACCAGAAGCATTTTCCACTTAGATAGGATTCTGCTACACAATTCTATTGGTCTGCCAGGTATTTTCCTGTCTTTTCTTTCATCTTTGTGTTCTGCACAAGCAGCTTTATCACCAAGCTCTTCTGTACAGCTACTACTGCTACATTTCACAGTATCCAAGGTGCTTCAAGGACAGGGATTTTGTCATCTCTGATATTGTTTTTCTGTGTAGCGTCCCTGAAAATTCCCAGGTGTGGAAGTAGGAGCATTACAATTTTCTGATAAAATTTAAGATGAAACATAATGCAAAGCTCTTGACATTGAGGAAGGGCTAACATGACTAAATCCAGATTTAAGAGCATTCTGCAGCAGCACTAGAATCACAGCTGATGACTGTACTCAGCTTGGATGGGAGGCACAGTGCTGTCAGTGTGCCACTCCTGTATTCATGACTCAAATAGCAAAGCCTACCTATCCTAAGGAGCTGGCACTGCTGGATCCATGGCAGCTGTTGTAATGCATAATTAACGCCGCCCTGGGATGCAGTTTCAAACACTCCATGGCAGTGCGTGCAGGAAGCCTGCAAAATGGGCACTACTTTCAATAGGCAAATATTTATTTTTCACTAGCTTTATAATGGCATACACACTTCTGCAAAATTGGGTGAAAAGAGGTAGGGTTCTCAAGTAGCTTGTGACTGAGAGATTCCAGTGGAAATCTCATTTTCATTCTCTACAAACAGCAAGGAAAAGATGAATTCATGTTTGCTTACTCAGTTTTGGGCAATGTACAGCATAAACACTAAAATGAGTAAAGAAACTTCTAGTTGGTTATTTTAGATCTAAGTAGGTCAAAAAAAGAGTGGATGAAGCAAAAATTGTATAAATGTTTGGGTAGTGTGATCAGAGTTGGTTTTGGAGCAAGCTGGTATGGGAAGGGTTTTGAAGGAAACGCTCAGTAAGGTACGTAATTTTTATATTGACAAA
Source organism: Melospiza melodia melodia (assembly GCF_035770615.1). NCBI lineage: Eukaryota > Metazoa > Chordata > Aves > Passeriformes > Passerellidae > Melospiza > Melospiza melodia. Next base: position 23,232,835 of record NC_086202.1, read on the forward strand.
TCCTTTTTTGGAGGGTTGACAAAAGCAAAAATGGCTGTTTAGCAGCATTTCCTTCTCTACATGCTGGAAGCCTTTGCCTTATGATGGGAGCAGAGTCCTGTCCCTTAGCTGTGGGTCACTCCCAGGCCAAGGATGGCACTAGAGCGTGAGCTTGCACGTGGTGTTCTCACCTGTGCACCTTTGATTAGCTGGAAACCAGCTGCTGTGATAAGGAATTCTGCAGGGGAGATTTTGAAAAGAAGCTATATAAAACTGATCCAAGTATGTGTTGTGCTTGTTGTGCTGTGTATTTGAGTACCTTGAGCAGTACTGTGTAGCAGTAGCAGAGAATCTCTGGGTGGGGTACTAATTACACTGTCTATACTTCTTTCTGGTTTCAGGTACCTAGGAAAATAAAAACCTCTGCTGTTTGAAAGATCCAAATGTAAAAATCTTATTTCTCTGACCTTAAACTTAATTCTTTCACTGCATGTTGGTAACATCTCTTGTTGCATATGAACGATGTAAATTATTTCAATTATATTCCCAATGCCCAAAGTGGAAAACCTGCCTCATGTGTGAAATTTAACAGATGAGACGTTGAAATTGATATTGAAATTTTGATCTTACTCCACCAGTTTTAGCACTTTGATTCAATTAGTCAAGTTCTATGAATTTCAAGCAGCTGAAAAGTTATAGTATCTTCTTACAGATAAAGGCATCTAAATGTACTCTTAAGTAGAATGTAATTTCTGGACATCTTTCTTGAAATTATTTGAATTTAATTCAAATATGAAAACAAAACCTGAAAAAATTTTGGTTGTGTACAAAATAAGTTTGTTTTGGTCTTTTTAAAATTTTTTTAAATAAATTTGTGATCTTTGAGAGATGTAAAGATCATTAGGCTTTATTTCATTCTTTAGAACTTAGAAGAGCATGACTAAGGACAGCAGCCCAACCTTAAGGTAAATGCCTTTCTCTCCACAAGAGATCCTCCACTTAACAGTGCTTATAGGGGACAATTTTTTTCTCAATATGTTATGTGCTATCTGACCTTTAAAAAACCGAGACATTGAATGTGAAAACTTGTGAAAACTTGGCATAGAAAGAAATCAGCTAAAAAATGTAGTGTGCATTTTATGGTGAACTGAGGTTCTTCCTGATGATAACAATTCCTTTCTGCACCTGTGTAATTAGATGGTTGGTTTCTCCAAAGACACTTAGCCAGTTTTGAAAGACTCTCTTTTGCACAGGTATTTGTAACTAGGGGAATTAGTAACCAGGTGTGTCAGAGAACTGTTTATCTCTGAAAGATCTGCAACAGTGAACTATAAAAGCTGACTTTTCTAGTAGGCAACATTTTAAATAAGCCAAGTTATAAAAAACCTGGTGAAATGTTGGGAGGACTACAAAGGCACTGGTAAACACAATCCCCCTCTGTAAGGGAATGATGGCTAATGGACTTGCATTGAGATGTGTTTTCTGAATCTGGCTAATGTTTGCAGCCTCTGGATTGCGAAACAAAGAAATCACGCGTCAAATGGAATAGCTGCAATTTTGCCACACAAAAAAGCAAATTGCATAATAGATGTCTGCTGTAACTAATTTATGTATACATATCTAATTTATTTCTTAGTAGATTGGGACACATTTAAACAGGAGCTAATTGGAAAAAATCTGAAGGGAGATGGACTGCATGTCAAGTACAACCCTTGCTTCAAACAAACCAAAAAGAAGGAAGACCTCTATTAAAGGAATTTTTTCTGAGTTGTAGAAGACATTTTTGTATTAGTTCTTTACTCTTTTCCATAACTCTTACAGACAAGTGTATGGTTCCCTTGCTTACAGAGACTGCACACTGTTGAGCAATATCTGCCCTATTTATATGCATAGACTTGTTTTAATTGACTATATTTGAGCTGGATAAAATAACTTGGAGGGAAAAGAGGAAATTTGTTTTTCTGCAGAGAATAATCCCTGATTAATAGATGGGGTTTTATTAATAGTTATGAAGGAATGACAAGATGCAGTTTTTTAGCCATAGACAAACATGACATAGCCTGCGAGTCACTTAAAATAGGTAGGGCACTCCCCACCACAGAGGAAAATTAAGAGCCTCATGCCATGTTATGGTCCTGGATGGTGCTTAAATGGGTCAGAACAAAGAATCTGTTTGGAAAGAAGTTACATTAGGATTTGGTCCAGTTACTTCATTTGTGCCTCCTTTCGTTGTCGACCACAGAAGGCGATGCCATAATGGGTGGCTCTGTCAGGGACCATTTAGGTATAACATTCTCTTTGCAGAAATGCAAGGAAATTTTTCATCTACCTGCAACAATGAGCTGAAATGCTTGAAGAGAGAAAACCAGACTAGTTTATTTCATTTATTTATTTATTTTGTCTGAAAGGCTTGGGACAATTCTGCAGTGCAGTTCTGACCTTTTCATACACACAACTAAGTGGTAAGGGAAGCTGGGCTTCCTGTCAGCCCTTACAAGCTGCTATTTCTCTCCTTTTCCTTGTGGTCAATACTTGGCTTTCCTGTAAAGCCTTGCTTGGTTGTTAGTTCAGTTAGACCACAAAGATCCTTACCTGACACAGCCAACGTGTCTCCTTGCAGAAATAGATTATCTCAAATGACAGAATCCAAGCAACAGTTCAACTTTAATGTCTGATGCCTTATAGAAAACTAGCAGCATGCAATACATGACTTAGCTGCACTGCACCATCAATATGTGCTTAATTCTACGTTTGCTTCACCTTTCCTTAGAAAAAATTTTAAATGTAGATATAAAATAGAACCGATTTTGTGTAAAGGAAATTTATTTCTGACTTGATTTAGGATGAGATGACAAGAATGGACAGAAGAAAATATGGGAGGATGACATGTAAAATAAATGAAAAACAATCAATTCAGTGTAACAATCTGATTTGTGAAATTTATAAAATTAGGTAAATTTCAAAGCCAAAAGGGAAAGTTATGTATTGAGACTGACTTGTGTGAGCTCAGATAATGAGTAAACTCATGTGAGAAACATTTTTTTAAACTACTGAAATTCTTCACATGTGAAATTTCAAATGAGAAATTAGTTTAAAATTTTAAGGAAAAGGGACTGTTCTGTAAAGGGACTGTGTTCTGTAAAATGATTTATGGGTTTAGTGGTCATTACTTGGAGTGAAAATAAGGACTTAGTTTGAAAACTGTGATTTAAAACTGTTTTGTAGTAAAGCAACATGGATATATACGCAAAGATGAACCGCTGAAAGTACTGGTGGGTTCTGTGACCTCTAATATGCAGCTCTCTCTCTGCATCTGTGATACTGTAATCAAGGAGAATTATATGCCAAAGGGAGGCCTTGTTAAGACTAATTCTGGTAATAAAATGGGCTAAAATAGGTTTCCATGTTCTAAGCTTATCTATGAAAAAATCTTGTGAAAGATAAACAACAAAAGTAAAAATTTATTGGAGGCTGAAGTATTGGATGTCAAAAAGACTTCATATGAAGAATAGGTAGAGAACTCCAGCATAATTTGAAGAAAAAAATTAAATTTTTGGGCCATAAGACTGATTATTTTCCCTCTGTTTTTGACATCCTGTTTTGTGAAAAGCATAGCATCTTGTTATTTCTGGGAAAGGTGTTTCAGGGAATACCAACTTTGAGAGTTGGACTTACTAAAGGTTCTACAAAGATATATAGTGAAAAAAAATTCTTTCCTGTAGAGCACATTCAGCCCATAGATTATGACAGAAAAGGATAAGAGATTGCATTAAGATAGGAGACAGTGTAAAAACTGCCGTAGTGCGTTCTATGCAAAACTGCAATACTTAGATGGCCCCTCATGCCATCCCAAGTACTCCTGATGACTAAACTGATTCCCTGGGATGCAGGGAATGTGATTCTGATGTTTAGAATATCTCTGTGTGTCTGTACATTTTTATACATGTGTATCTGTACGTTTTTTCATAGATACATAAAAATCAGAAGCTGAAATGGAAGGGATTATAGTCTCTTAGGCAACCTGGCAAGCCCAGATCACTACCCCTGGGTTCACAAAAGAAAATCCACATGGCTGAAGTGTGACAGGCAAGTGGCTAGGAATATTCAGAGCAATAGAAATTTTAGGGCCCTTATGTTGAAGAGGTGTAGCTTTTCAGTAGGGAGAAGGATCAGAGAAACTGCTTCGTTTGAAGCACAGGCTCTTTTTGTCTGGTCAGGACCGGCTGGTGATTTGAGCATGTCTACTCTCCCTACAGCTTTCCTTTTGCACTGCTATAGTCATTTCTCACTGAAAATATCCTGCAGGTTTGGGGAATCACTGGAGGCCAGGTCAAGGATATGGGCAGCAGATACTCCACTGAGAAGTCAGGAAAAAGCAGAAAAGAAAAGACCTGAGCAGGGAATGTGAAAAGATGCTGCGATGGAAAGTGATGTAACAGAAAAGTACTCTCTAGTGAGCTTCATTTAAAAGTACAGACACAAGCTTGTGCTGTCCTACACAAATTCCTCCTTACTGAATGGCTTGACTGCCTTGATTGGCTCATTTCTTATGTTTATAATTCAGGGCCAATCACCAGCGCAAGCTAGGGGACTGAGTCCCTGGACACAACTTTGTTTTAGATTCTTTCTTTCTAGTCTTAGCTCTAGCAAGCATCTGCAACTTCTCTCTTTATTCTATTTAGTATAGTCATAATGTATTATATATCATATATCAATAAATCCAGCCTTCTGATCAAGAAACAAGATTCACCGTCTCTCTCTCACCTCCAGCCACCCACTCAGGACGCTGTAATATGTCTGTTACATCAATGGGTGTGAAAAAGAACTGGTACTCAACATTTTCTCTGCTTCAGTCTGTACTGGTGAGGCTAATGTTCAGGACACAGGTCTTTCAAACCAGTCAGAAAGTCTGGAGGAAGGTACTTTGCCTAGAATGGAAGAGGAGCATGCTATGGAACTTGTAAATTAACTGGATGTTCATAAATCCGTGGCACTTGATGAGATACAGCCCCAGTGGGTGAGGAGCTGGCTGCTGTCATTGTGAAACAGTTCTTGACTGAGGTCATGTGTGCTTGGACTACATAACACTTAAAGGTTTCTCTCCAGCCTCAGCCAATCTATGATTTGATTATATTGAGCCTTTACTGAAGGTGAATGAAACTGTACCACACCAGTACCAGAAGTCTCACTGTTGGAGGAATGTATGAAGTAAGGTGTTACTGGAATGATAAGGCTCTTGCTGACAAGGACATAAAGCATTTTGTTTGAAAACTTGTCTACAGGGCACCTTCTTAGATGACATAGATATGAGATGCTCTGTAGCTTATACTGTACTTCATAAAATAGTGATTAAATTTCCACTGGGAATAGGATGTAACTGGGGAGCGTAGGGAAGGCTACAATATCAGAAATGTAGTTGTCCTCTCAGGAGTGCCTCAGGGAACAGGGTATTTAAAGTGAAAATCTGTTTCCTGCTTGCTGTCTGTGTTGTAGCTCCTCCTGAAAGCTGCTAGACTTGGCTGCTCCTTGGGGGGCAGCTGCTGAAATTGCAGTGGAATGCCCACACATAAGAGACGCTGTCATGACAGAGAACGATTCAAGTTCCTACTTTCTTTTCTTTTCTTTTTTTTCTTTTTTTTTTTTTTTTTTTTTTTTTTTTTTTTTTTTGCAGTGAGTGATTCAGTTACATAGGGATACCTCATATTATCTGCCAGATATTCTGCTCATGCTGATCTGTGTTCACTATATCTAAATAGATGTTTTCTTTGCAATTTCACTTGTTCTGGTACAGATATTCAAGGAATCTGTATAGCCTTATTGTGCTCAATGTTTCTTGCTGACCTCCTGCTTGTCTAGCTCAGTTCAATGATAAGGTATTGAAGGCATTTGCTTTCTTCTTTATTTATGAGGGCTCCCACAAACCAGTGCTGGTGGCTACATCCTGATGTAAGAATAAAGAAAGAGCATGAAGAGTTAAATAATACCTGTTAGCATATGATGCTTCCGTAATATGTGATTGGGTGAAGTGCTGGGGAATAGCAGCCCATCAGTCTACTGTGTTGCAGACAACTACTCTGTTATTCAAACTGCCCTTGCATAAGCTGATTGCTGTGTGCTTCTTCGCCCTGGCCTATATCTCACCTCATGCACTAAATAGTTTCTGCTATCTCAGACAAAAAGTATACGGGGAGGGGAGGAAGGCTTTTTCAGGGACATAAAAATCAGTGAGACTGAATTTTTTTCACTAGGATTTTGTAGAAGGTTATGTTCTTTTTTTATACCTATAAGGGTGATCACTATAAATGTGTGCATTGCTGAGTGTGTTTGGTCAGAAAAATCTGTTGTTATTATTCAGTTTGCTTTTCCCCTCATTTTCAAGTGTTTAATTGTGGAAAAATGACAAATTTTTTTGATATTACAGCAACACCAACTTGATATTAGGTTTTTCTAACAAGACAGTGCTCTGCACATTATATTTTTGAATAGTTGTCAGAGAGAAATTCTTTTGCAATCTTGTCTCTAGAGACAGGAGGAGTTCTCATAGCAGACATCACATGCATGTTCAAACCTTGTTTACAGTTCCTAATGAGAATGAATGTTTGTATTTTTCTGTTTAGTCACTTTGCTTATCCTTAATTTGTTTATGAAGAAGGACGGAATGTTCTGCAGCATGTGTGAAATATTAACAATTATTTCCCAGTTACATCACTGCTAAATAGAACTCTGGTTTTATTGCTGAGATGTTTGTGAATCTTTGAAGAAAGGAAAAGTAGGGTTATTTTTTCTCAGAGATTTTATTTTTAATGAAATGCCTGTACATGCAGACAGGTTTAATACTCTTAATTATAGTTTTAAATAATTGCTTTATCCTTTGAAAATATCAGCTGTATTTTCTCATGTTTGAATTAGCCAGAAGTGAACAGGATGAGTACAAAGAGACACTGAGAAGTTTGATTTGGCTGAAAACTTGAGAGCAGCCCACCAGCTAAATTTTGTATTTGAAATAAAGGGATCAGTTGTTACCATGCAGTCTCATGCTGGCCACAGTGGTGCTGCCTGAGGAGCACAGAAATCAATGGTGACTGACAGATGCTAGTTGTGGGTACAAATTGCTGCTTGTCTCATTCATTCCTCTAGGATGAAACAAACTTGTGGCAGTTTTCTGCTAGTATAAAATTGCTTCTGTGTGCCACTTTGGAAGCTTCATTTAGCTTACAAAGGATCAAAAAAAACCCCCTTGCTTTTCCCTCAAAAATCTTCACGTGCCCCACATGTCTACAGAGGGTGGCATGTGACAATTTAGTGGCGGTTTCTTTTCTCATTGTTTGTTTTAGTGATACAAATATTTTGTGTACAGAAAATAAACTTGAATTGATTGAAGGTTTGATGTAGCCAAACTTAAGACTGTAAATAAAACTCTAAACCTGCTTGGGGAAAGTACTGACCCTAGCAGGCTAATTTGCTGGGTAAAATGTCTGTGACAGTGCAGCTAAGCTGGACTTAAGCAAGTAGGTAACCAAAATGATGCAAATAGACACACAAAAAACTCTTTCAGAGCTGCAATTTTGCCAGGAACAAACTTTGAGAAAATTAGGTTCTCCTAATTAAGGACTCTTAATGTCATTGTATGCAGTGACAAGTTTTTTCATTACTTCAATATAAAAGAAAATATTGTGGCTTACAGAATCAAGAGATCGGTTTGGTGTTTTGTTGTTTGTGGTGGGTTGTTTTGTTTGGATTTTTTTTTTTTTTTTTTTGTCCTGAGGCATTGAAGCATCCATGTTGGTTGGAAAATAAACCCTCCTAAGCCTTAGACTATTGGTATTCTATTACTAGAAATATAGATATATAGATTAATTTGCTATTGTGTGGAACATTGGGTAATGAATGCATCAAGAATTTGACTATTAACATTGGATGTGCTTTGAGCTTTTATTGGGATTTGAGGTGTCTTGCCAGTTACTGGTTTCAACACAGTGGAGGACTAATCACAAAGAGATTTTGTAGTAAGTTTCTCCTCTTTATTTTCAGCTTATAGAGATTTTACTATTGCTGAGACCGTGAGCTGGAAATGACAGGGTTAGAGTAAGACTTGCATGTTGGTCAGTCAGTCCATGAGAGAGACAGCTGGAGGAGGGCAGGAACATGGTCCTAGAGTTTGAGAAATAAAGAATATCCATGTGAAACTGAATAATGTTAGCTCAGTAGTGCAACATAATGGCACACGTTACAGGCTACAAGTTTGTTCATCCATGTTCCAGAAAGATGAACTCAAACTGTAACAGGTACACAGAATTACTCGGAGCTTAATGAAAAGCCTTTGTGAGAAGAGGCTGAAAAGAAATTGCTCATTTAACTTTGGACAATAAAACTGACTGGACATCAAACAAAGTGGAGGTAGTTTAAACAGGGAAAAGAGATGAGCTACCTAATGTAAAGGACAGGTAGAGGAACAAATGGATATAAAGTAGTCAGTCATGAATAAATTTTAGGTTGGAAATAGAAGAAGGATCCTTGTCATGGAAGGAGTCAGGCTTTGAAGTAACCTTTTAATTAAAGAAGCAAGGGCAAGAAATTACCAAGGAGTTTACATTATATGGTGCTGCTGATAGGGAACTGGAATTGATAATAAGGAGGTCGATTTCAGGCTCACTTCCTACAGGCTTTGTTTTCTTTCCTGGGAAAGTAAATATAAGCTTGTTTCTCTTTCAAAAGACAAAAGTAAAAACTATGATGTAGGAAAATCTTATGGGTTTGAGACCTACCACACAGAGTAGACTGGTCTTAGGGATGAGAGTCACAGTTTATTAAATCATTGCCAGCCTGTGGCCTTTTGCTGCTGTGCTATCCCAAATGGATAACTTAGTTATATCTCACTTTATGACAATGACCAAGAAAGCTGCAAAGAAGAAATATTAGGTCAATTTATATTATGGCACAAATCAAAACTAGCTCATGTTTTTAACTTAAATATTGAATCTGTTGTGTTTTCAGATATAAAGACTATGCCACTCAGTCTAGTAATAAGTGCACAAGAGTTCAGGGAAGGGTGGGTTTGTGAATTAATAAACATTTCCTGTGTTCCTCAGGCCTCACTGTCAGCCTGGCCTGGTGTGAGCTCGAGCTTTGACCTGGGGTGACCCAGTGAGGCTGCAGACACTCTGCCACCAGGCTGCTCTGTCAGCACAGAGCGTGACAGGCCATGTGTCACAAAGCACAGCTGAGGGACTCCAAAAACCCCTCCTGACCACCACCACCTAGTTACTGCTTTTCACATGACACTGCTCCCACTGCAGGAGAGCTCACCTCTGTTCTTAGGAGGTGGGAGCAGAAGGTGCTCATTACAAGCTGAAATCACAGCCTGCCACCTCCTTGAGATAAAAGTCAAAAAAAGGAAAAATTGTGCACTGGGCTGTCTCAGCTGGAAAGGGATTTAAGTCCTGCCTCCCAGCTGAGAATGGCTTTGAGTGAGTCCTTGCCAGCTCTGCTACCTTTGCATGTCAGTGTAAATAACAAGTACTGACTAGAAGTGCACGTTTTGTCTATATTTAGGTATACCAGGATCCAGTCCCTAAAATTCATTTCCATCACAACAAGGTAAGAAAATGTGGCAACAATTTTTGTGAGTTCTTTCAAGTTGTAGATATATTACTGGGAGCCCAGAAAGTGCACCTACACAACAAAAATCAATGAGTTTGTGCTGAAAGTCTTTTCATAAGGCAAAACCCCATAATTGTATGGTAAATATTTCGCTTTTAATAGCATTAATGACCTTGATAGAAGTAGTTGTAGGGATTAATGAGCACCTGAGGTTAATACAATCAGCTCCACCCAACTGATCATTAATTCAGAGCCTGTGCCCTAGATTTTGATCATTAGTGCTAAAATAGAAAATCAATTTTACATGGTTTGGGGCACCTTTTGACCAACAACATCAACAATACAGATTCGTAATTTTGAAAATGACCTTCCTGCTAGATTTTTCTCTTTTTCTTCCTTACATTGCCCTCTGTTCAATAACATGTAAGCACTTAAATGAAAATGCCAAATTTCAGCATGCTGTGTTTTGAAATGCCTGCTTTATTAAGTCCTGAGGCGTGTTGATAATAGAAGCATAACAGCTTTTTACATGAAGCACTTGCAGATTCCAAAGTCTTACAAATGGCAGTTCTTAATGGTTTGAAAGTATTCTCTAAACACTTTAGACTGTTTGAATTAATAACTTTGGAGTTCAACATAGAATTAAATATGTTGGTTGTGTGCGTGCCCTGCACCAGTAGGTGGTGGTTAAGGATCTGTGTTCATAGACACTTGTGCTAATAGCTGTTTTTAGAAACAAATCTTGAACTTCTGGGAATTTTGAAAATACTAAGGTCTATTTCAGACAGATTCCATTAACTTCAGGTGTTTCACTGCAGACTGCATTTAATAGTATCCAGCCTCAGGCTGAGCAGACAAAAAGGATGCCCCAGTATTGCTCTGGAATGGGATAAACATGCACAGGAAACAAGTATCAACAACCTCCTGAACTGTGCAACCTGAATACTCTTGCACCTGTGTTATAATATGTCATGCATAAATTTAAATGTACCAGTTCATTTCTGTCATGGTGTGGATACTAAGCCTTCCCTCCAAAAAAGAAAAAAAATATTCTATAACTAAACCCCCTGCTACATGCAGATCAGATTATGAAGTAGGAGAGTTAAAGGAAATTAATAAGAACAGTCCAGTTTTTAAAGTGAAACATGGGAAATAGGGTTCTGTGTCTCAGTACCTCAAGGTATCTGACCTTAGCTGCAGCAATAGATGCAGAAGCTGCAGCAATCTCATAGGATATCCAAATCTAAAACCTACTATCTAGACCTCATTGTGAAATATCCCACAGATAAAGTGTATTTGTTTTTATGCATACATATAGTTGAAATATAAGAAAGGTATTTTCAAAAATTAATATTTTGCAAAAACAGCATTAGTACAAGGTATCAAAAAAGCTATTTTTGTGTTTGATGCAAAATGCTACTTTATTTTACTGCCGAATGCATTTTTGCTTAATTCCTATATTTTGTTCAAAGTGTAGGAGTGGATTATTAGCCCATTCAATACAGTAGCCAAACATCCTTTATTTGCTGTGTGATCACAATTACATGTGAAAATTTTTATCAGATTAAAAAACAGGACCACCACAAACCCAAAGTGTAAACAAAGGAGAGGAATTTACCTTACAGAAGATCTGTAAAAAATGTACTTATCTATTTCAACATCAAGGTATACGATCTAAGAAATTAAAAAATGTTTTTCTTACACATTTGAAAATAATTAAGCTTTATGCAGTGTTATATCATGTTAAAACATGTGCTTAACTTAAATTTTTCATTGCCTTGAAAATTCTGAGATCTCACACCTCTCTGGTATATTTTACCATAAATGCCCTCTAAATTTCATATTCAGTATGCATGTTAGTTGATAGCACGATTTGTTTCTACTTGGTCTAAACAGAAGCACCTAAAGGTTTCGATTGACATCTGTTTTGTTTGGGCTTTTTTGTACTTGGATTCATCTCAGAAATACTTGAACAATTACTCAAGTATCCTGACACCACTGTTGTACTGAGAGCAAATTTCTAATCAGTTTTTGATTGTGGAGTATAACACTCTTAACACAACCCCAGGTACGCACTCCCCTACTTAATTCAGCAGAGTCTTATTAATGTTATTTTTTTATTGCACTGGTAGTTTTCATAGATGTTTCTCTATGGGATTTTGTTTACTGTTTAAAACACATCTGAAAATCTTATTCTAATACATGCTTGCTCCTTCCCAGTGAAATGCTGGGAGGCTGGTGAGGCTGTAAAAGAAATGGTGAATGCAGGGAAGGTGCAGAGACGCCTCTGCCCCGCGCTCTGCAGCCCCATAAACAACTTGCTAACGAGCACCGGGTAATGGCTGTGGATGCTAAATAATCTCTTTCCCTGCCATCGAGCGGACATGTTTAAAATATGGTGGTTTTTAAAAATTAGTCTTTCCAGGGGAAAACAAATAATTTTCTGTTTGATGTACACCACCTTTTTAATAACATTTTATGGTATCACACAGAGGAGAAAACAAAATAAATTCAGCAAATGTAGAAATCGATAGAGAAGCTGGTATTTCCTCCGGTGAAGAAAATCAATTACATCTTCAGAAGAGGTGTATCTTTAAAATAAATTCAAGCCCCCCAACAAGCGGGGCGGAGGGAGGAGAACAGCCCCCCCCCGCGCTGGCCGCGGCGGCGGCGGTGCCCTCGGGCTGTAGGTGTCACTGTGAACATGGCTCAGGGCCGCTGCCGGAGCCGCCGCTCGCATGTTCAGCATGCTGGGGACATTGTGTGCCGGGCTGTTGGAGGCGCTGGCAGCAGAAGGTGACATCTGGTGACTAATGGGCTCAGATGCGGGGGCCGTTCCCAGCGCTCGGGCGGCGGCAGCTGCGGCAGCGCCGCGCGGGGAGCGGCTGCCTGGGGACGGTCGATTCCCTCCGCTCGCCCGGGAACCGCACCGCGGCCCCGCCGCGCACACGCCCCCAGCCCAGGGCTCCCGACAAATGCACAGACCACCCGGCCAAGCGCGGCGCTCACTGCCAGCTCCTCTTGCGCTTATCGACACCCAGCTACTTTTAAGGAAATGGCTCCACCTTATGAAACAAAGATGGACCCTTTCCAGGCACAGCACGGGCTCGGCAGGATTCTCGCGTTCGGCGGGCTCCGTCAGAGTCAGACCGCTCTGCCTCCAGCCCAGTCCCAGATGCCTTCCCCCCTCTGGACTGTGCTCAGCCTGAACCGGGGCTCTCGCTGGTTCCGCTCATGTGTGTTAGGAGACGCACACATTTAAACTGTCATTTAAACTCCCTGAAACAAAGCCGGAATGCGGGGCCCGTATTTTTCTCATTTGATCTGTCGAAGAAATGTGATTTATTTGTCAAATTCTTAGAAATGGCAGAGAGAAACCACAGGAAGAGCTCAATGTTGCAGATGGTGATAAAAACACTTACTAGCAGGTGACAATGGAAAGCAAAGACGAATTCAGAGCTGGAAGTTAGCGTTTGCTGCAGAACGGATTTTAAGAGGGTCTTTTTGGTGTGTGCAGGGGAGGGGAAGGGGAAGTGGGCTAAGGTGGTAAAGGAGCATTTTTTTAGTTGTTGTGCCTATTCACTACAACTAAAACAGAGTATTTGGTGTTTGGGAGTCGTGGAAAGAGCTGACATGAGAAAGGAAAAACTAGAACCTGAGAACAGAAATGTTTTGCTGTGCATGCATACATACACACATAGATAATTGCATTATTTTCTATCATCCAAGCCTCTAGTGTGACAGAGGGAGGGAGGGTAGTCACATGCATCAGTCCCATAAAATCTGCAAAAGCACTGTTCTTAATTCAGCCATCGGCTGTTCCGAGACCTCACGCAGAGAATTACAACGAAATTCTATTTTCAGACTGACAACCCTAATGCTGCTGTGTCCTTATGTTTACTTCGGTTAACTGTCAGCCCTGATAACGTGCACTGTACCACAGCTGCTGCTGTGGAAAAGAAAACCCTCAGAGTAGCTGCTTTGGGGGCAGGCATTTGAGAGAAATGAAAATAGAAAAAGCAGGGGAGGAAAAAAAAAAGGAAAGAAAACCTGCTTGTGTATCTACACAATGTGAGACTCAAAACAGAGATCATTCAACTTTTGTTTTCAGCACATTTCTTGCTTTTAGTCTTGGCTGATAAAATATTTAACAGCCATCTTAGCACTCAGCATAGCAATAACCAAAGAACAGTCAAGCTCTCGGCCCCTGCTGAGACAGAATCCAATGGCATGAAGTTTTTTTCTCCCTCTTCCCATATGATGTGTTGTCTACCCTAGCTCCAGATTTAATCTAAAATAAAAAAAAACAAAACAAAACAAACCCAAAAAAACCCCCAAAGCTTCATTACAGCATGCCCTGTTCCTGAAATATACCCATGGAAGTTACAAATTGAACTGGCATTGCTCCATTTACTGGTCAGCTTGCTGTGTTTGCCTGCTTTTAAAAACACAAATGAGGTTAATTCATTTCAGTCCTCAAGCAGGATGGAAATCCCCAGCTAAGATGGAATCGTGTTTTTTCATGTGGGCATAAATCAGAATGCAGTCTCTGCTCCCAGGAGTGTGCTTTCTAAAAAATAAATAATAAAAAGAAAATTGGTGGAAATAATCAACATGGGAATTCTGGTGAACAGAATTCAGTACCAGGTGGAAGATTCTCCCTGTCATTCATTGCTCTCAAGTCAGGACCTGAATTAGAAGAAGTTACACTCCAGCCTGTGAATTCTGAATACTGATTTTAAGATCACTGAAAGTTGTTTTTCCATGTGGGAAATTGGGAAAATTATAATTAAAAAGTTGCTTTAGCATCAGCTTTCCTTGTGTTGGTTCATACAGAAATAGAGTACATTAATTACTAGACCATGATATGTGATGGGACCTGGGTACTTTGTGTTTTGTTTTTTTTTTTGCTTTTGGAATTGGTAAATACTCACAGCTCCCAATCTGATTGAGCAGTATCTTTTCAACATCTTTGGAGAGTTGGCCTTCATAGCCTTTTTGTAAGAGGGGGCAGTATCACTTCTTGAGATTTTTATTAGATCTGTCATGGGTTTTGTTGTTTTTTTATGTGTGCCAGCTGTCAGAATCAGGAAATTGCACCATCCATTCAGCTGCTGTTACTAAATCAGTAAATAGGCCTAACCCTTTCTGATGGGAAACTTGCAATTTGGAGAGACTCAAAAACTGCTCATCAAATACCAAGCTCCAAATCTTATAATTTGGAGATGATATATCTTGATGAATTTTGTCTATCTAGGCTTTCATTCTGAATGAATCTTAGTAGTTATCAATAAAGGTAGAATCAAGCATTATGCTTTAAGATTACCTCTTGTTTTTCCTAGATGTTCTTATGCATTGCATAGAGTGCCCACAGCTTCTCCGAGGGAGTTTTCTCATGCCAGGTTTTGAGATGAACACCTTTTTCTCCTTTTATAAATTTTAGCTTTTACTCAGAATATCAGGCACTCCTTAATTCTGGCTTACTAAATCTTTAGTATTTGCTTGCTCTGGAACAGGGACTTAAAATACACAGAAAAAGTTGAAGACCACTGGTAGAAGGAACAGATGAACACATAAGGAGAGGAGAAGAGAGAAATGTGGATGAAAGACAATTGTGATATGTAGGAAGGACAGTGGGAAGTAGCAGTCATTAAAGAAACCCTTTAGCAGAAGGAGCACACACTGAGACTGGTGTGGCTCTACAAGCAAGGCTTTTTGTGGTGTGATATGCTTAGGTTGTGACCTTAAAATTCAGATGGAGTTTTATGAGAAATCTGGCGTATTTAAAATTATTAAATTTGCTAAAAGTACACCCTTTTCCAGCATCTGAGTAACATTTTATTAT
This sequence comes from Melospiza melodia melodia, assembly GCF_035770615.1. NCBI lineage: Eukaryota > Metazoa > Chordata > Aves > Passeriformes > Passerellidae > Melospiza > Melospiza melodia. The sequence continues at coordinate 23,248,259 of NC_086202.1, forward strand.
TATTATTGTCTGGGACAATTTTAAAAATCTTTTTTCAACGAGTTCCTAACACTTAAGTGATAATTGAACTTCTTATTGAACTATTAAAGTAAGCCCTAAACTACTTTTCTATGTATATAAATTACTTAGATTTTAATGGTAAATAAATTAGTGTTACAACTTAGTTCCTCTCAGCACCACTGATATATGAGGGGAACTTAACTGGTTGCTGAGCTTCCCAATGCCCTTTTTTTTTTATATCTAGAATACAGTGAAAACATTTATCAATTTTTAGTCTTTGAATGAGATCACAGGGATCTTATTTTAACAGATTTCTTGGAACTATCTTCTTTCCAAAATAATGAACAGGTTATCTAGTAAAGTAATTTCCTCCAGATAGCTCAGGAAGGCATGCTAGATCTGAACATGTATTGATATTTGCCTTTCTGTAGAGCTTGGATAGCAGTCTCTGTAAATCTTCTGAAAGGCATGTTGCAATATATTATAATAACCTTCAGAGCTTCATGTTCTAAGTGTGGCGTGTGTGCCTGTTCACTAAGGCTTTGTCTGACTGGTCCTCCTGCAGTCCCTTGGGAACTTGTTACTCCTCTCTGTAAGATCTGGGAAATAGATCTGTCAGCCTCATACTGTGTCTTCAGGGGCTGATCCTTGCATTTTCTTTTCCTTTTTCAAGTAACGAGGGCTGAGGCAGAGTGGTTGTGACCATGAAAGCCAGTGTAGAAGGCTTTTAGGACACAGGCAGACCTTCTGTATCCGTCAGTAACAGCTGGAGAGAGATGGAAGAGAAGATGTTCTTTTTTTATGTGAAATGATTGACCTTGCCATGCAAGGCTAAAAAACTTGGTAAAGGGTGCTAAACTACTTGTAGTTGAGATTTTTTATTGGGGGCCTGGTGGGATGATAAAAAGGCTAAAGGGATTAGGAATCAAGGAGGGTTTGTACAGTTCTCTGCATGAACCTGGCTCCATAGTGTGGTTTTTTGCACATAAAACCAAGTTTTCAGTGTTCAACATTGTCAGTTAAATGCTGGGGTGTTATTTCTGTGTCTATATTGCTAATAACCTACACTAATAAATGTGAAAGAAGGGTAAAGTCTAGTTTGATTCTGACTGGATTTCTAATAGCAGAGGTTTTGCTAAAAGTATTGCTCTTGTTAGGACTACTTGATGCTTCTGCTAATCATGTGGGAGTGGCCGGAATAGAATTGAGGCAGAGGTACTCTATCAAACAACTCAGTTTGAGGCCGACCTTGAATTAGTGTGAGGGGAAAACTTCACACCAATTTGAGGTTTTGCTGTGGGAGTAGAGCCTTCTATTTACTTTGGAAAAGCATGTGCTTATTTATTAGGAAGACTTCAAGAAGTTCCCATTACTTCCTGGGCTGTGGTTGCTGAGATTATACAGTGAGGTGACGCTTTGAAATTTTTCACTGAAATGTGCTCTTTCATGTGAAAGGAAATTCTTGCTAAAGTACAGGCTGTGTTCAGTTGGGTTGAAGATAAATTTCTCTTACCTGAATTGCTTTCTGGAAAGTGTTACTCTCCTTTATAGAACCTCTCCACCCCTTCTGCTGCTGCAACAATTATAGATTATGTACCTGAACATGCAAACTCTCTATCTTGATACAGTCATGTTTGTTGAAGATGACAGTGCTCTGAGAGGGAACCTTCACTTTTCTAACTGGAATCTTGTTTTTTGTTCTCGTGCGAAGATAGCGATAAGCAAATACAATGAATGACTTAGTTTATTGTCAGAAATGTTTGTGTTATTCTGCAGTTATGAATGCTGCACTGTGCTTTGCTAGACAAATTAACATAGTTAATAACACTACAATGATAAGGCTTTTACTGTTTACTGAAAAACATTTGGCTCTAGTGTCTCTGGGGATTCATTTGGAATATCTGTATTTTCACAGCTGCAAAATACAGGTGGCGTGGGCTGTTGTTGAATGAGGATGACATGTTTTTCAAAGGCAGAAAAATGAAGTCAACAGTCACACGACTAATTGACAATCATTAGTGAGTTGATCTTTTGCACCAATTGTTGGTTTAAGGCTTGAAAAATCTATCATTATCCCTGACAGCAAAAATTAGCCTGGTGAGATTCCAGCTCTCAGTTGACTAATTAACTTTTCTAATGCTGATAGACTTCCACCAGGTACACCTAGGAAATAATAGCTGTGGTGAGAATCCTCAGATACGGCTTCATTTGAACGTAGTCCCTCTTGGGAACTAGGGTGCCAGGAGATCAGTGAGCAGTCGATCAGCACTGAAGGTGTTAAGTAGTGAGAGCATCTCTTGGTTGCCTTAGAAAAGAAGGTGGCCATGCCTAAGCTGTAGTGTCTTACCAAAATTCCAAAAATGCCTTCTGGATTAGGGAGCTAGCAAACACTATCTTAAAAATTATACACCATGTTCTAGATGCTTCTGATTTGTTTGTTTTTTTACAGACACTGTTATGTTTATAGTACTGATACAGCAGAATCTTTTAAAAAAATGCTGCAAATCTGCTGTGTTTGTGTTTCTACCATAGCTGAGATTGGATTTGTAATCCTGTACTATTTGACTGTTTTTGAATATTAGATTTCTGATTCTGTAACAGCAAAGTTCTCACTGAGAAAAACGCTGTAATTAATAGAGTTGAATTAAGGTAGTAGAGGTAGAAAGACTAAAAATGAATTTTCAAGATAATATGACTATACTGGTATTTCTCTAAATCAGTATGACCGATTGGTATTTCAAAACAAGAACTACAGGTCTTTCAAGAATAGCCTGACATTTATTTTCTTGACTGAAGATGATCTAGCACAAATGGCACGTTAATGGTGGTAAATAGGGAAGTATTACATGAAAGGCACTGTATGACACACATTATCAAGATATGATGCACATCCATTTTATTTCTTGAGATTTTTTTTTGCTTCACTAAGCCAAGAATGAAAGAAGGATGTATTTTTTACTATTATCAAGTTATGCGGCTTATGCTCTGCACCCTGGTGTCTGTCACATAATTTGGGCAGTCACATGGCTTTGTACTCTAATCTATTGCTATCACAGACTTTCAATGTCAACCTAATGAGTTATAATCATTAGTTTTATGTTCAATTTGACCACATCTCGATGTTCTGTAGGGGTGTACTTTCACCCTTTCACACTGTACTTGAAATAGAATTTTCAGTGAACTATTGGTATCTTGTTCAAATATGTTAGTAACAGACTTTAATGTTGGTTAACTTCAGAAGTTCAGTTTCAGGAACAACTTAATCAATGCCTGTTTGTGTTTATATAACGAGAGAATAATGTCTGAAGGCTGAAGTCCTGGGGTATTTTTCTGTTTCCTTTTGGTTACCTCCCCCCCACCAAACTAAAAGTATTAAAAAAGGAAGCAAAATGCAAACCAAAACAAAACGCCAAAACCCAGTAAAAACCAAACCAAGAATCAAAAACAAAAATCCCAAGCCAAAACCTGCAACCCACAAACCAGTGTGAAGATTGAAGGCTCAGGAGTCACCTTTCAGTGCTCATATACACCAGAATCAAGGCCATTAGTCAGTGTGTAAATCAAGTGTGCCCCACATTGCTGAGAGGTGAAGAATGTCTATCTCTGCCTCAGAGCCTCTTGCAGGGAATGAAAGGGATTTCCCTTTACAAGACTCAGGTGATGGACAAGTTGAGAACATTTGTTTGTACTTTGACCCACAAAGCATATTAATGAGAGGACTCTTTCAGTACATTATAGCAAAATTATAGGTGAGAAATGGGAGGGGTCTGGGCTCAACTGCCCAGGCTCCCCGTGCAGGGCAGGCCCTGCCCTCCTTGGCTAACAAGCTGCAACAAGCTGCAATAGAGAGAGCTGGACCAGCCTGGTCACCCTGTTCAAATGCCAAAGTATTCAATCCTCTGTTGCCTTTAAGTGTACATGTGACCTTTTGATGAATAAGAATTGGCATGTGTGTGCACTTAGTGTTAAGTACATGGTTAAATGCCTCTCTGAATTGGAGTTTTTGTTGAAGGAATCTGGTCTTCACACAGTCTGAGTCATGAGTACGTAAATGGCTGCTCTGTTACTAATGAATTATTGCAGTTCTTTATCTCAGAATGGTATAAAATTGTTTCTTGTGCACTCAGTTTTTTCAGCTCAGTGACTTTTCCACCTGTTTAATGTATTTGCCAAGCCTTTACTGCAGAAGTGTATTCTGCTTGTGATTGGTTCTGTCCATTTGTCCTGCAGCCCTCAGTATGTGTATTTCTTAGCATGTGTTGGGGTAGCTGATTTGGGTAATTTGGAGGCTCCTTTTGCAGATTGTGGTTAAGTACAAAATCTTATGTTGAATCCATTCTGTGATTTAGGGGAAACCAGCATGAGGCCCTCAGCAGTTACATATACATTTACCTTGCTGCATGTTGAGCATCAATAAGTCACATACTCCAACACGTTGCATATCAAAGGCTTTTTTGAGAAACAAAATGTCCAACATGAGGACTCATCCCTTAGATAATTGCAGATACTACTCTGCATCTTATTTCAATGCCAGGAGTTTCTGCAATCCAGCACTGGATACATCACTGACTCGCGGTGTTGTTTTATAAATGCACATGAAAAATCTCTGTGAAAATCTTACAATCTGTCCATTTCTTCATTTGTAATACAGGATTTAAATGGTTTATTTCACAGGAAAGGTGGTTAATGCATTGCAAAATTCTGTGCATTTCAAATTCTCTGTACTTTAGATACTGCTATGTAACTGGAATATATGAAACAGCAGTGTGCCTTAGTTCTCATACAGTACCAATCAGCTTCTCTGTAGTCATTGTGTCCCCTCCCTCCCCATTAATTAATTTCTTTCTCTGTGTGCTGGTTTAAAATTACCTAATTACCTGTAAACAAAGGAAAGCATGTTTCTCGAGTTTTTAAATGATGGAGTTTAATTTTACTAATCTTATTAAATAATAATATTAATAAGACTTAACAGTTCTCATACAAAGAGAAAGAGTCCTCTATAGAAAACATGAATACAATTAGTCAGTGTAAAACAGCTTGAGCCATTTTCATTTCCACTGTGTGTAATGTATTTTTTAAAGAAAATCAGACATGGGAAAATTAATTTTAACTTCATGATTTGTGAATTATTAATTCCTCATGACTAGGATTATTTATACATACTGAATAGTATTTATAATACATAATACATACTGAACAGTATTTAGGGAAAGAGCAATTAGAAAGGTGTAGCTTTATCAAACTTTAAGAAGCCAGAATACCAGGCTGTTGCCCATTTTTTGGGATTGTATTTTTGCTGTTGTTGGATTTTGCTTTGGGTTTGTGTTGGGTAATTTTGGCAATCACATTTCCATTAGATTTCCCACGTGGATATGTGTACTCTTAGATGTGCTCTTGGAAAGGTAGCATTTTAACTTTGATATTCCCTGCTTTATATATTCCTCTGGACCTCCTTGCAACACTTCAGCAGTTTTGTGTTTTAACTATATATTTAATATATTCTGTTGAACCATTGCTGTCTTAAATTCAGTATCTCAAATTCAATTGCTTTCCTGTAGCTCTGCTTCCCTCTCTTTTTCTTAGCATAACTTCTGTGCTGCTGTAACCAACTCCTGCTCATTCTTTCAGCCCTCTGCTGTCTGTCTGTTTGATTTTGTGGAAAGTTTGATTCCATTTGTTGCTCTTTTATTTATTTTGTTGCTCTTTTAAATATTGGACACCTTCTTCTCTGCTGTATTTCTTTTTCCTGTTTCTAGTCTGGACTGTTGCCTTGAAACTGTTCCTACAATTCTGTAACCGACCTCCTTCCTGTTCTTGGCCCTTGGTCACATGTCGGGGAGGTTTACCCTTTTCAGATTGCTTCCATGGCTCAGTCAGTCTTCAGAGGAAGAAGACACGGATGTAGATCTTGGATCTGTAATATTCTACCATAGTTCTTCCTTCATCATCTTAAAAGAAATTGAAGTTTTATTTAAAGATATGTATGTTTTTATCTATATATATTTCTGGTCATTTTTGGAGTAGCGTTTGTCACAGCTTGTGCCTTAATATTATGACTTCCTGCAGAGAATGGTTTCAATTGGAAGGGACCTTAGAGGCACCTTCCACCAGACCAGGAGGATGTTCATCCAAGTTGCCCTTGAATACTTGCAGGAGTAGGACATTCACAGCTTTTTGGGGCAACCTCTCCCAGTGCTCCACAACCCACATGGTGAAGCATTTCTTTCTAGCACTTGATCTGAACTTGTCCTCTTTGACTTTAAGGTCCTTCCCTCTTATTTAATGTGCCCTTTTCTGAAATCCCTCTCTGGCATTTTTCTAGACCACCTTTAGGTGCTGGAAGGTGCTATTGAGGTCTGCAGGTCTACTTGGAGAGATTCAGTCTGTCCCATTTTCCCTGGTATGGACTATTGCTTCAGGCTTTTGTTTTCTTCAGTTTTGCAAACATTTATGCTCAGCAAGGAATTTTGACAGTTTTTAGAGTCAACGAGGAGTAATGATGTTATCAAGTGCCACTGCTGTTGGAAAGGCCAAGTCTTATCTGAAGAACTTCATGCTGTAATATTCAAGTCAAGTTACAAAAATTCTGAGACATTAGTCCCAGTAATATTTTGGAGTATTTTATGTGATATGAAAGTACCTGGGGAATCTCTGATAATAAGATCTCAAAAGCTATTCAAGACTTGTACTAAATTGCAAAGGAAAGAATACAGGCCTGAATATTATCCCTTCCTTAATGCCAGATGGATTAGTGTATGATAATGAATATCCAAGGAATTAAAAGTGATTTGTCACTTTTTGTAAAGAATTGCCCAGAATAGTAATCCATCATTGCTTTTTCACAAAAGAAGCTTGCTCTGTGAGTGTGATCTCAGAGATGCAATAGAAATGTGTATTGCCTCTGTTAACAAAAATGCAGGGTAAGCCCTGGCAGTTTAGCAGGACTCGAGACAGGACTGAACTAAAGCTTGTAGTGAGATTACATTGGTTTACAGTAATGGGTTAACTTCCCTCCCAGCTGCCGTCATGCATGACTATCCTGTTCTTCCCTGCAGTGTGCAACAAGCAGATGGAATGGTCAGCAAGTCAAAATATGAAGTGTTGGAAAGGTCACAGTACTACAGGATGCCGCTGTCTTTCTCATCTGTCTTACAATTAGGGTGTCTTGTTCTTGTAGTGAGAGTCATAATGAGGACTCTAATGAATACAGTGTGTATCTGTTCCTCTCACCCAGAAGCTGAAAACAAAGGACAGGTTGTACTAATGAGGGACCAGGCAAGGCAGCTTTTATTTATGTGGGCAAATGTTTCTCATTCATATAGTTGTACTTACATGGAATTCAAGAGAAAAAGAATTATTAGGTGAACAGTTGAATGAAGGGAGGGTTACTTAAAGACTGTTTTGAGTCTTCAGCTTTTTGAGGCTAAAAAAAAATTTATCAGTTTGCATTATTAAAAAAAGACATTTGCTCAAGATGACAACAGCTAGGGTAATGGGCTTAGGTTCATGAAACTTGGGTCCTGGCTACAGAGCTCTTGTAGAATTTAGAGAAGATTATTTAAAGACCACTGATGGTGTTGGAAGATTTGAGAAAATTTCCACTTCAGAGTTCTTCTAAATATTATGAAGAAGTTGCTGAGGGAATTTCTCTCTATTCCTAACTAGCTATGGGATGGTAGGGTTGCATTATGTGTCTCTGTAAGCCTGGGACAGGAGTAGGTTGTTAAAGCTGAAAAAGTTAGCTGTGCAGGGAGAACTTGCTCAGCCACCTGCTCTTAAAGGAATACGAGACAAGAGAAGAACAAACAAACGACACATCATCATATCAGGACTGAAACATGGATGGGATTTGGATGTAATGAGAGATCACATTAATTGACACAGAGCATTTCTGCTGTAGCCACAGCAGTGCCCTTGGGTGATCTGAGAACAGCTGAAAAATCTGTAGGTAGGGCTCTGCTGAGTGGCTGAAGCCACAGATGTGGCTGTTAGAGCTGAGCTTTCAAGGTGTGCCATCTGCAAAGCTGCAATATTATTTTGTTTTTGCACCTTTTGCAGTTTATGAAAAGGTATGGATAAATTTCTATGTTTAGCCTTCATGGTAGCCCCAAGATAACAAAGCTCTCCAAGTTCACTCAGCAACTCTGGCAGCTCTGCTGGAATTCTCTGTTTATGAAATGGAGCAATGCTGCTTTCTGGCATTCAACACCAACTGTGGAAGGTGTCTTTTCTTAAGTGTAAATGGAAGTAATGAAGCACTTGTCACAGCTTCTTTTTTATTCTGTGTTTTGTTTCAATATCTTGGCTGTCTTTTAAACCATAGTTGCAGTAAGTTTGGAAAAGTTGTACCAGAGATCTATTACTGCACATCCTGATGTCCAGTACAACTGTCTGTCTGTGCAATGTTCTCGTGACTCACCAGGTAAGTGAGTCTTCAGCTGAAAATTTCCAGTCAGGTAATCCAAAGCATTGAAATATAAAACGTAATTAATCTTTCAAGGCCCATGTTGTCTTTTGGTAATATTATAGGATTATGCTTGTATCTATTACCTTTGAGCAAAATTGTTGCCTAACAATTATTGCCTAATGCACCTAAGAAGCGAAGAGGAGGAGAAATGGAAGTAGGCAGCCATCATTATTTTACCATGGTTACATAGCAGATGAGTAGCAGAACCAAAGATATAATCTCATGTTTTCTTGTTTTCTGCTTAGGGCTAATGTCACTAAAAGTATCAGACTACACTGAATGATACTGTTGTAGATTTTGATTGTGGTGTTCTTGTAACAGTTTTTCATGATATAGTGTAAATTCTTGCTGTCCTGTCATTTATGGTACAAGTAGTGCTAAACTATGTAAAATCATGAACAAAACTCTAATGCATGAACAGCAAGAGATTCATACACTGGCAGTACTTTGTATAAATAGAATTACAACAATAAACACAAACCAATATAAAGATTAGAGAGTTGACAGTTCTAGTAAGGAAAATGTTAATGTTTGGGTTAAAACTCCTTAGATATCATTCAATGTTGGCTGGTTTTTATACACAGTACTTGAGCAAACTCCCCCATGCATCAGGGAGTGCCGTGTACCTGTCTGAGGGGCTGATCCTCTGCTTTGAGACCGGAGCACTGGAATGTGAGGACTTTGCTACAACTAGATAAACATGGGTGATGGAGAAAAGCTATGTTTGTTTAAATCTGATTCATGGCAGCAGATTTATACAATGATATTGTAAAAAGGTTTCAAGAGTTATTTTTCTGTAGAGCTGGTCAGTATTAGAGTTATGTCAGTAGTAGAAGCATCAAAGTTTTCCAAATATTTTTGTGTAAACTTAATTTTTAGTGAAGAGGGAAAATATCAGAAATGTACGTGGATGTTCTAGTCATATGGTATATGTTTTCATTGTGCAGTTCATGGGAGGAAGCATGATGGATGATAGACAAGAAAACTCTCTGAGTTATGTTCTGCACTTTTTCTGAAAGCTGTAGTATGCCAAAATTCATTCTTGGTCTTTATCTCCCCCAGTTCACAAGCTGAATTTCTATGATTATATGTTAAGTCTTCTGTGTTGTCATCAAAACCTTATAGCCAAATCAGGCTGTATTTCATACAGAACATCTAAAGATGAGTGCAGGGAATCTTTCCACTGACTCCTTTAAGTCTCACTCTAAGTCACCCTTTAGAGCATTACAAATAGAAGCTCTGAAGGGAGGAATGTATTTGTTTATCTCCTTAACCTCTTGAAATACTAGAGGTGGTTGAATTCTTATAATTTAGACTTTCATGAGACTTCTTTCCTTACCTCCCCTTTCCGCTTATCCAATTCCACCCCTAACCCATCCCTCCCCAGTTTGATTTCAGCCCCCATTCTTTTTCACCATGTTTTATATTTTGTTCTCGGTCTCTTTCTCCCTGGGAGGAGGAAAATTATCTGATTAGCTTTACAAACCATGTTTTGAAAACAAACACAGGATGTATGGAGATAAATAACTTTAATATTTTTGTATCTGCAAAAGAAGTCATTATTTGCTGAGCATTCCTAGTTTCAGGATTTTTCATTAGAGCATCCTTTTAAAAACACTTAGCCAATGTAAGTCCTGTAAAAATTAATCAGAGAACCAAGCTGATATTTCAGAGTACTTCATGCTGTTAAATTTAATACTAAAATGTCAAATCTCTCCAGTTTTTCAGGGGTTCTAAGTGGAAGTGAACTCCACTGTAGGATTTGACCCTGAGTTTACATAATTCCTGAATGGCAAGGTTTATATTCTTAAGGTTAAATCACACAAACTAATTTTCTCTTATAATTAAACTAGCAAGAAGCCCTCAGAACTACAAAGAGTCAGTTATTTACTTAGTTAAGTTGATTGACTTTTGCTCTTGCCTCAAGTGAAGGGGAAATACCAACATGATTATGTTGGTCTGTGGTCACAAATGAAATTATTTCTATAAAGGTTTTTCAGATAATAAAACCTATTTCTGACTGTTGTAGATATGCAGGTATTAGTGGGAAGGTATCCTGATATGAAAGAGTTGCTTTATTAGGTTACACTGTTGCTGTAAATGTTTCCTAATTATCTCTGTTATGGTAAAAATCTGAAAAAGTGTAAATGGAGTGCTTTGCATAATTTATAAAAGCTGAATGTTTCCTAATTAGTTCTGTTAGGTTAATGATACTGCAGCCTCATTTTTCCATGGCCCTAAGCAATGACCTTTACCCTCCCTGTTTTTAGCACTTTCTTTTAGTTCAAAAACATGTGGTGACCTTCCTCATCTCAAATGATCTTTGGCAGACATAATGCTTTGGAAAATGTTACAAATCCTTTCTCCTTTCTCCCTTTGAAAGTAAAGAAATGGCTTGCTTTATGCAGGCAGAGTTAAAGCCTGATTTATACAGATCCTCTGAAGAATGCTGGTGAAGTGCATTCCTTCAGTGTTTTCATAGAAACTGATGTGAGCTGCATTAGCAGGAGATGTGAAAATGGTGAGGTGGGGGAGAGAAAAACCTCTCTCAAAAGGATTCTAAAATAACATTTTGCATCCTCGAGTAATTCCCAGCTCTCCCTGGCAACCATTCATTTCTTCGGAGCAGCAGAAGTTTGCAATATGAAAGTGGATTGGCTCGCGTTTCCCATGGGGCTCTGTATCTCTTCATCCACCGCCTAGGGTAAAAAGCAATGCATACGTTTACAATATAAATGTGATTTAATCGACCTCCCTGTCAGAGAGAAATGGCAAGCATATCAAACAAGCCCAAGATGTTAGGAAGAAAAAAATCATAAATTATTCCAGTGATGAGTTTCTGAGCAGCATTTTGGACTCCTAGATGATTCTATGTAAAGCTGTTCCTTGAAACAATAATTAAGATAATTCTGTGTGACAAGGAGAAAAATGTTCAGCTTTGTATGAAATGTGCTTTTTGTTTAGGAAGCTGCATGTTTGCTGTATTGATCAGTATTTCCCTTAGCTGCTGCATTGGAAAGCTAAAACTAATTGAATGATTCGCCATTTTATTTCTAAGTCTTTATTTATTTTATCCTATGCAAAATCAGTTGGCTTCTAAATCAGGAAGGTGATAGGATTCTTTGTGGGTGTGACTCTGTGAATATATACCAAAATATTCAGTAACATTATCTTATTTTAGTTATGAATGTAGATTTGTGAGGAAAAAAAGTATTTCTTATTATTATTTGGATTTCTGTTGCTTGAAAGACACTTGAGTTTTCCTGAGGAGCTAAGGAGTGTTTAATGAGCAAGTGCTCATAGAATCATTATGACACTTAGTTTGTCTATAAGTACCCTTTCCAGATTTTTTCCTATTGGTAGGCATGAAAGCATGGGGGATGTTATATGCTTTATTTGTTAAAAATAAAGGAAAGCTGGTAGAAGAATTCTTTTGGCAGATGGGACATTAATACGTTATTGAAGTATGGATCAAGCCACAGGGACCTGAGGCTGTAATTCCATACTGGGATTCAGATCTTTTCCTGCAGAATATGTGGTCACAGTTTAGGATTACTGGAGGGATCCAACTGTGTTAGATTTCTGCATACCAGAGAGATGCCATGACTGGATTTTCAGGCCATTTTACTGTCCTGACTTTGGTAATGATTTAAAATGTCCCATTACATGTTTCTCTTCACTACTTATATAACACTGCAGTAGTTGGTGGAAACTTTAGTTTTACCATACATTCTTTACACCAGACATTTGGCATTTTGCTGTCTTCTTTTTTTTTTTTTAGTTAATCCTTTTAATAATGCAAAATGCTTCCTGTTGACCACCGACCTTCATTGCACTACTTATGTATTGTTTATTTTTTATTTTTCTCTTTTTTTCCCATCAGGAATGTAAAATTTTATTTACAACTTTATTTAAAACTCATCCCCATCATGACTTGCTTTTGCATCTTTGTGTTACAGCTGAGGTTTTGGTTAAACCCAGTGATGTTCTAGTTGATCTTTTCCAAGTAATTTGCCCCATTCTAATGTTTTGACCTGGTGTGCTATTTCTCTTTCAAGTTCCTTTGACAGAATATGTAGTTTTTGAACCTTACACTTAGATTCTTGGCTCTAGCACACATTGAATTACTGCCTTTCCTCCCCTTCTGGTGAATAAATTATAGTTCCTACCTCTTAGAGGACTGTTATACTGTCTCCTTTGCTGACCTCATGTTCTTAATTCACTTGCAACTTCTTGTTATTTAGCTTAGCCCCTTGTGTGGCTTTACTTTCTTTCTCTGTGGTGCATTTCCTTTTTGTGCTCTCAGAACTCCAATATGTGATCTTCCCAGTCTTCTTTTGTACCTGATGTTCTACCTCTTGAAGGTTTTATAGCAGGCAAGACTCCAGTTTAAGTAATTAGTTCTGTTTTTCTGAGTTCTTCTTATCCTTTTGACTTGAGTGTGATGATCCCTGTGTTCCTGCCCCTCACTACTGTGTGCTTTGCTAAGCAGTCCCTGTGCTTCAGCCCACACCTTCCCTGCTAGATTGTCCTGTCTGATGTGCTTTGGGGAAAAGGGGAAGTCTAAGATGCTATTTATCATTATTTTAACTTGTAGGCTATCCCTCCTTTATGTTTTGCTTTTACTGAATTAGAGGTTGTTCTTATTTAGTGCTTCTCTCTGCCATTCCAATGGGTGTAGTGTCTTCTTTGCTCTGCAGGACTCTTCTGCAGTACTTGGAGTATTTTGTCCAACATATTTCTCTCCTTTTCTCACGTGTCCCATCATGGGTATTGATCTCCTCTCCCCCACCCCCAATGTTATCCCCAGTCTTTGTGCTTTATAATACTCTTTTTGTAGTGAGGTTTTCTGTTCTGGACTCGGTCTGCTCACAAGTAAATGGTGTGCATGTGCATCCTGTTCACGTCACAATTCTACATTCATAATACCTTGCCCTGCTGCCTGTGCCTCCACAGGCAGACCAAGCTGTTTCAGGGCTCTGTGCAGACTTCAGTAGGTGTAAAGTTAGATCCATCTGGTTTTTTGGTTTGTCTGTATAATCTAAGGTGGTATTACTGCAGAGGGATGAAGAGATGGAAATGTCTTGGGTCTCCACGGCATTCAGTTTGCACAATAAAGAGGAGGGGATGGTATTTCTCTTACGGTCCTGTTCTTTGCAATGCTGTTCTGAATGACATGTCTTGGTGCTGTAATGGGTGCTGTAATGAGCTATAAGAACCAGCAGTTGGTACTAACCACCTGCTCCCAAAAGATTCTGGAGACTGGGGGTAGAAGTGCATGCATGAAGATCAGAAGCACAGTCCTCTGTTTTGTTAGTGCATTGGCCTCAGAAAGGAGAGTGACTGTGACTGTGCCACACTGCCTAGTGAGCTGTGGCAGATGAAATAGTGTGGAAATCCCTCTTTCTCTGAGCTTCCATTCTTTTTCTTAAAGAAAGGTTTTCTTCTAAAATGTACTGTGTCACAATGAATAGATGCTGATGGCACCTGGTGTAAAATAGTTGTGTTGAATTGACATGCTGAATGAATCGGATGCTGATGTTGTGCACTGCGATGATCATAGCAAGGAATCTTAAGAGCTTGGCCATTGTGCAAGAGTTAGGCTGATTACTTGATGTAACCTCTGTGAGTCATGCTAGGCAGACAATGAGATAATGGTGCTAGCTAGGTTTGGAGCAGCATAAACTTCTGTGACATTAGCAGGATATTGTTATTAACTCTCCAAACAGACACATGTTTTTTGCTGAAGGGCTGCAGTTTGCATAAAATGCAAGATGTCTGAGAGAAAACAGCTACTGTTGTGCCAACTATAGGATTAGGGTACAGTGTCATGTGACATGTAGCAAAATCCACAGGAAGTTTGATATGGTGATTAAGTGGCTTAAAACCAGAAGCATGCTTATCAAAACACTTATCTCACAAAATGTTGCATACAGTATATAGGTCTCATATTACTGCCTCCTTTAAATCAGTGTCCATAGTTATCTGTGGCTGCATTGACTTTTATTGTACAGTTTCTTCAAGCCTTCAGTTTTTCTCAGCTCAGGGGCAAAAATAGATTTCTATATTAGTTCTTCATGTCAGCAGGCCCTGTTGTAAAGAGTGTAATGTAGGGGCTGGCTCACAGAGTGGTCAATAGCAAGGTATGTAATTAAGGAAAAGCACTAATATATCTGTCATAACCATAGAAACAATCAAGTTGAACTATAGGCATGAGAATATTTGTGTGACTTTGATGCAGATCCATGTGACAGTCAGGATGTACACTCTGTGACTGATTCAATGATAATAATTGAAGACAGAGAGATGCAAAACAGCATGGGGAATAGCATAGCAAGTAGAAATTAAATACACAGCAGAGAGATATGTGTTTCTGACTGGATTATTTACATATTCAAATTTAGATGGAGAGCCTTCTCTTATTCAGTAAATTAGCTGTAACCAACAATAATGGGCTCCCCCCTGCCCTCCCCTAAACTGCAGGGAAGGAAAGGTTGTTACTCATTTGTGTTTCCTTTCGTTTTCATGAAAACAATGCTAAAAAGAGACACAGTTTACAAATCAGTATTGAGTGGTAGGAAAACAATCTACTTGAACAATAAACAGTGTAGCTGAAGAATACAGTTAGAAACCTGGCACATTGTTGATATTGCTGTGAGCAGATGGACCATAAGCACAGTGACTGCCAAACATCCCTAAACCCCATAGACCAGACGTGCCTGCATGGCAGGACAATTTGAGTGACTGGCAGCTTGCTAACTGCTTCTTAGCATTTGTTTTTTAAAAATAGGTGGGTATAGAAACTTATATTTTTGTATATATTTGTGTAAATAACTTATATAGTCCTTATGAGAAGGTTAATAGTAACATTAACCTTGTACTTATGCCATAGAGATAACCTGCCACTTTACTGATATTATTGATTGATGATGCAAACTGTGGCCCAGAATCTGATTGTTGCAGCAGTGACAGCATCCTCTGCCATGGGCAGTACCTCTGTCAGGACAGGACAGAGCAGCAGACCTGAGCACCCCAGGGTGGAAGCAGGAGAACCTGGCTGTCCCTACCATCTGGTGGCCAGCAAGTTTCTAGAAGCAGAGTAGTATTTCTCAGCTGGTGGGCTGTGGCATTTGAAAGTGAATGAGATATATTTATAGTAAACTGTCAGGAGAAATGAAAAGGACATTATTACAAATCCTTTTATGATATAAAACAAATGGAATTCCTTCGCACAGTGCTGCCCTCGGGACCAAGTAGCTGTGAGCCTGTAGCAGGCAATAGTACTTTAGGTTTTTCTCAATGGTATGTTTTTACTCTGACTCCTATAAGTAATGTAAGAAAAATGTCATATTTGTTCATCATAGTTTGTTTTCATATGATTCTAGATACCTCTCTTCCTGTCAGTATTGGCAAGTATTCTTTAGACGTGTCTGATTTTTAATTATCACAATGCCTGCATTTTTCAGGGATCAGAATCAATACTGATCTTGGTTTGAATATTTTCTGGTTGAAGTGTTTTTGTAGGTTCACAAATAGAATGAATATGAATTAAAACTATTTTACTTGGATATCACAGCCTCATTCATATATTAAATATAGGCATCACCCATTACTATTAATCTTACAACTATTAGGTAATAAAAATCCTGCACATGTTTGCTAGTTTTAAGTTATACTGCAACAGGTAGGATTGAAAGATGGAAAATAGGGAAGTAAAATACCATTTGGAAAAATACATCAAATAACTTCCCTAAACTATATCAGAATTCTTCACATCTGGTGAACTGTTGACGGCAGAATCCATTTCCATTCAGTTTTTGGACTTCTTTGAAGACTCAAGAGTGTACAACTATAAGACAAAAGTTGGAATAATCCAATTGGATATTAGTGCGTTTGTCCTCAACCTGTGAGGGTGGATTGACGTTCACTGTGTGTGTCCCTGAGCTTGTTTTCTAGAGCTCCAGCAAATGGAATTAATGCTTTACTAAATAGAATATTCTGTTTGTTCCTGGGCTGTTGTCAGGCATTAAGGGGACCTTATTTACCTGCAGATGTGTTCAAGAATGCAGGCTGCCCTCTGCAGCCCTATAGGGACTAAGGAAGGACCTTTATTTTCTCAGACATGGGGTTTTTTTGACTGTCTGGAGATCTAGAAAACACAGTAGTGTCTTTTATCAGAAGAACATGATTTTTTTCTCTGTGATCTTGATATATTTTGGAACTTCAGCTCCATTTAAATAGAACTCAAGGAGAAGGGATTCTACATTTAAGCTGTTTGCATCTTAATGGTTATTTCATGCTGTTCCTTAGGTGGCTCTCATTTCCTCTCTTCTTTTCTCCCTTCTTTATAATATTATCATCAAACTTCTCTTGAAGCTTTTTCTCTTTGGATTGCTTGCTTTCATGAATATGGGTACCATCCTGAAGACAAGTCTGATCCACAGGCTCTTTAGCTCACTTCTAGACTTCTCTGATCATTAGAGACTATTCACAAAGGGGAAAAGTACAGCTGAAAGGAAGAATTCCCCTTAGTGACTTATAAAGGAAATGGGCATTGAAAGGGCAAAGCAGAGCTACTGCATCCCTCAGTAATCCAGCCAAGAGATTAATAGCAAAGATAAAAATAGAAAAATATAATTATTCTAACTTCATTTCCTCTCTTGGAAAATATAAGAGCAGGCAAGACCTCGACAACCCTGATTCCCAGGTTGCTATCTCCCTATCACACTTGTGTGACTTGAAGCACATGGAAGCCTTAGTAGTAAAACTAAGTGAATAATTCATGGCAAGCAGCTTATTTGATGAATTACTGAAACCTCTTTTTCTGTTTGTGCAGTTTCCAGCAGATGACAATGTCTTTCAACTTATGTATTATTCAAATTTTCTCAACCATGTTCTTTTTTTTTCTTTTATAGGATGCTCATATAAGGTAATAATTTTCCAGGTACTGAGCAGTAACAGACTCTGGATGCTGCAGCTGGTCCCCAAAACCATGTGGAGAGAGTCTGTGTCTCCCATTTGGCTAAGCATAATCTTTATACTGAAGAAAAGTATTCAGACAAGAGACAGTGCTCATGCTTTGTTTTCCAAAACAAAGAGACAGCAATGAATTTGAAATTCCCTGTAATTGCTTAATCTTTTCCCTTTCTGCATCACAGAGGCATTGAGTGAGGTGTCATTCATTGAGATGAAAGGCTAATGTAAAATATATTGGCTGTGGGTATTCAGGCTTAAATTTCTCCTGTTACATTCATGCAAAGTAAGGGCTGGATGTTTACAGATGTAGTAGGGCAGGGGACAGTCAGGCCCCTGTCTACTGATTTTAATATCTTTAATGTTGGAACCACATAAAAAGTGTAGTTTTTTTTTTTTTTTATTTCCCTGAAGTTTGTTTTGCTTTTCTGTGTCAAGCATTGTCATGACCCCAAATTGTCACCTTTTGTAGCACAAAGCCTTTATGTGTTTAAGTGATAGTGAGAAAGAAAAAACTTATAATGATTTGTAGCCCCATTTTTTTTCCAGGAAGTGTGATGAGCCAGTTCTTACTTGAATACAGGCAATAAGGAGCAGATCTACACTGGCATTGACCTTACTGAACAAAAAATGGATTTGGAAATGGAGAGTTGATAAAATCAGTTGGTAGACTGAATAAGGGAAGAATATTTGGCAGCCTGTAGACCAGGCTTGGATAACGTTGCAGAAACAGAAGTTAAACATTATAGCTTTTATTCACAATTAATTATCAGGGAGAGACTTTGTGGACATTTGAGGCTTAATACTTGGAGAGGACAAGTAAGAGTCATGAGCAAATAGCATCCTTAAACATTTAGGAGAGAGGTGAATTTGTAGTGGTGACCCTCAGCAATTCATTGTTTTCTGTTTTCCTGAGTGTTGCACTTATTATAGTGACTTGTCTAACTTTATATAATTATTTTTATTTATGTAAGAAAAATAAAGAAATTGCTGTGTAATTGACATCATGTTTTATTTTGTCTCTTTTTCTTTTTTTTTTTTGTTAGAATGGAAGGTGGAAAGTTATGCCTTGATGAGATATTCTTGTGTGAACAAGGCTCATCTTTTAGCAATGGTATCCTCAGAGCCTATCTTGGACTGTTCTGCAATCACTGCTGAGGTGAAGAAATCTGTGCTGCATACTCAGGATATATTACTTCAATTAATGTGGGGAAAAATGAGTATTGCTTCTTTCTGTCTGAAACATGTAGCAATAGGAAAGAATTGACAGAAATGGGAATGCAATAAGTTAAGGGTGCAATTTAACAAGGTTTCTGACCAGTGTCACAAGAAATTATTTGAGATTTTACTTGACTTACTCCTTCTGATTTTCCTTAGAAAAGGAGTTGTTTCCATAGTAACAGCCACATTACATGGTTCTGTACTTATGATACCTCTGAGATAGACCAGCATCACAAAGAAATATACTTCTCAATATGTCATATAAAAATCCTGTACTTGTTAGTAAAAACAATCTTATTTTCAGCAAAGTGAGACACTTGTTTGAGGTTTCTAGGCTCTAGTTAATTTATTTGTACTATTGTTCTGTCCCTCCCTCATTTATTATAGGTGGTGCTTATATTGCTGGCTATTAAGATGCCTGACACTTCCCATTGTAGGCTTTTGTCTTCAGCTGCTTACAGCTTTACCAAATATTAACTGTTTAGACTCATATTTTCTGTTCCAAGTCCCTGCTTTGTGCAGAGTCCTTTTGGAATATCTCATAGCTGTGCAGATATTTCTGAGAATTATTGTGTGTGTTTTCCTTTTCTTCTTAGTTTAATTGCTTTTTGGTATTTTTGAAGGATTGTGTATTCCTTCTGGGGGAAAACCTAGTGTAGCGTGTGCCTTTTGCTGTGGGTCCTTTTCGTAGCCTCATTCCCCACCCCTGTTCCTGAAATTTCACTCATTTTTGAGGATCTGCAATCTCTTATTATCCGAGTCAATTCCTGACTTTTGAGTGCTTCTGGTAGATCTTGGTAATGTGCTACTAAAACATACATGTATTTATTAAGTGTGTGTGTGTACATACGGACATAATGCATGTGTTTATGCACTTAAATAGATTCCACTGGTTGTCTGGAGAATGACAGGTAGAGCAGTGCTAATCCTTTTGTGTCAAGGAGTAACAGATCAGAAAGAGATATTAGAATAATTGGAAAATGAAGACAGGATAGAACTCTAGCTCTTAACAATTCAACCAGTCAATGAAGAATTCAAATAGGTAAGGGGCTCAGTTGTCAGGGAGTGTTAATTTGCAGCCTGTTCAGAAGCTGCCATGGAGACTGTTAATACCTCAGATGCCTCTTAATGAATTTTAAAAACAATGTGCACTTGGTTTCTGCACGCTGGAATGCTGTGTTTTGATTCGTTTTTGTCACAAAACATACGGAAGCTCTATTTCTGCATTCAGTGCTGTTCAGTGCATGCAAAATTATTTTTCTGGTTCTTAGTATAACACACTAAGGTATTTCCTTATATCTTAATATTTCAGTATCATAGTTCCTTTTGTGTTTTTGTTTTGTTTTGTAGCTTTTATTTGTTTAGTTTTACTTTTTTTTTATTACAAGCTTTATGATTATATTGCTAAGCTACAAAATAATGTAGTGTCAATATACATGAATTGGCTCTGGAGTACTAGTATGGCTTTTTTGGTGCAGTACTCCATCACGGTTAAGTGTAGTTAATTTGGCTGAGCCACAGCATGCACAATCTTGACGCCTGAATTCTCTCATTTGTTGACACCTTGGAATATCCCATCATATCATATAGATTTAAGTTATGCATCATTTACCAAATTCCTTCTGGTTGCACATTTATTCTGGCATCCAAAACTGGCAGAAATCTACTGGCAGAGTCCTTCTGCTGTTTCTCCTTTTTCTGTTTTCTCAAGAGAACACGCATGGGGTTGTAAAGGTCGTGTTATTTAGTACAGAAGTGACAAGTGAACTGTTCCCTCCTGCAGCCTCCCCATGCTTCTTTCACAACTGCTGCTTTGATTTGTCACTGGGGTAGTCTCCTCCAGTCACCTCCTTGCATGACTACAGCTAGTGCTCTGACACTTCACTTCCTTCTGCAGATCTAAAGGGCTCACTTCATAACAGTGAACTGCCATTCCTAACCTGTCAGGCAGCAAACAAATCAAACTCAGTAATGCAAGCAAGATCTCAGTAATTCATGAACCTCTGAAGCATCAAAGATAGCAAAAGACATATTTGTAGATGGGCACAGGCTGTGTTACACTATCACTGTGACACTTTATTTTGACAAGCTAGCAAATTTGTGGTTGTTTTCTTCCTCAGAGTTTCGATCTCTCTTGGACTGTAACTCTGGCATTATTGATTGAGTTGCAGTGGGTTGGGAGCAGCAAGTTGGATGTGGGAGGTTTTCAGAGCACAGCAGTGCAGACACTGCTGGGCCCCTGAGCATACTCAATCTGAGAGGGAGACACTTTTTCCTCAAGGGGAGACTATTCTGGGAAATGAGCAAAAAGACAGCAGCACCAGGTACTGATCTGTGTTAGGTCATTCCATTGGCAATTCCTCTTTCAAGAGCTGGGAAGATGTGTACTAAACATCAGCAGAAATACTGCAGGAAAATAAACGTAGAAGTTTTGTAAGCAGGCTTGGGGACTGTGGAAGGTAGCTCTGTGTGTAGGGCTCTTTTTAATGATGATAATTGGGAGGAAAGCCTGGAACTATGAGCTCCAAAGTGAAGTAAATAGTGTTCCTGGTTATTTGCTTTTTCCTGTCTGCTCTGCTGTAGTCTATCTGTGTATTCTCCTTACTTGGTATTAAATCCAGTAGAAGAAGGCCAGAGGCTGAGGCAAGATAAACAAGCTGAAGAATAGATGTGAACTTTTAAAAGCAAGGGCAATTAATCAGTAGAACAGTGTACCTGATGCTGTAGTGGGTGTCTGTCTCTTGCAATCTTCCAATCAACCCTGGGTGTGTTTCTAGTGGATATGCTTAGCAGAGAGCTTGATGCAGAGTTGACTAGAGTAGAAACTGTGGCCTGTGGATGCTGTCATCCCATGAGATGAGCCTTTTGGGAAAAGATTTCCTAACTCCTATTTCCTTGGCTGATTGTTTCAGCTTCCCTAATTGACAGTTAGTTTAATTTTGCCTAATGTCAATGCTCTCAAGTAAAATTATCTGAAAGTGTAGATTGATTATTTTATCTGGATAAAAGTAGATAATTGTATCAAATGAACAATATCTCATATTAAAGAACTGGGTTATTGAAGCACTAGTTTTTAACACTAGATCCTGCAGTTAGATCAGTTTAGGCATATTTCTGTGTGCATACAGAATTCATTGCCTTTGATTCTACAGATCTGTTAGCTGGGTGATTGTCTTGGTTTCCCTCCATGTTTCGGAGAGGATTATAACCTGTATTCAAAGTTATGGAATTCACCCCTCAAATAATATTTCTCATTAGGGTAAAAATGTGTATGGGGCCAGATCTGAAAGATCCTGGTACTGTGACTGAGTCAAAAAATGAGTGATGAGAGAAAATAATCATATTCAGGTAAAAATATAATCTTCTCTGTGTACATGCATATAAATCAATTCATACTGAGCGAAGTGATGGTAGAGATTTTTTTCCATATTAATTGTGGGATAGCTCTTCATGTTGTGCCAAAGGCTGTGTTTCTTTAGGAATATAAACTGGAGGACTTACTGGAGCACATTTCTCTACTTCACCTACTTACACATGTCTGTTGTGACAGGCAAAGGTGGGAACCTACACCTTGGTTTTGTGCATAGCTGGTGAGGATTCTCACCAACCCCTAAGAGAATCCTTCTTTTGGTCCCACAGCTTAGACAAGCCTCTTAAGAGCAGTTTTCTGACAACATCAGCTCATCACTCTGAAGCTGTCCAATGCCCAATAAAATTATTACAAAGTTAATTTTATTGCATTAAATACAGAAAACCCCCACGCCCACATTATATCATTAGAAGGTGAATGCATTTTCCTAATTTTCTTTTGGTTTTAATTTTCCCCAGGAAGAAAGAATAAAGCATCTGAAGGAACAGTACACTTGACAGAGAAGGTTTAAAAAGGGTGAGGTAGAAAAACTGTTTTCTTTCAAGGTGACAGTCAGGCCCTTGAGCTTGAAAAGAAGTGGCAGAATGGAGACTGCATGAGAGCTTAGTCCAGCCTGGGGGAAGTGATTAGAGAATGATTATATGACTGAAATAAGTTGGAGTTTTTTACCCATGCTGTGGGTAAGTGTTGTGTTGTGTAACCCAACTCATGTGATGCTGTCAACACCTAAAGAATTTTACAGAAAGGTTCATAGTGAGCTGTTAAATACAAAAATCTGATATCTAGACTACAAAACTCCTGAGTTATTGACCTTTCAGAGGACAGTAAGATCCACAGAAGAGATCAAGTTCAGGTTTTGGGACTCTGCATGAGCATCCACTGCCAAGTCCTGGACTTCAGGGATCTTTGGTCCACAGTATGATTGGGCTTTTCCTTTTAACCAGGGAGCTTATTTTACCTGCATTGCAATCAAAAAATTTTGCTTGATTTATACCAAAAGGAGATCTATCCAACACAATCTTTGCATTTTTAAGGCAAATTTTATTGTTACTTAGTAAAGTAATCCTTTTCCCTTAATGATTTTACTGTGAAGTTTGTGCTTAATGTATGTTTTTAATTACTCAGTTGATTCTGTCTCCAAAGTAATGTCTGTCATCTATTTCCATCTTCAGTTTCCATATAAGCTTTTCAAAGAGTTTCAAGCAAAAGCACAAAATTACCCACATGGTGTATTTGATTTCTTTAGGCTGTTCACACATGATAATAAGGACAGCACTGCAAATGTCAAATTAAAAGATCAGCTTTATGCCTGATATAAACCAACTATACTGTGTTGCCTTCAAGTAGTATGGTGCCTTTTATCAGAAAGGGAGTAATAATGAATCCCTGTGCCAATCAACCCTACGGGCTTGAATGGAGAAAAGGAAAATAGGAGGAACAAATTTCATGGGTAAATACCTCTTTGATAATTTTTTTTCTAACTGTATAAGAAAGTTCTTCCATTTATAGTCTCCAATCACCGGCATTATCATGCTTACAGTCTTTTTAATGTTCAGCAGTGTTGTTGCATTGGTAGCCCATAATCATGCTTGTCTCAAGGGAAGTCAGAAAAGGCCAGATGACAGAATAAGAGGCCAAGAAAACAGAAAAAATGAAATAACTAATTTGTGCCCTATCTTGAATCTGCAAAATTTTGGTGCATTTCAAAATGCTTAGAATGATTGCTTCCCTGATTTCTTTTAGATCCATATAAGTCCCTACTGTAGATTTGTTCATCTATGGGGGAAAATAGTGCCCTAAGTTGTGTGATTCCAAATGGAAAACTCTGAAAACTTTGCAATGCAGATGTTTTGAATGAAATATAAGGCAAATACTAATGTTTATTTTCTTTACATGAAAACAATATAGCATTTCTTTAATGAAATGGAAATTGGTTCTAAATTACATTCCAAGAGAAGAGTGGCATTCCTTTAGTGACACTTTATTCTTTTTGCATACAGTAATTCTAAAGGTTTTGTGTTTCTAAAAAACGTTTGGCTTATATTTTTAAGTATAATAAGTAAAATGTTGTAAGGAGGTACAGACTGCCATTATTTCCAGGACAGAACTTTTGAAGTGACATTTCCCTACTGAATGAAAAGTTTTAAGTAGTGCAGAGATAAATGACAATGAGACTCGAATTGAATGATGAAGGAACTGATCCTTACCTCTTTGTTTGAAAACACTTTTCTAAAAATAACATATGAAATATACAAAATAGCGCAAATATTTTACTATTAAATAAACTGGATACAGATTTTGCAGTGTATTTTGGGTTTGGAGAACAAGGTATTATGTGCTCAAAAAGTCGTGTTAGTCTTACAGTAAGAGATGACTGAAGACTGTAGGCTTTTAAGTGTACTCAGCATTGTTCAATAGATCTGTCCTTTGGCTGGGCAGGGCTGCTTAAGTGTTTGTCTCTGAGGTCACTGTGCTGTAGTTTTGTCATAACTTTTATGATTATAAAGCCTGAAGAAGGAAAAGGAACCCTCAAACCTTCCTGCAAGGTAGTTCAATTTGTGGTAAACTTTTCAACCCTGTGGCCTGAAGTGGGAATATCTGCCCAGATGAAAGCCTGGAGCACTGATTCACCTCGTTTTTCACTCTCTCCAGTGCAACAAACTGATAGCCTAAGAGGTTTGTCTTTGCTCTTCCTCCTTTCTGTGCAGTCAGACAGGCAGGCAAGAAGGAACATATATATTATTCTCTATTACGTTTATATCTTGTGATAATTAAGTTGTACCAGATCCAGGACAGATGTATGAACAACCCCAGCTAATAGATTTTGTTATAAACTACTCTCAATTGATGCAGAACCCAGTCAGCTTTGCACATTTCTTCTCATGATTTCCTTTTTAGTCCTTTTTTCCCCCAAAATCGTTTTCAAGAAGCAGTGCTGGAAGTATTGTAAAGATGAGATGCAGTAATTAACCATATGGTTCCTACCTTTTAGGTCTCTTTTAGATTGATTTGTTTTAACTCTTACTCATCTTTGAGTTTTGTGTACACATAAATTATAAATAATGTTTCATTATTTGTTTATTTGCACCTTTCTGGGAACAGAAGGCAAGCTGAGTGGTCTTAGCCTCACATAGCAGCTATTGGCTCTGATTGCTTTGGCCCATACCCAAATGCAAATCAAAGATACCCCCAGATATCCCCATCTTTTACTTCTATAAATAATATAAATAGTATTCTCAATTAATGAGTATCTCTACTTTTAGCTATCTTTCAGGTTAAACTGCTTGCCAAACAAATGTTACATAGTTCAGTTACTGGGACAACAGGAAAATATCCTCTTGGTTGTCTGGGAAGTTAGTATATCCATAAATAAGCATGGTTCATGTAATGATTAATATATGGGATATGAGGTTTTGAATTATAGGGTGGCAAATTGTCTAAACTGGCAGTAGCTTAAAAATATTTGTGCCTTCCATAATTTTCAATGATATCTTACTTATTTTGAAGGTAGTTTATTTTTGTACCTTAGTGAACTGTAACAGTACTAGAAACAGCTATTATTTATTCTCACTTCTCATGCAGGGATAATTCACTAGATTTACATCTAAATCCAAAGCCACTTATTAAATTATAAAAAAGGTGTCTTTTGATAGCAAGACTTGGAACTTAAAGGATCAATTGTATGCTTAATCTTAGATGCTATAATGTAGTAGCATCTAATTCTAGTACCCTCTTGTTCAGTAGGCTGTGGTTTACCAACATCAGTACCACTGTTCAAGTTGTACAGTCAGAGAAACTGGCAAATGAGGTTACCACAGACAGCAGGGCCCTTGTCTGGGATTAGTTAGAATTGTGTTTTCCTGTCTTCTTGTCTATCCTTTAGTACAAATATCATCTTACTTTTGGGAACTAAATATTGAAAATTATTGTCATTGTCATTAAAAACAGCCTGCAAAATAACCACTTTTCTTTCATGAAACCTTCCATGACAACAAAAATGGCAGCTCTTGCAAATATATCTTCATTTGCCTGAATATCATCTAAGTGTTCAATTTCTCCTGAGTGCCTTCAGAATGCAAATCAAGGAATGCAGCTCTAGTTAATCAGCCCTAAGATTGATGCTCAAAGCAGAGAGAGAAGAAAGTCTGTCTTTTAAATATTTTCACTTGTGTGGCATCAACATACATGCTGTAATAAAGAGGGCCTTGCAGTGACCTGTCCCAGTTAGAAATGACCCAAAGAAAGTGAAGTGGCACAGTCCTTTACAGAAAGAAATCTCCCAGTCCTGAGAGCAGAAATTGTGCTAAAGGGGAAAGACACAGAGAGAAACTCTCAACTATTCCCAGTTTGCAGGTTGTAAACAATTTATTGGAAAAATGCTTTCTCAAAAAGATTTGTTCTCATCCACTTATACCTTCTATCTGCTCTTTCATTTAGCCTTTCACATGCTGTGTTGGCTCCCTAAACACATTGCTGCTGCTTTCTCTGCAGTGCTTTTGTCACTGCTGTTTCCTGGTGCTGTAGCTGCCAATTGACAGCTCTGCTTCTATTAGCGATTTTGAGACTGCTTCTCCTTATCTTCAGCTAACTATAAAATTGTGCTGGCTTTTCAATGAAGAGATTAGTTGGGATATCTGCAAAGCCAGCTAAGAACAGGGTGGAATCTTTGCTGTGTGAGATGCAGCCTCTCTGCGCAGCAACAATTTTCCAGCCACTTGAAAAAAATACTGTTCAACAGTGTAACAATAAGAGACTGAAACTATCCTCTTGCTCTTTCTGGAGGTTTCCTTGCACCTCTTGATTTAAAACTGCTTGAGCTAGAAATGGTCACAGTCTTGAAGCTCATCACACCCCCTGACTTTGTTCAAATCGTTGTTAATTGCTCACTTGTTTGTTGGCTGATCCTTGGGCTATTCACTGCTTTCAGATCTTAAAAAAAGATTAATGATCCTATCTGAAAAAAAAAAAAAACCAGTCAAGATGTTTGGCTGAGGTTTGACTGTATGATTGTAGTCCTAAACTTCTGAAAAAGGAAATTGCTTTCTTGCCTTTGACCTTTCACATTAGCTTTTATAGCTCTTGTTGCATTATTTTGACTCTTTGACAGTTTGAATGTGTTTGCAAGGGATGTAATTCTTCCTGTGCTAATGGCTCTTGTTTGCACCTGAATGATTATGTGTAAACATATGAGGGGCAGATGGCCTGAACTTCTTGCAGTAACTCAAGCCTTTTTTCATAACTTAAGTGACTTCACCAAAACATCTGAACTCTCAGGCTGCTGCAGGGTGATTCTGAAGAACTTAGCTGAACTAGCTGAACTAACTTTCAGAAAACCATTTGTTACTGCCAAGTGTTTTCAGTTCCTTGTTGCACCATCTGCTGGAAAATAGTTTTGGCTTGCTGGTCTGGTCCTGTTCCACCCCTCCTTCCTCCTCCAGCTTTTTTTTTCTTCTTTCCAGGAAATATTTGGAGAATCTGCTTAGGGAAGCATACTGAAAAGGGGAAAATATTGGACTTGTGTGTAGTCAGTAGACATAATAAACTCAGCCATGGTGAGATAGAAGCTGCCATATTCCCTGTAAATAGTATGACTATCTTAGTTAAAAAGAAAGAATGTATAGTCAAACAGAGAAGTGGTTTCCCATAAATGCTGGTTATATGTATATATCTAGTCTCAAACAAATATGGCTTTGATGACTTGGTTTTGTGCTGCCATTTGCTGTGGAAAGGAGGGCTGTAACCTTTAAGGAAGAAATCTGGTATAGCTGAGATATATTCCAGCTTGCTCTTACAAGTATCAGCGAAGAAACATTACAGATTCCTCTGTAAAGAAACTACAATGCTAGCAGGCTCCAACAGAGGTGGAACAGCAAAGACAAGGAGATAAAAGTGGTTGAGGATATTAGTCATGCAGGCCTCTGCTAGTTTGAGTTTCTGTGGGACTGTTACTCAACTGAATCAGCCAGGAAAAGATGACTGGTGGGGTCACTCTGGACAAGCTAGAGGTGCTTTGACTGAAAGGTAAGTGGTGACCATGGGCATTGCTATGTCATGTTCTTCATGCAGAGATTCCTGTTGTGATCTCAGAGACTACACTTTGGAGAATTCACTACAATTGCAATTAAGATGGACTATTGAAAAAGAAAAATACTTAACAAGAAAAAGCACAATGAGGAAAGTAAATATTTCTGTTAAATACATTCGGGGAGGAAGAGGGAGTGAATGT
This sequence comes from Melospiza melodia melodia, assembly GCF_035770615.1. Classification (NCBI taxonomy): domain Eukaryota; kingdom Metazoa; phylum Chordata; class Aves; order Passeriformes; family Passerellidae; genus Melospiza; species Melospiza melodia. Next base: position 23,276,516 of record NC_086202.1, read on the forward strand.
TTAATCAGAGAATAGAAAAAGAATACTTCTAAGTCAATTGTAAGATGACAAGTAAGGAAAAGCAAAGTGTGACAGCAGCAATGGGAAATGAAAAAAAAGACAGCAGAAATTATGAGGGAACACAGGATTTTTTCTTGCCTCTGGGTTAACTTTTTAAGGACCAATTAATATTGTACATACTGAACATAAGAAATGCTATCAAGTCAGCTCAGAGATTGCATTTCATAACTAGTACTCTCCCATCTACTTGCCTGTCACCCAGACTCCTGTTGTTTTCCATTTGGGAATGAATCCTATTGATCTTTCTGGCTTTTAGAAGTGTATGCTTTTGACAAGTTATTGACAATTATTTTCTATTTGTGTTTTCTGTGCTGTGTTCTCCTTATGTAAATTTCAAAACCAACACGGAGAAAATATGATAGCTAAATGATGACAGTTAAGAGGTTCTCACTTATGAAGAGTGTCCTAGAGAAGACAGAGAAATTCTGGTGAGCTGTGCAGGAGTCTTCTGCCATGAACACACCCTGAGCTGGTGAAAATGTCTAAATGGCTAATCAGATGCTAAGAGCTCTGAACTGGGAGGAGAACCTCCAAAGCAGAAGCAAATATTTTTAACTTCTCAGGACCTCCTGATTTAATTTGCAAGTACTTAGGTACTTTCTTCCCCTCTTCTTTTAAAGAAGTGTTACCTGCAGACAGTAACACTGAGTCCTTTATTGTGGTTGGGGTTTCCCCAGTGCAGAGGACACACTGGCCCCCTGAACTGTAGGACTGTGTAAGAACAGGGAGCAGTGATGCTGCAGGAGGGTCATGAAATATTCTTGTGTGACACGACCTCATGTCCTGTGCCCAGTGTCTGAAGACCAATAGCCAAAGGGACCAAGACCCCATCAGAAAATAAAGCTTCCTCTGTCAACTCAGACGTCCAGTCTGTCAGTGAAAGCCATCAGCATGAATATCAATGTTCAGCAGACTAAGCAACTGTTTGAGAAATTCTGTCTCAAATCATACTGTGTATTCAGGGCACATGGAAGTGATTTCCTTGCTGTCCCCATCTTCTGTCATCCTCTCCCCTCCTGAAAAAGGGAAATTGCGCGCATCAGATTTAACCTCTTCTGGAGACTCTTGGTCACCTCTGGCTTTTGTACTTCTGGTGCACTGTATAAATGGAGGCTGGAGACATGGCTTGGGCTTAGAAGCTAAACCAGCTTGGAGGCAGGTGTGTCTTCTCACAAAACACCTGCTTTTTCTCCATTTAAGACAAGCAGCAGCTTCCTTTTCAATCCCCAATCCTGTTGCATGGAGCTGCCAACTGATTCACTTATTAGCACCAGAAAAAGCCCCACATTTTCTCTGTTTCTTTCAGAGATGAAGAGAATTTTTCCTTGAAGTTGGCATCTGTGCAGAGATGGAAAAATTGCATGTTTTCTTCATTGTTCCTGTAGTGTGGTTATTTGTGATTTGCCGTACTCTGATGCTTAGGAATTTCTGCTTTATAAATGTACTGAGAAATTTTTCCAACATGTTTTGATGAACACTTTGCTATAATTAACCATGTTCTGAACTGTTTGGAAAAAGTGACTTCTACAGAGGCATTTCTCCTTGGAGTAACTGCTTTGCAGAACTGACCCCATGGGCTGTTTTTTTCCTTCCCTGGATTTTTTTAATTTATAAGAGTACAGATATTTTAAGTTTGAATTAACTATGAAAAAACCTCAACCTGTTCAGTTTTTGAGTTCATTAGTACTAATTAGAACTCATTGTGAATTGTTATTGCAATTTTATGTTGCCATACAAATGATTAAACCTCTACAGAATCACTCAGCTGTACCCTAATATAAAAACTCAGCAGCAGTGCATGTAAAATTACTAGATCATCAATCAGCTAGGAGTGGAACTGGAAGGTAAGGGTTTGACTTTTACTGTCTACCTGTTTCCAGTCAAAAGCTACTAAAGCAAAACTTATGCAGGTATTTGTTTAGTATGTATAGGCTCCCTCCTAGGCCCTTATGCAGTTCAGCACTCACTATGTTTACAAAGTAGAGCTGCTTTAACAGAGCTTTTGTTCAATATATTTTTGTTCTCAAATAGCCCAGCCTTTACTCTTGTGCAGCAGGGTTGTGTTGCTTCAAGCTCAGTGCATGTAATTTAAATACATACTGTATATTCATGAATCATCTTGTAAAGTTTATGTCATAGGAGGAGAAACAGGACATTAGGTGTAATTTTTTATGAGTGATCCAGGTCTTGAGTATTTACTATCCAAAATAGTCAAGTCAATCTTAAAGTTTTTGTTAAATTAATTGCTAGACTTAATTCCCCCTCACCCACTCAGTTATTTCTACTAAATTTAGGATCGTTCTGCAGATATTCTCTTCTGTTTTTTATATATATGTAGTTTTTTTTCCCTAAATATGTAGTTTCCACTGCAGGAAAATCATCATAGTTTTGATTTGTAGAATTCTTGAGCAGTTATTTTGTAGAGTTACTTTGCTAGTGATGCTGTGAAGGATTTATTGTTTTGCATGTGAATTAAGACAGATAAGAAACCTTGGGTTGGACAATTCACTTTCCATCAAGAAGTGTATAAAACTTGCTGCTTCCTTGCCTCCTTTAGTGGTTTTGTTTATTTTTCACATACAACTTGGTAAGAACCGCTATAAGTAACGTATCAAGCATAGCAATGCTATGTAGGGTTTTATAAAATAGGTCTTATTTTTAATCTGGGAGTTTTATTTGGAAGGGGGGAAATATATGTCAAGGATTTCAAGACTCGTTGGCCTAAATCCTGGACCAAGTCGCAGTGTTGCAGGGCTGAATTCTGTGCATTGTGCTGAAGGAGTTTGAGGGATTCTGGTTCTGCCCCTTTGCTTGAGGGCCATCCATCTGTAGGAATGCCTGTGCATGTCTATTCATGTGTGGTGTGTATTTGATGCTTCTAGTAAGGCAAACAGAAAATATCATAGGGGGTAATTCCTCTGAAGTAAGGGCCAATTAAGATCTCTCCTTTTACACTTGGCATGGGATTATTCTGAAATCCTTGTCCAAATATGATACTATGTGTTTGTACTAAGCCATGACACTTGAAGCTGGCTTGTATTGTTCCAGTTTTGGTGATATTTTGGGCACTTTTACTATTTTTTTATTTTGAAAGTGTTATAGGGCAGGTGAATGAGTATTTGTCTAACATTAAGGGGTTATTGGATCTTGAGAAATGGCAACAGTTGCAGGATAATGCAAAAAAAAAAAAAATTAGAAAAACTATATAAAGGCCAGACTTGCAAAATAATGAAAGGTTAAGAACTGATCCATATCTGTTCCTGCTGTTTTAGGTACTTTCTTCCCCTCTTCTTTTAAAGAAACACTTGAAGGCCTGGAACAGTAACTCCCCTTGTGGGAGATCATGTGTTTCTTTCTGTTGTTTTTGCTTTCACACACCAACTTACTGAAGCCAATTGAAAGTCTTAACATAGTAGAAGAGGCACAATATGATGACTTTTTTCCACTTCTATTCCCTAACAACTTAACAAATACATTTTTGAAATACCTGATGCTAATGTAAATCTGAAAATTATGCTGAGTCCTTCTGAATCTTCTCAGTGTCACCACCAGTAAGGGAGCTGGGATAAAAATCTCTGTAAAATATGTGTAGCATAGAAATTGCTTGTACTGGTCAGTTCTGACCTGAAGGTTCAGCTGCATGTTTCCTGGTTACTACAACCTGAAGAAAGGTAATTTTCTTCAAATCCAAATAGCCAAAAAGAAAAAAAAAATCAAACTGGCATTTCAGTCAGCTACTTGGCAGTGAGCAGAATCAACGAATGAACGACAGCATAGTAGACTTGCCACTCAAGGTGAAACTCCCTTTGTGCTTTTTAGGGTTTTTGGTTAGTACCAAGGTAATGTTATGTTGTTGGAAAGTGTGCTTGCATATGATGCTCAGATGTGTGGCTCCCCACATCAATTTCTGCCCCTGACCTAGTGGAAGAGGTTCCAGTTGCACTCAGCAAGAACATCCATTAAATGTGAATCTGTACAGAAATTGTCTCACCAAGACATTTATTTGATTTCTTATGACACCTAAGGGCAGTTAACAGGCTTGACTGATTTGGGGGTGATAGGTGTGGGTCTCAAGTAATAGCAGTGAACTTCTTGAATTATGCTTTAATAAGCATCAAATTTCAATGTATATATAATATAATGCCTTGGAGGAGGGTTTGTTGAGTCTTGAGATGGAACTGTAATTCCATCAATGCAGACCCAGGGAGCTGTGCTGCCCGAGTGAAGAGACCTCATTCAGTTGCTTCAGTCTTGTTGTGGCATGGTCTTGTCTCTCACAGGAGATTTAGTCCTTTAATACTGCCTAATATTAATTTAAGTTGCCTGTTCCTAAATCAAAGTTCAAACAGTTGATAGTCGTTCGATTTAACACCTGTTGTAGTGTCACACAGTAGGCTACCGGCTACTCTTCAGTTGTATAGGGATGTGTTTCTGTTTGTTGGTACTCTGTGGAACAAAGAAAGGCAAAAAGGTTGCAAATCCTCACCTCTGTGAATACTCTTTTGCTTGATCCTAGTAGTGGATTCTCAGTTGCACATCAAAGCCATTCAAATTTCAGTATAAATCGAGGTGTGGTGGAACAAAGCATTTTACAGGTGATAGAGCTGGCATGTTGTGCTGATGGTAGGCACGCCCTTAAGGGATTTCCTTTGGAATGGTTTTACTGAGGTGGGATGAAAGGTCCGTGAGGGTTTAAAGCAGATTAGAGAACTCAGCAGTGAAATGGCATCAGGAGGTACTGACCCAAAGAATTCAAGGTGAGAACTAGTATGGAAGCCAGGGATATTTGTTTTCCCTGAATGCTGGAGGGCAGGTTCCTTGTTCCCTGTTGCTGTCAGTGAAGGTCAGAGTCTGTCACTTTGCTTTGCTATGAACTAATGCTGATGTGCACCCTGCTTGGGCAGCAGTGTTTATACAGGCTTTGGAAGCTGTATGAGAATCCGAACTCCAGAAACTGAGAGGAAAGATGCTGCTCTTCCTGCCACTTTTGAGACGGTATGCTCAGTGAGGAGTCCTGAGATGCAAAAGTGTTATCCTCTTTTGCCAACAGTAAAATCATCAAAAGACTTAGAAAATAATTTTGAAGCAATAGTTTTTAATTTTTAGAGAATTAAATTTTAAAGGCTTTAAAAAATAATCATATCATTGTCTAACAGTGACATTTTCTAGTGAAGTGCATCTTGGCTGTGAGGAGAGAAAAAGAAGTTAATGTATTGCTGTGTGTTTGCTTAGCACTCCTCCCTTAGGCAGCATATGGATTTGTTTTTGTTTCTAACCCATGTGCTTTTGATTTCTTGTCTGGATGATCCCGTGGAGCTGGAATCCCCAGCAGCCCTGGCTCTCTATTTTACTTCTGCAATCTGGGGTGCGCTGGATGATCTTTTTTTTCCCTTCTCTTTCTATCACACTATGTAAAAGAACAAGTGGAAGTTGTATCTTCAAGCCACGGTGCTGATCCCCTAAGTCTGGCTTGGCGGAATCCCTGTGCTTTTGGAGTCCTAGCCTAATTTGAGCCAGATCAATGAAGAGATTATTAAATAACTGCGCTCTTCCATTTGAGGAGCTTGGCCTCTGTGGCACTTGTTACTTTCACATCAGACTTTGGCAACACTAAAACAATCAATATTGAATCAAAAAATATGGATAGTGAAAAAATAGTTCTTTTCTAGGAGAGTAACTGCAGAATGATCTCAGTACTGTGGTGCCTTTTTAGTGAACAGACAGAAAATTTCCTGTGCAGGTGCTCTTGCACCTTCAGCTCTTACCTGTCATTTTAGGCCCTTTAATCTCATTGTTCCCTTTTCTTACAGCTCTTCTTCTCCCACTAGTAATCTTCCTCCAAGTATCCCACCACTGCTCTTGCTGAAGGACCCAGCAAGAGTTCTCTTCAAAGGATGAGAAAAAATTTTCCTCTCAACGCTTTTTGTCCTTAATGTTTCCCTTCACATCAAGAGGTATGCAGCAGATTGTAAAACCCAGCATCACTGGTAACAGTTCCTATGGCTTGCTCTGCCCCACTACGCGCTAACTGGTACCCAAAATGACAAGTTGTCCTTCCGGGTAGGCCTTATCTCCATTAATAAGGTGGTACTTAGTAAGTTTAAAAAACTCACCACCCTTGATGATTGTAGCTACTTAAATTGCTTTGTTCCTGCATTAGTAACATCTGATAGTTATAATTTTTCTGTGTAGATAAAAAGAATCAAATAGGTTTTAAGTCTCATTGCCATTATTTCTTAGCTGTATTTAGAAAACAAAATGGATACTTCCCTCATGACTCTGTTTTAGTGCTCAATACATTTATTAGGAAATGAAAGCATCTTCCTGTAGCCTATTAAGATATTTTGTAAGTTGGTATTGAATTCTTTGACTGAGCCTTGTTCTGTATTAGAACAGCAGTGAAATGTAAGTATTGGGTTGAAACTACTGAGAACTGGAGTTTGTCAAATCCATTACTGTTTTGCAGTGGTGTAAGTTCAGAGGAGCTGTGTTTGCTTACCTAAAAAACTCTTCATATCTCTTTTTTCTAGCAAGGCTATTTAAAGATCTCTAGTGTGATAAAATCTCCCTTCTCAATAACAATAAATATTCAGTAAGGAGCCACGCTTTGTGTGTTCACCTTAACCATAAGTGTTCTTAGTAGCACATAGCAATAAAATGAGCAGCCTGACTTCCCACTTGCTCAAGGGTGCTGAGAGCAAAGGAAGCAAAACCACACTGGTCAATGAAAACCAGTTAGCTGTAACAGTCTTGTTGATGGGGTCCCTATTAGTCCTGATGTCATCTGCAGAATGCACTTTCTGCCCTGAGCCTCCTTGCAGGCGTGGTTAACCTCTAGTTGCTGTGCAGCAGGCACTTCAGGAAAGTTACTAGAAAAGCAGCTTGCAAAATATTTGTGATTTGGAATTTTATAGCAGTGTGTGTACAGAAATTCCATATGATTCACACTGCTTGTACTATGTATTACAGTATTATTTTAACAACAGAAGTAGTTTGCAGCAGTTTCAGAATTTGGGGTGTTTTCTGTTTCCTGTTGTTAGCTATGAAAGAAACAGACTGTTTTCTGGCACTCTTCAAATATCTCTTTTAATGTTTTACATTTTGATTGACAATTTTTTTTTTTCTTAAGGCATGTATTAGTTCTTCCACTTGCTTGAATGTTTTCTAGGGAGTGAAAAAAGATCTGTGCTTTGATGTGTTGTGAATGGGCTGATGTGAGCTTGGGGGATTACCGTCTGAGTTGCTGGGCTCACCATCTGGGAGAATAATTTAATTTATTTTCTTTTTCAAGAAAGGCCCACAAAAGACCTTGAGGTCAGTGCTGCTTGAGAGAAGTATTCACCAGGAATCCAATTGAAAGAACTGCTGGCATTCTAGTTGTATTTACAGGCTATATTTAAAAATATGTATTATTGGAGTTCAGATCCTCAGTGCATTTAGATACATGTATGTATGTATATATATATGTACATATATATATATATATGTATGTGTATATATATATGTCTATATATCTCTATATATATCTGCTGATCAAGGGAACAGAATTAAAAATTTGTCCCCGTGAAGTGCAAGTTCTAGCCTCCCAGAGCTCCATGTGCTGGCTTGTAGACAGTAGGAGGCTCAAGAGAGAGGCCATTCTGTCTCTCTCCCTTCTTGCTTAGTTTGTTTAAAGTAGAGGCCAGCTGTCCTGTCTAAATGAATGAATACCCAGGTTCAGCTCTTTTCCTTCATTTAGACTCCCAGAAGAGGAAACCTTTGGTACTCCTCAGGAGATTTTCTCCTGAACTTTGTGGAAATGGACTCATATCTGAAGCTCATATCACAATTCAGGACAAATTTACACATCCTAGTGTGTGTTAGTACAGTTCCTTATGTAACTTAAACTGGTTTTACACAGGTAGATTGAAAGGATCTGATTCCTGAAGCCCAAAAGCACTTCTGTGGGTACCTCCAAAGGGATCATATAGCTTCACATTTTATTATAAAAATATGTATTCTATGGACTTTGACTTAGTAGATTTTAATACACAGAAAATATGTCTTCTCTTATAAATTTATAATTCCTGATAATTATTTTTATTAGGTCGCTGTAGGATTTAAATACAAAGTTATCTGACTAGTTCAGAATTCTCTCCTCCAAATATTCTGATAATGCCTGTATTCTCTAAAAAGCCTGGCTTGAATCTTCAGGGTTCTCCCTTCATCTCCTAAAATGAGAATGAGATAAATAAGGTTTATAAGGGCAGTGAAGCTGGTGAAGGGTTTAGAAAATGTGTTCTGAGAGCAGCAGCTGAGGGAATTGTGGTGATTTAGTTTGGAGAAGGGGGGTGGGGTCCTCATTTCTCCCCAGAAATACCTGATAGGAGGTTGTAGTCACTGGGGAGTTTATCACTTCTACTGTGTCTGTTTATCAACAAAGTGTTTTTTGTCCCTTCTGGTAGAGCTATTTCATTTTTTGGCATCAGCCCTCCAGACTGAGAATAGATGATACAATACTTCCAGGAAAATACCACAGAACATTCTGTTTGCAGACTACTTGTTTATGTGGTAGTTAGTGGAAAAAAAGCAGCAAGGGACATGTTTGTAAAGGAAAGCTGGAGCAGAAGATTAGGGGAATAGGGAGCAGCAAACACAAGTGCATCTGAGAGTTTAGAGGAGAGTGAAAGAAGCACTAGAAAGAACTTACATGGATGGTGAAGCAAATTAACAGATACTGGGGAAAGAACAAACAAAAATTAACAAATTTAGCCTTCAGAAAGAGGGAAAAGCCAAATTATTAACTGTGTAAGGGAAGCAGAGGGAATGATTGAAAAGGAATAACAAGAATAAAGGAAGGAGACTGGGCAAGGGGGTGACAGGTTCCCTGGAGCAGGGCAAATAAGGAAACAGCTCTGTGGGGGCTACTATTGTGTGACCGGCTCTGGAACACTCACAGCCAGATCATAAAAAAATCAAGCTATCTGTAGTCATAACTCATCTAGCTCTTAGGTAGCAAGGTCAGATGTCTCTTAGGAAATAGCTGCATCTGTGCTTAGCCTGGTGATTTTGGGTGATGTTGAGTTTAATGCACATCCCCCAAAGCTCCAAAAATCTGAGCAAATGTGTTGTGAGAAGACAACTTCTTAACTCCTGTCATTCCTCCCATCTCTGTGATGTTTAAACAGGCTGAGTGAGCAGGCTTTGGGTGTGAGGCCACACAGGGAAGGACAGCAATACAAAAATCATCTCCACTCTCCCTTTTCCAAAAGTGTGTGCAGCTTTAGCTCCAATCCAGTTCACAGGCTGACTGCTCAAAGACTTGCAGCAATGAATAGGTTGGGGTGATGCAATAGCAATTAATGGATAATGGGGTGAGCAGCAGCATTCTTAATAGTCATGGGAGCTACTTTATGCCAGGATAAAATGTGCATGTGTCTCTAGCTTCAAATAATGATTGAGAAGGAAGGAGTCTCTTGGTGGGATTTTTAGAATATTCTGGTCAGGATTTGGGTTTTTTTTTTCCCCTTGAGGAAGTTACCAGCTGAATCATGGAGAAAAGCTGTGGAAACAGTCAATTTTCATTCCAAATGCCAGTGTTATGCCATCATAAAACTGAAAACTCTGGAAAACATTAGGAGAAGATCTCTATCATGATTCATTTTCTGCTAATTTCCTGATGTTTTTGCAAAAGACACTACATTTCTCAGAGTAGCTCCGGAAAATCCAAACTTGGCCCAGAACTTTCTCAAGAGATCCATTTTTTTTCCTGTGCTTGCATGGGTAATGACAAGAAATCAATTTGTCTAGACTACACTTTCAATATGAAATATAGAATAAAGCACAAATCTGTAATGATTAAGAAACACTCCTTTATATGATCTTTTAGTTAACACTGGGAGTTTTCCTTGTGAAGCATTCTGTCTGTGTTTTTACACGTGTTCCCCACAAATACTATTCTGTAACATGCTTGTGTGGCTACATTCAAATTCTATCTCTCTTTTTCATCCTTAAAAGTTTTCAGAGGTCATTTTCATAACAAATTATTACATGTTAACTAGATGTAATTCTCAACTTAAATAACAAGTTGCTTAGAAAAAGTTGAGTGCCCTGTGCACGGGTTGTTGGATTGGTCCAGGAAAGTCCTGCATCTCAGGCACAATACATGTACAAGTCTTGCTTAGGGCCAGAAAACAGTCCTAGGATTCTTTTAGGTTAACTTTATTGCTAAGGTGAAAATTCCAGGTTTTATGAAACATTCAAGAATAACAGCATGGGAAAAATACTTGTATCAAAAAAAGGACACTTGGTTTCAAAGACCCTTCACATTCAATCCCTGCTTTTCCTACCATTCTCTCATTCTGTTGAGATTTTTTAAGTCTGGCCTCTTATGGCCTCCTTTATCACCCACTTGTTATATTTTCTGGTAAGTGTTTCCTGCTTTTCTTCCAGTAACTTCTTGTCTCCTTCAAATTCTTCCTGAAGTGAGCTTTCTTTTTTTCTGTGATGCTTATGTATATTTCACTCTGCTATGCTGGCAGTAATAATTTAATTTTGTTTCCTGTGACACAGTATGTAGCACAGTTGGATGACCAATTATGACATGTAAGTATTCCAAAAATGCAGAGAAGCAGACTTGAAATATGTATGGTTTCTAATTTTTATTTTCGTTCTGGCTTTAGTAGGATCACTAACAGCTGACATTTTCTGCAGAGATGTGTTGAGTCTCACCTCTGGAGTCCTGTTTTTAAGGACTGAACCTGGGACCTCAATCAGCTCAAGGCTTACTGTCCTTAGGGTGATAAAATGCACATTTGTGGTATGAGTGGAATGGAAGGAAAGAGCAAGCAATGCCTGGAGTCACTGATGAGGAATGAATCTATTGGGATTTGGGATGGAGGTAAGGAGTTGGAAGGAGGCTGTCTGTTGCTGCAGTAGCCAAAAGAAAGGGGATTTTGGAGGAGTTAAGGTAGTTTGCATGATGCTGGTAAGGAAGCCACTGTCAGGGTTTCTCTGTGTAAGACTGTGGGGAAGGTTATGGTAGTTCCAACAGTTTTATGATGACAAAAATAGAGATGATTCTGAGCACTGCATGCGACACCAAGGGCTCCCTTCCTCGCACCTTTCACCTGGCTTTCTTCCAGGCAGCTCTCAGAGAAACCTTTCCAACTCTAAGAATCTCCCATTGTTAAGCCTTTCACCCTTGTTGACATCGGTACCCAGCGATGCTTGTGTACTGCTCTGCAGTGTGGGAGGACAACTTGGGCATTTTCCAGTGTGGGAAAAGAAAGGACGTGGTTGTGACAAGAACAGGAGAAAATCTTGAACATTGATGTTCCTGGTGCTAACAGGGAAGCAATTTCTAAGCAAATGCTATGTTTCATATGCCTTAAAGAACTGAAGATCTTAATTTTTTTTTTTTTTTTTTGCAGTTCTAGGCTTTATGTTAAAAAGGATTTTTTCTTTTACTCCTATGCTCTAAGTAGATTTCATTTTTACCTCTCCCAACCTGTAATTTTACTTTTCAGACCACCGTCTCTGAAGTAGGAGGCTGGTTATGGATTAGGATCACTAATGAGCAAACTTCTTGACTATAAATCTGTGGATGAAGATTGCTTTTGTAGTGGCAGATTCTGCTGTTGAAATCTGCCTTGAACTTCTGAAGCAATCTCACTTGGATGGTGGGCATGGGAAATGCTACTGCTGTGATGTTTCCTATTTACTTGCATTCTAACTAGGAATGCCTGCTGTATGTATTCTTAACATATGTTAACCTCTCTGCAGCAGTTCTTGCCAAGAAACTGTCACAAAGGTTATTTAGCAAACAAAACTGCGTAGGAAACATTCCTGTTGTACTGGTGTGCCTGCTGTAACTAATTGGCCATGTATAACAGGAGGGTGAAGGTAAATAAAGCTGCATATGTACAGTGTTTAGGTAAAGTGCATTATATTTTGCATCATAATTCTAATCCTTTTAGATGCTGGTGATCTCCAGAAAGGTGAGCAAATGATGGAAATGAAGTCCAGCATGAGCCTTCTCCGAGGCTCAGTGTTAACAACATGGGGCCAAGTCATGCAGAGCTGTTGTTGCAACTAACCAAAGGATTTTTTTTTTGTTTCCCAATGTGTGTGCACATACTTGGAATATACATAGGGTTTGTTTCTTTTTTACCTTTTCCTGGGTGTCCTGACTCCACCCTCATACCCCAAACTGGAAGCAAAAGTTGCTATTTCATTGCAAAACAGGGCTGTGATTGCAGGGCTGTGATTTGCCTGTTTGAGGTTGCTTTCTCCCAATAAAGAAAGGGACTAGCTCCTGCTGAAAGTGTCTTGGTTCTGCCCACCCAGCTCAGTAGTGGGGTGTATTTTCTGAGAGATGAATGGGTGCAGAAGGGTGGCTTTGAATGCTTTTAAGCAGAAGCAGCATTTCCAAGCAGGGCCAGAGGATGAGGAGACCCACAGAGTTCACAGCATGGCAGTGGTGGTTTTATACAGAGAGGAGCAAGGCAGATGGGGAAAATAGACTCACTGATAGCACATCAGGCTGTGCTTCAAATAGATTTTGGAAATAAAACCTGGATTAGAACTGAAAGTCTCACATCTTCTATCTATTTTCGCTTTGGTAAATAAATTGGTTCTAAATTGTAGATGATTTCCCTTTCCTTTCCTTCTCCCTGGGCAATATAATCTCTCAGGCATGCAAGAGATTTTTGTTTTCTTTAATCTGGAAAGTCTTCCTAAGCTCAGGAATGCTACTTGGCTCAGTAAGCACATTAACAGTCCAGAGAGATTGAACTGTTATCCCTATGAAGACAATAAAAAAAAATGTGCACACCATTGTATTTAACACTCTGTGGTGTCTGCCTCTTGTTTAACTGAGATCACAAGTGTGAATTAAGTGCCCAGTATGGTAACATAAACCAGTGTTTTCCCAAAAGGCAGAGCAAAGGAGTGTGTGGTCTTGTAACTTTTATTGTTAAATTTAAATTACAAAATAGATTTACAGTAATGCCAGTTTTCATTCCATGTACTGAAATCCTTCATCACTGTAGCTTAACTATTTTAAGTGTTGGCCAATATTACTCTTCTAACAAGAGAATCATAAACAAGTAGAAACAAAATAAGAATTGAATTGTAGATTAAGAAAAATTGTATGCTTGATGTGTATGTATACATATGCAGAGTTTAACTTGTCTACATCAGCATAGATGGACTTAAAGTGGTATAACCACTTGCCATTTTAATGTTTTTAGCTAACTGTGTCATTTAGAGCTGCTTGAAAGAACACCCAGATAAATGTATTTCCATAAGTTCTAGGCCAAAGAGAAAACCAATCTCATAAAATAAGAAAGCAAATCTAAGCCTTCATAGTAATATGGACACGATTTAATTAGTAACATCAGCAGAATAGATTTATAGTTGTCTATATGCCTTTAAAAGAAGGATTTGTGAAAAGAATAATTTACACTGTTGTGATTTGACAGTATGTTTTGGATCATATGTAAATAAATTGGATATTTCTGACCAGCTGGGTAGTGAAGTTACAAGGAGTAAGACCAGTTTGTGTCTTAGGCTGGCACCTTAGGCCCATATCTGTCCGTCCTGCAATCAGATCCACAGCCAAAGCTTGTGACAGCCAGTGCAGATCTGGGTGAATTCTGGACAGGTCCTGCTCAATATTGCAAGACATTTAATTTTATTGCTTTGTACATGGAAAACTGGCTGTGGCCACTGCAGTTTGAATGAATCCCTCATTAGACCAATTCTCCTGAGCTTTTGAAATTCTTAACGTGTGCTAAGGCAGTACTAAAAACAGTGTGTCTGGATGTACACTGGTTTCTTAGCATAAGTGTCTACATCAGGAATATGACCCTTCAGTCAAAACTTAAAATATTAGAGAAAAGCAACTTGGGCCATGCAATGTAAATTTAATATGTATTGCACTGTGTGAAATATTTCAAGGAGGTCTTACTGCATGTATGTAGCAGATCAAAATAGATTTTGTTTTCTAACATTTGAATTCTTTTCACAAATTTAAAACTGACCTCATGGTATACAGGCTCATATAATTTCCCAAGTGTTTGGTGTTGCCAAACTTTTACATAGCTATTTAATTTAGAGGTTTTTTGCATGTTTGGAGTTTTGCAGCATACTGGAAATTGCATGGATTCTGAGAAAATCTCTCAATCTCCTGTCGGAAGCACTATTGCTCACTCCTTGACTCTGGTATGATAATCCTTTGAAGTAGCAGTGGTTTCTTTTTTGCCATATATGTTTTGGTTGTAGATCCTCAGATCCTGTGTTTTCAGCTGCATGTGTGCTGGCCCTGCCCATGAAGCCAGTGGCAGTCAGTGCCTCACACTCTGCTGCAGGGTGGTCGTTCAGTTTGTTAAGGGAGGCAGAAAATGCTGAATGATACTTGCAAAATGAATGTTAGAGGTTTCATTTCTAGCCAAATTATCTTGGCCTTCTGTCTTCTGCCATCTGGCTGTATCCAACAGTAACTCCCACTAATTTCCCTGTGTCAGCTTTGGTTGGCTCTAGCTGTAGCCCAAGGAGGTGCAAGACATAAGGCAGTTTGCCCAAGGTAACTTTGTTGGTGCCTTTGAGCAGTTGCTTATTGGGTTCAGTAACAGTTGGTATTGTTTCTGATTCTTGTGCATAACTGCACCCATGCTTTCTATAAGTGAGTGAAAAAATAAGTGATTGAAACAAATCACTGTTCTCCTGTAGCTATTTCTGTCCTCTAGATTTATCAGCATGTTTTTCTTCAGAAAAGTGATGGCAAAGCTTTTGCAGACTGTTCTGGAGCAAGCAGAGGTAATAGCATGAAATGTGATGCTGAAGTTTTTGCCTTTGCAGCTCCACTCTGGGCTTCTGAGTGGTGTTTTGTGTGAGTGTGCATGCAGCTGTCATTCTAAGCTGCTTTCTGCAGGCACTGTTTTCTCACTAGTGAAACTGAGGGTTTAGCCTGTCAGCTGACATGCCAACAGGCCTTCCATGTACCTTCTGCCCTGAGCTGTCCCTGAGGAGTGTGGAGACTTGTTCTTTGCTTTGTAGTTATCCAAACTTCTACTGTGGTTCCTGGTGGAATAAGTGAATTGAAGCATAAGATGTTAAAAACCAGGAAAGGTTAGAGATGAAAGAAGGAAGAAAAATCACAGAAATTAGCTAGATGATTTTATGGATTAAAACATGTTTGTATTAATTTGTGGGGTTCTCCTCAGTGCTTGTTGCAGCAATTCTACCTTTACTAGTACTAAGGAAAACACCTCAAGTGGGGATCAAATATGCCTATTTTTTTTTCCATGTGCTGTAAGTTGCAGGGCAGAAGTGTGTATAGGCAGAAGAAGAATGATCAGAAGTTTCCCATTTAAGTTCAAACACTGCTTTGGATTTCTATAAGCTTATCTTTACAATGAACAGAATATTTGAAATTCTTCTTAGTAATTTTAAAATTTCCAGTTGTTGTTGTGGAACAACAAATTCAGAATTTGAGCCACATACAATTAGAGGGGCAGAAAGCGTGGGATAAGAATAGCAGCAGGTTCCCACTCAGTTTTGCTGGGCTTTGAGACTGACCAAGAGACGCATGGGATGAGTTAGAAGGCTGCCACATCACACTGTTTGCAATGTTTACATTTTAGGACCTGCAAAACTAAACTGGCATTATCAATCCCAGGCCACAGAGCTGCTCTGAAAGCAAGAGAGACTTTGCAAGGTTTTTTACATATCTGCTACTTGATGGGTGAATCTAAAAGTTCTGAGTTCTGTCCCCTCTGATACTCCTACTTATGTGAATTGCTGCATTTTTCTCTGAGTGTTTTTAATTGTGGGGATGTGGAAAGATTAACAGGGAAAGATGGGGGAAGTCCTCACCAAACACTTGGAATAAACCTAAGTGATGTTATGTGTAGGTGCACAGTTTGTGTTAATTGGGGTGGGGCTGGGCTGAGCCTCATCCCCAGTGGGCACAGCTGTGAGCAGCAGGTGAATCCCATTGGAGCTGACGAGCCATGGAGTGCCCAGGGGCACTGAGCAACCACCAAAGGGAGCAGAGGGCACACAGGTGCAGTGCATCAGCAGGAGGGGATAAAAGGCTGGGCTGAAGGACAAGAGGGGCAGTTGCTTGCAGCTTTCTGAGGTGGAATGGTGTTACTCTGTGTGGGCAGATGCCTGAAGCTTTCTAATGAGGTATGGTGTTACTGTGTATGGGTTGGAGCTTTCTGATATTTTATGGTGACTCTCTGTGTGTTGTGGCTCTCTCAACTGCAGCATGGGCTGTGGCATATGCTGCAACAGTTAGCAACCTTTTTGCAAACCCTTCTTGGGCTTAGACTTCTTTTTAATCTAAGTTATTCTTTGTTATTTCAGAATAGTTCTGCCAAGCTCCTCCACAACTGTGAGTTAGAGAAATAACTCCTAATCACTGTGTCTTTTAATTGCTGGAATACATGAGCATCCAGGTTTTTCTCTTTAATTTCCTGTGCTTTTGAAAAGAGTTGAAATGTCTTTCCTCCAATTCATTTCTCTCTTCTGTTTGAACTCTATTCCATAAGGGCACTGCTTATAAAAGATGTGTATTTGCCTTTTTCATTATTGGTATAAAATGTTTGAGAAAAGATCCAATGACAACTTCAGTTTTGTACATGTTAATTAGGATTAAAGTAATTCTTTGCACACAGTAAATATTTTCTTGAAACAAAAATAAAACAAACAAACAAAACCCCCCAAAAACCAACCCAACTGTTGCTACCTTGTTTACTTAGCTAAAATCAGATTTCAGTCAATGCATTTTAATGTACCAGTATCTTTTGGTTGCTGCTGGCTTAAACTATTACTTTTAAGTCAAAGTCGTCACAGGCCTGTGGCGTTGTTTTTGTGATAATCAAAGACTGTGTATTCCTTCTTCCTGACTATAATCAAATCTGTCTCGTGGACTTCCTGTTTTCCTTTGGGGTTTTTTGACAGCAAGAAACCATAAAAAAAATACCGTGTTTTCCTTTTGAAACATAAATGCATTTACGTTGTTACGAAGCAATTTCCAGATCAGATATTACATAGCAGTGAATTCAGTGCAGTAGTCAGTTAGGGACTCTGAGTATGACTGAAGTGGATTTGCAATGATTCGAGGATTTTAACCATTTATGAACAATTCTCAGCAGCTTTTTTCTTTCCAGGGCCTTATTCAAATAAAGAGTTACATTTTTGTACAATGAAACAGCAAGGTAATTATTAATTAAAGAGATGATGGATTAAATAGTGAACCTATTTATATTTTTCAAAATAATTTTGTCAAGAGTTCTTCTCAAATTGTTAGTACTATTGAGTGTGTGTTAAAAAACTGACCTAAATTTTAGCTTGCTAGTTTTTACTACTGTTCTGGTTTCCACGTAAATGATTCCACCTCGCACCAAGAAATGTGGGAGAAACCTGCAGAGTAAGAGAAGTAGCATCTTTGACACTGCCTGAAGATGCTGAGTAGGTGTCAGCTGTGCACCTGGCAGTGGGTGGTTCCACTGAAGAAATTGGAAACAGCATATCCTGTTTCCAATGTGGAAACCCCATGACTCTGATGTAGAAAAGCAGCTTATTGCAAACCTAGGGAAACAAGATGAATGGATTTGTTCTGTAACTGTACATGTTACATGTATCCATTGACACCTGTCTTCTGTGTGAACCCTCCCTATGTGCTTAGGCAAACTTTGCAGACATTAATTTTGAAGTGTTGGGCTTTATTCCAAGTTATCCATCTATAATAGTTTTGCATATGATTGCATATATTTAACTTGCAGCTTTGAAATTGCTTTACAGGCATCGATGAGTTAATTCTAAATAAAGGTGCATTCACTGTCTTTGTACAGCAAATCTGTGCTGAATGTAGCAGATCATTCCTGAAGTAGCTACTATGTAAAAATCAGGGAGAGAAATTAGAACAAGGAATTCCCAAAGTACACTGCTATCACTGCTCAGCATTTCAGTGGGCATGGTGGTGGCAGGTGGCATTTATTTTTTAGTGTCTCCTATAGTTCAGCAAGTAACAATTCCTCCTCTGTGCCTCTGGATAGGTGCCTGGCTACATCTGTGTTGTAATGGGAAGTTTACAGAATGCAGGGGCAGCCTGTAGGGGGTTGTGAAATATATTCAAGGCACGGTAGAAATAATGGCTAATATAGAGAGGTCTGTGTTGGTGCTGGCTTGTATACATTGACCATGGAGATCCATGCTTATCTATCATTCAGATAACATGGTTATCCCTTTGAATAGAAAGCCATGAGAATTGATGGGTTTTTATATCAAAATTGGAAGATAAGTTGACAAAGCATGAGTAGCAGGGGATGACTGGGTGAAATATAATGGCATTTCATATAGTGGGTCAGTTCAAGACATGATACTTTGTACTGTTCTTGAAAGGCATAAAGCTATAAGGAAATATTATTATTCCATTAATCTCTTCTCATATTCCTTCTCCTTTTCCACCTCCCTTGACTTCAGTGGATCCCTAAAGCCTTAGAAAAATCTGAATGAAGTTCTTTTCCTTTGGGAAGTGAGCTGGCTTAGTCAGCTCCCCAGAACAGCAGCTGAGAACAGTGGGAAATCAAGTGTTTGCATTTTTGTTGGCTTTGCATTAAGCAACAGGAGAATAGATTATTTGTGATGGAATTCACTCCAGGTAGTAGACATCACTCAGCAGCAGACTGCAGCAGCAGAGCTGAAAGAACAGGGAAGCATTAAATAAGGAAGCAGGTGTGCAGCTGTGCACACTGAATGGCATCTTCATGGAGCAGCAGCAGCAGTGAGCACTCTGTGCTCTCTGAGCACTGGTGGGGTTTGGAACCTGTGCACTCCAGGAATAATGGACACAGGGGAGTGAGGACTAGCTGTGAAAAAATAGAATGCTTCCACATACTTTGACAGAGCCCCTTTGGAATAACTGCAGTCCGTTCTGATTTGTCTGTGAACACAAGCTGAGATAATCTTCCTCCCTCCTTTCCATTCCCTTGGCATAATTCTTGCACTACTTTAAAGTATCTCATAATATAGAGGCATTTTCTTTCTGACCCAGGAGAGAGCTGAGGCTTCTGAGCTCTAAATAATCCTGGCCAGCTTGGATTCAATCTCTTCACTGTCTATCAGATGTTGCCACTTGCAAGACTCTGAAATGTTTTTAAGTAAAATTTGTTCCTACTGCTTGACTTGATTACTTTTAAACCATGGTGAGTTGATTCTGTGTATCATGCAAGCCACAAATCATTTTATCAGGTCCTCAGTTTGTTCTCTTTACCTTCATAATATGTTCCATTCTGCTTGCATAAAGAAATAGAACTGAAAGGAGGACAATTCTCTTGCCCTATCTTTGTGACAGTGAGGGACAGTGTTAAAAATATACCAGTTGGCACTTTACATCTAGTTGTATATGTTTCCTGTTTTTTAGTTTTCAGGATCAAGTGTGAAGGGTTGAAAAAAGTAGAAGTGAGATGAGTCAGAATTAAACTGCAAATAGCAAGTGCCTTTATTCCTAATGGTTTAATATACGATGGAATACATTTGCTAAAGCCTGAATGACCATGCAGGGACATGGTTGGAATGAATCAGCTAGCTGTTTTCTGGAAGAAAATGCACAACATTCTGTCATATTTTTTATGTGCACCCAAGTGGAATAGCTCAGTTCAGCAAAGTTTTGGTTAATGCCTTTTGAAAATTAAGCTCAAATGACTCCTTGGGAAAGAGAGTCCATGAAGGCCCTATTTTTCCCAAGGGAATGAGAATGTCACTGCAGATACTTCTCCATGAGGTGTAACATACTGCATTCACCCTCAGATATTCTTTGTACTGATTGTGGCTTATTTTGCCTATTTCTATGTATCAAGTACACATACAAAATTCATCAACCTATAATTCAGAATAGCAACTTCATCATGTTGTACTACCTATGTAATTATACAAGGTCTTATACAGGATGCACACCATGACAAAAAAAGGCAGAAAAATGCTGTGAATTATGCAATGGTGAATGATTAAATTCTTCCTGCTTTCATTCATATTTTATACTGCAAGTCACAACTTCCAGGCCTAATGCATACACTGATCATTTGTTTTGCAACCTGTCAGCCTTATTGCATCTTAGCCATCTCTAAAACAATTTAGAGTGTAATATTGAAACAATTATATGTGATTATGGATTGATGTTGCACTGAAAGCTGATTTTATTTAAATGTTAGCTCCTTATCCATGTTCTGCTAACATTTGTATAAATGAGTGACTGGTGAGTTTTAAGCATTATTAAGTGAAACTCTTCAAGGGATTCTAAGCCTGTTAGTATGTTTTTTGTTAATTCTGTTAGGTCTTTTTGTTAATTTGCTGCCTTCCCTTTTTAAACTTGAGTGACAAATAAGGTTTAATTTATTCCTACCTCCTTGAACCAGTTCTTTCTGATTTAGGTGCTGGTTCTTTGAGTTGCTAAAATATCTTGTTTGTAGAAAGGTAGAAGTGGAAAATACTGGAAAGAGACAATAATTTGTGTGTGCTGGCTTTTTCTGATTCTCTTTGGTGTCATGTCATATCCCTCTGCTTCCCCAGATTTTTTCCCAACCACCATGCTGGCTAGATTTGGGGCTGCTTAGGAGCACTTTTGGAGTGAAGTTTAGGCAGTAAGTGATTGGAAACCATAACAGCATTCTTGGCATCTGCTTAGTAATTTTATATAATCAGATGCCTCCTTTTAGTTAGTGGTTTGTTAAATCACTGGTTTATAGATTTTTAAGTGCTTCACTCTGTGTGCAACTCTAAAGCTCAGTCTTATTTTCCTGGAATTGAAATTGCTGATCTGGAAGGCACACATACTCTCTCCTCCCTCCCCATGCCTTTCAATCTTTTGTCTTTTAGCAGATATGTTGCAAAGGGTAAGTTTTTAAATATTTAACTGTAAGAACAGTGAATTGTCAAACAGTGAAGTTGCAACTTCTGAATGCAGACATGATGAAAGTGCTCAGTCCCACCTTACACACTAATTTTTGACACTGCAGGTACCTGAGAAGAACATGTTGTTCTACTAACAACAAGTTTGTCTGACAGGATGTTGTCTGGGATAAAGCTCTGGGATGTAAGGTAGCTACTATGTAACAGTGTTCTTTAATCAGGAAAGGTATAGTGAAAAAATAAACATAATGATCAAGAACTTGATGGCAGCTAAATTATTTGTTGATTATTTATTTGAATTTGGACCACCTTTTTGGTTCATGTAGGCCAAAATCTCATGTCTGTGAATGTGTTCACTACTTGTGTGATACTCTGGAAGTGATGCTACAGACAAATGATATTCAGCATTTTGCATATATACCCATTTTTGGGGGGTACTTTTTGATACGTACATCAAAATCTTCAGAGCCACCAGCAAGCAAGAGACTCCTGCTGTGTTTGTGTACATAAATATAAACCAAGTAAATTGTTCCAACATTTGTTTCTTTGTAACAAACTTTTGTTAGAGGTATATCTTTTAAAGCAAAAAGCGATTTAACACCTGACACTAACATTTGAGTTCTCATGCTCCCTTTATGACTAAATATCTGGTCAGTTGCATGTTTTGGAAAACATGAAAATATCATGAATTTCTCTCTGCGGAATCTGCTCTGCAAACAGTCTTCAACACAGTCTGAGCTCTGAAACAGAAAACTGCAAAATGAACATCAGTGACCACTGTAAACTCTGAGGGCACATTTAGGCTGCATTTTATGGGGGTGTCTCATCATCTGGAGGTAAATCTTTTTCAGTTTGTGATAATTCTATGTCAGCTGCTTGTTGCTAGGAGAAAATAAGTTTACTAGGTTTCTACAACAAATGCCACAGAAAGATTTCTCCATCTTTTAATGCCGCTGCTATAATCACATTTGTGGAGAAATGTAATAAGTTACTAAAGAGATTGGACTCCTGGACTCACAACATCAGTGTTGTGAAGTCCTTGGTTTTCCACTGGTGGTGTTAAAGACTGGCAATAACTCTTGAAGGATTTAGTAGCTTGCTTAATTGTATCTTCTCTCCTGGTGTCTTTGTGCTGTTTGTCACTGGGCTCTATAGGATGTTTTGTCCACATGTGGAGTTATCCTAGGAAAATGAAGAGTTGTGCTTTTTAGTTTATAATGATTCTATGGTGACTCTTTTTGCCAGACTTGAGAGGAGGATTGGTTGGTGATGCATCCTGCTGCAGTGGGAAATGGCACTGGAAGCACCAGCTTCTGCTCAAGCCAGAGTGCAGCCTGTGCACTGCCTAAGCAGGTGCTATCCACTCAGTCAGCAGTACCTGCAGCTGAGGATGGTGTGGAGAGAAATGACAGTTCTGGTCAGACTTCTTTGACACGTGTAACACAGCAGAGTCTGTAGGTGCAGAGATTGCTCCTTCTCTTTCTTGGCAAGTTTCTTCTAAAAGTGCCTTTCTTTGTCTACTAATTTGCAATGCAGTGTATTCACTGCACATGTCAAATCCTTTGTCTACCTATTATCTGTTGCACTAAAAGGATTCATTCTTTAGCATTTCCTAAACCATACAAAATTATTTATTTTTCCTCTTTCAAAATGTTATGCATTTAGAGAAGTGGATGTGCTGAAATCCATTCTATTGAACCATCTGTGAACAAG
The DNA here is from genome assembly GCF_035770615.1 of Melospiza melodia melodia. Taxonomy (NCBI): domain Eukaryota; kingdom Metazoa; phylum Chordata; class Aves; order Passeriformes; family Passerellidae; genus Melospiza; species Melospiza melodia. Next base: position 23,299,187 of record NC_086202.1, read on the forward strand.
TACAATATGACCCACTTCTGCTGAATATCCTCTCAGCTAATTATCTACAAAAATTCGTCTGCATAGCCTGCTGTCCAAATTGCTACCATGCACCAGAAGTAATTCACTGTGGAGAGAAGGAAATGGTTTGGTAAATGTTATTACAGAACCAGATACTTAAAAAGATCTTCAGGTACTTGATTCTTAGATGAAGCAAAGTATTTAAAAAAGGAAGTGGGTGCTCACACAAGCACTGTGTGAAGAACATTAAAAAACTGGGGAACATATTGAGATGAAGAAACAGGGGAAAATGTTGAGGTGGTTTTTTTTTTGGTGGTTTTTTCCCCCCTTCAATTAGAAAGCTAGAGGCTGCTAATAGCCTGTGTCTGAGTATGGAGTGCCTATTGCTCTCAAATGATGATTAGCATCACATAAGAGCAGATTTGCATAGGCTTGGTTCTGATACATAACATTTTAGATGCTTGGCTAAGTTTAATACAAACTTAAATGAGTTGCACAAGGCTGAAAATAATTTGGAATCTTGACTGTGATAAATACTTCACTGAATGTGTCCCAGCTTATCTCTGAATATGCTTTTATGGGTGATATTTCAGTAACTTTGGTACTGTTGGGGCCCAAGAAAAAGTAGTGCATAAAAATGTTTTCTGATTAAAAGATCAGAATTATTATGAGGGACTGTTTTTTTCCTGGAAATTGTGAAGAGTCATAACATTGGATTCAGTAGGAGATATAAATTTTATTGGAATCGATTTTCTAACTTCCAGTCTGGTAGAATTTAGGCAGAAGTAAGATATGAGCAGATGAAGAAAATTCAGTGAATATTTTTACATGTTTAAATGCCTATCATGTGTTTTCATGTATCCTTGATACTCGAGTTTCCATACCTGTCTCAACAGTCAGAATTTTGCACAGAAGTATATGCAATGTCGAAATTGTAAGTTCATGCTCTCAAATTTGTGTACATTAGAAGTTCACAGACCAGAACAGTAGTGAGTTGTGCTCATACAGTGAATAAGCTTGAAGTGCTTCTTAAATTTGTGCAACTTCCTTTTCTACTCATTTCATCTTGTGTGGGAGAGCACAGCAATGATGCTGGTTTTTTCCCTTTTTCAAATTGAGAACATTTTATGAGGAAGCCATTACCATTTTTTACAGGCTGACACCTGTAAATCTGTGAGGAACTAAACTGTCTCTAATAAGTTGCCTGGTGAGCATAATTTGCTGTACCAAGGGAGTGACCTAAATTGTTCTCGTTGATTCTATCTAGAAACCTACGCCAGGACAGTTCATAATTTACTCCCTCGCTGTGTATGTTATTTTGGAAATGTTGCATTTTATATGCCATTTTCCTTACATGTATGTAATCCTACTTTTGCTCATAAAACCTAAGGAGTCAACCCCCTTGGGCAGCAGCAAAAATGAAAGAGGAATTGCTCAGGACCCCACTCCAAGGATTTCAGACAGGAATGTACAATGTATTTTTAATATATGTGCTAATACTACTCATTTATCTCTGAGTCTAATGTGCACAGTCAAAACCAATCTTCATACAGAGTTTGCTGTAGTTTTCCCCCCATTCCTGTTAGTAAAATACTCTCTATTCCAGATTCTGGGTCACACTTGTGTTTCATTCTTGTATTCTTATTTTGACTATTTGTTTGGTGTCTCAGACCATGGAAATAGTATTTGATTGCAGGAAAGAACGAAGTGAAGGGAAACCTGCTGAGGCTGTTTGGTAACTGAAGTGGTATCACCTCAGGTTGGGAGAATGGGTGACATACATATCCCGTGTGGCAGCAAAAGTTCTGCTTCAGCTGCATTCTCTGGCCAATCTGGGAGGTATCGTGCCATCTTGAGAGCTGCAAAGTTGTATAAAATGTGATGTGATATACTCAGTTTCATTTTCTTTTGAACTAATTTTGAGTTTCATCTCAGTCATAAATCTGATCATACTTGTAATACTGCAGTTCTAACTAAATGCAGTGACTTTTAGAGGTGCTTTAGTGCCACTCTAAAGGAATATCTAGCAATTTTGCTAGTGCCCTTGCTAGTAACAGAAGGCAAGCAGAACAAGGACTCACAGAAATGTTTTGTCCTTTAGTCTTAGTAAGATCCATACATCCTCCAAATCACTGTGTGAATTACGGACCAGGACATGCCTTCATTTTTTTCCCCACATTTTTAGATAATGTCAAATATGTTGGTTTCAGACAGGTCTTTAGGAGGATATATGTGTTTGGGTGTGGTTCGTTTTGACTCAAAAAGAACTTTTTCATGTATTCCTATGAGACTCTGCACATACATCCCATCTGCCTCTGTTTAACTGACTTCCAGGTTTTTTGGATGCTGAAAGATTGTTACATCAGCTGCTAAAAAGGTTTTTAGTTGGGAAATCTGAGCCTTTCTACATGCCTGGAGAATAGAGGCCAGCCCGTTACTTTCTTGCAGCTTGGGGATAGAGAAGTGTTTGTCCACAGTTCAAATGTCTTGTGGGCAGATGGTTCTTAAGACTCTCTAATTCCTTAGATGAAAAAGTAGATGATGTCCATTTTAGTTTTACTCTTAAAAAATTTCCTCTCCAATGCTAATCAAATGCACATTACAGAATATTGATAAAGAAACAAAGCATATCACCTAGCTTTGTGTCCTTGTCTATGGATGCGCAGGGACACACCAATGCTCTGTGTTCTTTTTTACCTAATTTAAAGCCCTAGATCTCACTTTCCTGACAAATTTGTCGTATTCTCAGGTAAGGAGGTAGTAATATCATTGCTTGTGTTGTGAATGAAGCAGTAGTTTAAAACAAAAAATCCACTTGAGAAAGCAAACATTGCACCAGGATGAACGCATAATGCCAAAATAGCTCTTTGAGGGCTGCTGCTTAGCCGTGCCTTTGCACCTTAAATTTTGTGCCTTTCTCTTTATGCAGAGGAACAAATCTGCATCAGCTTTGCAGTTCTAGGGAGATGATTCACCTACCCGTGAACCCAAGAACGCTGCAAAAACCTTTCAGGGAAAGGTGCAGCATTATAAATATTTTAAAGCTCTCTGCGAGCAGGGAGAAGTGTGACATATGTTTTACATTTCAGTGCCTGCTCCAGTACCATTATTTTAGAACCTGTCGCCTTCGTAGGCTATGCGCTCACAGACAAATGCCACTGCTTCAAAACCAATAGCTGAGCTGCCTCTTTTCATGCTGTTTCTTTGAGTTCCGACTGACAGTTAAAATATGTTTGCTGTTCCCCCCTCCATACACAGCCCCTGTTCGAACTGACCTGACCTAAAAAGATTGTAGCATACAGCTGAGCTGAAAATACAAACATTCCCTTTGAAAGTTGTAATGTTTCTGCTTGTCTGGGGCTGCTCTGAAGAAAAAACCCAAAAAGACGAATCTCAGTGTTTGAGTGATGCAATTCATAGATAAAACCTTTACCTGGGAAAAGGAGGAGGTGTATTTGGAGTCTACTTGAGTAGCAGGAGGAAAAATTTCCATATTTAAGGTAAAACAGCTGCTGTTTTTTCTTTTCCTCTCTGCTTGGAAAGCTCTGCTTTCTGAGGCATTACTATTAGCAGTGGGGAAATGAGGTATGGTAATGAGGCCTATTTGATCCTTCCAGGGGCCAACAGTGGCTCAAGGCCTTCTGAACCCCACCTTGGCTTTCCCTCCAAGTGTTCCCTACTGTCTGCAATTAATATATGTGCAAAATATCATGAAGCATATAAAACCAAATTTGAATAATTCACAATGTAAGGTGACAACTTGGTTTGGAAATAGGTTTTTATGGCAGAGTATGTTTCTAGTAGCATACAGTTATTTCAGAAATTTGGTGTGGAATGATAATTCAGATCCTGATGGCTTTGAACTGCCATATGAGAAATCCAGAACTGTTTTTTCAGGCACATTCTAATTTTTAAATGAGAGTTACTTTTAAGTTTCAATACTAAATAACTTACCAGAGTCTTGTGCAAAATGAGGGGAAAAAATGCACCATTCTGCCCAGTCTACCTTTGGTCTTTCATAAGAAATGTCATCAATTTAAATATTTTAAGGATATCTGAATAATTAAAACTCAAAGACTTGGCTCCAAATCCCTTAACATTTTAAGTTAAGGACATGTTCTTATTATATCCACACCAAAGGAACGTGTTTAAAGCCATTGATATAGGTCATGTTCAGCTGTTTGTTTAGAAAAAAGCAGCTATGTAGGTGTCTCCTAAACTAAGCAGTGGAGATTGTGGAAGTAACATTCCTCAGAGGATTGAAGAACCAATTAGATAAGCATAAACCCCAAGCTGCTCGGGTAAAAGTAAATGCTGCCTTGAGGGTACAGGAATAAACTGCATGTTCTGAGGTCTGTAATAGCTGCTCTCCGTTCATTTTTTACCTCTGGTTGTGTTTTGGGTTTTTTCCTTTACCACGTGTTACTGAATTCTTTAAAGCTTGATTGCCTTTTTGAAATATATGCTGTTCAATTTGAAGTTTGATCTTGATATAGAAACTACTGGTGGAGACATTAATTTTGTGTGTTGTGAGAGAGAAGAAGAGCTAATTGAAACAGCTCTTTCTGGCCTCCAAATGTAGTTTTGCACTAGCTGAAATTCAATGTTCTGTGCATGCCTAAGCTCTTGCAAAAATTTTCAAAAAATAAGGCATAAAACATATCTGAGATAGTGTTTTCTTCATTGTGAAATAATTTTATTTCTTTAAAAATTCTGCTTTTTTGTCTTAACTTGAAATAGAAAAGTCCAAGGGTCTGAGTCTGCAAGTAATAGCCAGATCAGTGTGTACCAAATTGAGGTATACCTCTCACATTTCTTTAACATGTGTATGGCAATAAAATAGGGGAAAATACCTTTTTCAAATATGTTTTACAAAATTAAATATTATGTTAATAACAGGATGCATAAAAATTTATGTAATGGTAGTTAGTGGTCTATGAGTGCATACAGACAATTGTGCTTATTTCTTGCACTCTTTGTTTTGACATTTACACCATTTACACTGACACAGGTAGAAACAGGGGCCTGACCCAAAGGCACATTGGCCAAAAGTACAAAAGTTATAGTGCTGCTCCAACTATGGCAGAAGAGTAAAGAGACAGTACAGCTACTCCAGTATTCACTGGAAGGATTTGAGAGGGTTAATTTCTCCCATATGTGCTAATTTTCTTGCAATACAGTTAGGCTAATAGCTGACAATTGTGTGGTAACAGTTAATAGTAATTCATAATATAATTATGCACAGTGTGGATGGCACAGTTTGTGTTTGACTGTTGCTCTTGGCTTCTATAAAGCTCCTTTTTAGAGCTCAAGTTCTGTGTGCTGTTCAGGAGGCTAATTTGAATCAGATAATGCACAAGTGCAGGGGACTGTCAGGAATCCATAAGGATTTCCTGATAAAATTTTTGAAAATTCCTAAAGGTGCTGTGTTGATATATTATTCTGTACAGTTTTTTTCCCTCGCTGGGAGCTAGAGACTTGCACATTTTAGACACTTACATATTGACAAAACAAATAAAGGTTGAAGAGGAGTTGTACTCCTGGGTCTGATATAAATCTTAACACGGCCTGTGTTCATCTTTCTCCACCTCTACCAATTAATTAACAATGATATTTGTTGACAATTGCTTCTGCTGCCTGCAGGCATATGGTGAGGTAAAATGCTGTAATTTTAAATAGTATTATTTTCAGAGACCACCATAGAAAGAGAAGTTTCTTCTTTTTCAGACTACTGAAAAATTGTTGAATCTGAACAAAGAATCAGCCTGAAATCTCCATGGGAGAGTGCACAAAGAACTTTGATTGTGTTCACACTCAGAGATCAGGGACATCCTCTGGCTCCTGACAGGGAAACCAGTCCATACTCTTTGCATTCTCCATTCAAATGAATCCATTTTCAAATCCAAATTCAGGATGCCTAAAGATTTTGCCTGAATATATTTATGAAAAAATGCAGATCCATGAACTCTCACCTGATTCATTTAACAATGCTAATGCTTTGGTCAAGCAGGTTTTGTAATTTCACTTAAAATCTGATGTATTAACAGAGACATGAAGAATGTGGTTGATTAGTTTTTTGCAGAAGTTAGAGGAAAAAGTTGTCTATAATTTACACTTGAATTAGAAGAACAGGTGATTTTTTTTTTAATGCCGAAGTCACTTAGGTGTCCATCTTCTTTTTATTGAACTTAGAGGATCTGAATGTATTCCTTTTGAAGTTATGTTCATAACCACTGACCCTGCAGATGGTAGGAACCATTTATTGAAATTCAGCAAAACCCCTGTCCTATCCCTGTTAAAACATTTACTGTTGATTTCAGTGGAACAGACTTTCACTTGTCTTAAAGCAGTGGGAAACATCTGAAATGTGGACAAGATTTCTATCTTGTTTAAACACAAGAGGTGCAGAGATCCCTTCTGAAACCATGAGAGATGTTCCTGAGGTCAGAGCCCGAGCTGCCAATATTCCAGTGCAAAAATTTTCCCCAGAAGAATAGACATTGAAAACATATGTGGCTATTTAAATCATCACTGAAAATCAACTTTTTTCTTATCCTGTTGAATAGCTTTTGCTAAAGGAACAGACCAGTGTTTTGTTTAAACACTGAACTTGGCACAGGAGTGTAATGCTTTAAGCAGAGACCCAGGAGCAGGGCTGAAGCTTGCACGTACATGCACAGCTGGGTGCACTGTGAGGGGAGAAGGAGGGAACTTCACCACATTCCCTGTCTGGATCTCAAAGCTATGGAAAAGGGGAAAGTTTGTTGTTTTTCTGTACAACTTTTTTTCCCCTCCTGTGGCAATACCCAGCAAAGTTTTCAAGAGCTTTTTTAAACTTTTATAAAAAAACCAACAGCACTTTTTGTGACTGTAATCAGTAATCCCAATTTATAGTCTGAAACCTTTCATTATGCGAAACACACCCATAGTTACTAGTGCAACCAAACATATCCCAGAGTTTGTTTTGACCCTGAGAGGTGTAAAGTAAAACTACAGATTTGACACACAGACCAAACCCTCCAGAATCATCACACAGAAGGTGTTAAACTGCAAACTTGTAAACCCTGATGAAAAAATAATTGACAAAGCTATAGGAAGTATATTAGTTGATCATTGTTATTTATTCTTTGTTGAACAGTGTTCTTAAAAGCCATCACATTTGCGTCAATTGGAAGGATTCTGGGAATCAGACTGCAGTTCCTGCCCTTAGTACTATTTGAATCTTATTATACCCATGTTTTTCATTTGTGTTGAGCATAGCTGTGAAATAAAATACATGACTGAGTTGGTACTTCTTGGTCTAAATCTATCAGCTTTGTCCCCTTGGAGGTAACAGTGAGTATGTTACAAATTGCAATTGTCTTATCAAGGATGTACTTATCTGTAGTAAGCAGCTTTAGGGAAAAATGTTGGACAGTGATTAAGAGAAAAAAAATCTTGTGACTAGAAACTTTGATTTCATGGACCAATTCTAAAAGAAAGGGCGCAGATGATGGTGTGTGGATATAGAACTGTATTTTGTGTTTATAAGGTCTAATTCTGTTATCTCAGCTGCAGCTCCAGGACTTACAGAAGTGACTCCAGAGATGTTAGGAGGTAAAAGCTAATTGTGTTTTTCTTGCTCATACTCTATTCCCATGCTTCTACCAGGGCTGAGATTTCCCAGAAGTGGTAGAAGCCCATTATTACCTGCTGTTCCACGTTTCCAGCAGTTGTCTTGGGGTTGGCTGTTGGTTTTAACATCACAACCAATAGAGTGCTTCAGCTGTCACCTCCTCTCCTTCCAAAACCTGCTCCCCTAACTCTGGCAAACCTTTTCTGGGATTTTGAGAGGAGCATGACAGTGTGTTTGTAGTGTCTATACCCAGGCAACATTCTCTTGGGAGTCTAGACAGGAGTGTAGAAGAGGGTTTGGTCTGGTTCACAAATTTCATTCCTCCACTGGGGTGAAGAAAATTGGCTGTTTACTTGTTGTGTTGAATTTACATTAGACAACTCAAAAATTAGGAACATGAAGGATTCAGAAAATAAAGGCAGAAAAGACTAAATAGGCAATTTAACTAATTGCATGTGACAATGCAGACTTATTGGCGTTCTATAATAGTCATGCTGTAAAAATAGTACACATAAAATTATGAATGCCCTGATGTTCAGGGTAGGAAAGATGAGGTTTCAGAGATGACATCACGTCTTGGAGAAAATAAACTATTTAGGAGACTTTTATTTGAAGGAAAGAAAGTCTCCAGTTTCTGTGTTCAGTTTGTATCTTGTAGATCTTTGGTGTTTGGTGTGTTTTCCTACAGACCTCTGCTACTCTGTACTCTCTCTAAGAGAAAAGAAATTAAAATCTGTATTTTGTGAAGTCACTGTATCTTAACACACTGGCTGTGATGAAGACTGCTTAGGAGGAGCTTTGAATAATCTGCCTAAGGTTTACTGTGTTCCTAAGCAATCAAAGTAAGAATCAACTGGATGGACTACAAATAAAACTTAAGTATATCATGATGCAGGTCATATAAATCTTGTGTGTTTATGAGCTATACTGAAAAACAAAAAAATCTTCACACCCTTCAAGTAAAACTCAGCTTGAAACTGTCATTTGGGATATGGTGTTAATATAAAACCCAGAATCTGGAAACGGCAAAGGAACTACAATGCTGATAATTCATTTGCTACTTGCTCAAAGAAGGGAAAAATAACTCTGAGTTTTTCTGTGGACAAAGCTTTTTATATGCAACTCCTGTATCTCTACACTAGCCATAATTATTTGCCAGTAGATGGAGTAGTTAAATCAAATGTCTATCATTTACTCTCGGATCAGGTTGTGTGACAGTCTCCATAGCTTCTTGACACCATTAAACCCTTCTGCTTTCTACTCTGATGACTGGGGAGTATTTCTGGTCTTGTTGAAGGCTCTCTGCTTTTGCTGTAGTGACAAATTTGATTAGTTACACATCTTTCAACAAAATATTTTACATTTCTTTTTCCATTGGGCATCAGGCTCACCTGCCAGAGATGTTAATAATATCTTCTGCATCTCTTTTTAGGACTTTGCCTTCCTCTGACTTCCTGTCATAAGAATAAGGATGCTTGAAAAGTGTAGAAATAGACTATTGGCAATGCTCTCTGTAGACTGCTAATCCAGAGAACTCATTTATCAAGGGAAGGAAATGTTTACGTTTTGTGGAGAATTCTGCCCTGTCATTAGGAGCCATGTGATGAATCTTTTTTCTTTCATGGTATCTTGTGAAATAAGGGAGTTGTTTGCAAACCAAACCACAATGCTTTGGTGGATATAGGCAGCAAGTTTGCATTTACTGAAGTATTAATTAAAGTGTTGAAAATATTAATGTGTGACACTGCACAATTGTGAAAGGCATTGTATTTCCTTCATCTTAGACTTCCCTGGATGTCAGCTGTGAGGCTGTAATGTTTGCAGCATCCAGGTTTTCTAATTCTACAGATGATGTTCATGGTGCTACAGCTGTTGGTTACCATGTCCACAGTTGTGACAGGGACAGGACGCCTCCTGTAGAAGAGAAGTCCAAATATCAAGTCTGTTACAAGATTGCTGAAATTAGCCCAGGATTGTCCTTTTGCAAGGGTGGTAGCTGCAGTTAGAAAAAAAAAACAGGTGTACTCTGTGAAATTTCACTGTGTGAAAAATTAGAAAAGAAATTTTAATATTTGGAAACTGTGAGTTACTGCTTACATTAACCATTTGGGGGGGGTTTTGTTTGTTTGTTTTTTGGTTTTTTTTAAGCTATTGTTCTATTGAAAAAATGAAATATATTTATTTCTTTAGCTGTAATTCAGGGAGGGGAAGAGGTGAAAAGGAAATGCCCTGAAATAAAAACTCATAAGGCAAGTTTTAGTTTTGAGGCATCATTCATTGGGAATCATGGAATATTGTGTTCTGGATATAATGGGAATGGTGGCAGGCTTTTGTGTTTGCCTACATAACCAGCAACTCCCCAACAAGCTATGGGTATAGGGCTAGAGAATCTAATTAGAAAACAAATCTAATTAGACACTTAGATCACAAAATGAATAAACAATAACCCAGGTACTTAGGAACACTGGGATTTCAGAGCTAGTTACATACCGTTTCACTTTTTTATACATTGGTTTCAGTGTTATTTAGGGTAATTTGGCTTTGTAAATTTTTTAATGATTCTGAAACAAATTTGTTGTACCTGTGTAACTGAACTGTGACAGAATCCAAAATGGGGATAAAAAAGCAGCGTGGTGGATATGTGAGGCTTGGGTAGCCTGCAAACCAATGAGCATACACAAGAGCCACTGCTTTGTGCTAGAAAAGGACAAACTGCAAACTCTATTCAGTCAATAACAAGGAATGGTTCAACCCAAGTGCAGGAGCCAGCTGCCCAATGAAAGAAACTAGGCAGAGAAATGTACACTAGAAAAATGAGGACTCCAACAAACTCAGTGAAGAACAGGTAAAGATAAAAGTGCCGGATCAAAACTTCAGAGCCTTGCTGAAAACTGAAATATGAACATCAGATGTTTTCAAATGCCCTTTGAATGGATTTCAACATTAGAACCTCATGTTTGTTGCACATACCCTAAAGTTTGGTTTGAAGATAAACCTTTCAAGTTGAAATCCATGACTTACTGCCTCAGGTAGCTTCTAAACAGTTCCTTGTTACCACCTTTACACAGTTTGTCTGACCTAACTTTTTTCTCTTTGTGGCTCACCCAGAAATGTATGTTAGCTACTTCCTTATGTAATTCTCCTTCTGTGGCTCATGCTTCTTGCTTTCTTGCTTTGAAATGTTTTAAGTATGAACCATTCTTTCCTCACTGTTCAGATCTCTCCTAGGAAAATCTCTATCTACTTTCTTTGCTGAGATGTCCCTAACCAAAGTACAGGAATTGTTTTTCTATTTAAGGCCTTCTCTGCTGGTTTCCCAGAGAGAAGATATTGTGTGCTGTATTTGGTTATAAGAAGCATTAAATCCTACTGGTTTTAAAAAATACTATTGGCTTTGGTAATACCAGCCAAATTCAAGATAGTTAAAACTCCTGTTGATTTTAGTATAAAGCAAAGTAAAACCCACCTTCTACTTAAGGTTATGATTTCATATTTAGAAATACTGTATTGTTCATAACATCCCATGTTGTTCTGGCATATTCTTGAGCATGAAGGATCTGGCTTTTCTGATGCATTAATAAGCTCTTGATCTACTGCAGTAGAATCTGAAAAATCTGCACTAGCTTAAAAATGTAAAGTGAAAGGATATTGTGTGGTTAACATGTAATTAGGATAATGCACATGGGTGAACTTCTTTTTCTAAGTCCATTGAGCAGGACATTGCTGAAATAGCCATCTTTTTACCACAGCATGCTGGTGAAAGTTCTTCCTTAAAGAACATTTAACAGCGTTTAGTACAGCCTTTGTGCAGACTCAGTTCTGCAAAAGTGTCAGAGGTAGAGGGAAAATGGTTTTTTATTGCTTCAGTAAGTGTGAAACACAGGTGATTTTTATTTCACACCATAAGCTTATTGCTGCTGCCTTCTTTTAGATTTTTTATCAAGTTGATTGCTTTCTTTACTGGAAAAAATTATGTCTTGATACAAAAAAAGTACAAATTTTCAAGGAGCTTGTCAGTAGCAGAATGTGGTTTTTTTTCGTTTCAAGTTAATTGTCAAGCAATGTCAGGTACTCAACATGTCCCTAAAAGCTAATAGGCTCTCGGTACAGGTTTCACCAGGACTGTGCATTTTAAATGATATTATAACTCTCTGTAACAGGAGGCTAAGATCAGTCATTTGCAGTAGCTATTGGAAGAACTTTGGACAATTAATGGATGATGTTGTACTATTATGGACCTCAGTTTTGCCTTAGTACTCTGTAACCTGCTTCCCTTTTACTGATGGGGCTTGGACCTTTGTTGTCTTAAGTCCAACCTCTGCTCCAAGCCTGATTCTGTTGAGTGGCAGCAAATTCAGAAGTTGATTTCTAAAACAGGCCAGCGAGTTAGCATCTGATTTTATGTAGAAGGTGAAAAAAACCTCAGAACAGCCCTACACTGAACCTTGATGAGTGGTGCTCTTCACAGGAAAATCCTACAGCTGACAACTACAGAGGCTGTCAGCTGAGTATCTCGTACAGCACAAACTTCTCTTGGCTGAGTGCAGGGAATTCAGTTTGCATCCACTTCCTGGGTCTCTGGCATCAGAATGGCCAGATATCCAGGAAGGATATCTGGATTTGTCCAAGTAGAGACTTTTTTTTTATCCCTTCTTCTTCCCCAAAGGGTTTTTTCAGGACTGTCTATTCCTGTGTGGGATAGAGAAAAATCACTCACATTGGATCAGGCCCATCATTTGCATCTGGGTCAAATAAGGCTAAGAAAAGGACTCCTATTCTGATGACCAGAAGACTAGAATAGTAACATCCAGATATGCTCTTTCTCCAGATTGGCCTTAGGAAATGAGATAGGACAGGATTATGGACAGTAGGCTGTAAACAAGGAGTGACTGGTTTATGAGAGTTTATGACTACATCTGTCTGCTTCTGGCCATGCTCCTCCATTGCCTGTAGTACCTACTTTTTTGGCATTGGGTTAGTTAATTGCTGGATTAATGAGTTAGGTAAGTTTACTAGGGAATTTCATGTGCATTGGAGCAGGTAGAATTGAAGAAGGGAGGTTGTGCTGCAGTTGTTCTCCCACTTTGGTACCAGTGCGTTGTTAATATGGCCCACAGAAGCACACATTTAAGATCATCAAAAGAAAATGGAAAAACATCCTTCAGAAACAAAAAATAAGGCTGGTCAGTGTACCAGATGTCACTCCAGTACCCTGTGTACTCTCTCTGGTTTTTTATTCTTTTGTTTTGCTCATACTTTTGTTCTGCTAGAAGCATTTGTTAAAATTTGTGTTAAATATTTCTCAAAATATTCTGTTGAAGTAGATGCTGCAGTGTGAAATCAGAATTCTGAAGTCTGATAAACAAGCCTGCAGAAGATCTGGGACCTGCATTTGGTCAAGGCTTAAGCTTAAGAGATGAAAACTTTAGTTTAAGAAACATTAAGGAAGAGAGGAGAATCCCCAAGTTAAAAAATCAAAAACCTCAGCACAACTTTTCTTAATGCTTGTTTCTTAGAATGCAGCCTACTTCCTTCCGAGGCACAGTCCATTTCCCAAATGAATCCATATCTGGAACTTTTAAAAGTAAAAACAAAAAAATATTAGTTTCATCCTTTTTTCCTTCTGGCACAGAGAATCTAGGAGGTATGTGTTTCTTGGAGCTGTTCCTGCATTTTACGTCAGTGGTCAGTTGCCATAGCTCTGCCACCTGAAGGGCTGTTTGCTCAGCCACTGTGTGGAGCACATTCTGGAGCTCTAATTCACTGGTGAGACAAAGGGTGACTGGCTAGGGAATAGCCAAATCCTCCCAAGCTCTCAGGCTCATTACTATGGGAACTCTATCAAGGCTGCAAGCTAGCATGGAATATTGACAGCATGAAACGTTGATGAGCACGCCTGCGTTTTGGCAAATTAGATTTACTATCTCATCCTATCTAATAGACCATTTAGAGGTCTGCCCCTGAGACACATCTCTTTAGCTGAGCATCTACCATCTTCTTGTAATGTTTTTATCTTCAGTCTGAATGGCCACAGCTTTATGAATATGCTTCTCTGTACTTTAATTTTCTTGTTGCTGGAAAAAAGCTTCTGGGTGGACATGCAGTTGCTAAGAAAAGGCAAACAAGGAGCTGCATTGAAATGTACTCTTGAACAAATTCATCAATTTATCTTTATATGTACACCAACAGACTTATTTTCTATATGTACGCACATTTATATACACAGACACACACACATAAAAACGCATTCTCCCAACTGGGTTGATGTGTACAGCATTGCAAAATAGATCTGCCATCATCCCTGACAGGCTGCTGGAAATGGAGTTGATTGAATATGACTCAGACTCTCAGTCTCATTGTCCAATTCATCAGTGAATGCACTGCAGGCTCATTGATTATATGTAAGACCAGCAGGAATGCTTGGCTTGCTTCATGGGGCTGCCTGTATTGAGCCATTATAAGCACTCTCTTCTCTGCTCTGTGCATGTAAATAAGTTCAGGTCACTTAAAATTGACAACTTAGACACAATTTTTATGAATTAAAAAAAAAAAGAGAAATGGAGGGAGTTCTTTTTGTAAAGAAGTTAGTTTCAGAGAGAACTGAGTCCTCAGACTAATAATTTAAATATTATGTTAGTATTTTGAAATAAATTTCTGACTGGTAAGTATTCCAGATGCAGTACTGAATTTTTTTTTTTGCCTTTTTCAGTATGAGTGACAGTGAGTGTGCCTGCATGTGGGGTAGAACTTAGACTATAATTCAAAATTAACAAAATATTGTAAATTAAAATGCTTTTCCACGGGTAGCATAATTGTATACCACAAGAAAACAATCTGGAAATAAATTTCTTCTAATAATTATGCACATGGCTATAGGTAAACTTCAGTTTCCCCATAGTAAGCTGAAATGTTGCTGTTCTATGCCTGTGATGTGCCTGTTCTCGGGAAAAGAAAATCCCTTTTACCTGGAAACAATAGATGTCATTGCACCTTGTATTTCTGTGTCCTTGTGTCTCGAGATGAGGAGTGGAATGGGCTTACTCATGTCCCTTACTCAGGGAAGAATGACAGAAGCACTTTTTTGGCTGCTGTTGATCCCACAGGCTCTATCTATTCATTGTGTCATATGATCCACTGGCAAAATATACAGGCAAAACAATTAGTTTTACAGTGTGGTCTTGCTGCTTTCAGACAGGACCCCTGGGAAGATGGCACACCTGTATGAACAGCTACAGCACCCAAATGTTGGGGTCTGGTAGGTTTTGTTGGGTTTGGTTGATTTTTTTTTCTTTTCTTTTTTTCCCTTTTTTGTCCTTTTTTTCTCTTAAAGACATTTTATGCAGTAATATGCCTTTCCTTCTGTAGTCAGGAATTTTTTCCAGTCCTCCGGTCTTCAGAAAATACCGTGTGAAGTCTTTGTCAGTGGAGACAAGAGAGTATGTAATGAAACAGTGTTAACAAACCCCCTTATCATTGGCATCCTAGTTTTGGGAAAAAGAGATGGAATGTCAAGGAACATCTTTTTCACATCCACAAATATAAAATATGTCAAAATTTTTGTTTGCTAAGCACTGAAAATATTGCAGAGTGCACTTGCAGTTATATAGTGTGATAGACAGCTTTTAATGCTGACATGTTTTTAACTAACAAGATTTATTGAGGAGGGGATTTGTAGCCAAAATATTTCAGCTACTTGTGCTGCTTAGGGATCCAGAAGCCCCAGTGGGAAGGAGGAGACCAGAGATGCTGTAAGGGCAGCCTGAAATTACCAAATAAGTTACACATATCTTGAAACACAGTGTGCAATTGCTGTTTGCACTGATCTCATTAGTTGGTTTACATATCCTGATTTTGCTCTCTCCCTGACCAACTGCCTGTACCTTGTGTTTCCTGAGTGTTTGTTTCAGTGCTGCTTACACAGGGAGAACAAACAATGCAGGCAGCCAGCAGAGTTTGCAGAGCACCCTGTGCAACGCCTCAGTCTCATGCTGCCCAGAGTCAGGCTCTGAACAAGTGAACTGCCTCTCCACTTCTGTTTGAATTTCAGTGCCCAGACATTAGTGCTGGGTTACCCAGTTTTCCACCAATCTCTGCTGCTTAAAGAGTGTTTGTTTTTTTCATGATTTTTAAAAGGAATGTTCATGCTGACTGATAGGACTCTGTATGTTGTCTTGTTAGTTCAGTAGCTCAAATATCATGTTTAGGTGCAGAATCTTCAAGTTAGTGAACCCATGAATCTAGATGAAAGTTTCTATTCTGAGTTTAATTGATCTAAACCCATAAAAGTTCTCACAAAATACTTCTTGTCCACTTTGTGTTTTATTCAAGCCGGGGGGGGGGGGCGGGGTGGTGGGGAGGGGGAATGGGAAATCAAACACCTACTAAATATTCAATGGGTTAGATAAAGACTGTTTTTACTAGAAAAAAAACGGCTCTCTATTCATGATGACATGTGTGTTTTGCCATATTCGTGGTTTTTTACCCTATGTATTTCTTGGGATTTACATGTATGTGATCCTTCCAGGAAGGCCAAGTGCCTTAGTGAAGCCATATATTGTAGCTTCTGCAGGTTAAATCACATGTTGTATATCCAAGAATTTCCTCTCATCTGTTTATGTGCAGTATTCTGGACTATTGTCATACTGCCACAGAAATTAGAACCTGAGGTGGCAGGCTTCATTGTTATGCTTTTTTGCAGTTGTTATTTTTATTTATCATTATTCTTAAGCTGCTGTTTGTCTGAATTTTGTGGATTGCTTTTGTTCAGTTCAAATATTATTAAATTTATACAGTGTGAACCATTTGGAAATTGAAAAAACACAAGATTCTAAATGCTGCAAATAGACAATTCTACACAATCTTCATTCTCCAGAATTTACAATGTCAGAAATACCAATTTCTCTTACTTAAATTGGAAAGATGGGTGGAGCTTTTACAGGCTTTGGGAAATGCCAAAGAAAGTGCTGAACATCCATGCATTTAACAGAGGTGAGCCCAAATTTCAGACACTTTGAGATTCCCTCGTTAAACGAAGGGCATTAAATGCAGTGCTCCATAGAGAGGAGAAGCTGTGTAATTGAGTGCATTGAACTGTTTGGCCTGGCCAGTGGGGATGCCTCCAGAGTGGCCCAGAGCAGAGTCTTCAGGAAGCAAGCTGTTGTCATGGCTTCAGATTCCTCCCGAATGTTCAGTTCACAATAGCAGAAGGATTAAGCATTTCAAGGAAGGGCTTGAAACTGAGTTTGTGGTGAGATGGAGAAAGGGGGCTCAGAAAAATCTGTGCTGGCTGCTTTCCAGCAGGGGATATACATAATGGCAAATGATGTCACGTAGTTGAGAAAGCAGAAGAATTCTTTAAACAGCAAAAAAGCAGGGCACTTGCTGAAAACCAGAAAGAGATAGGTGGTGTGAAACTGTGTGTGTATGTACGTGCATGCATGTTTGTAACATTTCTGGCTTACTGGTTTCCAGGAAAGTAGTAAGACACAAAACCACTTTTACACAGTCAGTGACTGTGGCAGCAGTGTGAAATGGGCAGAAATGGATGAATTGTATTTAGCCTCTGCGAACTGCAAGCTTTTCATTACTGTATGGTAGGTTACTGCAGCAGAAATGTGGTTCAGTTAAAAAACTGACATTAAACAAAGCCAGATGTACTTAAGTAGCAAAATATCCAGAAGAAATGACTTAACTTACAAGCTATGTGTGGATTAATGTAACTCCCTGATCCTCCCCCTATCCAACATCTCCATCCTCAAAGAAAGTCAAAATCAAAACAAAACAGAGAAGGGAAAAAAATCCCAAACCCATAAAACCTAAGACTCACAGCCAAGCCAATCACCGTAAGGCAATTTGCTAATGGTTTTGGCAGAAATGATCCTGTTCAGCTTGTCTTCCTGCCATGCTAGAAAGTTAGCATTTATCCATATGTGAAATGTTTTATTTAATCTAACAATATTTGAATTTGTTTCCTTCTTTCCCTGAAATATGGGGGGGGGGGGGATCTTAATTTCACTGTTATAACAAAGAAAAATAAATAGTTACTTGAAAGACAACACACTGTTTTTAGTTTAGAGAAACCCATTGTTATCTCAAGACTTAGGAGCACTGCTTAGAAGCAGCTGGATTGTTTCCAAGCTCTCAAAATATATTTCACATCTTGTGTATTATGTTTTTACTATGAAAACATATGAAACTTTCTCAGAAAAATTTACTTGGAGCAGCAAATGGAAAAAAGTCACAGATAGTAGCAGTGATAAGGGAAACTGGGTTGCTATTCTGGATCTTTCTGCTGTAAAAAAAGAAGAGAAATTACAAAGTTTACTGTCATTTTTACTGTCAAAGTGTTTATACACAGGTATGTCACAATTCTTGTTGTGAGGAATTGTTCAAATTACATTTGGGCAGTGGAGAATGTGACCTCTGTTGTAACTCATTAGGCCTGCAGAGAACTACATGTACATTTAATATCCGGAGCTTGACATGATGGCTCCCAGATGCTCAGAAGAGAAAGCCCCTCAGATGATGATACAAAGAAAGAATGGAACCCTAAAAAATGGGTTTTATTTGGGTTTTATTTTATTAAGAGTTTAAAGCTGTAATTTATTTCAGGTAATTTAATTACACATCAGAAAAGTTTGCTCCATATACTGGTATGTCTCAAGAGACTCCAACAAGTATACTGGACTTATTCAAGGGGGAAAGGTCTGGAATTCAAACCTATTTGTGCAAATCTAATTGGTTGTAGTCTTCTACTGACAGAAGTAAATGGTTCTTTAGTACATAGGTATTCCAGTAAGTTCAATTATTATTCTTACTTCTGATGCTTAATTGGCTCTCCTTAGGTTAGCCAGAAAGGGAAAAAAGTTGCTAATTGGAATCTTCTGGGAATATTTTTCTGTGCATTTTTCCACTCCTATTGCTTTCTTTCATATTCTATGTACTCCTATGGTGGGCATATATGTACCACTGCAAGATGATACCTCTCTAATAGGAATAAAATTGGTACAGTAACTCAGTGATCTTATTTTATAAAACCTGTTACAGGAGGTACCAGCCATGTGCAAAGAAGAAAGTAATATGGGGAAACTCTTGTAATGCTGCATCAGAGGCGAGGAGAGGACTACAGTGATGCAGAAAATCACTGAAATAGGTGCAGTTGTACTTTTGATTGGTCTCTAGTCACTTCTTGTATGTCCTCCACTCAGACTGCATTTCTCTCCAATCTCATTGCTTTTCATGTACTTGTTCACTTGAGAAAAGGAAAGCTTGAATAGGAAGAACTGCTGGTGCTCGACTTCTTTTGGCAAAAATAAATAAATTAGCAAGTCCATACTGTTCCTTCTAAATGTTTTTGAGGACTCTGGTGTTAGCAGCTGGGTTATTGCTGTTACAATATACCTCTGTAAATTCATTTGAAGGCACTAAGACAAAAAAATTATTTGTCTGTGTGTTCACCAAGGCAAAGGGAGGGAGATTACAAATATGAGATTGCATTATTTAAATGAAAGAAAAAGAAAAGTAGTAGTGACCAATTAAAATATTGTAATCCCTGCTGTGTCTCATTTCCTAAAGACAGGATATTTTGTCTGCTCTAACATCTGTTTTTATTGTTTCTTTTTGCTCAATACAGAGATACTGTAGCTGCTTTTGATTTCTGGCAAGTATTGGCAGGCATTTCTTAAATTTTCACTTGAGTTGTTGTTTAGAATCAGCAATGTTGTTTTCTTGGTATCCATTTGAATGAGGAAATACAAACCTCTGATTTTTCTTTCATAATATGTCCATAATATTTGATTTTCAAGTTTAATGTGATGAAGGAGATCAGCTTCAAAGGATTTCATGTATTTTATGACTTTCTAGTTAGCATGAAAAAGAGAATAGTCAAGGTGGTCAGAACCTGAAGTTTGGGTATTTATTTTTATTCTATGACAAAGGAGAGGCAAAAGCTTCTGTTCATTTTTTAAATTATGAACTAAGATGTGGTGTACTTCCGTTCCTATAACTTCTGGTTTTTATGTTTAAGGTGTTGTTACAGAACTACAATGCATGTGTGATGTTTGTGTAAGATGGGGAGTTTGTCTTGGACTGCCAAAGCCATAAATATCTCTCTAAGAAAAGGGAATTTTGAAACAAGTTTCCTTCCACAGAACTCCGTGCATCTGTCCTTTGCCTCTGTTTTGCTATCTCCTAATTTCTGTTCACTGGTCTTGTCCCTGTTTTGCAGCAGAATCCCTCCTTCAGTTTGCATCCAGATTTGAGGGACAGTTTTAAAGACTACGAAGTGTGAAAAATGGTAGCAGTAGTGGAAGGGGGAAAGGAAGGTGCTATCAGGACATTATCTTGCATGTCAACCTCCCTCTAGTCCTCGTGTTTTCAGCCCCACCTAATTTCTGAACATGGATTATCTAAGCAGTTGTTTGAACAGGAGCCTTGCTTTATAGAAGTGAGCTATTGGAGGTGTGGGTCTTATCACTGAAAATGGAGAGCCTGCAATAAATTTTAAGACAGATGAGGAAATGATAGAAATGAACCATAGTTTTTGTTTGCTCTTCACAGTGGGGTTTTACCACTTGCTGAAAGATTTTCTGTTTCAAGGGTGTAATAACAGTGTCACTATGGTTTTTGCAAAAGTAATATTTAATGGATTTGGTGGAATAGAGAAAGTGGTTCTAAGAACAGTGAACACAACAAAACATTTATGTTTTCTTACTTTATTTTAAGGAAGTACTCTCTGCCCAATTTTTTTTTCCTCTGTGAAGCCCTGTGGTACAAACTAAAGCATTCCAGATTTCCAGTTGTACTGAATGATCCTTGTGTGGGTGTCTCCCAACCTCAAGTATTCTATAATTCTACAATGGCAATGTCAAGCTTAGTTCATGTTGAGGTGTCTGAGAACTCAGCAATAATTTATGATTATGAATTTCCATCCTATTTAATCCAAAATTATACTTGCTAGAGGGACTTGAAACACCACCTATGCCAAACAGAACAGAAGAGATGGCTATCCTTTTACTCTTCGATAGCTTTT
Source organism: Melospiza melodia melodia (assembly GCF_035770615.1). Classification (NCBI taxonomy): domain Eukaryota; kingdom Metazoa; phylum Chordata; class Aves; order Passeriformes; family Passerellidae; genus Melospiza; species Melospiza melodia. The sequence continues at coordinate 23,319,832 of NC_086202.1, forward strand.
CTGTGTCTTCTGTGTCAGAACTGCTAGCAGTTAACTTCTGTTTACTAGCCAGGGAGCTGTTTATAAATGTGCACAAATAAAAGTCCTGATATTCTGGTCTCAGGTAGATGGGATGAGGTAAGGAGTAGTACAAAAAGAAATGCACTGTCAGTGACACTACATGCCTCGAGTGCTACAGTAGGCAGAGCAAGTCACAGGATTTGTAAAATAAAAGAAAAATCTTCTTAGAGATGTATAGTTTACCTCTCTATGCATGTGTGTGCTGTGAAAGATACAAAAGACTGGCTGAATAAAAACTCTTTCTTTGATGTTACACAAATGTTTCTTATTAAGAGAAGCCTAAAAGACTTAAATTTCCTCGAACTGGGGTTTACTTGTGCTTCTATTGGTTCTTCAGTATGTGTGAGGAGGTGTTTTATTGTGACTGTCCTCTGTAAGAGGTGTATTTTGCACTGAATTACATCTTTAACTTGATCGAGGTATCTGGCAGTTTAAAGCATGAAAATACAGCACAACTTAAAACAAGCAAAAAATATCCTATTGATTTGGACCACTAGAAAATTATATGGATGGACCTCATGAGCTGACATATTAGAAACCTGTTAGAGGTCAGACTTCCAAGTCAGTATGTTAAAATTCTGAGCATCAAACCAAATAATCTGGTTTGGGTTAGATCAAATTCATTAGTAGGAAGAGAAGTTAATTGGCTTTTCAAGCTGGAATTTCCTTCTTCCATATAAGTGTTAGCTGTTCTGGTTGCTAACTAAAACTTTCTGTACAGATGCTCTGTTTGCAGCCTGAAAGGGGCCTCTCTCTTTCTTTTCTGCTCTTTTTGAGGCAAAAGAATGGTCAGTTGCTATGCTATCCTCATTCTATTTTCTAAGCAGCATGATTTTAGTTTTTAAAGCATTAAAATCCATGTCAAAGACCAAAGACCTGTTGCTGTCTTTTCTTTGTGGCAGAGGTAACAGGTAACATGCTTTTCTTTTCCATCCTCAGCCATTCTGGACTTTGGTGTTTATGTATTGTAGAGGGATCTATATAACTAGTAGATGTGTGGTTTGAGAGGTTTCTTAAGAAGTTTTCTAACTTTTGTCTCTCCCCCTTTTCTCTGGGGCAGAGAAAGGAAGCACTTGGTTCTGGTCTTTGAAGCTGTGCTGGCCCAGAGACTGTACCAGGGCACAGCACCCCCTACCCTTGCATGGTCATTTAGACCACATTGCAGGTATGAAAGCTTGCTTTAGAAATGATGGCAAGACCAGCTCAGTGCTCTTCAACTGAAGAATAAAAAATAATCAGGAATGTAAGAAGCTTGAGCATCATTTAATTAAAAAGGAGGAAGTGTTTTCCTGAAATGTAAAAGAATGTGATGCTGCAATGCTGTAGCCCCATGTGTTCCTTCAGAAAATAATAGTGCAGCCTGCAAAGAATTACCTCAGCACAGAGCAGTAATGTGCAGTTGTGCATTGTGAATGTCCTGTATGAAACAGTGTTGCAGACATTTCTCCACAGAAATCCTTTCTTTCGGATTTCTGTGTCTTCGGAAGGCCAGAGGCCTCCGAAGAGAAGGTAAACAATTATTATCAGCTGCTGTGGAATGCAACAGGGACACCTTGATTGGCTCATTTCCTATGTTTATAATTAAGGGCCAATCACCAGCGCAAGCTAGGGGACTGAGTCCTTGAACACAACTTTGTTGTAGATTCTTTTCTATCTATTCTTAGCCTAGCCTAGCTGCTCTGAAAACCTCTCTCTATATTCTTTTAGTATAGTCATAATGTATTATATATAATATCTTAATAAATCAAGCCTTCTGATCAAGATACAAGATTCACCGTCTCTCTATCACCAGCTGCGACCCACTCAGGCTCGGTAATAAAACAGCTCCTCCCCAGATGGTTCCGTGAGGAGCCCCTGGTGCTGCCGCAGGAGGGGCTGGCGTGAGGGGCCGTGGCAGCCGCCATTACCTGTGGCACTGACCGTGGGCCGTGCGCCATGGCCCGGCCTCGGGGGGCATGGGGACCTGCCCAAGATCTTCACAAAATAACTGTGGTACAAGCCTTCTCCCCAGTCCTGAGCCACCCTGACACCTGCCATCATGTTCTCTTTTGCCACACAGCCATAAGAAATGAGGTATCCTTCTGAAAATTTCTCTGAGGGGAGCCATGGTGGGAGTTGTTCTGCCGTGTGGTGATGGAGTCGTGCATCCTAGGCCTCTGATACTTTTACAAACTTACACAGGCTTACAAGATGGATTTTTCCTTTTCTGCTTTGCAGTAGCGTTACAGGGTGACAGCAAAGACACTAGTATTTAGATTAGAGATGTTGAGAGATGTAGATGGACCTGGGAAGCCCCAAATGAGTGCAATCAAATCTCTGTGACAGAAGGAAAAGTGTAATTTTATTTGTGACACAGATCACTCTGTTCAGAAGCTCAGTAAAAAGTGTCATTTGTGTTGCTATGTTGTGGCAGGTTAGTTCAGAGGACCATGAAGGAATATAAATACAGAGCCTTATGTCAAGCAAAGTTTAGGAATGGAAGAATGTTTTTTATGGTCCTTTATTTTTGGTTTTTTATTTGTACAACAGCAAGCAACACGGTTTGTTTCAGATTACAGATAAGTAAATAAAGATAAGACTTATTTTAAAATGGTTATAGAGGAGTAATATATGCAGTACTAAAGTACAAACACCATGTACTTCAGATGTGTAAAATTGCTGATATTTTGTAGTCGATAGCAGCAGTACAACCAGGCCTACAGGCTTTCTCTCTGCCTTGTCACTGACAACTGTGATAAGATACCCTCAGCTTTGCTTCCTGAGATTTAATTCAGAGGCTGGGAGTCCTGTTTACCTCTTTTGATATCGCAGTTTCTTGCTTTATAAGGGCAAAAAGAATTAAATGAGTAAGATCTGTCTCTTCTTTCAGGCTGGATTTGAGTTCTCAGAAGGTACTAATATCCCTTCAGTGTAATAGACTTCCTTTAGTATCACTAAACTTTCTACACTATGTGACTGATAAAGAATTCTAGAATCAAATCTTATGTAGTGTAGGAATGCAAACATATACTTGCAATGACATTCTGATATGTTGAGGTCTTCTATATTTCACTTTTTTTTTCCTGCTCCTTATTATGTTGTTGCCTTATTCTCCTATTGTATTGGAAATCAGCTAATCCTGGGTCAAAGTATCATAAAAATGTTTGTCACAGGTTGTATTTTAATGAAAATAATAAATATAAGCTGTTTTGCATTTGCAAGATCTTTCTTGCAAAAGAGATGTTGAATTTAAACGGAGTACATTGGCAAAGCCAGCACGGCAGGCAGGAATAACATGGTATGCCTGGGAAACACCCACATCTAACTTCTATTACTGCTTGCTTCATTAGGCTCTGAAAATCTGACTTTAATTTTGTTTTGTTTTTCCACAAACATCAGTACTTAGTTCAGTACTTTAGATTTTCTCTATGTGAAATGGAAAAGATGTGTTAGGAAAAATGAGGAGTAGCACAAGGACAATTGAGCATAGCACAAGACGGCTTTCATTTATCCCAGCAGCTGGACCTGAGTGCTCTGGCAGGTAATGTATTCTTGAGGAATCCCTAAAAACAGGTTGAGATTTTATACTTAAGGAGAAAAGAAATAGAGAAAAAGCATTCTTGTTTTGGGATGTATCTCAGTCATTTTATATAGCATCTGCATGATGTTTTGTGTTATAATCCTTCCACTTTAATGAGACTGTAATTTAGCATGAAAATACTCTCATATGCTTAAAAGAATTCTGTGACTTCCAGAAATGTAAAGCATATGTAATCTAGTGAGAAAATCTGATCATGTTTTGGCAAAGGCTGCAGGGTTGCTATTCACTAAGTAACAAAATCTGAGTTTGATGTCAAGTTTCACACAAAGTTAAACACATTTCTGTGGAATAACGGGGAGAATATTCATTCACCTGTAGAATGCCTTTGGCAGTTTTATATCTTGTACACAAAAACCAGGTAATTTGCTCAGTTCCAAATTTGGTTTGATCTTTTATTTCCAGTAAATAAGAATTCATGAAAAATAGGAACATAGGGGTATTTGAAGCTTGTGACTGGGGAAGACACAGCACATTGATTTTACAGGCATATATCCTGTGATGATTTCGGCTTTCAAGTAAATATTCCTACCCTTATAAAACTAACTGGGGGGAGGTAACTGTAGATGGTATAGTGTTTTTTTCTTAAACCTTAATGATTTAGGGCAGTAATGAGTCAGTTGGAGGGGATCAAAATATGTCCATTTTACAGAAATATCCAGTGTTTACAAGTGAATTAACACTGAGAAATACCTGTCTGCAGTGCCCCAGCATATAATCTGTTTTGCACTTTGCAACTCAGAAGATAATTCACTAAGTGAAAATTCTACTACTGTGGCTGATTACTTCCAAAGCACTAAGCAAGCTTAATTATTTGCATAAATTCAAATCTAACTGTTCTTCTCATCTAGGGATTTCAAAGATTGTTTTTGCATTGGTAGCATTTAAACTGTGTGCGGCTATACTCTAAAGTCCTTTATAACTCTCTGTGGCACTTCAAAATCTCTTTATCATACCAAGATTAACCTCAAGACCTGTCTGTGTTTCCAGTACATTTGTGAGTTTTCTATTTTTTTATGTTTCAGCTGAATTCAGGCTGCTTCACAACCATAACCTTGACTTGCTGACAGTGGCACAAATGCCATGAATAGTACCAGGACTTCATAATCTTTATATAACTTAATATGATTATTATCTTTATATGATTGTCTGTAGTTTTTGCTTTACATATCTTCCCTCAGCCTCCTGTAACAGAATGATTTCAGTCCAATGTGTGTGTAGCATAGTTATTTCTGTCTGGTATGAAAATTGTGATAGGAAAGATATTATTTGCCATTTATTCATGTTTAAGTATATGAGTTCTTTAGAACACTAATTTGAACCAAATAGCCCAGAAAGGAGGTGGGTAAAGTCAGTTGGGGATGTGTTTGATCTGCACATGAACTCAGGCAGTGATTTCCTGGCACTTAGTACAGCTCAGATACCATGAACTTGGTTAAACACACAGGTGAGGTACCTGACAAGCAGGTTTTGAACAGAACAGGCTCATTCATGTGGATGCTGAGGGTTGTGCATCTCTCCTGACCTTATAGCTCCCTAGAGTGGCATTACGCTGACACTGAAAACTTTCATGGTTCTACTTAAAATCATCCAGTATGTGTGTATGTGTGTATATGATAGTCTCCTGAACCTTCAGGTTTGTTTGGTTTCTTTTAAGCCCTTTTTCCAAAGTTTTAGGACTGTAAAGTCTGATATTTAAGCCTGGAAAACAATAAACCAAAAAGCCCCAAGTGTATGTGTGCAGTTTCTTGAAAGGGACATGTGTGTGTACCCTGGGGTCACCAGGTAACTGTAGCAGAGCAGCTCTGAGATGGAGCTGACCCTCTCTACCTCCTGGCAGTTGTGCTGTTTCCAGATCCCAGTTTTATGGCCAGCTATCTTCATGTGCAAACTGAAAGTGTGATTCTACTTGTTTGACCAGAAGTCATCCCTTAGCTGGAGGACTGTGTGACCCTGTCCTGCGTATGAAAGTGGGCAACAGAGCAGAGAGAAAGGTGATGCTGCAAGCAGTTCCCTTCCTCTCTGCCAAAACAGGTAAATACAGGACATCTGGATTAGTCAGGGGAAAGCAGTAAAATATTGCTTTGTAACAGCAAAGTGGTGTTTAGCTTGTCGTTAATTCTCTGTGCATAAAGCCAAGTCAGCTCAATGGCTTCAGTTCCAGAGCCTGGCAGGAATTTAGTCCTGGTTTATGTGATTGGTCCTCTCTAATATCATTCAGGCAAGGTTGCTGATAAGGAGAACTCTTTTAATTGCTCATTCTCTGACATCAGTATAAATCTGCCATTCAGCTAAGCTAAGGACATGAACATAGTATGCTTGTCTTGAGCAAGACAAAAGTGTGTGGTAGGTCTATGCCAAACGATGTACTTCTCTTTCAACCACCTGGAATGTATATTAAACATGAATTGCCCAGGAAAGAAAAGGTATAAAAACATAAAAAATGTAAAAGCATAAAATTTTGATCTTGTGTTTTAGGAGTGAGGTATACCTGCAAGGTGTCAATAAGCTTAAGATGTGAAACTGTGAAATAGGTGGCACATTTTTATTTTTCCTGAGGGCAATAAGACAAGTCAAGTCCTCCCCTCCAACAACAACAACAAAAAAAGAAAACCCAAACCAAGCTAGCAAACCCCAAAAATAAACAAAATTGACATCTGGGGACTTGCCCATGACCTCTTGACTTCCTAAGTAAAATTAATACTTTTAGAAACTAATGAAGAATACTTGAAGATGTTCCTCAAGATTTTAAATATTAGTGTACTTATAAAATTTCTATCATCAATATAGTTGTAGAAACCTGATTATACATAAAATTTTATCCTTATAACTCATGTAAAATAATCAATCTGGTTCTCTTTGTGTTAGTTTACCTTCAAGGAGTTATACAATAAATGCATAAATAGTGAAATAATGCTGTTAATTAGACCTAGGCTGGTATTGTGACTGTGAAAAGGGTACTTTGGGCAAGAAAAATCTTTCATTTAAATGACGTAGGAAATGTTTATATCCAGCCAAATTCCTGGCAACATATGTTTTGGTATTTTAGTTAAAAGAAGCCCTCTTGAACTGCTCAGTCAGACATCACTTGAGCCTTATGTTTGATGAAAATTCAAGTTTTCCCCAGATGTTAAAATTCTATGTATTTAGAGTGTAATTGATGCTGAAGTTTTTCAAACTGGGCTTATTCTACAGTTTTGATGCAAGTTCCTGCACTTGTCATACTTAGACTGAAGTTGTTGAAATGATTTTGTGCAGAAAATTCATGGAAGAGCTTTGCAGAAATGTAGAATTTTGCAGAAATTATTTTCAAATGTGACCATCACAATCATTACAGCTCTTTTTAAATCTACAGGGGTACTGCTGAAGGAGGACAGAACTGTGGAAATGTCACCATGGCTGTTGGGTGCCTTGAGCTGAGGCCCATTGACTCCTGGTTGCTTTGGTTAACAAGGCACAAGTTCCACAAGAACCTTTCTTACTCACAATGAAATGCTCCAGGAGATGGAATGCTGCATTGTGAAAACCAGCAAATATGAAAACCATTTGTGCAAGATCTCTGCAGAAGGTATGATTTTTCTCTTCTATGGCTGGTTTTGCTCTCCTGAACACAGTATGATACACTGGTAATGCTCTTGCTAATTGCCAGTTGAGCAGGAACTCTTCTTAGAAAATGGGAGGAAAGAAAAAAAAGCCAAGACCAAGTATGTTTTCTTTTCAAATCATGTAATCTGTTGTGAGATAGAAGCTCATCTGAGTCCTTTGGATGGCTGACATAAAATGGTAGCATTTCTAGAAATGCTAGAGTTCTTTTTCTATTGACTTTCCCCTCTCTTTCTTTTTAACCACAATTCTTTCAAATACATTTTCTGTTAACAGTTGACATTTCTCCTCTGCATGATTTCAGTTCCTGGTAGTTTACCGTGTGATCTCATAGCTGCAGCTGAATAAGCTTTAAAAATGTTACTTTGCCTTTAACTTAGGATTCTATCTTTCAAAAGTTCCATTAAGTTCTAATTTAGAAGAAGAAAAACACATGGGGGAGGAGGACTAAGCAAAAGTCTCTATAAAAACACTGTTGGAAGTTCCAGAAGGCAGCTGAGCAAGCTCCTAGTTTTTATTGCTAGTGCATAGCACACATTTTTGAAGAAAACAAATAATCAGATATTGTGCATGGGACTCAGTGAGTTGTAGAAAAGATGGCATTCTACCACACATTGCAGGCTGTGCTGCACAAAGAGCTCTCCAAGCGTGGGGGACTAGGCAAATATGGTTGGTGGCTGTGACCCTGCTGAGGAGGAGAAGGCATGTAACCTGCTAAAGACATTTAGTTACTTCTTGTGTACAACAGCTGTCTCCTAATTCCTTAACTTTAGGGTCAGGAGGCACTTATGATCTTTAATAAGATCAATAATGCTTCTTTTTCTCCCTAAACCATTGATAAATGGCAATCCTTTGAAACATTGTGATGAAGAATTTTGTCATTGCTTGCATTGCTTGTAGATATTAAGTCGGGCATTGGTGATTGAATTCAAACAGACTGAATCAAAACCAGTGTTTTGGAGAGTTATTTTTAGACTGTGTAATTGCATTAATTGAATTTTCCAAGTGGTTCTGGAGCATCTGTATGTGTAGGAATAGATATCAGTGGCCAAAGTAACTTGGAAGCAGGAGACCTTCTTTAACTAGATAAATATGCTGTGGAATTTTACAGCTTCATTGCTCATAAAAGTAGTCCCTGTTTATCTGTTTGGACATATTGATGTTGGTACTGAAATGTGTCCAGGACTGGACCTTCAGCAGAGTAATTTTGTGTGTTTTAATGTCAAGTGTTACTCTTTTAATAGACCCTCCACAAGAAAAGTTCTGCCAGTCTGTTCTAATATGTTTCTGGTTTGATTTTACACTTGTGATGCCAGCGTAGATTAAGTGTGTGATGCCAGGAAGATTGTCTTGTGAGTGAAGAGAGATTTTCCTGCTTCCCACCAATCCTGTTCTCTGAAGCATTGTGGGAGGCTACCTGTTTTCATTTACATCTCTTGATCACAGAGGCAATCACCAGCTGCAGACATAGTTCACAAAAAACATGAATGGCATCCATCTAAGACAAGAATTAATGATTTTTTTTTTCTTGCTGTCAATATTATTCTGTGCTTCAAACATAGCAACTTATGGTACTTATTAATGCTCAGTGCCTCACAGAAGCCTTTGTCTTCTATCTTCACAATTTTTGCAGATGAGCAGAACAAACCAAAGCCTTGGTTGTAGTTCTTGTCAAAACAACTCTGTATCTCTGTGTTCAGTATATTTTAAAGTTATGTAACATAACTAAACAGTAGAGAAGACAAGCATGAATCTGTACTGTGAAGGATAAGACATGGAAGTGGAAGCTAGAGATGGAAATTATTTCTGACTGTGCCATGGCTCTTGTGTAATCCTGGGCAAATCACCTGGCTCTCACACAGAATAGAGACTTAAATTTGTAGATAAATAGTTTTTGAAGCCTAGTAAATAATCCCATTATGCCTCTGTTTGCCTTTTTGTGAAATGGAAATAAGAGTATTCCTTGTGCCCATCAGATGGTTGGAATACTCTTGTGATAGGCCTTATGCAAATGTCTATGTGCAGTCCTTAAAATGAAAAGTACTCCTTTTGGAAATAAAGAACTGCAAAATTAGTCTCTATCTACCTTAAGCTTTATGCCCACTTCTTCCTTTATTTTTCTTTCTTTCTCTTTTCCTTTTTTTTTTCCTCCTGCCTGTTTCAGGGGCTCAGTGCTGCAATGAATGGAGCTTTCTAGGGAATGCAGCTGTTCAGTCCTAGAATTAATATGCAAATGCTCTTCTCTTACTGAAGCAGGGGAGGAAGATGGAACATAGCTGTATTTTCTCTAATCAGCATACTCCCTTTTTCATTTGGAACTACAACAAAGCTGACTGTCAACTACGCAAATAATGGAATATTTCTTTCTGCAGAAATAAACATTTTCATAAGCATACATTTCTTGAAAGCTTTTACTGACCAACCCAAACAATATTTTAGTTCAATGAAAAAATATATATTTAGAACTATTCACACACAAATCTTCCATGCTTTTTCAGTAAAATAAATAGAACAAACTAAATGCACTGACAGAATGCTAATTGCAGCTGCAGAAGTGTAATACAGAACTGCAAAAGTGACTACCTCTGGATTTTTTTGCAAAACGCAAATTCACATATTGGAACTATGTGTGTTGTAGAGGACCCGTTCTGCCCTCAGATTTACAGGTGGGGGGTCTCACAGAAACACCTCAAGTCTGATTTGTATGTCTGATTCCCCACAGGACAAAGAGTGTAGAAGTTTACCCCAGAGGAATAATGAGATTTTACTGTTTTCTCAGCACAAATGTAATTCAACAAGATATGACATGGTAAAAAATTGGACTGCTGTCTTTAATTAATCCACATAAATAGAAAACATTTTAGGAATTCAGATATCCAAGACCACCAAGTCAGCTATGCAGAGGGGATCAGTGATTCCCGAAAGTTTTAGTAGAGTGGAAGAAATGGTACAATGGTTGTTATGGAGAGAACTTTTGATATTGCATAATATGAACATGGATTGAAAAATATGTGTTCTGAAACTAGTGTGTGACAGGCCCTGTGTTCCTTTTTACTGCTGCCTAATTTGGTTTGTTCCCTTTTAGGTCAGCCAATGCATCTTTACATTTGACTGCAATTTCTTTGGACAGTTTGAGGTAACCGTAAAATAAAACTTGAGCAAGGAACACAGGACAGAGTTAAAGCTAAAAGCAAGATTCTCAAGTCAGAGCCAAGAACATTAAATCAATAAAGCAAGCTATTGGAAAACAATGCAGGGATTGAGGCTGGAACTGCAGGGTGGACTGACCTAAGCCAACTTAATCAATAGCTTGGCTGCTCAGTTGGGAATAAACAGAACTACTTGTAGGTGAAAAAGAAAAATGTGGCAATGGAACCTTAACTTCTAAGACATATCTAAGCCAAGTAACTTCTGCATTGGAGCAGTGCAATTTGGCAGTGTCTTAAATGGCTGAATGCCTTAGTGAATGTGATCTATGAGCTGTGTCTGAAACTGGTAAAATAGAAGGACAAAAATAGTCCAATAACAGACAAAGACACCCCTCAGCTGAAGGGGTAGAAACACCTGATATTTTAATCAGGCATACTGTGTATGGCATGAATCGAATTCTATTAAAGGTGGCAAAAAAGTTTCATTAGTCTTAAAATTCCTGACTTCAATTACATCCTTCTAGAAGCCTTTTACAAAAAAAAAAAAAAAAAAAGTCAGATGGTCACATATTAGGTGATTTGTTCTTTTTCCTTGTGGAAGTGGTGTAAAAAGAAATAGGTGAGACATTGTGAAGAAACAAAAACAAAATAAATGAAATTGAAGATGCCTTACTGTAGGACAGTAAGATAAAAGCTGAAGTAACTTTCTGAGCTGCCTTTCTGTTGTCATCATAATCATAATATCCCCTTTTTAATTCCCCCCCCAATTCTAACAAAGGCAATTTTTGATTCACTTTTGTGATCTGTACGCTGCTCTTACAAGATGTGGCACTTGTGATGATTTCTGTCAGGTTTATATGATATCTGGTTACCTCTAGATGCCTGTTAAGTATGTGCTGGGCAGTTAACTTCAGCTTTGTTGGCAGATTCATTACACTCATTTATAAATCCATGGGATTGTGGCCTATTTATACTCCAGGTAATTTTGGCACTGGTTGCTGAAATAGAGTAAGCACACAAAAATTGATGGTCCTATTATCTCTCACAGAACAGAGAGCTATTAAAAAAAACCAAAACAAGCAAAACCCACCCCAACTCTTAAATTTGTGACCCTAAGTAGCATTTCCTTGAGAGGCAGGCCCAACTGTGAGTAGGAAATCTGTCCACACAAGTGGTAGTTAGAGTTCATTTTCCTTTTTTTGGCACTAAATCAAGAACTACACAAAACTTCAGCTATCTGCAAAACCTTTAGCCAATCATGACCTTTCCCCAAATTCCCACCAGGTAGCCTCAAATGCAATCTCTAGTTTGTCTTCTGAAATTATAAAACTGCTCCTTTTTCACTTGGATAGATTTTATATATTTCATCAACCTGGATGCCTAATTTAAATGAAAATTGGTGATAGTGAGTGTGATAAGGCTTTGCCAGCTAAATCTTTAATGATACAGACATGCCATTTGTAATATCACTTAATGCTTAAGATGAAGGTCAGTGAAGCCCTTGGAAAAATCTTTCTTGGCATCTCCTCTGTCTTCTCTCACTGCCTTACCTGTTCCCAGACAACCAGTGCACCCAGAGCAGCAGTTGGCACCTAAATTACCTGTTAGACACACAATTAATCCAAAACAAATAAGTATTTTTCTTTTCCTCTTTTTTTTTTTCTTTTTTTTTTTTTTTTTTGAGGGAAGAAAGGGGATATGTGTGAAGTACTGGGGGAGAAAGAGGAGCACTAGCACTCAGGAGGACAAGAATGTGTTCCCTTTCCCCTTCTTCACCCTTGTGGGAGTGAAGCTCTTGTGCCTGATACATAGCACAAGACTGGGCTGGGACTCATCATTTTTTGTGATACCAAGCCAGACTAGTGGGGAGAATGTGGTGCTGCTCTCTAATCTTTGAAGAAGTTGTCACTGGGATAAATTCTGCATTTTCTCAATTTCTGTGAACCTCAATAAAAATAACAATTTTAAATATGATTGTAAAACATGCTCAGAATGTGGATTTTTTTTCTATGGCATGCTAAGCATGCTTCCTCTGTACTTGTTTCCATTCTTCCAATCCCTTTATTTTCAAATATTTTACTATTACATGTCAAATGCAGTCAAATAGTGTTAGACTTGTACCTGAAGTTTGAAATGATACAGTTTTAGTTGGTATTTTTAACCAACTTAGCCTATATTTAATTCATGGTTGAGGCCTAGAATGTGGTATGTTTGAGAGGGATTGTCTTTCCTGAAGGCAGCAATCATCTTCCATACTGTTTACTTCTACAGCTTCAAATCCTTCACATGTCTGTGATATGTTGTTTGTTCACACTTGGAATATCTGAAACAGATGGTAGTAAATAAGTGCCAAATTAATTTTTCCACCAAAACCTTGTATTGAATTTAGAATCTTCATCAATCTCAACAGGGAATGCAATTTGTCTTTGCTAAGTTCTGCTTCCTTAACAAGCTGTCAGCCTTTGTTTCCCGGGTTTTCTCTGAAATAAATAGCAGAATATCAAAATACCATGAGATTCTCATCTTTACCACAGCTTCCTTACCTCCATCCTTTTGTGTTACCTTTCATGTGATGATGGAAATCCTGTATTTATTCACAAGTGCGGAGGTCCAGACAAGCATCTAAACTTAGGGACACCTGAACCTCCAAATAAATCTTCATCACTGAAAAGAACTGTCAGAATCTTCTCATCAGGCATCTGCAGTTTCTGACACTATGGGGGGTTTTATATCTTTCATTGTAATACCTTGGTGCCTCATACTTTGAGGTGAATTGGTCCTGTCAATGCCTGTGTCATAAGGTGAGGGTTTTTCATCTGTGTTTGCCAGATATAAACTGGAGGGACAGTTTGTCTTGATGTTTTGCTGTTCAAAGTTTTTAAGAGAAAACCCCATGAACTTCTAACTCCAACCTTTCATTGCACTGAACATGTTTTCCCAAGCCTGGTTTGTAAATTCAGGATGTCTTCTGTTATTTGTCCTGCCTACTGCTTACAGTGGTTTGTATGGAGTTTTACACTGAAATGATCTGGGACAGCTTTTCACATGTGCACATATCTCTGTGTGTGTGTACATAAATATCTATAAAAATACACCTTTGCATGCTTGTATACATTAATAATTCATAGCTGAATGATTTGTTGATTGGGGTTTGTCTCTCTACTCGTTGTATTAGTGAAGTGGGGTCTCTGTGTAAAGAGGCAGTGAAAGAGAGTAGTTTTATAAATCTTAGAGAAACTTGTTTTCAACCCAATTACTTTGGCTCAAGCAAATTAAACTCTTTCAAGGGAAACCTAGATGATGTAATTTTTCGACAGCTTTTCCTGTCCCTGTCAAAGACATGACTCAATTAAAGATGGATCTTGGGACCACACTATACAAATGTGGGCAAATGGAATGAAAGGATTTTGAGCAGAATGCAATAATAGGTTTGTTGTGGACATTTCCTGCCCTTTGCTTCTCTAGCCATACAAATTACAGCATGAGAAATAGCTTCTAAACTTTTTTTATTATGTAACTTTTTTGCACCTGAAATTACATTGCAGAAATCCTATTCTGAACTCTGGTTTCCCAATGGAAAGCTTAGGTCATGCTAAGTAGCCTGGAGGGATGCATTTGCCTGATCAAATTTGATATATTCTATGTATCTTTCCTCGCTTCTTCCCTTCTCCTGGTACATCTATTCTACAAGCTTTAAGTCAGTAATCAACTTCAGCACCCACGCATTAGAGTGATTATTATTTTACAATATATAACGTCTTACATTTGGACCTCACTGTTCCCTTTATGTAAACATAAGATGGGAAAAGATTAAATTTGTACCTTGAGTAAAACCGCGCCATATATATGTAGGAAGACAGCGTTAGACTTGTGTTCCTTTGATAAATTAATGCCTGCTAAAATAGAAAAAAATCCTGTCATTGAAGCCACAAAATGTACAATTATGAATCATCAGAGGTAGTCAAATCTTTCATTTCCTTTACTCTAGTGAAAAGAACTGTATACTGGAAAAAATCCTTTTATAAAGGAGGCAAAATAACAGTTTGGGGGAAAAAATCTCAGATATTCTTTAGGGTATTTAAAAATGCTTGAGGGTATTTTTGATTAAAAATGAAAATTAAAAAATGAGAATTGTCGCAGACTAAAAAACATATATGTGAAACCAAAAATAGCGTCTCAAGAAAATCAGATGAAAATTTTCATGGAACTTTTAAGAACTTCTTTTTGGGATCTCATCTGTTTTAATTCAGATATTGTGGCATTTTTGTAGCAGATTCAAAAGCTGTTAAGCTGGTGTAAAGGACCCATTGTAGTGTGACATACCCTGATTAATCCCTTTTCCATAGAACTTCATCTTAAAACTAAACAAGATAAAATATTTTGTTATTTTCTAGTAAGAAACTTGAACATGAATAGTTTCATGGTTAAAACATATACATCTCAATCTTGTACAATTTCAGAGGTTAAATATTTCATAACCTAAAGTTTCTCATTCAATGAAAAACTATAAACCAAACATCTGGAGAGACAAATATTTTACAATAAAATGAGGTCTTTTTGATATGTTTCTCAAATTTAATTACAATTTTACACAAATTTGACAAATTTGACATTTAGCTGTGGAGAAATTGTTTTGGGGTTGATTTTCATATTGTTTTAAGATAAGCAAAATAATCTGACCAAGTTATACACTTAGTGCTTTGTATTTTGCTAGCTTTTAAACCCTCCTTCTATTTTGTGCTAAACAAAATTAAATACTATTAAAAAGCTCATTGAATGAATGAGTAGGTTTTAGAATAAAACAGTCTTTTTACATTATCCACTATTCCACAATGCCTCCTTACCTATTTAAATTAAAATAAAAGTATTAAATTATAGAAAAAAAACCCAACCTTGTCATCTCTTTCACTTATTTGTCTTCTTAACATGGTCTGCAAGAAAAATCTGTAACTTGCTTAATGAGATATGCTCTTTCAGTCAGGTGAGAGAAAGTAATGTACTGGGAACCAGCCTAAATAAATCAAAGCCTATCGTACAGATGTTCAAAAATGATTAGAAGCCTGAAAATGCAAATAAGCATTGGCTAAATTTTTCTAAGTGCCTAAGTCAGATGCCTAACTCTCTCTAATTTCAGAGGGATTTAGCTGTCTAACCTGCCTAAGTGATTTTGAAAAATAACAAGCTGCCTATTTGCATCACTAGGTGCCTAAACACTTTTGGAAAATTTGTCCCTGAATGTTCATAATAAAGAAAAATGACACATCAAAATATGGAACTTGAGTTTCAAAGTAAGATTAGAACAGAGTTTCAGAGAAGTCCAAGCTGGTCTTACAAAAGCTTATGAGGGATGACTGTGGGTTCCTAAACTTTTGTAAGCCCTGGTACATGAATAAACCTGCCATCTTAGCCTAGATGCCCCAAATGAATTTTGATGTTGTCTGATTATGCCTAGCAGGCCAAGCTAGGTAATGATAGTAACCAAATGGTACAGTTTGAGTGCAATATCAGATATTCAACCATTAACATGGGGTATTCCCTTTGCTATAAATTGCAGCAGTTCTGATGGTGAAACCCTTCGCTGATCCTGGCAGTATCCTTTAGTGAAGTGCCTTATTTAAGAAAGTGTGTTGCATGTGAACTAGCCATGTATTGCAAAGTAGTGCCTATTGAAGTTTAATTAGTGTAAGTGGCATATCCAGTGGTTCATGTAATTAATTGCAGATTACACATTACAATATCGATGTTTTCGATAGTGGCGTGCACAAACCTGCAGTGAATAGCTAAGCATTCAGTCATCAGCTGGCTAGATACAGGAGCATTACCAAAGTTGAGTGGCAGCCCATATGACAAGCATCCATTCTTTTTCTAAGTTCTGTTCAAGAAACTATATCTAGACATGTACAGGCCAAGTGGGAATATAAGTGAAATAAAATTCAGTTGAAGGAAATGCAGTTTTGGGGGAAAAATTATATTTATGCCATATTTCTGTTGTACCCGGCTCCCGAAAACTCATGTCCATCATAGAGAGGAGCACAAATACTTGTAAAAATTATTTATTTGGACATTGTCCTTTCCTTCACGGTAGCTATCAGATTCTTTTTTATTTTACATGTTTTTGAATTGCCATTTAAAATAATTTAGTCATTCATGTCTTCTTTCTTGTTCATCATATCCTGTTTGAGAAAATGGTATTTAGTGTTTTTTGCTGGGAGCTTATCTCAGAAATGTGGAAAAGAAGCTAGTCTAGAATTTGATTGGTTCAAATTTGTGCTTTGTCACAGAATGGCTATTGTATAGGTTTGGGCAAGTTATTCTGTCTTGCACTTCAATTTTCATCTGTAATGTGGGGATAACCCGGCTTTATCTCACAGGAATATGGTTGTGAATAAACATATGAGAGTTTATGTTGTGGTTAAATTCTTCACTTTGGAGATGTAGTTAAGATAAGCTTGTTATGTGGATTTAGGTGCAACACACTTTGCTTATACATGCATGTCGGTGTTTTGTAGATCCATATGTCTAGAAAACTGTTCGGTAGAGTGAAAAGTAGGAGAAGCTAGAAATTAACATGCACTTGGGTGTACAACAGAGTTTCTGGCAATTTCTTGCTATTGAATTGGCATAATGCAATAATGAACTTCAGTGAGACATTCACAATGCAGATGGTGCTGCTGTGTTCTATGCAGATGGCACTGATTTACTGCTATGTTCAACAAAGTAAAGGATGTTTTTCATTGTTAGAGTGGATTGACAGCTCTGGGCAGGAATAACAAGATTCTAGACTGTCTTTCCTTCTAGCTGAGTATCTTCAAAGCTGGAAACCAGGGAGAGCCTGAGGTAAATAGTCCAAGACAGCGTTTCTGTTGCACAATTCCTGACAGGTGGCCATTCTTTGTCAGGTAGTTCTGAATGTCAAAGATTCAGTACATAGGTCTGAAAAATGATGGTTCTTTAATCATGGTCACAAGAATATTTAAAGTATGATTTTACCCATTCACTTTGTTGTGTGAGTAGGCAGTGAGAAACTGCAGATGTTATGTGTGTTCTGGAGGGAACCAAGGCACATAAGAAGGCCCTTCACTTTCAAAAGTCAGAAATACAGCTCTGCCTCAATCTGCTTGCTGCCCATTTGAAAAAAAAAAAGACCAGGATAGTAGAAAGAAATTGGCTTTTCATATTGCCAAAACCAATGAGAACCCTGAGTTCTTCCCTCTTTTTTTCTCATCCCCTTTCGGGTTCCCTTTTTTCTCCATGCCAACACACATTGCAAGCAGTATCCTCTTCCTTTGTAGCCATGGGCAGCCTGCTTTGGAGCCAGGACTGCCAGTCACACCCCATTGTGCCTGAATGAGTAGCAGTTGTGTCCGGAGCACAAATGTAAGGAAGGACAAGAGCACCAAACTAATTTTAACTTGTGACCTGAACAAGGGTTTGAACCAAGTCTCCTGAGATAGAAGGCCATTGCCCTTATTTTTCATCTGAAAAGCCATTTGGACTGCATATAGACAGTTCCCCTTGAGAGATGGTGTTAGATTGATGTAGTGCAGTGTGAAATGGGAGTGTAAATGTATGTGATGTTCATGGGCTGGTGAATAGAGCTGCTTTACTATGGAATGAATTACCAGCAAAATAAACGGGCTACCACTAACCCCATCTACTGCTTTTCTTAGTTGAGGATTTGCCTCAGCTCCAAATACACATTCCTTGTGACGCTGACATATCTGGAAAAGTTTAAATGCTATGAACTTGTTCTCATTCTCTTATGGATATATAAGAAGAGAGAAAGTAGCTTAGAGGAGTGAAAAGAATAGAAGGTATTTATTGCTTCATTGTCACAGTGCTAAGAACTCAGTTAAAAGTCAGGAACACTTTGTTTAATATGGATATGTTTGAAATTATCCAGCCTTTGTATTTAATAGCCAGGGAGACTTAACAACTCTATTCCAACCTTCAGTGAGAATGCAGACAAACAGCCTTTTACATTGCACTAAATATTTTTAAGGAAAAAGGGCATTTTTTAACTTGCTGTTACTTGAAAAATGTAAGAGACTTTCAAAGGAAACTGAAATGTTGGGTACCTACTATTTTCCATTATCTAGGCCACTCAGGAGGGCACTTTTCTATACAAAGACTACATTTGATGCTTTATAGTGAAAGACTTGGCAATACAGTTAAAAGTGATCTTGTTTTTCACCTGGCTTATGGTCTGAAATGAGTGTACTACAGGCAATTTGGAGGTTAGTAGGGGACTAAAATATTTAATAATTCTTATTCTCCCTAGATATAGGAAACAGTGAGAAATAAGAAGATCCTGCAGATTCTTTTAAGTTCTTTGCATTATCTAAGAGCTAATAGTCATCTTGCAGGGGAAAAAAGGTGCCTTGTCAATTCATAGTATTTCAAAACCTCTTACTGTTATGGAGTTATGGGGTTCTTACTCTACCCAATTTATAATGATATTGCCTAAGAATGAAGATGGTTAAGCATGAAAAATTTAAAAGCAATGGCTTTAAAATTAAACTGCTGAGGTCAAGCTAGTAGTATGTCTACAGCTACAGCTTTTTCAGTACTTTATATGTTCTTTAGCTGTTACAAGACACAATGGGAAATATATTAAAAAACTAGATAGCAGTTGGGTAGTGGTAGTAAGTTTGGGATTATTATGGTTCCTTTATTGAAAGTTAGATTGGTTGGTCCACTAAATCTCAAATAAGCAGATAATTGTGGGAGACAAAAGAGAAAGAAAAGAATAGGTTAAGGTGTTCAAACCAAATATGATGCCAATAAAGATTAGTAGCTTTATATACATGTATCTATTTCACATGGAAAACTAAACAGAATAATGTCGATTGCCTGAGATAGTGAGAAAGGGTGAAAAGTCCAGAGAGGATGAGGAACTGATTTCTTGGCAGGTTGAGTTTTTAAATAATATTGAAAAGGTGTGACTAAAGAAGTAGCTTACAATAATTTTCCTGTTCTAAGTAAAAGTGGATTGAGGTATGGAAAGGAGACATTCCTTGCTCCTCATCCTTGTACTCTACAGAGCTCTGTCAGGATCAAAAATAGGAACTGGCTTTCATGAAAGATATTTTGCTTACAGTGATGATATGTGGTTAAATTTTCAGGAGGAAACAGTTTATCAAGATTTTAAAAGATCTTTGACGTGAATCCTTTGCATTCAAATATTCAAGTTTTTATTGATTTCTTAATAGTAACTCTTCTTTTTTGTGTGTGTATGTGTGATTATTTGAAAGAGATTCAATATATCATAGAACCCCATATGAACCAGCAAAGTTCTGTGTTGAACAGTCATCATGTGTGGTAGGATTGGCAAGTGGCAATATCTGCAGTTGTCCCATTCTGGCTTTGTAATCAGAAGCTATGCTAAAGCAAGTTACTTAACAGAGATGGCAAAGATGAAAATATCAGTGTCCTGGAAGGCTTATAAATCCTAGAATGCTCACAGCTGCTTTTAGTTCTTGTTTCACATATTTTTGTTTCCTTTTAAAAAGCTTTCCTTAAAATTACCTCACTTCTCTTTCTTCATCCAGAACTCTGATTTATACCAATAGCTGCTGAATAGTAATGATTATTTCTCATTATATTAATTCCTTTGAATTCTTGTATCAGCACTTCTCAAGAACAGCCTGCAGAAGAAAACAGTTTGTGTTGTGAGCTGCTCATATTGCCTTGTGTTACAGTGAATATAACCCGTCAATGCAACCCAAACCCATGTGTCTTGGAATTAATTTTTAATTCTTATGATGTGGAGGTCAGTTTTTTCCCATATGGATTTCTTAATGTACTAGGAGAAAAGGCATTTTATTTCAGGAGACGTGAGATGGTAGCTTTGGAGGTCTGAGCAGTAGCTGGACCAATACTTTGTGATCAAAGTGATTGATGCTGACTTTGATTTTTTTGATGTGAATAAAACACATTTTCTTGGCATGTATTCCTTTTTGACCCAGTTTTGAGGGAGGGGAGAGAGGGAGACTGGAAAACCTGCTCTACTATTTTTCATCCTATTTATTTCTGTTTTTTCTTAATTTGTTTTTTGTTTTGATAATTTAGAAATCACTGTTTTTACAGGCTAAATTGAAATGTCTTTGCAGCAACTGAGTGCAATATTTAGAGCTGAGTGTGAAATTACTGCTTTTTTGAGAGACAGCGTGGTTTTAGGGACACTATTTGGGTAGTCTTTCTCCTGTGTTTATTGAGAGCATTTTCAGAAATTTAAACTGAACTAATAGAGATATTTAATCTTTGTTTTGTGTATTTTTTCATGTTCATGTTTTGTTTGTTCAACAATTTATTTTGCTTGAGATTTGACCTAACAATGATTCTGTAAGAAATGTGATAGAAAATTCCATGTTCAGTAGCTCTTCTTTAAGTCAGAATATGTTGTACAGGTCTGGTTTGGGAGAAGAAGCCAACCAGAAAGCTCAGTGAAAACATTAGTTTCTCCTGCCAGCTGCAGCAGTCAGATCAATTTGACAAAAAAAAAAAAAAAAAAGAAAAAAAAAAAGAAAACTGGGCAAACCTATTGAGTAATAGATGAGATGAAAACTTTTTCTCATGTGGTGATGTGCACATTCCTGTTTGGCAGAGTCTGACCCTCTGATAGAAAGTTGCCTGTGGCTCTGAAGTGTGTGGCTTAAAGCAACAAGCAGATTTTTGGTGTCCATTCCGCTTTATCTGTTCATTAGCAGGGTTTTGTAGCACACCTATTGTGTGCCAGACCAAGTGTTGCTTGGGTTCTGCAGCGACTCCCAGAGAGGACTAATCTGTGACCACCAACCTCCTTTCAGTTAATAAATTAAAATCAAACTGACTTTTTATTGTTTTCGTGGTCAAAAGAATAAGTGGTTACCACTGTTAGTAACTCAGCTCTGCAATTTTATGAGGTGTGTGAATGAAGGCGAATTACAGCCGTGGCCTTTCACAGAACAAGCCCCAGAGCAACCTTGACCAATGTGGTGCAGACATTACATTACACATAACCAGGGTCCTGCCGGGCGTTTCTTACTGCTCTGCTCTCAGTTATTTTCCACAGTGCAACATGTGCAAGAAACGTTGACTTAACCTCGAGCTGATTTTCTTTCTGAGGGCTCAGGGATCTAAGAAAATTGTGGTTAGCATTTTAAAAAGTTTTTTTCTGAACTCTACTTCATTTGTTCTAAATGTTGATGTCACAGAGCAGATTTTTTTTAATCGGTGTGTTGATTCATCAGGGTTACTGGCAGAAGCCAGGTTAGGAGATAGATAGACTAAGCTGTCCTGGGGTGTTGTTTTTTTGCCAGCCCCCTTTCCAGCGAGCTGCCCACCAGCTGACAGGTGACCTGACAGGCGTCCTGGCTTTCCAGGGACTGTCCTGCAGGCTGCTGGGCACAGAGGCTCCCCAGCTGCCCACTTGATTGCTTGCCAGGCTTCCTAAGCCGAGTCTCTGCAGGTGCAAATCCTGCTGTTCCATCAAGAAAATAATTTGTTTCTATAAGCAAAGCACTGCAGCCCCAGGCAATTACTGAGGCACTAAGTTTGGCAACAGGGAGCGAAAATCTGACAAAACATGGATTCCTAGGGGCTTGTGGTCTTAGTTCCTAATAGAAAACCAATATGGGTGACTTGAAACTTGTGTACTGGGAAAAGAAGGAAAAGTCTTAGAAATAGAAAAGGCTATCCATTTGATGAAATGGTTATATGGAAAAAAAAACTTCACCTTTGTTCTTAGGTAGAAAAGTTCAGTTTTCAACTTGGCTTCAATGATTTTGAAGATATTTTAGGAAGTTTCTGACATCTTTATATTCATATTTTAGGGAGTTCTCAGCTGTGCAGATCTGAGTTTGCTTTGGAGGTTAGTTCTAAGCTCAGTCATATTTCATGGAGTTTTCAGGCTTTTCTGTACTAGAAAGTCAAAACTACATGGTGCAAAGGAACCATTAGAAAAAAATATTATATGTTTTCATTCTTCCCCACCTGCCAGGATGTTTCCTTGATGGCTGCAGCCAAGAAAACCATTACAGATGAAGATCAGATTAAAATAGATTGATTTAGAGTCTGCAGCATACTGCCTTTGGGGAGATTTCTCTCTATAAAAATGATTTATGTGTGTTCTTATGTATCTGTATGTTTTATACATACACATGACATAGAGTGCAAAAGGATGCAGAAAGAGATAAATCAGATGGGTCTGCAACTGTGGAGGGAAGTCTGGATTTAGAAGAGGGGCTCCAAGAAGGCCTGCAGACTTGCAATATGTGAAGCTATTTTATTGATGGGTCTGGTTTTTGTTTTCAAAATGCTTCAGGCCTTATCTTCTTTACGTGTTAGTAATTTGAAAAACGCAGGGCACTGAGCTGGCATGTTATGGAAGTTAAAATCTGAACGTAGGTGTGCCAGAGTGAAGGACGTTCTGGCAGCCCAGCCTATGGAATTCAATTTCTGCACTGTCAGGAGAGCAGAACTGTGGATGTACACATGAAAGGCAATTCTGGTAAAGTCTTCTTCATATAATTACTGTTTACAAAATGTGAAGCAAATTATCTCATACAAGACACTGTTTGATAGTGATATGCATTTTACTCAGTGAACTTCCTTGAAATTCTGGCGTTCCTTCATGGATCTCTAATACAGAGAGCCAACACAGGGTTTTAAGATTGTCTCCAGTCCCTTACCTTTTCATTTGGAGCTTGAGACTCTAGTTCTATGTTCTTTGATGCTGGACCTACAACATGCTGAATTTGTCACAGAAATTTGACTTCAGCCTGGCAAGTCAGAAGGATTGAATTTCTTTTGAATTAACCAAAATGTTGGCTAGATGCTGTCTACCTTGAGGGATGAGCTGACAATACAAAGCTTCAAAACCTTGAAAACCTGTTAAACCAACAGAACAAGTTTGTGTAAGTGATTAATTCATGTGTTGGATCAACACTTAAGTCTGCTTTACAGAATTGGCTTTAATTAGTAATCTTTTATGGCATTTTCTACTGAAGCTACAATATAGAGCAAATCATACTAAAGGACTGCTGAAGTAAGACCTTTCCATCTAGAAGGGTTATATACCACAGATAATAGTTAATTAACTCTATTCATTTTGTGCCATAAGCCTCTTTGAATTTTACCAGACCATTCAAATAGACAAAATCACATCCACTGCAATAAAAATATCATCTACAAACACATGTTGTCAAATGGAGAGTCTGAAACAAAGAATGAGAAAGAAAGGTGATAAATACAGAGGCAATGTGAATTCAAGGTAAATCTCTTGGTACCAATAAAGGGTAAAAATCAGTGTGAAGCTATGAACTGTTGTTAAAATCTTGAACAGAGGCTCTTGCCCTTGCTGTCACTTTCAGAATTACAGCTTCGTCCCTAATTTATTTTTTGTCTGTCTTCTAAAAATGTGGTAACAGAGGGGGAGAAAAGCACAGTTCATAATCTTCTCTGCCTCTGATTTTTTTGCCACGTAGTACATGTAGTAGCCGTCATTATACAGCCAGGCTGTTGAAATGATTGTCCCAGTTCCATCTGTATTTTCATCCAGTAGTTGGATTTTGGACATTATAGTAACCTGGGGCAACTTGCTCCTGGGTGATACTGCAGGCTTCCTTCCTGTGGGCCACCAAAAAGAAAACAGGTAGCACAAGTTTTTGCACAGCTCAAAAGAAAGATCTGCTGCCTTTAGGCTGAAAGGGTTTATGACTTCATATTCATGTCTGGATCATGCATCTTTTCGCTAATCTAATTTTTGATTCATTGATGCAGGTTGAGAAAATGCCCTGTAGTAGTGGCCTTAGTGGCCTCTTTCTTGACTTCAGAACTTTTTTGTCTAAACAATATAGTGGTACCTCAGCGCTCACCCTGCACTGCTAGGTAGGGCTGGGTAAAATATATAAGGTATGTGCATCTTTGTACAGTTTAGACTACTGCTGATGTAACAGTTCTTCCTGCATAAAGCAGGTTAAATAAAGCAGGAAGACATCAGTAAATAGCTGACCTCTAATTATCCTGTACATAAAGAACATTTGGAGGTTTGAACTGCTTCTAATAAAAGTTGTTTTCAGCCTTTCAGTGTGGGGTTAGTACAGGAAAGCTATTTCCATTATTGCAGTGCTGAGAAGCAGCTTGTAGCAGACAGCCAGACATAACTCATATTCTATGGAACTTTAAATACTATTTAGAAAAAAAAAAGAGGCCTTTTTGTCTGTTTTTAGACACAGCTTTGAGCTTTCCGGCTTAAATACTGCCAACATTTCCTTTTTTTTTTTTTTTTTTTTTTTTTTTTTTTTTTTTTTTTAATTCAGCTTCATATTGTTGAAATAGCAGAGCATAAACAATCAGATGAAGACAATCTAATGATCTTTCCAATGTAGAATCAGTAGAATCAGTCAGGTTTAGCCTAAAAAACCCCAAGGTTTTTATTTTGCCTCCTTTTAATCTGTATATGGATGCTGCCTTTCTCTCTGCAATTTTTATTAATAAGAAAATCACAGAGTCACAGGATGGGTCAGATAGGAAGGGACCACAGTGGGTCATCTGGTCAACCTCCCTGTTTAAGTGGAGTCATTCCAGAGCCTCTTCCTATAGATTTAGGTTGTTGCACATATTGAGTGTCTTCAATTCTGCTGCTGTGTGTTAAATAACAAAGCTATGCTTTTGAGACATGGGGGTCTATGTACTACTGTTATATACCAAGAGCTTGACATCCAGCTAAATTCCAGTGAATAGCTGCTGAGTATGATAGAGCTTTGGAAAGGAAGGGCATTATGCATATGACAACATTATTTAAAGATGTTGCACAGGATTGCTTTACCCAGTCTACAATAAGACAGAAATTTCCTGACATTCTCATTAGCCAACAAACAGGGTGGTAATAAAGGGCAGCTGCTGAAATAGCTGTGGTTTTAGGCTCTGATTTGATATTGCAAAACCTTTTATTGCCAGCAGTGATATGAGCAGCACATACATGAAGTTAAGTTGCAGATTTCTGCTTGTGTTGGTGACAGTTCCTGGGTGGTGGAAGAGTTTGTACACTGGACATATTGGTCTAGAGTAGACCAAGTGAGTCCTACAAAGTCATTTCCAAAGATGCAGAATTGGACTGTGAAGACAATTAAAAATTAGGTGTTATGTTATATCCTTTACAGCGCTGCCATTATTTTACCATGACATGCCAAACAGTGATGCCAGTTTTTATGCCAGTATTGCTGGCCATCCTGTGGGTTTGGACTGCTGTAAGTCAAGGTGGCACTTGGCCTGTAGACTGCATGGAGAGAGGACACAGTTGTTGTGTCTATCCTTAACATAGAAATGAAAATTATTTTGGCATACTTTACAGAAGTGCACAAGATATGTCCACTACCAAGAGGATTGGCCTACAGACATTGTGTAGTGTTATATGTTCTTGTGTTCATTTATCAGTTTTGGAATTATTTCCACTGTAGTGATATCTTTCCTGGCTTGCTAGACCTGACCATAAGGGCTTACTTGAGTTTTGGCTGAGGTATGTTAACATCTGTTCCTTTTATTTTGATGTATTAAAGAAAGAGAAATACAAGAAGCATTTGAAAAAGAAAAAACAACCTAACAACTATTGAGAGATCTGCTTCTGAGAACGATTTCAGTCTGTCCAAAAGTTATAAGTTAGGAATACTTTCCTGGCCATATAAGAATTTTGTTGTGTTCCTGTACAAAATGGCAAGGTCAAAAAGCTTATTCTGGAGGAGGATACAAGACAAGAGCAAGCGAATTTCTTCTGTGTTTTCTGTGATTCATTCAAAAAGGTTAAGTTTTACTTGCATAGTTTTGGCAAGAATATAGGAGCTGCAGCAAGGAAATTTCTCCGTTGCTCATTTGCTAACACCAATAATGAGCAAATCCCATATGAAAATAGAAAAAATTGTGTGGGAATCCTAGTTTTTTCACTATAAGCATTTTTTTAAATAATGAGAAATTATTGTCATGCACTAAAACTTTGAAAGCTTGGTTTCAAACACCTGACAAGCTATTTTTTTCTTTTAGACTCTTGAATTTAAAGGGCTCACTTTAAAAGTTTGCTGATGTTACTTTAGAACCTATTTATTCCAGCTTCACTGGGCTGCAGGCTGCCTCCAGGAGCTCAGGAATGTGAGTCAGAAGTACTGCTGAGTAGTTCTAAAGTCTTTAGGATAAGAGGTATAAACCACATGGAAGAACTAGGAAGACTGCTGCTTTTCATATCTCAGATGTCATATGTAATTTTAATACTTCTTTTCTTCTTATTTGCAACATGAGCAGCAGAAAAGTGAATGCTCTTTAATAAACCATGTTGGTCTATAGTTCCAGGAATTTCTGTCAGCTGATACCCTTTAACTCCTTGTTCTTTGCAGATGAGAGTGAATAATTGCATTTGCTGAGAGGTAGGTAGGCAGTACCACACAGGGAGGAGAATGCTGCAAGAAGCAACAGACAAGTCTCAGCCTGCCCATTTCTCTTCTCCTGAAGAGCTTGGGGCAATAGCTCTGCATTCCAGTCACCATAGCTAAACCAAACTTGCAGCTGCATTTTGTTTTCATTGGCTGAAAGAGGCCACCTCTGAGGGTCCTGATCTCAGTTCTAAAGAATTGTTTTGCTTTGGAGGCCAGGTAGGCCTCCAGAAATTGTGGATTATTTCAACAGGTAAATGAGAACTGACCAGAGAGTGTTACTGCAAAGCCTATTAGAGTTTGTATATGCCCAAACCTTTGGAGGTCTGGAGGCCCTACAGAGTTCCAGCACTCCCAGGATGCTGTTAGGATACCCTACATTTGGGTTTTTCCATGCTATCCTGAGGATTGTCTTTCTTCCCAAAGTGAACTTCATGTTAGTGGGACATCTTAGAGCTTTGGGGTTATTTGGAAGTCATGTTTCTGCAATTCAGTGCTAATGCTTCCTTTGGAAGAATAGTGTTGCCTCTCTAAAGTGAGTTTTAAAACATCTTAAAATGTGACTGAGTATCTTTCCTTGTCTGTCCAGAAGAGAAATATCCTTGATGCTAATATGAAGTCCTTTAACAAATGTGTGCATGTAAAGTATACACTTGTGTGTTTATTAATCTGCCTGATAATGATGGGCAGTAGCCCATCATTCACAAATAAAATGACATAAAACAGCAAATCCAGAATTAGCTTCAGAAGCTTTGACAGAACAATTGTTATTGCCAGAAAGACAATTGGAATGTGAATTTTGTCAGCCTGCAAACAAAAATTAGCTTAATTCTTGCTACATAGAATGTACTCAGACCCTGAGAAAGTGAAGAAAAATACTTGATGTATTTAAGAAAAGAACCCAAACAACCTTCAGACTCAATGTTTGTATAAAGCAGTAAGAAGCCCAAGTGTGCAGCAAAGCATGGAGACTGATGATATATCTGAAATGTCTAGTTGCATATTCTCCTGCAAGTCATCAGTAAGGTTTATTAAGGAAATTAGAGGCTTTTAACTTATTATTGAATGTCTTTTAATATGTTTTCAATATCAAAATTATAGCACCATAGGTTACACATTCCTAGCTGAAAATCAGTGTCCTTTTTTATATATTGAACTGCTTGTGCTGGATTACTAAAGCATGTTCTTCCAAAGCAACTTAAATATTATGGACAAAACTCATTACAAATCTTTGTTTCCTTTCATTATTTTGTAACTGGAGAAGTGGCTCAGACCAGAATTTAGGCCCTACACACAATTCAGATACAAGGATGTTCCTAGGCAAGTTCTGCTCAAAACCTAAGTACAGCCAAATAAAAGGATAGGCATTTTCCTCCAAGTCAAAAGGCACCTGAGGCTCACCCTGAGGCTGGACCACGAGCCCTGCAGGCTCTCTGTGTGGCTGTACATGGAGCAGTTCTGGACTCCTTCGCGATGGTATTTCCCTTGGTGTCTTGTATCCCTTCATTCCAAAGCCTTCAGTAATTCAAATATTGAATGCTAGGGTGGCAGCATTCCCCCCTTCTCAGCCCCCAGAAGCAATTGACTTCTTGGTGTCCTTGGAGGCTTGTAGAAATAAAACTATGCTTTTGGCACAAAGGACTTGAAGTGTCCCTCAAGCAGCCAGAAGAGAGGACTCAGCAAGTTTGCTCTGTTGTTTGGATAGTTATATGCATTTATTTAGGTTATAAACTTATCCAGTGATAATGCTTTAAACTAGGGTTGCAAAGACACATGTTACTTAATGATGTGCCCAATTTAACACTACCTAGTGGTGAAAAACATGCTTCCCAGGGTTGTGCAAGGAGAAAAACCACAAGTAGTTGTGCATAACTTAGTTTTCCAGTGGAAGGTCAGGTTGTGCCTCTTACATATGGGGCATTGATTTTTAAAAGGGACAGCTAGCACCTGCTTGAGGTACTTAAACTGACTAGGAAAACCTGGAAACCAAATGTCTTCACCCAGATATTGCTAGTATTCAATTCACATTGCTGTCTGTACTAGATGTTTTAAATGGCTGTGGCTTGCTTATGGGTATTTATTATAGCTGCATTTTTTTCTTCAAAAAATAGTTTGATTTTAGAATAATCCATATGCAGCTATCTCCAGCAAAATTTTCATTTAACCAAATGTTTCTACTTCCTACTATAAATATCAAAGCAAGTATTTTGCTCAGCTTTGGAATTTTTGCAGATGTCAAGTATGTGTTTTGGTTATTGTGACTTATGGCTTGAATTAGTGTCATATTCCATTACCTGGAAGCATTGGCATGGAGAAAGCTTGCACTGGTTTGCTGTGTTCTCTACATCTTCCTCACTTCTCTTCAGGAAATATGTTTTTATTGATGATGGTGGAGACAAGAAAGTGAAAAAATCCCAATAAATGACCACCTTTAGGATCTACAAGTGCTTCTGCTCTCTCATCTCCCTTCACCTGTTATGTGTAATAGTTCTTACTTTCCCCATGTTCTACTCCCTGTGCTCACTTTGTCTACAAATCTAAAGTTAGAGAAATAAACACCATGATATGCAGAGAAATACATTAGACAGAGTGGTTTCCCTTGTGGGGAATAATCAGATGTGCTGGTGGGAGCTAGCAGAGAGTTGACCCTGATAGCACTTTGCCATCCATCATATCCTTGATCAAGTTGTTAGACTTCTCTGAGCTTGTAAGACCTAGGAAACAATGCCACAGGACTTGATGCTTTCAGTGTCTTATTAGGGACAACAAGTGGAATGAATTCTGAACTGAGCTGTTGCTGACTTGACCAATAGTCAATAGTTACATGTGCATTTTTACCAGTTGCACAGATGTCATTCACTCAAGCAGTAGTCTAATTTGCATTCTCAGGGCAGAGTCCAAGAGCTAAATCACTGTGTGAGACTGAAATTCTCCCTTTCTGCTTGTAATTGTTACTCCAAGCCAACATCAGACCTACAGATGAGGCACAAATGAGAGATCTCTGGTATTAATGCATTGAGAAGATGTCTTTTTATAGGCCTGTTGGTGCAGATCATATTTTCTTTCTTAAAATAATTCAAATCAACTGTACTTCTTTGAGGCCAATAATTATCTGAAAATCATTCTGCAGTAGCATGCACATAACTTATTTGGTATGTCATAGAAAGAAGCTGGCAGGCAAGATTCAGTGGAGTCTGCCAAAATATGGGTTTGGTGATGTTAATATGTAAAATTTTCTAGCATGAAAAATGAAGTGAAGAATGATTGTGGTGAACAATGATCTCCTCATTACCTCAAAAATGGTTATTTAATCTGTTTGTCATCACAGTAGGTTGGGAATGGATCTTAAAAATCTCTGTCCACTGACCTGAGAACCTGTGAGTGTTGATTGAACCTCAGAAGGTGGATTTGCCAAAACCTCACCTGGTATGCATTGATACTGCTCCCTCTGGACTAATGAAGTTGCATTTGTTTACACCAGTCAACCATCTGGGCTTGTATTTAAGGAACTGAATTTGATTTTCAAGGATCTGGAATTCACTCAGTTTCTCTATTACTTTTAACTTTATACTGAAGGAATTTAGGTAGTCCTTTGTTCTCCATTCAAGCTTCCCTCTCAGTTTTCTCATTCCTGCCTTTCTTTCTCATTCCCACAGCTAGTTTTTTGTTTGCAAATTTGGTTTCTCCTCCCTCTAGTTTTGATAGAACTTTCATTTGCTTTTCACAGCTAAGTGATCCCAGATAGATTCTGTTCTTTGAAGGTGCAGGAGTTAGTCACTTGCTGCTTCTTTCCTTTTAAATCCAAATTCTGACTGCTCATGATTTTATTTATAATCAGCAGTGGGGACACCTGTTCTTGACATGTGAGAACATTCTGGTGACATAACCAGATACCAATAATAGAAATAGCACTTTGGGCCTTCATTATAAACAGTCTGATGCTTCCACTGCATTGCCAAGTCAAACATCATAATTCCACCCACTGAGAAATCATTATTCCCTGTAGCAAGCAAATAAGTGAGAAAGGGAGAAATATTTCTGTTGGTTTTGTGAACTGCATGACTTCTGAATATCCCTGAGTGGTGCACTTGGCTTTGGTGTCAGGTCTTTCTTCTGTATTGATGTTCAGATCCAAGACAAATAAGAAGAATTTTTGTGTGATCTTCCTTGGTTAAAACAGAGTAGTTTATACCCGGAAAGTTTTAGAGTTGTAAAAATAATGGGAATAGCAACAGAACTAGCTTCCAGTCTGTTAGTTATTGGCATACTTTGGGCATTACTTCATTTTTATTCACTGACAGCAGTGAGATAGTTGACTTGCATAGAAACCACCATTGCAATTAATATTCCTACAAAGGCCTGCTTGCCAAATTGACCCTTGCAGGCCCCGCAGTCATTCAGCAAGCTGTGCTGAGAGATATCAGGTGTGTGCAGGGTATTACATTCCTAACACAAACAGTGCTCTGCTGCCCTGAAATCCGTACCGAGACATCCAGATCTACTGGTTTGTTGTCTCGTGCTAGCCTGATGCTACCAATGCCCGTGTCACCTCTGTACATCTGCACCCTGACTGGAGATAGTTCCTGATAAAGCCATGAAGCAATCTTTCTATTTATTTTCTTTTTTTTTTTTTTTTTTTGCTCTACTGCTGTTTTTATATCCATTAAGACCTGTCTGATTTCAGAAGATCTTCATTAAGATCAAACATCTGGTTTTCTCTCCTTGAATAACAACAACGAAAGCAATCTTCCAAGCTGCCATCATGGCTTGTCAGAAAATGGTTGTCTGACTTAAATTTGGGTTATAAAACGCATAAATCTCACTAGAATTTGTCTTGCCCTCTAGCATATCAGGTCTTGGGCAGATCTGTTTTCTACATAAAAATATCAGTTACTATGTTGCTTTCTGCAGGCATGATTTTCTCACCTAGATGTTATAGTTTCACAAATAAATGCATTTCCAGTTTTTTGGAAAGTATACAACATCCTGAACACTTTTGATTTACATACCAGGTGGCAGATACAGAAAGTTCCTGCATTCTACAGCAGGGGAGAGTGAGAAAAATGGGGTTACAAGTGCATAAAGATGGAAAAAGTCTGAGAAGAGTGTTCTTTGAGAAGATCCTTGAGTTCTTTTTCTCTCTTCCGCTATTGCAAATTTGCTAATTTTAATTTGTTATTCAGAATCTCTCAGCAATGTTTCAAGTGAGTAAAAGCCTCTGGACTGTACATAAATGATGTTCTCTCCATGTCTTTGCTATTTGTTGTTGCCATCACTATATGTTGCCATGGCAATATTTTTGTGCTATGACTGGTTAAGTGTGGCTAACAAAGAGGAGGGAGAATAAGATCGAGTTATTATGCTTTTGACACAGTGTAGTGAACTTATGAATATGTTGGGTGTTTTTTCCCTTTGAAAAGAAGAAATATGACAGAATTATGTAAGTTTTAAGAGTTTGAAGTAGGCAGGTGCTGGCACCAAAACCAAATTTAGTTCCTCATGGAATGAATGCTGGTGTGAGCCTCAAATGCCTTTGTCATCATTGAAATCAGATATTGTTCATACAGAGATAAATAAATGCAGGGCAAGTAAATGGTGAATCCAAAATATTTTTGTGACTCACACAGTTGTGCTTCTATGGTCTTGCCACCTTTCATCTAGCTGTAAACATTGTCTTTCTCTAAAGCACGGCTTCACTGAGATATATCACATAACTCTGAGAAACATGGGAAAGCAGTAAAAAAGATTTTGAGAGGTTCTCATGCTTTTTTTATTTTTTTTTGCAGCAAACAAAACTGCTGATCAAAAGGTTTAGTCCTTCTAGTTTCTATCTGTCACTGGATTTCAGCTGGTGCCTATTCTATTTTCTCTCCCTCATCTTCTGCTGAATGCACAGGTTTATTCCAAATACAACAATTCAAGCTGGTATCTTTCTAAACACAGTACTAGTAGGAAATGAAACTAACATTTTCTCAAAAGATACTGTTCAACCTGCATATACCAGATCTGAATTCGATCTAAAAACATTCAAGGATGGATGATAAATTTTCTTTTTACATAGAAAATTAAAAAAAGGTAACATGCAATACTCTGCATTGTAGCCTATTCACACCAAGACTGAGGTCTGAAGTGTCTTCACAGTTACTGATGTAGCTACAGCAGCAAGAAAAAAAATTAGAGAAAATCTCTTGAACTGTTCTAAAGAAATTACCATAGCAGATTTCTGTTAGGAACCATTTAACCACTGAAGTACAGCATTCTTTTTGTATCTTAACCCAGAACTCTTTCTCATTCCTTTATGACAGATTCTTTTCCCTGGGAATGCACGATGAACAGGAGTAGAATGTTACTGGGTTTCAGGCTAGATGTCATTTGCATATTAAATCAGAACTACTGAGTACTAAATCATTATACTAGCTTCAAAAGGGAGCTTCAATATCAGAGGTAGCTTGTGCACTGCTGTTGAGAAAAAGTATATCTGTGTTTTGGTTAGGGATTCTGCCTGCCTGTATCATTTGTATGAAAAATAACAGGTGTCTTAAACACCTGTATGAAATTTACTTGGCTGAAATAAGGCAGTGTAAATAGGACTTGTATTTAAATACAGCCTTACAGAGAACCCTCTGATTTCTCTTAATGGAGAGGAAAAATCATGTCATCCAAAGCCAACTATTGCAGTATTTTCTAGAAAGAGCCAACAAAAGATATTTTGGGATCCTTTGTTACAAGTCGTGAGGATGGCAGCACTACTGGGAAAATATTCAACAAGTATGCAAAAACATGCTGTGGTCAGAACAGAAGTCATTAGAAAGCAGCAGCATGGCAAGAGGAGAAAGTGACATTGTTGAGAGACAGGTCAAGCTCCTCTGAGGAAAAATAACATTTGTAAATGAAAACTTTGACATGATACAGGAGCCTGTTCTTGAATGATCACTTATTATCTCATTCCTTCTCCACTGTATCATAAGTTCATTGTTAGATTTTTGTAACTAGCTTGGTGTTTATATTAAAATATTCCATGGTACAGAAATTGTCATATTTTTGCCAGTAGTTTAATTTGACTCTTTTTTGTTCCATTATTATCATTTGACAAAAAATTCTTTGGCTGTTAAACTTCTGCCCTGGCATTAAACAGAATGTCACCAAATTTTTGAGTTCTTTTGGTTTGTTTTCTGCTACCTTTTCATTTCATTAAGACTTGACTCTTACTATGGAACAGAATGCACTTTGTCAGCTGTCTCTGTGTGTTTGTAAATTACCTGTTCTGGTTTGAAACTGGTTATATTTTTCAAAGTGAAAATTCCAAACAGAGATATAAATGAAAACCACTTTGCTGGGGTAATAAAATAAGGAAATGACAATGTCAACAGTTTGTTGTATAAAACCTATCTGAATTATAATCAAGTTGGAACATGCAACTGATTTCTAAAGCTGTACATAGGGAATGGTTTCCTTGTGGTCAGTTTAATGGACCAGTAAAGGATGTCCTGAGCATAAGAGCATATTCCAGTTATTAAATTCCAGAGCAGTCCCTCCCAGCACCACTTCTTTACCCTCTCATGCTCAGAGCAGGGGCAGACTAGATTTTTCCTGACCATTGAGCAAACTTCAACTGCTGGAACAGCCCTAAAAGGCCAGGAATAAGGTAGCCCTGATACTGCTGCCCTTTTGATGGGGTCTTAGCAGCTGGGTAAGTCAAGGTGGGAAACAAAGTTTGGAGCTCCTTTGTGAGTGTTTTGATGATCTCAGCATACCCTTACCCTGAGAAGTGAGTACATTGCAATGATGCCTTTGCATTTGCTAGTTATGCTCAGAAGCTGCGTTTTAGTAGATCTGTGGAGTCATTCAATATGTAATAAATAAGTTCAGCTCCCAATTACCCAGCAGACTGTTTGTTTTTATTTAACTACATCATTTTCATTGTGCTGCAGGGTGTATTTTGCAAATTATGTCACTTCCAGTTACTCTCTTGAGTCTGATTGATGTTAGAGCACTGACCTGAGATGGAAAGTCAAATACTAAAAAGCAAAATAACATTTGGTTCATCACTGTGAGACTCAAAAAAGATATTTGCAACTGTTCCATTAGCCCTGAGCCTGGAGGGTTTTGGGGAAATGTGGGATCATGCCAAATATTAGGCAGAACTACAGAAAGCTTAATGATTGGTTGGTGTGTTTGGTTGGTTTTTATCACAGCTCTGATGAAATTCCTTCAAAAACTTGGATCTTTACTTTGTAAGGGCCTAATGTTATTAAGTATCTTAGTGGAATTTTTAAAAGAAATAAAATAAATATTAGTCATTTAGTCTTTGGGGCTTTTTTGTGCCAAAGGCATATTTTTGCAGACTGTAGGGGAAAAGTACCTGACAAGCTAGAGCATCACATGCACTAAGAAGTGCATGAGGACTGCAAATGTGCAATTAGTGAGACAACTGTAAGCAGATTGCAGCTGCTGCAGGGGTCTGAAAGAAATTTTTGCTTACTGTGTAATTATCTGAGGTATTTGGTGTATGATGAGGTGTTTGGCCACTGCAGGAAATGAGCTTCTAGACTTGATGGACAGAGGAAAGGACAGAGTGACAACTGCTGTGTGGGCACAGTGTCCTGCAAGAACAGTTTTTATAACCCAGTTGTCCACTGGTAAATTATAAAATCCATTAACAGATCCAGGGTAAGCAGGTGAATGATAAGGATCCTCACCAATCAGTCAGAACTTTTCAATCTACATGTACAGTGGAGTCATCACACACAAATAAAGATAGAGCAGTGTCTTTCCACTGAACAATTTTGTAAATCATTGTGTAATAGGAGCAATATAAAGCTGACAATGCCATAAGGCACAGAGTCAATGCATCAGCTACCTTTGCAGAGACTGGAGATGAAAAGGCTGTGTGTTTTCAATTTGAGGACTAAGGGCTATGTGGTTTACAAGGGGAAGGGGAGATCAAAGAAGAGTATGTCAGGTGGCCCCAGAGAAATTTTAAGTTGTAGCAGGGACTGGAGTAATTTGTGAGATGCTTTTAATTTCCTGTGCTACTAGAGGAAGAGAGTTTTTGAATTTGCTTTTCAGAATTGTTGAAGAAGTAGCTGTTAGTTATGTGGTGAAAAGGAGATCCTGGATAAGTGGCTAATTTTTACAGGATCTCTTTAAGCTCTTGCATGAATCTCAAGGTTTATGAAGGTATATTTCAGGTGTATGTGCCAAGTGCTTCAGGGTTCTTTGAGGTGAAAGACTACTTATGTAAAAAAGATATTAATTATTGCACTTCACAGATTTAATTTTTGACCAGTGGGTTTGTCACAGTTCATAATGTAACCACTTTTGGGTTTCCCTCCAAGATTTAAGAGTACAGCAGTCTATGTTATATTTCTCATTCAAAGGTAGATAAAAAAGAGATCTATTTTGATTTTGACTTTCTAGACATGTATTTACTAGTTTTAAAAAAGTGTTATATACACATAGAAATTAAAGTAATCTATATCATCAATATATTTGTTGCAAACTATTATAACAATTTTCCTTTGAAAATAGCAAGAGCAGCCTAGATATTCTGCCAGTTATTTTCTGGAATTAGTTTGTTGTAATATTAAGCCAGCTGTTGATAGAAACACTGCCTTCCCCATGTGCGTGAATATTTTAGTGTTCCGGGTTTTTTTTTTTCAGGAAATTTATAATTAATTAATTGCAAAATTAAAATCCAGTTGGGAGAACAGAAAAAGCAACAGCTATTCCCCTGCATCTTACAGTCCGAGTCCTAAAGTCCTGGAAGAATGAAGTAATGTGTTTAAATCACTAAATGGAGAAAAATACTCATGTTACTTAAATTGAATTTACACTGAAAATTAGTTTATTAATACTTCAAGTATCTAAGGAATCAGAGATATTTAAAACAACTTTATTTAACAAATAAAATTTCAAATTGCTTGTTTTATCTTAAGCAGATTCCACTTTCTATCAAAATCTTATTGATACATATAAACTCTAAAAACCCCATCCTTATACAAACTTGACAAGTTATTGTCTTATGTATTTTCTAAGCTAATTTCTCTAATACAGCTAAACATTAGAAATAAAATAAACATGAAGTCATCAGGTAAAACCACAGAGTTAAATACAGCCAGAGGAAATAAACAAAATAAATGCATCAGAGTAAAATATCAAATTATACCTAAAAAGAGTCAGCTTTTCTTTTGAAAAGTTATTAAAATGTACAAATAAAAATCAAATTAATTTTTTTAATATAAATGGTATGTTTTGCGATTAATATAATTACAGTTAAAACCAGTGATTTTTGTTGCTTCGATTTCAGTCACTGCTATAGGTGTAAGTCGGGAGCCAGTTTGGTTTCACATAAAATTGTCAACATTTTGTATCTGATATTAGAGTAAATATGTAGGGAAAATCACTTTAGCTTGTCATATTTCAATATGAAATATTCTGTTAAACAGCCAATGTGCAATTATTGGAAGCATTGCTCCCTGTAAAAAGTGTATTTTGAAGGCAAGTTCATTAAGAAATAATTTGTGGTCTTGGAAATTTACAGCTCATTCTGTTTATGTAAACACCATGTCAGAAAAAAGTCTGACTCTAGGCCTACCGAGAATGCAGAACCCATTGCTCTGAAGAGAACAGCTGCTAGGAGGATCGATGCAAATGGAGTTTCTTTTCTCAGCAGAAAACTCCTGAACAGAGTTCAGCCTAAGTTCAAAGGTTTTGTTGTATGGAAATAGAATATGGTTACACTGTGCTACACTCTGAGGTTATAGATTCATCACCTTAGGTGGAAAATGCATAAATACTTGGCTGCCAGGCATAAAAACATGTTGGCTTGAGTCCCTTTATCTGATTTTCAGGATTTCTGTATTTCCTCACTCAGGGCAGAGCCTGTGCACTCCTGGTCATGGCATCATCACCTTTTTATTTCGCTTTTATGTTTTACCAGAAATAGATAATGAATGAAATCCATTTAAAGAGAATTACTTGTTTAGCTATATATCATAATAAGCTAGCTTAGAATATAAATCCTTTATTTTTTTCTGATCCAGACAAGTTCTCTTTGATACACTAAGACCATTTTTTCCTCAGCAGAGTCCACAGCTATTTTCAATGAAAGTAATGGGAGCTACACCAGCATGACTCTGATGCCAAATTGTCATGAGCAATATCAGATGCAGAGATAGATGTGTAATAGGAGATCCTTACTGAAACCATCAATAAGCTTATATTATATAGATTTTAATTTTGTTTTCTATGGGAACATTTATATATCCATACTGCCTGTGTCTGCCAGTGATCTACTGCTAATTTTTAATGCCCCTTTCTACTTTCAAATGTAATCTGAAAGAGGAATGACAGTCTCGAAGACAAATAATTTGCTAGAAATCCTGAAATTTAGGGGCCAGAAAAGGCAGAGAATTCTTTGTTTTCCATACCAAGTAAAAGCTTCCAGGTGGGCTGAGGAAACCTCGAGAGGCAGGTGATGCCAGGAAATGCCCCAGGAGTGGATGGGACGGCTGAAGTTCGTACCCCTGCAAGTGTGCACACCCACCAGCACATGGCTCTCTGCACTGCAATGTTTCATGAGCTTAAATGCTCAACCAGCCATTCCTCTAGCAATTAAAATCAAATTTCAGAAAGGCCCAACTTGGTGATCTTGGAGGTCTTTTCCAACAATTCTGTGATTGATGTGGTTCCATGAGCAGGGTTTGGAAATTCCTGTTTAGAGGGGGTCTTTGCATCAGCTTTCTAAGAGACTATTTTTCTGAATGCATCTGCCATAAAAGGACTCTTAAAAATTGGTTTGAAAATGTGAGAAGGAGTTCAATCACTCAAGAGAATTGTTGCAAATTTCTGGAATTGGAACTATAATTTTAATGTTTGATGTGACACTGGATGAAAGGACATGTTTCTGGCTAATATATTTGGTACTATAATTACTGATGATCTGATTCCCATTACAATCAAGAAATGTAGAGCAAATATGATACAGTCAGGTTCCAAGGGAAGAAATTTCCAACCTAGTGTTGGGCTTGTTACCAGCCAGATAATGAAAAAGAAAACATCCCTAGAGGTAAAAATATAATAAAACAGGTTTTTGAAAATAAATTGAAAAGAGTTTATTTTATTTGCGAAATCTAAGTACTTGAGCACAGAAGCAAGTGGACTAAAGACAAAATAAGGGAGTTAGATTGTGTGGAAAATGATCCTTAGAGATAAACGGTGCCCTGTTATCATTTGTTCCAATGGAGCTGGCTTTCATATGAACTTCATGAGTAGTTTTTTAACAAAAGCAATTGATGTTTAAACTTTCCGATAGTTTAGGTATTATAGGTACAAAAACATCATTAAAAGAAGATAAAATTTTTCTTTTATTTTATAACTTTTCATTTAAGTGTTATTTTTGTTAGAAATTGATAGCAGGCACAAGTGGAGGAGAAGCAGGCCTGTTTAAAAAAAGTCTGTTTTGAATTCTATGGATCTTGACAGACTCAAGTAAGTGAGGTAAAAGAAATATAAATGAAAGTGGCATAGTGCATTGTCATTACATACCAGCCAAATGAAAGGAACTTTTATACAATGAAACAACAACAATTATTAATAATTGCCTTGCATTTTAGAGGAAGCTTAATGGGTTGGTGCACTTGAGCTTCAATGAGTTGAATGTGTCATCAGACTGAGGCTTCATTCAAATCAAGAGATTACAAGATACCTGTAGACTGTATGGGGAAGGCAGGGTAACCCCTTCTTTATGTGTTTTGACAATATTGCACTTCAGGTAGCTGTGTCGAAATGTTACTGAATCATTAAGGACTCCGCTTGGAGCTGTAGCCTTTGTGGTATTTGATATTTTGTTCTACACTAGTACCAGAAGTATTTAGGGGGAAAATGTAATTGTGTGTATGTTTACAAAAACAAAATTACAAATCATTATTAATCATTTGATTATCTGATAAAAATTATGACATCTTTATTCAGATTTCAATACTTGTTTGTGCACTGTTTTGGGTAGTTTGATGAGAAATGCTAAATGGGTCTTAGAGTGTTTGTTTGCCCGGTGATTGTTTTCAGGTTTTTAAGTAGGAAGAATAAGTTGTAACTTCTCTCAATAAGATTATCCAAATATGGTTGTGTATCTGGAGGCTACACTATGTATATTTTTTAACAATAATAATAATTCTTACTGTATCTGTTGCTGTATTTTTGAATTATGTATATTGTGCATGTGGGATAGCTGAAAAAATCTCGAAACAAAATTGAGGTTTATTTCAATACAACTTCTAAACCTATGTTTTTTAGTTGTCAAAATGTTTAAAAATTCAGTCTTAAAATATTTATCTGAAAATTAAAACTACTATAGATCTAGATTTCTGAAAAATGCTCGTTTTTCAAGTCCCGTGAAGAACTGGGGTTTGTAACCTCTCTGGTAAACTTGAGTTATTATTGCTGAGATCCTTGAAGCTTGTTTCAAATCAGGCAGATGACTGCTATGAGCAGTATTTCATGGGGAAAAAAGTTTAACTTTTCTAGCTTTTTAAGTCTTCTGTTAATTATTACACACTTCAGTAGACACTTAGCCTGACTAGAAATTACCCTTCTACCCAAAATAAATAGGAATATTTACCTAGAGGCTCAGCATTTTGCTTCACTGAAAACAACATATTTGTGTCATGTCATTTCTGGGAAGGAAGCCAGATTAGACATTCCCACCTCTCTCTGCCCCCAGACATTCATTTCAGTGCAGGAGTTCATTGCCTTTTCAATTGCACTGCTACACCAACTTTTGAGATTAAACTGCAAACCAGTCAACTAAAAGGTTTCTGGTTTTAGAAAAACAGCTAAGCAGAAACCTCAACCCTCTACAAAAATAAAGAGTAGCTCTGACCTTAAATAAATAAATCATTTCTACTTTGAATGTAACCGTACAAACACCAGTATGGGCAGAACAGAGCAGCAGTGATCAGTAATGGAGGAAGGGTTCATTAGTTGCAGCTAGTACCAAAAAGGACATTTTCCTGAACTTTGGGGGTTTCTCCTCCGAGCTTGTTGCATTATCAAAATCTGTGACCTTCCATGTTGATGAAGAAGGGAATTTAAACTTCATGGCAAAATAATTAGGAATTTCATGTAAACCCAAGAAAAAGGTAAATGTACATAAATATAGCAGTAGGGACGGTGGAAGCAGCTGAATGCAGTTTCTGGTACATAAATGAAGGAAATGGAATTTGTGTACTCCCACATTAGGTGAAATTGCTTGGAAAGGCTGCTTACGTAACCCTTGGACATTAAAAGACATTTTCCAGAATTTTACTTCCAAACTGGGATTGATTTTTATTCACCTGAAAGTTGAAAGTTTCAAAATCGTAGTGTTTGTTAGAGCAAATCTGAGGAGTTTAAAATTGCTGAATTGTTAGGACAAAACCCTAGACATTTAAATCTGCAGAACTACAATGTTGGGAGGGGGAAAAAGGCATTCTAAAATAGTTACATCACAAATCTAGAGTCATGTGATAGTAAGTGAAATAGAAACCCTTCAGAAATGCAAAGATTTGTTTTTGTTGTAGCACTGCTGGCATTTAAAATGCATTCATTTTATGTGACTTCATTACATGGTCATCACAATTCTGACTAAAATGAAGCCAGCTGACACAGAAGGGTTCCTTGGATCAAATTTATGCCTTTGGTAGAATGCAGAGCTCAGCTCAGTGAAGGTTAGCAAACAGGCTATTTATCTATAAATTCTGAAAGCAAAGAATGACTAGATGGCTTTTGTTAGTGAGTTGCTTTGTTTTGCTCAGGCCCTGATAGAAGGTCAGCAGGGGCCAATGTGAGAGCCCTGCGATGGGAAGCATAGAACACATTCCTTGTTTTGTGATGGTGTGGGATTCCATGGCTTCCACTTCTGGCTTAGCTGCACCAGTCCCTTGTCATCTGATGTCACTTGCCTGCTCTGAGTCTCAGTAGCAGTTACAATACTCCTTATCTCATGGAAAAATTCCTGTAAATAAGCAGGCAATGAAAATATTATTGCATATATAGAATTGCCTCTTATAGTAATTTACTAGTGTGATTTGTTGTTGCTGACCATACTGTAATTAATAATAAAATGCTGTATTTCATTTTCATTTGTTTAAGGATTATTGCCTGTACCATTTTCCTCAAGTACCTCTTTGTCTCAGTCATATATTAAGAATGGAAAATTAGTCTCTTGCCTAGAACATCAGACTGTCAACTTTGTCTTTGATTTGAAAATAGGCCTGAAGTACTTCCCAGCTCAGGCAGCTGCTCCGCTCTCATTCCTCCTAGGTGGCCAAGATATGTGGCAGCAGGGGAGGATCCCTGTGCCATCACTTGTGTCTCCCTTGTCCCTTACATCTTCATGTTTGTCCTGCCCACTCCTGCTCTGCATGAGAGCCAGCTCTGTTCTAGGTATTCTCTCTCCCTGCTTGCCCAGGAGCCCAGAGTAGGTGGAGAGAAAGGTTGCTGAGGTGGGGAAGGCAGAGAAGGAAATTCTTGAACAGTAGTAGGAGTCATCATTCCTAGAGGAAAAG
Organism: Melospiza melodia melodia; assembly: GCF_035770615.1. Lineage (NCBI taxonomy): Eukaryota > Metazoa > Chordata > Aves > Passeriformes > Passerellidae > Melospiza > Melospiza melodia. The sequence continues at coordinate 23,362,169 of NC_086202.1, forward strand.
CTGAGGACTGGCTCCTGGAGGTGCTGGGGAGTATTCTGGAACCCCAGAGGTTTTGTACAAACTTCACTGTACATTATTTGTAGAACCCAAAGACTTCACTGACTATAAGAACTATTGGATAACCAGAGCTGGTTTTCCTGAATGTAGATTACAACCTCATCAGTGCAGTTTCTTTGTCCAACTCGTAATTTGATGCTTACTTTAAAATTCAGTCCAGACAATTTCTTTAGTAACAGCTAAATAAATGAAAAATAGTGTGCAATTAGTTCTTTTGAAGAAAAAGTTAGTTGTTGTGACTTTTAAAATTCTGGCCACAGATTTCTACTTAGAAGAGAACTTTTGGATGGTGTTTGTTGCTGTTTTATTAATCTCTATCTTATCTAAAAGGTCAGTTTAAAAGAATCCTAACTATTGTAGCTCATGTCCAAAGCTGTTATCATTTCACAGCTGCTTTTGTTGTTTTTATAGCCACATGCCACTTAAAGCTTACTTGATCTCCTTAAATGACCTTATTGTGACTCTCATGCAATCCTGTTTTAAAGAGATTTAGGTGCCTATAGCTGGAAACAGGCTTGAACTGGGATTTTCAGAACCATCTAGTAGTCTGACCTGCACCAAAACCACTGATTGCCAGGCTGCTGATAAATCCCTCTAGATTCTTGTCTATCCTTTCAGACACCTCAGTGACCTTGAGGACACCACAGGCCCTCCTGTTATCCCAGTGAAAGTGAGAACTCCCACAGGGTGAAAGGAGAACTCCCTGCCTGTGGAATGATACTGGTGAAGTGGGAATGGCTGCAAAGCTGAACTTCACAGCTTGATCCAAAGATCAGATGGAATGGAATTCTTTGAATACCAAGTGTTCAAAATGTGACTGTGAAAATTATTAGCCATTTTATTTTAATTTATATTTTATTTATATTTTAGTTTATTTTAATTAATTTTAATTTAATGTAATTGTTTGTTTTATTTTATTTATTTTTTATTTTAATTTAATTTCTGTATTTTTTATTTCATTTTTAAAATTTTAAAAGTTTTTGTTTTTATATTGAAATTATTTATTTTATTTTTTTTATTTTTAAATTTTATTTTAATTTTATTTTAGTTTTCCTACTGGGGCTGCCTCACTTCAGGCTCAGGACTTAACAGTAGTGGCATCCTCCAAGTACTCCTCGAGAGGGGACAAAAATCTGTTGTGTCCTGGTGTGGTCTGTGCCATGAGTCGGGGAGACTCACATAATTCTGCACTGAAAGTTAAAAACTGCACAGGAATGTTACTGAGATCTCTCTCATCTTGCAATGATGAGTTGAGGCATTTTCAAACAGAGCATTTGAACACTCCAATGTGCTTTGACTTGAGTACAGCAGCAATTAAGGAGTTAATTGAAAGCAAGGAGGCCAGGATGAGAGCTGAGACAGTAGCTCATGGCTGGAACTCTGATCACAAGTGGAACTAGCAAGCTGCACAAAAGTAGTCCTCTGGTAGTTAAAAGTGAGCCTCTGTGCCCCAGAATGAAACACCTTGTGACTGAAAAGCAAGGCTGTTATGTAGCTCGAGTTAAAAACGTCTCTGGTGTAACAACTTGTGCTCCTTTTGGTGACAGCCCTAGAGCTTTAAACTTGATGATCAGAGTTGAAGGGAAATGCTCTCTCACCGACAGACTTTTGCTTCTTTCAGGGTGCTTTAAGCTACTTTGGCAAACTGTAATTCACTCATGTTTGCTTTGCAGCAACTTCTTGCAGAATGTTATTACTTTCCCAGACTTATGCTTCTCACTTGTTTTTCCTTCTATTTCTTTTTTTCTTTCTTACTTGATTCACTTTCAAGCTCACTGCAGTATTTCTCTACTGCAAAATAGTTTTATCTTCTGCTTTTTATGCCACTGTGCTGTTGCTTTGCTGTGCACTTCAGGTAGATCTGAAAAGCATGAGTCATAGAGTTCTGGATTCAAAAAAGGGATTCACATACTTCAGTTTCACCTGAGCTGCAGTTTGAGTCTCAGATCAAAACCAATTTGCATATAAATTGTTCCTCATTGCTTAAGTGCCTGCTAATCCATAGGTACCTGGTTGACTTGCCTGTAAAATTGCTGTAGTGTGTGCTCATTGTGCAATGCAATGCAGTGCAGAACCCCAGGTCTGTATGAAATCACAGCACAAATCTTGGAGAAACACAAGTATGAGCCCAGAAGCAATCTGCCTGCATTAGCATGGCCCTGAAACAGGGTTTTGGTAAGGTTTTGTTAGAGTAAAATATCTGGAATTTTGGGTGTTATTCAGCCCATATGTATTTTATTATAACTGGTATTAGTTTTCAGGAGAGTAATTTCTAGGTTTTGTGTAGGATTCTTGTAAACCTGTAACACATCTGTAGGTGTGGCCATTATATCGATTAGCTCAATTCTGTTTTCAAGTTTCTTTGGGGATGAGTGATCCACAAATGCAATGACATATAAAGTTTGTTGTGCAGTTAATGTTTTTATGTTGTAAGGATTCCCATTTCCTATTCCCCAAGCTCTAATTTCCTCTGAGAGTGAAATATATGACAGCTATAAGGAACAGTTAATTGACAAATTTAAGCATATGCTTACTTTTAAACATTTTGGAATACAGATTCTCTAAAATATCTGCATCCAATGCCATGAATTATAAATGCTCTAAAACTAAGTAATTTACAAACTGTAAATGTTACATCAGAAGTGGAACTAAATTTTTTGTGTTTATCTCAAACTCTAAAATACAACAGTGTAAGGAAGTTGACAAAATCAAATGTGTGCACAAAAAGATCAAGTAAAAAGAGATTCCCAAGCTTCCCAATTCTTGGAATAAAAGAAGCTCTAAAACACCTAGGAAAGATTTTTTAATTACTGTTGTAATTACTATGACAAAAATGTAACCACCATTTATCCTAATCTTGTTGAAATAAATAGTTCCTTCTTTAGATGCTACTTCTGCCACTGGAAGAAATTTTTAGATGACTGATCAGATCTTTATGTAGTAGAAAATTTGCTGTCAGCAGAGCTCCGCTGACTTGGTTCTGAAGTTCTGTTTCCATTCTTTTAGTATGCTTAGCTCCTGGTTACTAGCAGTGTCTATTCTTTTGTAGCTCTCAGCTCAGTCATGAAAACAAAATATTCATCTGCTAGCAGTCCTACAGAGAACTTTATTCAAAAGTAAAAGTTATACAGACTTGAAAAGTTCTTGTCCTGTGTTCTTATCTGCCATTATGAGCAGGGAGTTAATACAACACATTTTGAAAATTGTTTCTAGTTCATGTCACAAATGTTTTTTTATCAGATCTGAATATAACCAAGAAATACATTCCACAGAATCCTACATATCTCTGAATATTTATAGACCTTTGAACTTTACACCAAATAGGATAGGATCATAAAAAATTCATAGCATAATTTTCACTCCTACATTTTGCAGCTGAGACTTTCAAAGATGATGGTACTTTGTTCTGGAAGAGGAAAGCTAATATATGTCTAAAAAGCCGTGAGATCATGAATGGAGCCAGTAATAAAAATATATATATATATTTTTACATGGGAAAGCTAGTAATATATAAATATACTTGTTGAGAACTACTCTGAACATGAGAAGTTTTCATGAATTCCTTTAGGGTTGGTCAACCTCGTCAGTTTATTTGTAGCCAAACACTGGAATGGATCATACTACCCAGACATCTGCTGAATAAACTGAGCCATCTGCTTGAAATCTGATGGCACAATATAGAACACAATGTTTATAATCTCTACAATTTCATTGCAACTAGTTTCTTGTTTCTAAAAAATGGAATTAGAGCAAGTGTGTTCTTATTGCAAGCCTGCTTTCCACCCTTCAGCAAGCTTAGCACTCCTGGTGGAGAAGGAAACAAAACAGACTTACCCCTACCAATTGGGCCTGAAGGTCCAAGATCTAAGTGGGTGATGGAGAAGAAACTGGGCTGGGGAGAATGGTCCTCCTCTCTCTCTGGTACAGTTCTGCAACGAGCCCAAGGTGTACTGGGTGGAATTTTGAGGGGGAAAAATTATTCAAGAGTATATGCAATAATATACTTGACTAGGTATTCATTTTTCTCTTTCTTTAGCAAATAGTTATGAAGGAGGTGTAAATAAATACTCAGCTACTAAGTCCACTATCAGAAAATCAATCTCTACTAAACTGACTTTCTTCTGATGAAAATAATTTCACATTCAAAGGGAATTTATATAATATTTGGCAAAGATGCATTTCAAGTTTCCAATAATGACTATTGTCATGTATAGTATGTATACATGACCAGATCATGTATATCAGTAAGATGAAGTATGGGTTGTTAATGTATTTCACCTTTTGAAAACTTTTTTTTCTGTCTTTGAACCTGCAATCTACCCATGATGTAGATTTTAAGCATTATGGATGGACTGTTAAGTACACCTGCCCTTATTGCCTTAGACAGGCACCATCCTTGCTCATCTCTGCCATGAAAAGCCCTTTTCCTCTACTACCTGTTACCACAGTACCTTTGTGAAAATACAAAGGGGCTTGGGTTCTTCTCTGTTTGGGAAGTGTTTTTCCAAGGTGGATTGTGTGTCTGCATGGGTGGTGTGCTGTAAATTTTGGTCCTGCCTCTCTGTTTTTCACAGTGTACGATAGATGGATCCCAGGCCAGCTTTGTCATAAAGCATATCAATGTCTCCCTTGAGAATGATGTTTAGGATAAGTCATGACAAAGTGTAGATTACTCTTGCAGAGCCTTTCCAGCATATCCTGACCTTACCTTCAGGGAGAGTACTCTTGGATATGGTAAATCTCTAGACAGCTGGGGGATGATTCCTCCTGGATATGGAATTCCCCTCTGCAACTGTGAGGCAAATGACCCAACAGGTTCTTGATATTTTCACATTTTTGATCATTAGTCTCAATTAATTCATTGGGCAAAATTACCTAAGCAGAGAGAGACCTGGCTGTCAGCCTTTATCCAGACTTTTTGTTAGGGCAACGTGGACCACGGGGAAACTTTAGCCCATCAGTGTGTTAGCACTTTTTAAACACAAGGAACATTATTTCAAAACTCCCCTTATTACGGTTTCACTCCTATCTAGTATATCTAATTAAATTTGATCAGGAGGCTCCATAAGAGGTGATTCCAAATAATCTAGGATGACTTAGAAGAGAGATTTTTGATAGGACCAAAATTTAGACTGTATGATAAGATCATGCTTTCTTCTGCTATCAGTGTAGCTGTTCACAGGAGTTTTTTTTGTTAATTAAAATTTCTTTTCTTTAAAACAAATTATGTAATATCCTATCCTGATTCCTGGCATAATTATGAAGTAAGAATAAAGCTGTGCATCATCTCTAAGCTATCATCAAGCTGCTCAGAATTAGGCATCTGTACTGCTACTGCAGTTACAGTTCTTTGCCTTCTAGCCATTACTTGACTTCAACAACAGACACTGCACAAGTTTTGTGGGAGATTTATTGGAAGAGAGGGAACGAAACAGTAATGTTGAGTTATAATTCATTGAAACAGCAGGCAAAAATCTGGCTTTTGTGATCTTAAATTCTTTATGAATAATAAGCAAGAAACAATGCAAAAAAGATCTTGAGCTGGCAGGAACAAATTTTAAGCTCCACAGTATGAATTTCCTTGAAGTATATTCTAATAGTCACTGAAACCATAGATGGCTATCAATGATGTATGAGTGGTCTAAAAATTAAAAATTATGTCCAGCAACAACTAATCCCTAGAATTGTATGCTGTCCTTAGCAATTTATAAAGTTTTTTCAACTTGAAACCTTTTTAAACCTTCTCAAGATATGAGGAATTTGCGGTCTGTAAAAAGGATGAACTGAGAAAAACAAGTCCATAGCAATAGGCTTGTATTTGTATGGAGCATCCAAAATAGTCTCAACAGTTCCTGGCACTGAGGGCTCAAGAAGCATAAGAGCAATTGGGACCATTTAGTTGATACATTTGAAATGCTGTACTAAAGTATACAACTGCTGTTTCCAAAGAAAGAACAGTGAGGTAGGGAGGAAGATGGAAAAAAAATGTAGAAACAGAAAATATTTACAACTTGGCTAAAATGGAAATAGTGACCTGAAGACGTGTTTAAAAAGTATTATTCCAGAGGGATGCAGAAGATTGGACAGTATCTTTTGAACAGGTATAACAGCTTAAAATCAGTTTAATAAAGAAATTAGCTTGATATATTGAAAGATGTCTGCCAGTCTTCCTAATTGATCAAGAATAAGCATAGATGAGAGGAGAGTATAAAGTGCTAATGAAGTTTGTGAGTTAGAGAAATCTCTACATGCCAATTGTGTACTGGGTTTTTCTGCCCATTTATATTTCAATATAAACGACACTTTAAAATTAGGGTGCAATAATTTAAAACTGTGATTGTGAACACCACATTTTCCTCACTTTAAAATATCAGTGTCATCTCAAAATCTTTTGCTGTTTATATTTTTCATATTATTGTTTTTCACTCAAACAGTCATCATTATCTCTCTTAGATACTGAATGAACATATCTGTCTGGAGAGTTTTGTTTTCTTTCTCTCCATTTGCAAACTGTTCTGCATGCCTAGGACAATCTTTTTTAACATTTCATGGTCCAGATGTCACAGATTTCACAATTCTGAAATTCCATAAAGGATCCCTGGCTTTTAAATAAGTGGCAAGTGTGGGTGAGGTTAAAATATGTCTAATGTGGAGCTCAGTCCTCAAGTGCTAGCCAACCAGCTGGCATTTAGGCTGACATTGATCAAAAGGCACTACTCCTGATCCTGTGAAGTCTGCCAAGATGAAAATATTTCTTTCAATCTGACTCTGACATTAAGGTGGTTCTCCACATTATTTAGTGCTAGGGTTAAGCCAGATCTCTTTCATGTTATATTCGAGCCAGAGAAAACAGGCTCACTAAAGCCATCAGTATAATGGGGTGATTTTAAAATTTCCCCTGTGTTTAATAAAATGTGGTAGTTTGGGTGAAATTTTCCTGATAGGCCTTTCTGTTAATGCTTATCTAGATAATGCATCTTCCAAATGTTCTGACCAGAGTGTTTCTGATATTAAGAAGACTTTATCCTGCAGATCCACAGACGTTTTTCTGCACCTTTTTTTATTATGAGTAGGGTTTAGAATTTCACAGTAAGATGAAGGTGTTTTGTATACTATGTGCACCTAGCTATGGTTATATTGAATTCTCCAGGGGAATAGAGGAGAATAGATTTTTAAAAGACAAGCTTGTTGAAATGAATGCAATTGTTACTGCTGAATGCCAGCTGAGTTATAATGGTACAACTGCTTCTTATTCTCTTGAATCTGGTGCCTCATGAACAACATATGTGTTGAATGCCTGATGGCCGATGCAATACAGAACAAGTTACTATCAAAGGAAGTGGTGTATCAACGTAGTACAGATTTTGATGGGTGTATTTTCAATAGATTCTGCATCTTTGAGAAGCAGAGAAAAAATATTTTCTGAAGATGTAGCTAAGCATCATTTCATAGGTTTTTAGGTGGCACCTTAAATATTGCAAACATCTCAGGGCCTGGCACTCCAGTCAAAGGCTAGCTATTAAATCAGACTTTAGATTCTCTCCAAGTTGGAATTTGGTTTATTTTTCCCAATTTTGAGTTCATCTGGAAACAGACATGAACAGCTTTTTTTTAAAAATGTAGCTTATTATTTAAACACCAGCACAAAATGTTGGTTGGCAAAATTAAAGAGAGAAAAAGCAAGGTAAATGTTCTGAAGTCATCTATATTGTTCTAGTAAAGATTTAGGTCAGTACCTCAGTTTAAAATTCTTTAAAATTCTACAGGCTCTTTCATATTAATGTAATTTACTTAAACTACAGTGAAACATTTCTTTTGGTAAATGTGGCCATTCTTAAAAAGAAAAAAACAAAACCAAACAAAAACAAACAAACAAACAAACCGCAATTTAAATTGTGGCTTTTCCTTCCAAGACCTTCTGGCAAAAAATATGCGACCCTTAATGGAGACACCTGATTTAATGCACCAATCATTAATTTGGTTTCCTTTTTGTTTCCTTTTGGTTTCCTTTTGGTTTCCTTTATTCGGGAAGATTTGTGAGTGGAGTGGCAGTGAAGTACTGCACATTGCTGGTCACAGAGCAATGCAGTGCAGCCTGGCTGTCCAGAGAGTAGGAAGCAAACAGCCTTAGCTGCTCCTCTCTAAATATAACATGCACAACCCCACACTCTTCAGTAGTGTTTAGCTTCCTGGCCACCTACCCAGCCCAGCTACCTACATACAAATGTACAGTCCTTGCTGCTCACATCATGTGTGTTTTGATCTTCTCCTGCCTAGAATTGTCTGGCTTTGAGCTGGGTACCAGGTATGGGGTGATCTTCCCACCATGCTTGGTCCTGCTCTCTTGTGTTTCTTGGTTTTGTACCTCTGGCAAAATCTGCAGTGTCTAGGCCAATAGAAGGTCCTGATGGCATTTTCACAACTTCTCGTTTCACACTTAGAATTGTGTGTTGTCA